>NC_055997.1:118286392-118900142 GCF_018446385.1 Zingiber officinale
CTTCTCCTCCTTGTGGCCGGCGCCCCTCCCTTTCCTCCTCACCTAGGGTCGGCACCCCTCATCACCTTGCTAGGGCCGCCCCTTCCTCACCTTGCAAGGGCCACCCCCCTCCTCTCCTTGCTTAGGGTCGACACCCCCCTTCCTCTCCTAGCTAGGGCTGACGCCCCTTCTTAGTAATCCATTGGTGGCCGGCAGCAAGAAGAAGAGGAAGAAGAGGAAAAAGATTAGAAGGTGCCCCATCCTAGAGCCTCCCTTTGTAGTTGGCGGTTTGGAAACTGATAAGAGAAGGAGGGTGATGTTGTCTTGGTAGATCGTCGCCCACATGACGTCCAAGAAGAGGAGAGGAATACGGGAGAAGATCAAGAGATCTTTGGCTATAAAGAAAGGTACAACTAGTTCTTTAATTTCATTGTGTAACTAGTTTTGTTTTCTTTGTATCAATTTTGAATACCAACACAAGAGGCCAGTGATCTTGTACTTTGATCAAGGTGTGCTTTAATCCATCAAGAACTTGCTTGATTGATCAAACACATGTCTGATCAAACATACGGGTTGCTAGGAAAAGTTTTGTACTTGTACAATTTTTGTACAGGGAATTTTAAACAGAATGAAATTCTAGCGCCTTCAGATGCCTCAGGGGGCACTCGCAGATAACCACACCCAGATATCCACTGGGGTAAGTTTTACCTTACATTTGCATAATTCACTCCCGCTTGGTGCTTATATTTGCTTGTTGTTCGTAGTACTGGGTGGAGAGCGTGGTCATATGCTAAAGACTTACGTTTTTGGAGGAGGAAGTAAAGCAACTGAAGGCGTAGATCGGTCAATCATCTATCGCTCAGGAACAAACAAACACCGAGGTGGCCAAACTCAGAGCCGCTCTAGAGAAGAGCAATAAACTACTTAAGGCCGAACGGTACAAGAGCGTCGGACATGCCACGATGCTGGAGCGGCTCAATAAACAGGTCACTACTTTTGATAATAAAATCGAGTCAGCCAACGCGCGGAAGAACCGGGCCATCGCAAACCTTGAGGAGAAGAATAAGGAGGCTCGGGCCCTTGCCCAAAAGCTCAAGGAAGCTGAGGACTTCCTAATCACTGAGTAGAACAGCCGATCGGTAGAAGAAACAGCCCTTCGCGACCAACTCACCCCCAAGGATGCTTCACTCGGATGCTTTCTTGGGCCCTTGCTTCAGGCAAAGAGGCTGACGCTAGTCTTCTGGTAGCGTCGGCTGCTGGTGAAATGATGTTGGAATGCGGTTCAGAAGTCTTTGAAGCTCCGTATTAGCCGTTCAATAGTCTTTGGAACCAGCGCTACGCCGATCCGGAGAGCATAGTGAGAAAGACTCGACACTTTACTCCGTCCGTGTATTGATGCAGTGTGGCTTCGTTGTCGAATCGATCCAAATAATCATCTGGATTGGTCGATCCGTTGTACGTCTCGATCGCCAGCGGAGTATAATGTCTGGGCAGAGGGTCTTGTAGGATCTCCTTCGAGAACTACCAATTGATCCGTTCGAGAGATGCGTTGCTCCGGGACGCCTTGCCTTTGCGCATATTCCGAAAAGGAGCATCATTTGAAGATCCCCTCTCTTGATGTGCCTGGGCTATCTCCGAGGGGGTTTGGAATAAGGCTCGATGGAAGGAATCAGCGCAGGTGGTGCTTCCCCCTACGTGTCAGTCGACCTTCTGTTCTACCCCCATACGGAGAGCTGTTCCACTTGGTCTTCTTGCCTCGCTTGCCTATCAGCCGCCGATGTTGCAGGCTACGACGCTAGTCGATCGGCTAGCACTTGTTGTTGTTGTTGCTCGATCATTTTGGCTGCTCGGGCTTGAACAAGCATCTCAAGCTCCTCCTGAGTGAGCATCACGATGGTGAGTCGTCCAACATCCTTCATCTTTTCAGCTCGGATTTAGGTGGCATTCCCACAGACGGTGCCAAATATGATCCTGTCCGAAAGTCAAAGAGACGGAAAACTGGGGATGTGGCGCTCACGCTGACCTCCTATGGACTCCGTACGGACCTGAAACATAGATTACGTCAGTGCTGAGCCAGGGAAGGGGTCCCCGGCGTTGGCCCTCCGACGCTCAAGTCAGTCATCGGCGATGAAGTGGAAAGCGGAGCAACAAGAAGACTACTGTAGTGAAAATAATGAATATCGCGTGTATTGCGTACCTCCGTCGATACTTGAACTCCCTTTAATATAGAGCTCTGATAGCGCGCGTGTACGCTTCCCAAGGCGAGCATGTTTCTCAAAATTTTCCCTGAAAAGACTTATCAGTAAAGTGTCCCTAACACAATACCTTAACAAACCGAGCATATATCTGAAGTGACAGTGAAACCTTCCGCCGTACGATCTTCTAACAGTCCATGCCTGGTGTCGGTGACACCAATTCTCAAAAGGATGTTGAGAGATAACAGTGTATTGTACCACCAGGTCGCTCGACCGTCTATTCACCGCTCTAGTGCCTCATCCAGTCGGTTAGAACCTCGATACTCCTTGTCTGCTTGAACGAAGTTCCACTATACCACTATCGAGACTTGCTGTCAGGCCGAACAAGGTAGCCGCTCGGTAGAGGTTGAACTTTGTCGGTGTCAGACTTTGCTATCTGGCCGAGCGGGGTAGCCGCTCGGCTCGGCTTCTACACATCATTCTCTCTTGAGTATCGGTTGTTTGAATGCTCTCCGCGTCAAAGACGGTGGTAGGTCGGAGCATTTTCCCCGGTCGGGGCATGCTTTGCCCGATCGGCCGATGCCATCTGCGTATTGACCGCCTTGACTTTGACCTCCTTTGACTTCCACCATGGCAGCGGAGTGGGGCCCTTCATCATCACCGCATCAAATGTTATGTCACAATGCTTCAACCCTTAACCTAATGATGTGTAATGACACCCTTCTTTTGTTCTTTTCAACAAGATAGAGACTACCACTCTTTTCTTACTTAGACTTCCCTCCTTTTCTTTCTTTTTCTCTCACACACATACTTCACACAAGAAGTATGTATTTATAGGATAAGATAAGATTTTTTTTTTTTTTTGGGGGGGGGGGGTTACTAACATTAGGGAGTTAGTGGACATAGGTTATATGTAGTAATGCAAGTACAAGAACTATAAAACAATGTTACCAACAATGAAAAGAAAAGAATCTTGATCGCCGGTTGTTGGAGAAGCTTCACAGTGTCGCAGGAACTTTTTTGGAGCACCGAGTAGAAGAGAAAGTCGTTGCAACTGTCGTTCTGAAGCTCTGGGTCCAAGGCCTTTAAATAGGTCTATTCCCGGGTGCCTGGAACCCCTTCGAGTGTCTGGACCATGTGGCTCGGCCAATCGACACACTCTATGTAAGGTTGTGGATCAATTTTTGGGTTCGGGCACTTGGACTAAGTCCAGGTGCCCGGACCGCCTGGGTGCCCACGACACTGCCTAGGCGAGCCTGGTCCGGGCATCTAGACCAGCTCCGGGCGCCCGACCCCTTTTCTTTAGCCTTTTCACCTGCAAGAAAAGATTAGTCCAGACAATCAAAAATATATTTTACCCTACAAAATAGAGTTAGCATAACATAATAGATTATGAGTAGTAATTAGATCTTGTCTTCCCAAGACCAAAATCTAGTCAAGGTCTCAGCTTAGGTTTCCCAAATGGATCTAAGCTGGACCGACACATACAGTTCCCTCATTAGAGAATGCGTCGTCACTGGATCTTTCCTCCAGTTGCTTACTTTTACTTATCACTTGCAGTCACTCGACTTGCCTCTGACCTACCAGGTTTTCCCGCCAGTTGTCAGGTCTGCAGACCCAACTGGACTTCGGCTGGTTGTCAGGTCTGGCGTGTTGGTACCCTAAAGTTGTTTTGATGTGATCAAACAAGTTAAGTTATCTCCTGTTATGTTTAACCCTATGTCTAAGTGTGCAGGAGCTTAGGAGCACAGGAAGTCGAGCAAAAGAAGTAGCTAGCGAGAAGGACGACACGGGAGAGAGCCGACGGGCTTGGTGCGTCTGAGGTACGAGGTGCTGCGGAAGAGTACGCAGGTGGACGAGAAGGAGGCGTGCAACGTTTCCGAGGGACGAGAAGCCAGAGCGGAAGGTTGCTCAAGAAGGTCGGAAGTTGGGTTTGGGTGAGCCTTATTCCGGATGGACGAAATCACCCAAGCAAGCGGAGCCGGAGTGGAAGACTCGGACTGAGGCGAGCAGCACCAGAGCAGAGGGTCAAATCAAAAAAAGTCAACCCTATTGACTTTTAGGGTCTGGGCGCCAGGAACCTAATTTTATCTACTTTGACGTGGATGTTAACCGTTGCATCAGGGATATAGTTTTATCCCACTCCAGGCACCTGGAACGCTTCCAGCCGCCTCGACCAAGACTATAAATATAGCCTTGGTCCAAAAGCTGAAGAATAACAAGCATTCTTGCATCAACACTTGTACACACCTTAGTTTTTATTTAGCTTCTCATTTTTTGTGCTTACACTGTTATAAAGAGACTTATTTGCCTGAAGTAGAAATTAGTACTACTCTATTCCTTGGGTTAACAACCTCTTCGGTTGTAACCAAGTAAATCCTCTGAGCCTCTATCTTTTCTAGTTTATCTTTTATTTATGCAAGTGTTCCTTTAAGTTCGAGAAGGATTTGTTTTGTTTTGTTTATGCAGGGCTATTCAACCCCCTTCTAGCCGACCAACGGTCCTAACACCGCGGACCCAACCGGACTTCCCACCGGATATTGAGTCTTGCGGACCTATCCCACTCTAGGCACTTGGAACACTTCCAGGCGCCCCGACCAAGACTATAAATATAGCCTTGGTCCAGAAGTTGAAGAATAACAAGCATTCTTGCATCAACACTTGTACGCACCTTAGTTTTCATTTAGCTTCTCATTTTTTGTGCTTACACTGTTGTAAAGAGGCTTCTCCACCTGAAGAAGAAATTAGTGCTACTCTATTCCTTGGATTAATAATCTCCCCAGTTGTAACCAAGTAAATCCTATGAGCCTCTGTCTTTTTCAATTTATCTTTTATTTATGCAAGTGTTCCTTTAAGTCCGAGAAGGATTTGTTTTGTTTTGTTTGTGCAGGGATATTCAACCCCCTTCTAGCCAACCAACGGTCCTAACACCGCGGACCCAACCGGACTTCCCACCGGATATTGAGTCTTGCGGACCTATCTGGACTTCGTACCAGTTATCGAGCCCCACGGACCTAGTTGGATTTCCCACCAACTATCGGATCCCGCGGATCTAGCTGGATTTCAGCCTGGTATCAGGTCCTTTAAACTAGTCAACTTCTACATACTTGGTAGAAGCGTTAGACAAACAACCCATCTAACTTTAACTTATTTGTTATACATCACAACCAGACTATTAGTGCAACCTGCACCAACACAATACACACTATAAGTACTATTGTAATTTGTATTGAAGTGACATACCTTTTTTTTAAATGGTATTATACTAGTGTGATTGTATGACACTTGTAATTCTGTTGGGTGTACCTAGAGAATGATTTCCATTGTAGTAGCTTACAATATGTCCTCAGAAAGCATCCATCTTCTGATCATTACCGATGATTGTATCATCACTAATAGTGACAAACGATCTCGCTAAAACTTTGTGTTCAACCTTACTCCATGTTGACCACTTTCTTCTATCCGCAGTGTCAGAATCCGTCTTCTCTAAATTTGCGAGTTCAATTGGAAATTCACGGTCAGACAGTTAAGTCTCCGAAACAAAAGTTGGAGTAAATGGTTCATTTTCCGTTGGAGATGTAAAAGATATACTGGTTACATGTGGATTAGATGGATAATTTTGTGGACATGAATTATATAGATAATTTTGTGGATATTAATTATATGAATTATTTGGCGGGTATAAATTATATGGATAATTTAGTAGATATGAAAAATATAGATAATTTGGTGGAATTTGTGAATTTGGGTAAGAAGTATTTTCTAAAAAATCGTGGGTTACTTTTATCTATTTCGAAGAAATATAATAGAGAGAAAGTTTTTAGAAGAATTTAGGTGTTTGTATGATTAAAATAAATTGGATAAGACAGTAAAATAATAAATATTTATAGATAAAAATTTATTTTTTATTAAAATAATCATAAACTAGTCACTGTTACTAGTCCTTTAATTTTTATTTTAACATCTAAAAATATATTATCAATTCAATTTTATTCGTTAGTTTTTAATTTTTAATTTCAAAATTTGAAAATTTTATTTTTTTAATAAAATAAATACCACCTGCGTGCATAATTTTTAAAATTTTCTAATTTAAAAAACATCACGGGCATGATTTTTAAATTTTTAATTTTTTAATTAAGAAACATCATGCATAATTTTTATTTTTTTAATTAAAAAAATCACCGGTTGCATGCACGCCCCAGGTGAGAAATACTTCTTTTATATATAAAATCAATCCTTTTAACGCGTTCAATTTTTTCAACGTGTTAATGACACTTCGGTGGAAATTATATCCTCACATTAATTTTAACACCAATGGAGAATTGAGGGTTATAACACCTAATAATTTCCAGTAACCCTAATTGCTAAAACAATTTTGATAATTTTTTTTAAAAAATAGCAATTTTAATATAATAGTATTATATATAATATTTTTTTATTAAATTAAAATAAATTGCCTTATTTTTAAAATGTTGTTAACGTTTTGAAGGATTTCGAATTTTAAAATCAAGCAAATAATTCGCAAAAATAAAATAATAATAAATTCATCCGACATCTCGCGGCAGAAGGAGCAGCAGCAGCTTTACCTGTCACTCTGCTAAACTACGGCAACCCCGATCGTTCTCGCTTGCGGTCGCGGAGATCTCCGCGTGCTCTCTATCATGGCGACCTCCTCCCGCACACACAGGGGCAAGCAGAAGAAGCCCACGGCCCTCCTGATTCCGCTTCTGTCTGTCACCGCCTCCGTGGCCGTCGCCATTGTCTGGATCCTCCTTTCGCCTCTGGTCCATCCTCCTCGCTCGCCGCAGGGGAGGGAGCCATCGAGAGGGTTGGATCGGAAGTACCTGTATTGGGGAGGGCGGATCGACTGTCCCGGGAAGCATTGCGACTCCTGCGCCGGATTGGGGCATCAAGAGTCCAGCCTCCGATGTGCCCTAGAGGAAGCTCTCTTCCTCCAAAGGTCCAGTCTTTCTTCCCCTTTTACGGTCTTTCTCTTTCGGTCTGCCTCCTATCCTGTGCACTAGACGATCTTTACGTAAGCATTGTTAGTTGTAATGGCCTAGTGCTCCTTCATTTTTAGGTGCATTAGCTTTTCTTCCATGATAGGGCAAATCCCTTTCAAGTGATCCAAACTGAGGTTTCTTTCAATGCGTTGAATAGGAATGCAGAATTAGATGTGCCTTCTCAAGAGACTGCTTTTGGAGCGCTTTTGATTAACAACGTCGTTCTTTTGAAGCTCTTCAGTCGCACTCATCTTCTGGGTTGGATACCATTTTTTTTGACAGCAGACTCTTTCTTTCTAGTCTGCGAATCTCTTGTAATGTGGATACAATGTGATCAATTACAAATATGGATAATCTATTTGTGAGTATAGATTATTGTAAAATTATTTTTTTAGAGTGAATGATAAAATAAAAGATACTTAAATAAGATAAACTGTGAGCAATTTTAATTTGTCTTTGATTTGATCTGATGAGAGCCCTTCCAGGGAGTATACTTGAAGGGCTAACATTGATCCAAAGAGGTGCATAAACTACTCGAAACGGTGCATCTATTTGAATGGATGCTTAGAGTACTTGGTGTGTTTTTTCAAATGGGTGCCTAGGCTACCCAAAGGAGTATGCTAGCCCGAAGAGTTTCCTAAACTACCCAAAGGGGTATGCCAATGTGAACCCGTGCCTAGATTACCCAAAAGGGTGCATATACCTAACTGGTTCGTCTATGGACAAAAGGCTACCTAAAAGGGTGTTGACTACCCAAAGGAGTACATCTTCTCAAAGGAGTATCTCAATAGCTCAAAAGGATGTGTTGACAAATTGAAGAGGCATGGTATATGTCAACATAACAACAATCTCTCTGTACTGAACATTAGACAATATGATAAGCTTATCATTTGAAAGGGAAAAGCTACATCAATAACAGCAAATATAGTCATTCTCTTGCAAGTTATCTTATGAGTGGTTAATTTGTGCTTGTGTAATGCATGGATTTTTCATGCAGAGTATTAGTGATGCCCTCTAGAATGTGCATCAACCCATTGCACAACAAGAAAGGGATCCTCCACCAGCAAAGCAATGCAAGTTCTGATGAAAGGTGTGATCACATAGTTTTACTTGCATATGCATACTGAGTAGAAGTTTATTTTCTTCATTTGTTTCAAAAAATCGATAAGTTTATTCTCTGACGTTCTGACTATTCACTTTAGAATATTTGGAAGATTGTTATAGTTCATAATCATGATATCAATATAACCCTGTATAGTTTATTAAATTTCACAAAATTTGAGTTTCTTCTTTTGACTAAGCCATTACCTTAGGAGACAGGGTTTCATGTTTTTCAAGGGATCAGTGCATATGTAGGATGTTTGTAAGGTATTATGTTGAGAATAGATGAACTCTCTAAACTCCTGCAGATGTGACATCACAAAAAAATGAAATGGAGGACCAAGAAACACCGGATAAATACATAAACATATAAAACAATGATATCTTAGAATATTAAAAGAATAAAAGTTAATATTGTATAGAAATATACTAGATTATGCCTAGTTGAAAACTGCAAAGTAGAATTTCTTAATGCAGCTAAAGGTAAGGATTTGGTCTGCTGCTGTTTTTCAAATCTATTTAAACTAGAACTAAGTTTGTCCCTTTAAAGTTGCTAACTACTTTTTGTTTTTTTAGTCATTGGATGCTTGAGATTTATCTAGTCTTCTTTATTAATATACACAATAGCTACCTTAGAAAGAGAGTTATTTTTTCTTTCATTTGTTCAGTAATCATTTGAGACATAATCTCTCAATGATGGAAACTAAGGTAAGTCGCTTGCAGACATTTTAGTTGAATTCAGGATCTTAGATACTATCAAACATAGTCGACTATGGGGTGGTTAGGTTTGAATTCACGATCTTAGATATTAGCAAACATAGTTGATTAGGGGGTGGCCAGGTTTCCCTGTGGTGCAGGAACCGGTGACTAACCAATGGACAGGAGTTGGCATACAACAACTAAGTCACTATGATGTTCACACTTATCTAATTATTCACAGCTTACTGATGTCCTAATAATTTGGTAGGTCCAAACTAAAACTTGGACGATTTGTCTATTACACTTGTCACAGCAGATGGCTAGCGAGTATCAACAATATTGCACTCTTAGATAGTGTTGGGTGCTACTACATTTTTATGCATTTTCTAGTTTTAATAATTTGCGTGTTGAAATGACTTTCACTGATTCAAAATGTACTCCAGGTGGGCAGCAAATTCATGTGCAATGGACTCTTTGTATGATCTTGATGCCATCTCGAGTAAAGTAGAAGTGATATTGGACAATTCAAAGATGTGGTCCCATGCACTGTCAACAAGTATGAAACTAGGAGACAGTGGAGTGGCACATGTTGAAGGAGTTGGCAAGGTTGTCCTAAAAACAAGTAGCCATTTTTCCAGTGTTTTGCTAATAAACCGCACAGCTAATCCCCTAGCATGGTAATATTTGAGGCTAGGGCTAGGTTTGTCATTCTTTTAGTTTTATATCTTGGAGTAAGCTTATTACCCAGTACTAGGCTTGATAATGATAAATTGGTAACTGTCTAGGTTTATGGAGTGCAAGGATCGAACCAATCGCACCAGTGTTCTGCTTCCATATTCTTTTCTCCCAACTATGGCTGCCCCAAAATTAAGAGATGCAGCAAACAAGGTTCTAATTTTCTGAAACCTCTCTTTTTTAGGAGCAAAATTAGGACCTTTGTATGAAAGAAGACAATTGTAGAAAGTATCGAGATAAATTTGCTTGTTCAATCTTTCTTTTATAGTAATGTTATAGCTGTTTGTCTCAACCCAGAATGTCAAGTGCATACATCTTTTTGTAGAATCATTACATGTCTTAATACGTATCCTGTGATTGGTTGTGAGTTGAGAATAGTCCACCCAAGTCATCTACCACTCAAAACCCAGATACAGAGCCTTCCTTGGTAGACTGATTCAATCACACATGAAGTTGGATTAAAGTTACACTTCAAATTGTATATTGAAACTACTCTGACAAAAGATTCAACCATATAATCAAAGTTTGTAATAAAATAACCATGCCCATATCATATCATCTAGTGTCATCACCACCATTATCAAGCCATGTTTGTTCTCACCTATTTGGAGGTCGGCATCAAATCAACTATTATCATTTTTTTTAAACTATCAACATCCACAAAACTAGTTATGCACACTAGACAACTAAACTATCTGAATGACGTTGTAGTAGGTTCCATGCTCAGTGGTTCCACATGGACAAGTGCAGTGATTCATTATACAAATATAAATTGGCTTTTTCCTAATAATTTGAGTTTTTGAGCTAACTAGTTAGCTAATCAATTTCAACATGCCGTTAGAGCAAGAAGTTTATAGGTCATTATATGTCTGAATTGTAATAGGTGTGAGGGGGACTCTTGAAGCTAAGATGGTAAGTGGACTCTCTTGCATTGTAATCATGTTGCAACAAGCTTTTGTGGACGCCTCCACTTCCGACATAGTGAACAGTGTGAATAACTTACTAGATGCCAATCTGTGTGCCTGAATCTATGACGAAGGTCTTCATGCGAAATCAAAGCCTTTGGTTGTATCTAATAGAGTAGATCTGTTACAGGTTAATTTGCACTAGTGGATTTTGGGGGTCAAATTGAAAATCAATTAAAGATTAATTGAATTCTTAATTTGGACTAAATTAGAGGAAGTATGTGATCTAATCCTAATTAATTCTGTGTAATATCTAATGGATGAGATTGGATCTCATCATTGAGTCTTGGATTGGATCTTAAGATCCATTGGATGAGATTGATTCATCACTAAGCATAGTCTTGAGATTTTAATGGTATATCTCATCACCAACCATTAGATTGAATCTTAATGGATTCAACGGATCAGATTATATCTCATGATCAACTGTTGGATTCAATCTTACTGAATTAGATCTAATAACATCATTATGATATGGATAGATGCTACTTAAGCTAAAGAGTAAGGAATTTAGGATCTTGATGTAGATCTAATTCCTCTTCACGCTCAATCCCTCCTTCATCTTTCTAGTGGTGGCTGAACTCCTGGCTGATCCTTTCAGGTATTGAGTCACATGTTGAAGTAGAGGGTGTGGTTCGTATCATGTCTACTTGAAGCTTGTTTTATTCCATTCTATCGGCTTGAGTATATGTCTAGGGATTAAAGCTTGGCAAGAATATACTTATATGCTTTTGCTCACGCCAATGCAATTTCTCCTTCATACCAATCCCAACACACATATCTTATCCATAAAACAATTTAGCCTAAACCATATTATCAACATGTTAAAACAATATGGTTAACCTGAATCATAATGAAACATTATTCCCTGGCAATCATCACAATGAAAAGTTTGGAATCCCTGTGCATTTCAACTTTTTTTTTTTTTTTCATTTCTTTTCTTTTCCCCTCTCCTTAGAACTTTCCTTGTGACCAAGTAGAGTCTCCTTGCACCAACTATAGGCACCAAGGTGTGACACTTAGCCCTTTAGTCTCTTGTCCTTCCCTTTTGATAACACTGCTTGTAACTATATATTGGCCTACTCTAAAAGAATGTTTGCTGCAGATCAAAGGCTTGCTAGGTGATTATGATGCTATTCACGTGCGCCGAGGGGATAAGATAAAAACCAGAAAGGACCAGTTTGGAGTTACAAGGACGCTCCATCCTCACCTTGATAGAGACACTCGCCCTGAGTTCATTCAACAGAGAATAGCAAAATGGATTCCGCCCGGACGTACAATTTTTATTGCTTCAAATGAGAGATCACCAGGCTTCTTCTTGCCACTTGCTGCTAGGTACCATGTTTAGACATTTTCTTTTGTTTAACTTAATAATCACTAGACAAACTTTCTTACATGGTCATCAACGTAACATATTACTAAGTTGGACACCATGCACAGGTATAAGCTGGCATTCTCATCGAACTTCTCAGACATATTGGACCCAGTTATTCGCAATAATTACCAGCTGTTCATGGTGGAAAGATTAGTCGTGAAGGCGGCAACAACATATGTGAAAACCTTCAAGGAAGATGAGAATGACAGAAGCCTCACTGATGACCCAAAGAAGAACGTCAAACGCTGGCAAATACCTGTTTACACCATGGAGTCGAATAGAGTACCAGAAGAAACATGAATCTGTGTATCTTATCATTGACTGTGATTTATGTGTGTTCTTGTTGTATATATACAAATTTATCACTCTCTTTTTTCCGTGTATCTTATCATTGACCGTGATTTATGTGTGTTCTTGTTGTATATATAAGCGCGCGCTCTCTCTCTCTATTTTTCTTTTCTTTTTCTTTCTTTTCTGGACTGCATTATCTTTGTGCTAGACTAGCCCCGTGACCCCGTTAGCATGGATTGCCGAGCTACGACTTGTCCTCAACTTGGGTCAACTTTGTGCTCGACTTGACCTGTTTAAGGTTGGGTTAGAGAATTAAAAGTCTCTTGTTAGGTTTACCAACTGCTAAGTGATGGGAAAAAAAAAATTCAGTGACGGAAATAAATTTTTTGTTGTTAGTATTAAATTTTTGCCGTTAATTTACGCTAATTTAGTGATGATAATAAATTCTATCACTAATTTTAATTAAAATTTATACACCATCCTAATTGAGAGATTTCAATTCTATTTATATTCATACATTCAATAATAATATTAAACATCAACATTCAACACTTAACTCAACTATACATTCACAAACACATTCAAATACATTACAAATCAAATTATCAACAAAGCAACATTCATGTTTAACCAAAAAAAAAAAAAATGTCTCCTCGAACGAGTCTAGTGGCTAGCGCATGAGGTGTTGCCACAATGAAGTCTGGGGTTCGAATCTCGACAAAGCCAAGGTAAATACTTCCTTTATGTGCTAGTCACTATTCCAAAGGCTAGTAGCCGCCCGTGATTTTCCTCTTCCGTGTTGGTCCTGAGACGGGTTGGCGGGGGCGCTGGGGGCGAGCGTATTCACCTTTTGCCACAATATTTAACAAAAAAAAAATATTTAAAATATTGTACATGGTTTAAAAATAATATAATTTAAATCCTTTACATCCCAATCCAAATCTCAAAAACTAATACATCCATTATCATATCTCATCATCCCACGTGTAGTAAGTATAATATGATAGGTTATTAAAAGAATAAATACATAATTCAAACTACACTATATTTTTTTAGTTTGAAACAATTATATTCATATATGAATCTAAAGTTAAAACTACTTATCAGAAAATGTAAAAACTAATCAACACAAGTTTAACATGCTTTTAAAAAATATATACCTTAAATGATAGACTATCAAATCTATTTTTTCATGTGTTAACCTTTTATCTACATTGTTCTTGAAAAGATGTAATATGATTAGAACTGCATATAATATCAAAATTAACATAATCATTTTTTATATTTTTTGAGTGAAAAAAAAATTAAGTTGAAGGTCAACACCTTAAAAGAACTATTGTTATTATGAGCTATTTATTAAGAATGTTCGGATCTTGAGTCTCTCGTGAGTTAAAATCATGCGGCGTTGGAAAAGTAGAAGGACTGATTAATGGAAAGTAAGAGAAGAATTATTACATTTACTGGTCTATAGCCGTCTTCACCTAATCATCAATCGATTGCCGATTGACTTGAGACTGCTCTAATCTTGTGACCCGAACCCTCAATTCTTGATTTTCTTGTATTAATGCTTCCACTCGAGTAGATGAAGAACTGGATGACCCATGAGCTTAGGAGCTATCGTACGATCATATACAACTTTTGCCTAAGAGACAAAGTCATAGAGAGAGTTCTTTTTCTTTCCATCGAGAACATTATGATATATATCATTTAGTACATCATCTAATATCCTCTTCCTCTATAGTAAATTTATCAAGTCTATTGCTTGCTCTACAATAGATCATGATCTAGCCGTATGCTTTGTGGATTCGATGCTTGGGCCAGCGAGCTCAATATTTCTATTATTTTGAGCAGTTGATGAATTTTACTATCATTTTCTACCGCTCAAATGTTCTTCTATGTATCCCAAATCTCATCTATTATATGGGATGACCTTATTCTCTTCCTTCTCCACTTGTATAAAAGTTCTTTATAATTTTGTACAATAATTTGTTCCATGTTCCTTTAAATTCTACCTTACGTACTGACTTTCAAATATAATTTTTCTACAACAATATAAAAAAAATTAGTATAAAAGAATGTTATATTATATAGTATCAATAATATTTAAATTATTTACCAAAAAATCTCAATAATAAAATTTTTTAAGATCTTGATCTATATACCTTCATGTACAACTAGAAGTGCACTGACACTCTTTAAATTTTTTGCTTATATAAGGAGCTATATTATGAATATCGAAAGTAAAACTACATAAAAATAATATATTAGTAATCCTCAAAATAATCATGGAATTACTAATAACATCAATACTTACCAATCCCCAACAATTCTCAAAATAATCAGGTCACCGTGTATTGTAGCAATATCTGACATGATTAAATATGCAAAATAACATTATAATATGTACACATTCCAAATAATAATTAAATCAGAACAATAATCACTTATAATATGGAAGAATTAGTGAAATTTACATGCAAAAATCAGATGATGAAGCAATATAAGGTTCAATTGGCTGAAACAAATAAGGCTTTTTATAATAGTACTAATTGTAATAATTTGGAATAAAATTATTTCTACCTACATGTACTTTCATGGCATCTCATTGCGGAAAATTATATTTCTACATTTGCAATGATTACACAGACAATATAACTTGTCACCATTAATATAGTTTGGATGACGGTTAATAAAGTTCACAAATTCTCCAACTTCATCAAAATATTTTTCAATGATAAATTTATTTTTTAATCTATTGTACTTATAAGTTGTATTCATATACATTGTAACCTAATGATAAATAAATTTGTAACATTATTAAACGTATAAAACTAAGCATGCATATAGTTTAAACTTAATCTTAAGTAAATCATTAAAATCTAATACTATCCATAGCACTTAAACTTAAATTAAACATTAAGTTTGAACCTCAAAAGAAGTATATTAGCACTAAAAGAGAAGATAAGAAATAGATTAGAGCTAAGAGCTTAGAAATGGTGTTGCCTCCACTCCACTGCTAAAAGAGATAATAGCTCAGAAAATGCCGCACACTTGAAGATAACAAAAGCAAGAAAAAATTAGCTAAAATCAATTACATTGCATAATGTCTTAAAATCAAATCCCGATACATAATGTCTTAAAATCAAATCCCGATGGGAGCATGCCCTCAGGCAAAAAAAATTCTTTTCCCACTCCCTATCCACTTAGCGATTTGCTATAAGTTGACCTTATGATTTACCTTTCTTCACATAACCTGTGAATGAACTATGTGGGACGCCTGAGATGAGCATAATCACTTTTGATACAGCTAAAAATAAAATTAAACTCTTTCAATATTATATCACTTATTCTCTTGGACCTAATAATGAAACAAGGATCTAGTAATCAATTTTATTAAAGAATGTAGGTCAAAAGTTATCTCTTACGGTGAATTACTAACATTAACATTAACATTAACATTACAATCTAAATTTAATCCTAAGTTTCAATTTGACTTGTGAAAAATTTTGCATAACATAAATCCCATTGAGCATTGAAACAGTAAGAAATCAAACCCTAATTGTTGTTGTCCAAAGATAGCAAACAAAATTGACACAATAGAAATTCCATTTTAGAATTCAGAATTCAAATTCAAGGGTTTTTAACTGTGTCATTCAAATTCTACACTTCCGGCCATCATTTCTTGTTTAGCAAGTTCAATACATTGGTATGTTAATCACTCGACTAACAACTTTCAAAAACTTAAATTCCAGAATTAGAACTCAACTCAATCACTGATTGTCTTGCGGCTAGGGTTGAGGCCATGGCTGAGCTCATGATCGTCTAGCACCCAACTAGCGCTGCGTGCGTGGCCAACCGCTAGGCTTCGGTTGCACGGCGCGTGATCGATTGCACTGCCAGGGTTGTGCATGCATTCGGCTGCCCGACTAGGACACATAGCTGAGGTTGCGGTAGGCCTCGTGACCTCGCTACGAGGGCGTTGCCAAGCTATTGCTAAGAGAGGAGAGGGAAGGGGAGAGGATCGAGTGTACTAACGGGATGTGTGTCAGTGCTAGAGATTGAAGAGGAGAGGATCGGAGCATGCCGGATGATACAGTGTTTAAGGTGGGCCCCTCTGGGATGGGTTAAAGTCTAGGAGACCAGTTGACATGGGAGTCAAAGTTAAAGGGTTGTCAACATCATCCGAAACAAGAGAATGGCCGCCTAGACCAACTGGATCTCTGGATTGGCCGACCCTTGGTTTCCAACCTTGTGCACGGGTGGAAGGTTAAGCGAGGGGCTCATCCGATCGGGCCCTCCAGCCGATCGTGCCTCGAAGTCGGATTTCTTAAACAATGATGGACTATTAAGCCAAGTATCAGTTACCCTAATTGAGTGCTCTGGCCGATCAGACATATAGTCCGATCAAACATGCTAGACACTTGGTTGCTTACGGGTCAAATAAGGAAGTCAAATCATCCACTACATTCATAAATACCGATTGGGTACCGTTTGGGAAGAAGGGTCGGTTGGACTATATCAGTGATTTGATTGGTTGGTCAAATAGCTTGTTGCGGGGCCCACAACTCGATGAATTAATACACTTTTTTAGCAGTTTGTGTCATGGAGGATAGAGAATATTCTGCAGGTAAATCGTGCTTCTAAGTTTTCAGCCTATCAAATTATAAAGATTTGTAGGCTCATTTTAGGAAAGGTGTTAGAGTCACTTTATGACCTATCTGTTCTTTGAAGTGCTTTGAAATTCGTACATATATACAACAGTGACACTATAAAAGGGGGTCTCTATCTACAAGCGCAGGTATGCAATGCTACATAATCTGACACACTCATTACTATTGTTCATTTCATTATTCCTATCCAGAAACCAATCACTGACTTGAGCCTCAGAGAGCCAACGCTGGGGACCCTTTCTCTTGCCCAACACTAACGCTCTTTGTAACACACATGACAGCTTGAAGTCTTCATTTGGTAAGCATCTTATCCACATTCCCAACCAACAACTTTCACTGCTTTCGGACAGGATTATATTTGGTGTCATCTGGGGAACTTCACCTGCATCCGAGATGTGTAGATGGATGAGATTGGATGACTCACCATAGTAACCTTGATGCAAGAAGAACTGAAGATGTTGATAGAAGTTGGCGCGACTAAAATGGTGCAACAACGACAAGCAACGACCGAGTGCCATTTACCGAATGACCTCGCTATATCCACAACTAACCAGCACGTTGAACACGAAACCCGAGTGGAGGGTTTGATCGGGTTTTAGCCGATCCAGCCTCCTCCAGCTGCCTTTCCTCGAGTACCCATTCTGTCGATTAGCTTACCACCGGTGCTGCATTCACCGATTGCATATCATAGAGCGTTGTTCCGAACGCGCCCAGAGGATATGGGCCAAGCAGAGTGTTAGGATCCTTATCGGCCGACTAGAGGGGGGTGAATAGCCTTACAAAGAAAAATGAAAAACCTTTCTCTAACTTTATAGCTTAATAATTATTAACACTTGCATAAAATAAATATAAGAAACTAAAGCAAAGAAGAGGCATAAAAGAGTTTACTTAATTACAATCGGAGAGATTGTTAATCCAAGGAAGATGAAAAGTACACCAAACTCTCCTTCAGGTAGAGAAGCCTCTACACAGCAGTTGAAGTACTAAAAATATGAAGCTAGACAAAAGAAATCATTTACAAGTGTTCTCAAGTGTTGTTCAGTGTTCTATCTAGGCTTCTGGGACCAGGACTATATTTATAGCCCTGGTCGGGGTGCCTGGAAGGGTTCCAAGCTCCTAGAGGGGGATAAAACTTTATCTCCATCGCAACATATTGCATTTGATGTGATCCGGATAAGTTTCATGGTCCGAGCACCTAGACCAAGTCCGGATTCTTGCTCTGGCTCCGCTTGCTTAGGTCTGGGTCTTCTGCTTTGGCTTCGACTCCACTTGGGTGATATCAGTCTTCCGGAATAGGGCTCACCCAAACCCAACTTCTGACCTTTAAGCAATCTTCCACTCCAACTTCTCATCCCTTGGAAATGCTGCGCCCCTCCTTCTCGTCCACCCATGTACTCTTCCGTAGCACCTCGTCCCTCGGGCGCACCAAGCTCGTCCACTATCTCTTGTGCTATCATTCTCACTAGTTGCGTCTTTCGCTCGATTTTCTGTGCTCCTAAGTTCATGAACGCTTAGACATAAGGGTTAAAAACTAACATGACCTAACCTGGCTTGGTTTATCATATCAAAATTACTTTGGGGTACTAACATGGAAAGGATGTAAGGATCGTCTTTCGAGAATGCTCCTGCTCAGGACATCCATAAGGAGAAGGCCCCCATGATGAGTGACTCCCCCGAGAGGGCAAACAAGCCTTTCTCCAAAGGTATATTGGAGGGAAAACTATCGAAACATTATTGACCTTTATCGATCTGGGAGTATGTAGGAGAAATCGACCCTGAGGACCACATACTAAAATTTGTAAATGTGGCCATACTCCACCAGTACACAGAGGGAGTCAAGTGCTGAGTGTTCCTCACTACTTTGGTGGTTCAGTACAAAGATGGTTCAAGCGACTACTTGTCAACTCCATCTGTTGTTTCAAGGTCTTCCAAATAGCCTTCCTTCATCACTTTGCCAGTAGCTGTCATTACCACAAGATGACGATGAATCTGTTCTCACTCAAGCAAGGGCCCAAGGATATGTGAGGACCTACATTAAACAATTTAATCAAGTCAACCATAGAGGTCCCCTCGGCCATCCCAGAAATTTTGATGAATGCCTTCTCCCAGGGGCTCATATATAATGATTTTTTTCGATCCCTCATCAGAAAGCCTCCAAGAGATTTCGATTATCTACTCGGACGAGCTACCAAATACATCAATATTAAAGAAACTCAGTTCACTCAGAAAAAGAGGTAGTTCCTAAGCATGGCGCTGCTCTTGAGAGCCGATTGACCAACAATAATTTGCCACCTAAAGGGCCCCGATCGAGCCCTCCGCCACTACAACACGAGTCAAGGTCGTATATGGTCCAGCATGTAGAAGCCGATCGACCACGAGTCTCCAAGTCTTGACCATGGACTCCAATGTTTTACACCTATCATCGCTTGAGGACTCACAACACAAAAGATTGCTACCACTTTAACTCAAGCCAGCACCGACCGACCATCAAAAAATCCACCGACGGTCTCCTTCTCCCAACCGCCAACATTATTACCGACTGAATGGACCCCTAGGTCAAAACAATGCACCAACCGATTTGACCTAGCAACTGCCCTAACAAAAGGACAATCAAAGACCTGCACGGGTATCCACCGAATAACCACCACGCCAATCAACTCGGGAGGAAGAGAATCCTAGCAATGCAACCTGAGGTAACATTGGCATGATAGTAGGTGGCCTGATCGACGGTGATTCTAACTGGGCCAGAAAATCACATGTAAGATGACTAGAAATTCACGAGGTCGAGTGCAGTAAGAAGAAAGCCCAAGGACCCGAGATTAGTTTTAGTCCTAAAGACTCGGAAGGGGTGAAGAGACCTCACGATGATGCCCTCATTATTAAAGCTATGATTGCTATCTTATACTGTTCATCAAACTTTTGTTGACATAGGCAGTTCGGTCAACATGATTTTCAAAAAGGTATTCGATCAACTTCAGATGGGCAAGAATGAGCTCTAACCGATGACAACACCACTGTACGGGTTTACTGGAAATGAAGTATAGTCGATCAGACAAGTTTGGCTAGCTATCTCTCTCAGGGAAGAGCCACTCATGAGGACCTGTCGAAAAAAAATTCATTGTGGTGGACGCACCCTCGGCGTACAATGTACTACTTGGCCGACAGCCGCTCAACGAATTCTGAGTAGTTGTCTCCACATTCTGCCAGAAAATTAAGTTTCTAGTAGACGACTCGGTTGGTGAAGTTAGAGGAGATCAACTTGTAGCGTGCAAATGTTATGTGGAAATTGTGACGGCTGAATATCGAGCGGCTTGGAAAGTTCAGTGGCTCGAAGTTAATGCAATCCAAGAAACTCCTCCAACTTTAATCTATGAAGAAAAGAAGGAAATAGAAATCTATCCCAACCAATCGGAGGCTACTACTTTTATTGCAGCTGATCTAAGCCCCGAGAAAATGGCAAAGTTAATCGCTTGCCTGAGAAACAATAAGGACATTTTCGCATGGGCAACCCATGAACTCCCAGATATTTTGCCTATTGTAATGCAGCATGAGTTGCATGTCCGATCGAACATTCTGCCGGTAAAGAAAGGAAAAGATATTTCGAAGTAGAGCAGAATCAAATTATCCGAGTGGAAGTGGATAAGCTACTTGAAGCTAGACATATCCTGGAAGTGCAATTCCTGAGTTGACTTGCAAATGTAGTATTGGTGTCCAAGCCGAAAAACAAGTGGTGGATCTATGTGAATTTTAGAGATCTAAACAAGGCGTGCCTAAAAGATTACTATCCTCTACCAAGCATCGATCAGGTGGTGGACTCTATTGCTGGTTGTGAATTGATATGCACGCATGACACATACCAAGGATACCACCAAGTCCTACTCGCCTAGGAAGATCAAGAGAAAGTCAGCTTCATCACTGGAATCTACTACTATGACATCATGTCGTTCGGATAGAAGAACACCAAAGCAACATACCAGTGACTCATGAACAAGGTATTTTGAATGTAGATTGGCATAAACATGGAGGTATACGTTGATAATATATTAATAAAATCCCTCTGAGCTGCTGATTTATGTGCAAACATAGAGGAGACATGCCAGACCCTGAGGAAATATGGAGTCAAGCTCAACCCCAATAAATGCATATTTGGAGCTAAAAGTGGATGCTTTGTTGGTTACATCGTGACTGAGAGGGAAATTGATGCCAATCCAAGCAAAGTGAAGGTTCTCCAAGATGTCTCCTCGCCTTGCAATCTGAAAGAAGCATAGCGACTGATCAGGCGGATTACTACTCTCTCTTGGTTCATCTCAAAATCGTCCGATCAGTGTCTGCTGTTCTTTAAGATACTTCGTCAAGCTACCAAGTTCCATTGGGATACTGAGTGCGACAAAGTACTGGAGGAGCTTAAAAATTATTTATATTCTTTACCCGTACTCACAAAGCCCATCATCGGAGAGCCACTATAGATATACTTATCTTCCACTGAGCAGGTCATCGGGTCGATGTTAGTGCATCAGGATGACAACGAATAGCAACCAATGTATTTTTTGAGTCATTTATTGAAACATACTGAATACAGCTACTCTGCTCTTGAGAAATTGACGTACGAGCTAGTTTTAGCCCCTCAAAGGTTGCGTCCTTATTCTCTTTCTCATCCTATAATTATTCTAACTAACAGCATGCTAGGTCGAGTACTCATCAGCCAGAGGTGTCCATTGTAAGTACCTTATGGTAGTTTTGATGTGGTCAATCGAGTTAAGTTAGGTCCTATTTATGTTTGATGTCTTATGTCTAAGTGTGCATGAACTTAGGAGCATAAGAAGTCTAGTAGAAGATGTAGCTAGTGAGAAGGATGGCATGAGAGTGAGTCGAGGGACTTGGTGGTGCATCCGAGGAACGAGGTGCAATAGAAGAGTATATCGGTGGACGAGAACGACGTGCGTGATGTTTGAGGGATGAGAAGCTGGGAGGAAGCCTGCTTGACGAGGTCAGAGTTGGGTTCGGGTGAGCTCAACTCCGGATGGCCGAAGTATCACCCACACGAAGAAAAGTCAACTCCAAATCTAACTTTAAAGTTTGACAGGAGTTGTTAAAGACACCTTCAAGAATATAGAAGGCACCATCAATACGTGGTTATGGAAGGTTGATCTATTTAATAGAAGGCGCCTCCAATGGTTTGGAAGGCGCCTCACATGAATAGTGCCAAAACATCTTCTAGCCACTTGAGGGCACCTTCAATAGCCGTTAGCTGAAGATAAAGTTTTATCTTCAGCGGATAAAACTTTTCTTGTTGGAGGCACTTTGGTCCTCCTTGGAGGTGCCTTTAAGTAATAGATAGATTTTTCCAAGGACTATAAAAAGACTCCTAGAGCTAGAAATTTAACAATAACTAAACTACAAGTCTTGTAATCATTTCCTAGTCTTTCTTGTGAGCTATCAACATCTGTAAGAGGTTACTCCGCCTTTAACAAAGGAGTTTTTCTAGTGGAGCATTTTTAAAGTCTTAGATTAACAATCACCTAGATTGTAACCAAGTAATTCCTTGCCACTTCTTTATTTTAATTGTTCAGTTTATTTTTATTTAAATTAATTATGCTTACTAATTAAAGTCTAAAGAATGAGAAAGGAATTATTTTGTTTCTACAGACAATTCATCCCCTCTTGCTGATCGCATGAGACCAACAAGTAGTATCAGAGCGAGGACTCTTCAGAATGACTAATCGCCAACCAAAGCAAACAAGACGATAGCCGGATCAAGTATCTATCCACCAAAGTTTGAGGGGGAGTTTACCTTATAGGAAAAGTAAATGGAGGTATTTTTTAAAATCAACTTTGAGGTTTTATTAATAATTAAATACAGTTTTGTAGCTCCAAAAGATCAAAAAGGAGAAGAAAAAGAAGAGTACCTTTGGATAAAGAAAGAACAAACAAACTTTGTGACAAATGGACGAGTTGAATTCTACCTGCTAAGGGTGCTTCCATCTCAATAACTCAGCAAGATCGACCCCTATGAATCAGCAAAAGAACTTTGGGAGAAGTTCCTAGAGCTACATAAAGGAATGTCCGAAGCAAAGCTTGCAAGATGAGACATGCTTTGGAACCAACTAATGAACCTCCTACTCAAAGAAGGAGAGTCAGTGACACAACTGCACTCTAAATTGAAGGAGCTGATCATCAGACTCATGAATCTCAGAGAAAAAGCAACAAACTAAGATTCTCTAAGGTACGCTTTAAATAATTTCCCTAGAACACAAGAATGGATGTCCATAGTTGACTCCTACTACATTTCTAAGGATTTTGAGGTAAGTTCATTAGAAAATTTGTTTTTGACTTTAGAACTTCACGAATCTAGATCTACAGAATTAATGAAGGAGCCAAGTCAGACAATTATCATGAAGGCAAGAACGAACGATCTAGACTTTGAAGCATCAATCGATGAGGACGAGGCAACTTTAATGGTAAGAAATTTTAGTAAATTTCTTAAAGCTAATAAAGTTAATAAGTCACAGGTAAAGAAGCACCTTCAGAACAAAAGGAAAGTTCGATGCTACAACTATCAAGAAGAAGGGCATATCAAGGATGACTACTCTAAATTAAAGAAGAAGGAGAAAGACAAGGGCAAAAGATCAACAAGATCGAAGCACAAGAAGCTAAAGGCGACATGGGATGAATCATTGTTAGAAGAATACGTTGGATTATCCCTGATGGCAGACCACCAAAGGAACAATGAAAGTTCCTTAGAAATGAGCATCGACGAAGGATGACGATCTTCAAAAGAAAGCAATAATGAAGACGAAGCATCAGACCATGAGGCAAGTGAGGTACGAACCTTACTTCCTGATTTTTTTTAAATTTATTAAAATACTTTTCAAAAACATACTAAAATTAGAAAATAAAAATGCTAAGCTAAAATTAAACTTAGTAAATTCATATCTTTTAGTAATGTTTGACAATTTGAAAATGAAAAATGAAAGCATGAATAAAAAAATTGAAGAATAATTATCCATGTAAAAATTCATATATTCTTTGAAATTGAAAATTTAAGAATTATGAAGGTCTTAATTGATATTTTAGATTTCACAAGGGTGAAATTAGAAAAATATCTAGACAATCATATACCATAAAACTTTTTGATTAATCCAATAGGAAACAATTTATTTTGGATACTAAAATCATATTTAGCTCAATAAATAAATTTCTATGCATGCTAGAAAATTAATTTACTTAATTTAATCTTTTTGATAAAATTAATTATTTCATTAGCTTTCTTGTCATATTTTGTGATCAAAATTTTATTTTTGCAAAATAGAAATATTATCTATAAATAAAAAAAATTGAAATTGTTTTACCATTAAGTTATTTTCTATAAATTTTTTAACCAAAATCGTATTTTGAAAATTAAAAATATTTTATAGATTTATTTTTGAAAATTTTATTTTTCTATAATAAAACATGATGTTCTCTATCATAATAAAAAAATTTCATATTTTTTAATATTATTTGAATTATTACAATATTTTTTACTAAAAATAAAATTTTTATTAGTAAAAATTATTGGACATTATTTTTGAAAACTTTAATTTTTTTGGATAAAAATTAAATTTTACATGTTAGGAAAAGTTATCACGATTTGTCATAATTATATTCTAATTTTAATTATTTAATTGTTATAATGAATATTTTTGTTCAAAAATATTATTCTGGTCAAAATTAAAGATTGGTTGTCTAAACTTTTTTCTACTAATCTAACTATTTCTATTTGACTTTGACAAAATATTTCAAAATGTTTTCAAAACCGTAAATAATTTTTAAATTATTTTGATTAAAATAAAGAATTAATTAATAAACGTGAGAAGTTTTTAAACATTATTTTTGAAAAAAATTAATTTACTGTTAATTCTATTCACAAACCCCTAGAATATTTTTTCAAAATTTTCTAACTATTTTTTATATTTTTTCACTATTTTTTATGTGATCTAAGGGGTAAAAATAGGGAGTAATTTTAGGGGGAGGTTTTTTTTTTTTACATAATTACAAATTTTTGTTATAATTTCAAATTCATTTACTTAGTACCACTTATTTTATGTTTGGTTAATCCTAACTTTAACTTGGTTTGATGCACATCAAAAAAGAAAAAATTGTAAGTATTCTATGATAGTTATAATGTGATCAACCAAGTTAAGTTAGGTCTTGTTTGTATTTAATACCTTGTGTCTAAGTGTGAAGAAACTTAAGAGTAGAAGGAGTCGAGTAGAAGGTGTAGCTAGTAAGAAAGATGGCAAGGGGAGCGAGTCGACGGACTCGATGGTGTATCTAAGGGATGAGGTACTGTGGAAGAGTACACTATGGACAAGAAGGATGTGAGCGGCGTTCGAAGGACGAGAAGTCGGGAGGAAGCCTACTTAAGGTGGTTGAAGTTGGGTTCTGGTGAGCTCAACTTTGGGCGGTCAGAGTATCCCCTGCACAAAGAAAAGTCAACTTCAAAGCTGACTTTAAAGTTTGACAAGAGTTGCTGGAGGCACCTCAAAGAATATGGAAGGCGCCTTCAATACCTGGTTATGGAAGGCTTATCTACTTCATAGTAGGCTCCTCAAATGACTTGAAAGGCGTCTCGCATGAACAGTACGAAGGTGTCTTCCAGCCACTTGAGGGCGCCTTCAATAGTTGTTATTTAAAGATAAAGTTTTATCTTCAGTAGATAAAACTTATCTTGTTGGAGGCGCCTTGGACCTCCTTGCAGGCGCCTCTTAGCAATAGATAAGTTTTTTCAGATGATATAAAAAGACCCATGGACATAGGAATTTAACAACAACTGAATTACAAGTCTTATAATCACTTTCTAGTCTTTCTTGTGAGCTATCAACGTCTGTAAGAGGGTACTCGGCCTTCAACAAAGGAGTTTTTCTAGTAGAGCATTTTTAATTCTTTGGATTAACAACCATCTAGTTGTAACCAAATAATTCCTCGCCTCTTCTTTATTTTAATTGTTCATTTTATTTTTATTTAAACTAATTGTGCTTACTAATCAAAGTCCAAAGAACGGGAAAGACATTGTTTTGTTTCTACAGGAAATTCACCCCACTCATATTGAACGACCAATTGAAGTAGAAATATAGAGCGATTATGGAAGCCATTGATAGAGTTCCTTCGAGTAGGAAACTTGTCAGATGATCAGGAGTAATCCTGTATGATAAAAAAGAGAGTCAATTGGTTTACTTTGATTAAATATCATCTATACAAGAGAGCCTTTTTAAGACCACTACTCAAGTGTATTGGATCGGACAACATTTAATATATTTTACAAGAAGTACATCAAGGTTCATGTGGAAGCCATTTGAGCGGTCGATCGCTCGCACGAAAAATCCGATTGGTTAGATATTTTTGGCTTACTTTGCAAGAATACTCAGCTCGATTGGTTGCCACTTGTCTATCATGTTAAAGGCATCAGAATATACTGCACCAACCCATGGAATCTTTGAAGATGTTGATTATCTCTTGTCGTTCGACCAATAGAGCATGGACATTGTGGGGCCTTTCCCAATAGTGTCTGGCTAGAGAAAATTTTTACTCGTGGCAGTAGATTATTTCTCTAAATGGGTGGAAGTTGAACTGCTCGCTAAGATAACGGAGCAAATGGTCATTAAATTTCTATGGCAAAATATTGTGTGCAAGTTTAGCATTCTTCATAAGATAGTTTCTGATAATGGAAGGAAATTTCAAGGGCGGGGAATCAGAGAGTGGTGTGTGAGTTATGGCATACTACAAGCTTTCACGCCCGTGGCTTATCCCCAAAGTAATGGCCAGGCAGAAGTCACTAACAGAAAAATTATTAGAGGACTCAGAACCCGCCTTAACCATCTTGGAGGAAGTTGGGTCGATGAGCTTCTGAGTGTGCTATGGGCTCATCGTACTACGCCTCGAGAGCTATGGGCATAACCCCGTTCCATCTAGTATATGGAGGAGAGGCGGTTGTACCGGTCGAAGTCAACATTGAATTTGATCGGAAACAACTATATGACGAGGAAAATTCTGATCAACGCCTTATGGAGTTGGACTTAGTGAAGGAAATTAGAGATAAGGCAGCCACTCGATTAATGGCGTACCAACAAAGAATGAAGTAGAGCTATAACAAGAGGGTTATTCCTAGATCTTTTCAAGTTGGTGACTTAGTATGGAAGAGAGTTAAGTCGGTCGACGACGTTAGCAAGTTGGAGCCGCCGTGGAGCGAGCCATACAAGGTGGTACAGAAGGTTATCTCGGGTTCCTATTACTTGTACGGCGGAAATGAGAAAAGTTTAGACTGACCTTGGAGTGCAAACTATTTACAGTCCTATCGAGTTTAATAGTTAGTTTAAGCTAAATTTATGAAATTTGCAAAAATCTATATCCAATGAATGAAGGCAAATTCAAGTGGAAAATGAGTAAGTCCTAGACTCTCACGTCGATTGGCCGAGTTATAAGTGAACTTGCTCTCACACCCAAGTCCCAGACTCTTGAGTCATTTGGCCAAGTTATAAATGAGCTTGCTCTCACAAGCAAGTCCTAAACTCTCACGCCGATCGACCGAGTTATAAGTCAGTTTATTCTTATGCCCAAGTCCCAGACTCTCGCTGTTGGTGCAATCGACCTCTAGAATTTTGATATTTGATAATGTACCTAAGTTTAGTTAGTTTGATCAAAAGTTGATCCAAATAGGACTTGATATTTGGAAGAGAGAAGTCTAGTCAGGACTAGATGACTAGCGAGGGTAAGGCAGGTGAGAAGTCTACTAAGTGACTAGTTCTAACTAGAGGTTAGGCAAGGGGAAGTCCTAGTGAGTGAAGCCAGGTACTAGTGAGTGAAACTAGGAAGTGGAAGTCTTAGTGAGTGAAACCAGACCCTAGTGAGTGAAGCTAGGTAGTGGAAGTCCTAGTGAGTGAAGTCAGGCCCTAGTGAGTGAAGCTAGGTGGTGGAAGTCCTAGTGAGTGAAGCCGGACCCTAGTGAGTGAAGCTAGGCGGTGGAAGTCTTGGTGAGTGAAGCCAGACAATGAAAGTCCTAGTAAGTGAAGTTGGGCAACCCTAGAGGAAGGTAACCCTAGGAAATGAAAAGTTTTGGAGCAGTAAATTCCAAGCATGTGTGACCGACTGGGGTTGATCGAACCAATCAATTAATAATAATGCTAACAATATTTTTCTTTACTATTTTATTTCTATTGTGTTAACTCAGTGTTGTAGGTAAATCATAGTAGATCGACTTAGTTAGATACTAAGTAAGACCAAAGAAAGTCTAAAGAGGTCTGGAGGATTAGATGTTTAACAGGTAAGTGGAGGTAAGCATTGGAGGAGAGTGTTCCAGTGAGGACGAGTCCTAATTAGGGACTTTAGGTGCAAGTCCAGTTTAAGTCCATTTTGGATCCCTAAATTGAGACCTTGACTATATCCTGGTCTTGGATAGACAGAGTATAATTAATATTACTATTTTATTATTGGGATAACTTCATTTTGTAGGGTATATTTTAGTTTCTGGACTAACACATTTTATAAGGCAAAAGGAGCAAATATAGTCTCGCATGAACAGTACCTGAGGTGCTTTCAATACATTTGAAGGCGCTTTGTGCTGGGCGATAGAAGGTTCCTTGGATAGCCTTGAAGGCGCCTTCAGTCAGATAATGTAGAAGACTTCGTCAATGATAAGAGGTGTCATGTTCGGGGATAAGCCTTGAAGGTGGAGCGCCTCTAGTGGCATTAGAGGCGCCTCCAATGCTCCATAAAAGTGAGCTTGCTTTTACATCCAAGTCCCAGACTCTAATGCTGTTTGCTAGAGTTATAAGTGAACTTGCTCTCATGCTCAAGTCCCAAACTTTTGCACCATTTGGCTGGGTTATAAGTGAGCTTGTTCTCATAACCAAGTCTCAAACTATCATGTCGATCGGCTGAGTTAAAAGTGAGCTTGCTCTCACGACTAAGTTCTAGACTCTCGCGTCATTCGACCGAGTTATATGTGAGCTTAATTTCATGACCAAGTCCCAGACTCTCACGCCGATTGACTAAGTTATAAGTGAGCTTGTTCTCATTCCCAAGTCCCGAACACTCATGACGATTAGTCGAGTTATAAGTGAGCTTGTTGTCACATCCAACTCCTAAAATCTCGCATCGTTCGATAAAATTATAAGTGAGCTTGCTCTCATGCCTAAGTTTTAGACTCTCGCACCGATCGGCCGAATTATAAGTGAGCTTACTCTCACGACTAAGTCTCAGACTCTCACGCATATCAACCGAGTTATAAGTGAGCTTGCTTTCACACCCAAGTCCCAGACTTTCGTACCGATCAACCGAGTTATAAGTAAGCTTCCTCTCACACCCAAGTCCCAAACTCTCATGCCAATTGACCGAGTTATAAGTGAGCTTGATCTCACACCCAAGTCTTAGATCTCGCACCAATTGACTGAGTTATAAGTGAGCTTGCTCTCATGGTCAAGTCTTAAACTCTTTCTCCGTTCGACTGAGTTATAAGTGAGCTTACTCTCACACCAATCGATCGAGTTATAATTGAGCTTGCTCTTATGCCCAAGTCTTAGACTCTCGCGTCATTTGACTTAGTTATAAGTGAGTTTACTCTCACACCCAAGTTCCAGACTCTTACATCGTTCGGTCAAGTTATAAGTGAGCTTACTCTGATGCCGAAGTCCCAGACTCTCGCACTAATCGACCGAGTTATTGTTGGATCGTGAAACGTCGATAGAGGGGGGGGGGGTGAATATCGATTCGAAAAACAACGAGTATAAACACAGCGGAATAAGAAAATTGAACACAGTGGATTTACTTCGTTCGGAGCCTGTGACGACTCCTACTCGAAGGCCCGTACTCCGTGAGTATTTTCGTTGGGTAATTCACTAGCAATTTGAAATATAGATTACAAGTTAAGTACAATATTGCTAATTAGGAAAAATTACTGATAATAAAAAGACTTAGAACAGAAAGGAAAAGCTTGTCGGAGATCGCAGCGCAGCAGGAGCACAAGGAAGCAGATTCTTCATTTTGAGAGTTGTGTCCTTGAAGCTTGCTCACCCCCTCCTTTTATAGCCCTTTGGAGGGGTCTCCAGAGCTTATCAGATCCCAAAAATTCGGATCAGATGAGGAGAGTTCGAATCTGGCTGATCCGAGTCGTCTCCAACTACTTGTTTGACACAGTCATCTTCCGAAGGTCATAACTTTTGACTTCGAACTCGGAATCAAGCTCTGTCAGTTTCTACGCGTGCAGAATTTGAAGGTCTACATTTGTATCTACAAAATAGAGTTAGAAAAATATATGTATAGACATTTTATATAGATTTATGAGTTAGGTCCTGTCTTCCCGAGACCAGAACCTAGTCAGGGTCTCAATTTAGGGATCCAAAATGGACCTAAACTGGACCGACGCCTACTATCCCTTAACTGGGATGCGTCCTCACAGTCACTCTCCTCCAGTGACTTACCTTTACTTACCTGCCAGACGTTCGGTCAGCCCTTCGACCCGTCTGGACTTTGTGCTAGCTATCCGGTCAGCCCGTCAACCCGCTTGGACTTCGTGCCAGCTATCAGGTCAGCCCGTCGACCTAGCTGGACTTCTCGCCAAGCGTCCGGTCAGTCCGTCGACCCTCTTGGACTTCGTGCCAGACATCCGGTGAGCCTGTCGACCTGTCTGGACTTAGCCTGCATACTCGATCAAAGCATTAGATAACAACAAACCTAACTTAACCTATTTGTCATTTATCAAAACCTGGGTTAAATCGTTAGTGCTAACCGCACAAACAATCTCTCCCTTTTTGATGGAATGACAACCTGGTTAAGTTAGTGAAAACATATGCAAGAAAAAACAAGTAACAACATGCATTTATGTGGTTTTAAAGTTAGTTTGTATTTTCAGTTTGGTTTAGCTAACTTAACCACCTAACTCTCCCCCTTTGGCATTCATCAAAAGTAAGCATGGATTAAGTAAGCATAAATACAGACTTCAGACAAAGTAAGAAATAATGTCAAGTTAATCTGGGGGAGTTTAAACTTTTGAAAACTTGTTTAAAGCATTAGCTTTTAGCTTTTAGAAAAATAGCTAAGTTTAGATAGTCTAATTTTCAAATATAAGTGTATAAGTTCTAAATTTCAAGATCAAGTTTTAAATTTTCAAAACAAGTTTCAACTTTGAAACGCTTTTCAAACATAAGTTTTCAAAATCAAAATTCCAAAACTAAGTTTGAAAAATCTATTTTTCAAAACTGATTGAAATTTATTTTTCAACACTAAGTTTGTAAAAGATTCAATTTTCAAAATTAAGGAAAATGATTTTGAGAAGCTTAGTTTGTAAACTTAAGTTTTGAAAAATCTAATTTCCACAATTTTCAATAACAAAGCAATTTTTAAAACTAATTTTTGTAAAATTTAACTTTCAAATCAAATTGTCAAAATTAAGTAAAATCAAATTTTAAGAACTAGATTTTTAAATTCAATTTTCAAAACTAAGTTAAATCTAATTTTCAAAATCAATTTTCAATAAAAAGTAAAACCCAATTCTTAAAAACAACTTAGTTTTATAAGAGTTAGTTTTCAAAAATAGGTTTAAGAAATTTTTAAGAAAACATTTTTCAAACACAAATTTTAAAATATTTTAAATAAAGGGAAAACTTTAATTAATTCCTCCCCTGAACCTGAGATAAAATTTTAAAAATATTTGCTAAAAATATTTAAAGTAGAATTTTTTTTTTAAAAAAATTGAGGTAGAATTTTCTAGAGAGATTTTAAAGAGAAGATTAAAAAATAACACTTAAGGAGATAATTAAAAAATAAACCTCCCCCTGAATTTGATACTCCTTTAATTTATTAATCCTCCTTATTTATTACTCCCCCTTAATATAATGCTAAGCTTTGAGTGTGTTAAATTTCAAGCCCTAACACATTTGTCTACCTAAGTGTTCTAGGGGATTTGGTAACACTTATATTATTTACATATTTATCTCTGTATCCTTGATATAATTATTTATTTGAGTTTGATTAATCAATAATTAATATTAAATTCAGGAACTTAAGCTTCAGTTTAAGGTTTAATAAGAGAAACTTTATTAAATCAAAAACAGTTGGCCATTATCAATAATTTATTGATTAATTTTTACTTGATTTAATAATTTAATACTTAATAAAATAATTTAAATTTCATATTAATTGATTGAGTTGGTCAATGAAAGTGTTAGTTATAATTATTTTTTTTATTTACTTCCTTTTAAGTGGGATTAATTTAGTTTGAAGTTAGCATGAAGTTAAAATTATTAGACACAGTTAAGTAAGATTTAATTCAAGTCAATTTTAATTCTCAAATGAAGTTAAACTTAAACAGTTAAGTTCTACATATTAATTACATAATTAAGTTTAAAGTTAAAGTTAACGGAATTTAAGTTTTTAAGTTAGGTGTCTAAGTTTTAAATGAATTTAAAAGAATTATTATTATTATTATTTTTAAGGTATTTCTAACAGGATTTCTAAAACAGTGTTTAAAAGGATTTTAAAATGATTTTTATAATTATTTAATGGCAATTAACATACGTTCAATTCAGTTTTGATTTTAGATTTAAATTAATATCAGTGATTAATTTAGGTTTAAGTTTTAAGTTTAAGTTAAATTTTTAAATTTTAATTGTAATTTCAATATTAAGTTTTAATTTTCAGTTAGGTTAAATTAAGTTTTAAAAATAATTTTAAGATTAAAATAATGTTTAAGGTAAAAAAAAGTTTAAAATCTAAATAATAATTTTTAAAGTTTAAATAATCAATAAGAATAATTTTTTTTTAAGTTAACAAAATTTTATTAAAGTGAAAAATAATAATAAGAAGAATTTTTCAAAATGATTTATAAAACATTTAATTTTTGAAAGACTTCTTTTTTTTTTAAACTGATTTTTGAAAGAGTTTTTATTTTAAAATTTTAAAATAATTTTTAAAAGAGTTTTTTAAAATAATTTTTAAAATAAGTTTTAAAATAATTTTTAAAATGATTTTTAAAAGAGTTTTAAAATAATTTTTAAAAGAGTTTTTTAAATAATGTTTAAAAGAGTTTTAAAATAATTTTTTAAAAAAATTAAAATAATTTTTAAAAGAGTTTTTAAATAATTTTAAAAAGAGGTTTTTAAATAATTTTTAAAATAGTTTTAAAATAATTTTTTAAAAAAATTAAAATAATTTTTAAAAGAGTTTTTAAATAATTTTTAAAAGAGTTTTTTAAATAATTTTTAAGATGATTTTTAAAAGAGTTTTTAAAATAATTTTTAAGATGATTTTTCAAAGAATTTTTAAAATAATTTTTAAATAATTTCAAAAGAGTTTTTAAAATAATTTTTAAAAGAATTTTTAAATAATTTTTAAAAATGATTTTAAAAGAGTTTTTTTAAAATAATTTTTAAGAGTTTTTAAAATGATTTTTAAAAAATTTCTTTTTAAAATAATTTTTGAAAGGATTTTTAAATTATTTTTTAAAATAATTTTTAAAAGGATTTTTAAAATATTTTTTTAAAAAGTTTTTTAAAAGTATTTTTAAAATAGTTTTTTGTTTAAAAGATTTTTAAAATAATTTTTAAAATAGTTTTTAAAATTATTTTTAAAATAGTTTTTTTTTAAAAAAGATATTTAAAATAATTTCAAAAGTAGTTTTAAAAAGGATTTTTAAAAGCATTTTAAAATAATTTTTATAAGGATTTTTAAAATAATTTTTTAAAATAATTTTTAAATGGATTTTTAAAATGATTTTTAAAATAGTTTTTAAAAGGATTTTTTTAAAAAAAATAATTTTTTTTCTAAAAATTTTTTTAATAGATTTATTTTATAAAATAATTTTTAAAAGGATTTTTTAAATGATTTTTAAAATAGTTTTCGAAAGGATTTTTAAAAGGTTTGTAAAATGATTTTTTTTTAAAGAAAATAATTTCTTTTAAGTTAAGTTTTTTATAAACTAATTTTTTATTAAAAATAGTTTTAAAATAATTTTAATTTAATTTTAATTTTAACTTAATTTTAATTTTAATTTTAAATTAATTATAATTTTAATTTTAATTTAATTTTCTCTAATTTTAATTTAATTTTAAGTCCTTAGTCATCTCACCTGATCTAAATTATCAATCAGGGAATCCTATTATTTTGTGAGATGAATTAGATTCCATTTTAGGGTTTGGTTTAACTTTGTGTTAGATTCAGGTTTAGCTTTGGATCTAACAAATAGACATTCTTTGGATAATATTCTGGGGTATGGTGAGTCACTTGGACATCATTAGAGTAACCATGCCTTCGAGGTTTTCCAAATAGTCCTATCCATTGGACTTAGTACAAAACCTTGGTCTAACTGGTTAGGATCCATAAAGGGTAGCTTCGATCAGTTCCACTTAGCCAAATGCACCAGGTCGAAGCCATATCTTCCTAGACATGCATAGACTAAGCTTCCCTAACGTACTTGTAGGATCCAAAAGAATTTAGATATCTCCACAATAGCATGATATTGTCCACTTTGGGCCTAAACCCTCATGGTTTTGCTCTTGGGCTCTCCCCAAAAGGCCTCATGCCAATGGAGATATCTTTCTCTTATAAACCCATGATCTTTTCCATGTGATTTCAATATAGGACTATGTTTGCAACCTTGCAACCCCAACAATCCCCCCCTCAAACAAAGGACCATGGGCTTCCCACGTCCGATCCTTGACCCACCAGGTCTTCCTGCCCCTCGGTCTACCCGACCTACTATGACTTCCTGCCCCTCGGTCCACCCGACCTACTAGGACTTCCTCCGATCCTTGACCCACCAGGTCTTCCTGCCTCTCGGTCTACCCGACCTACTAGGACTTCCTGCCCCTCGGTCTACCCGACCTACTTGGACTTCCTGCCCCTCGGTCCACCCGACCTAATAGGACTTCCTGCCCCTCGGTCCACCCGACCTACTAGGACTTCCTTGCCTAGCCGCAACTAGGACTTCCTGCCTGGTGTCTGGTCCTCTTGATCCGAACATAGGAGCCCCCACTTTCTTTGTTCGAGGTCAATATTGTACTCACATGGTTCAATCAGACCATAGCTCTTGTGCACAGCCGGCGGTTAAACCTTCTGGCAGTCCGGGCTCTGATACCAATTGTAGGATCCAAAAGAATTTAGATATCTCCACAATAGCATGATATTGTCCACTTTGGGCCTAAACCCTCATGGTTTTGCTCTTGGGCTCTCCCCAAAAGGCCTCATGCCAATGAAGATATCTTTCTCTTATAAACCCATGATCTTTTCCATGTAATTTCAATATGGGACTATGTTTGCAACCTTGCAACCCCAACAGTACTATCATCCAAGACTTCACCAGTACCGTTGGTCAAGTTAAACTATTATCCCTTTTGAACTAGTCCTAATTACCCTGCCAGGTACATTAGTTATTTGTTACCCTGTCGGGTAAGTTAGTTTTGGAGGTGCCAGCTATTCTGGAGCCTCCCCTAAATTATTGATTTTCCTTTTAAGATTTTTTTTGTTTTAGTTTTAATTTGTAATTTAGATTTAACTTTTTAATTTTAAATTAATTAAATTGGTCAAATTAACCTTCTTTAAGAGAGTGTATTTAATATTTAAATTTTCTTTCAATTTTAATTTTATTAAACTAATTGAATTGTCTTTATTTAATGGATTATCATTAACGATTGAATTTTTATTATTTTTTAAATTTGAATTAATTAAATTATATTTCTTTAAAGGTTTATCTTTTAATCTTTTATTAACCGTTAATTTTAAAATTTTCATATTATCTTTGTTTAATATGTTATCTTTAACATTTAATTTTAAATTTGTTAAATTTATTTTTTATTTTATCAGAGTGTTTGAGTTTATCCTTATATTTTCTTTACCTTTTAAGTTGATATAATTAGTGGAGTTTATTAGATAAGTTTTATCTTTAATATTTAATTTTTTGTTAATTAGATTATCTCGAGTTTGAATAAGACTTTCTAGATTAATATTGTCTAGATTAAATAATTTATTAATTTTATCTAGATCAATATTGACATTGTCATCTTTTTTGTTTGAATTTTTAAATTTTTTTAGGTTTAAATTCAAAATTTTAGATTTATTAATTATTTTCAAATTTTCTGCATTTTCTAAATTAATTATATTTGTTTTATCAGAAAATATCCTAGGGGTATTTTCTGTATTTTCTGAATTAATTATATTTGTTTTATCAGAAAATATCCTAGGGGTATTTTTGCAAGTATTGTCATGTACACTATTTTCACATATACTTTCAGACATATCCAAATTAACATGCACATATTTTAAACTACTACTAGCAAGGGTGTTTTGGTAAATATTACTAACTTTGAGTGCAACCCTTAATTCAGCAGGCTTCTCCGTTGGATTTGACTCGAGTTCAGATTCAATTTTGGCTTGATCGTCTGACTCCAACGACTTCTCGTGAAGCTTGATCAACCGGGTCCAAAGTTCACACGCATTCTTGCACTTTTCTAATCTGCATAAAACATTGTTAGGTAAAACACTACAAATAATTTTACTTACATTTTTGTTCAGTTTCGAGTCCTGAGAGGGTTTTCTCAATATTAGCACATAATCGAAATCTAAGCTTCCTAAGATGCATTCCATTAATCACTTCCAGTAGTTGAAATCTTGATCGTATGGTGGTGGTTCGTGAGGGTTCCGTCCTTCTAGAAGAGTCATTGAATGCTGAAGATGGAAAACTAAAAAGTGGTGCCAAGACTTGGTCTTGGATTAGCAGTGCAGGAAGAAAGAAGAGTAATGAAAAAGAGCTAAATCGATGTTGCACCAATTTAGTTTTAATTACGAAAAATAATTTCAAAAAGGTAATAATACCAGTTTGAAGTTATGCGCAAAACTGAAAGCCGAAAAAAAATTAAAAGAAATGTTTCTCCCCCTGTCTGATTGGTGGTTGCATCAAATCAGAGTGGTACCTGCTCTGATTGTTAGTTAGAGCCCTAGAGCCAATCATTTGATGATTGTATGGACTCATGTATATCATATTATTGTTTATTAATAAAGGCATTTGTTTGGTTATTATACTTATTTATATTAGTGCCAAATAGACTAAGTATAATAGCGTCCTTGAGTAGAAGGTTCATACCTATATCAATCGATTAATTGAATCGATAGTGAGATGATATAGGGAACACTACTCTAAATCATTCCTAGTCGAGTATTAGCATTCAGGGACAATGTTAATACAATAAGACTAGCATGTAGGTCAGCTCGATGACTTGATCTCACAAGTCATGGATATAGAGATATCAAGCTGACACATGGGTATGCATTAGAGAATATATATTGAATGACCCGCCATGAGAAAGTATCATGGATCGTTATATGAGTGTCATATACTTTCTCATGTGGCTATTAGTATGACTATTAGTCCTTAGACCTGAAGTCACCATGGATCCCTACATAAGGAGTTATGTACTTTAGTTTCGTCAAACGTCACCCGTAACTGGGTGGACTATAAAGGCGATTACTGGGTATATAACGAATTATGTAGAGGGATGTGAGTGATGTAGATGAAATCTATCCCTCCCATATGACGGGAGCGACATCGATATTCTTGATAGAGTGAGACCACTAAGTGCATGACCATGCCCAAATGAGTCAACATTAGATGTTGAGCTCATTTGATCGAGTGAGTCTACTTGGAGTTCAAGATTTAGATTGATTAGAGGATGACACGGTCTATGCCTCATATTGATCAATCTAGATGTCTAGGATAGAAGGACACTTGTCATTATTTTGTGAGTAGTCACAATTGGTAGTCACAAGGTGATGTCGGATCTCGACATTCTTGTAACTTGGGTAGTAATGATGTGTTGCTAGATACCGCTCATTACTTATGCTCCTAAATGGGTTTAGGGCATTGCCAACGTTACAAGAACCTATAGGGTCATACACTTAGGACAATTAGGTGGAGATTAGGTTCATATGATGAACCAAGAGGATTAGATTCATTTGATGAATCAAATTGGATTAAGAGTAATCCTAATTGGGCTAACTTGAGTTCGACTCAAGTTGATTCATGTGTTAAATGAGTCTAATTTAGATTTTGACTCATTGAATCAATTTAATTTAATGAATTAGATTCATTATATTAAGTTGGCTCGAATCAAATGGTTGGATTAGATCCACCATGGTAGAGATGGAGTCAAGTTTGACTTGACTTGAGAAGGAAGACCAAAGGTCAATTTTGACTTGACCTTTTTGCCACCTCATTGGTGAGTTGGCATTAGGTGGACCAATAATGATGTTCCACATCATCATGGGTGCCACCTCATGGAAGTTACAAAGCCACTCTCTTAATGATTTCATATTAATTGCAATTAATGCAATTAATGTGATTTTATGGTTTCATATTAATTGCAATTAATGCAATTAATGTGAATTTTGAAAGTGGCCGGCCACTTGTTTTGTGAATGAGAATTTGATTTTTCATTCATGTGTTGCATCTTCTTCCTCCTTCCTCTCAAGCTCTCCCTCTCCCTCTCCTCCTTACTTGGTCGAACCTTACCAAGGTGCTAGCACACCTTTGTGTGAGGTTTTCTCCACCTAAGTTGTCCGTGTGGATACTTCTAGAGGACCGGCACTTGACGGTCTTGAGATCCGGCAACACCTTGGAAGAGCGGGATTCGCGTAGGGCGCGCATCAAGGGTAAACACTTTTTCCTCATAGATCTAAGTAGTAGATCAGTTTTTGAACTCGTACAAGAAATAGTTTTTCAAATTTTTATACGAATCTTTGCACGGATCTACGGGTTTTCGCGACGCGAAAAAGCGGTTTTCGCGGCTCGAAGAACCCAACAGTGGTATCAGAGCCACGTGCAAAGACTTGTACGAGTTAGTTTTTGGTTTTTGGAAAATAAAAAAAAACTTCTGTGATTTTCTGTAAAAATTCAATTTTTATGTTTTTATGGGTAATTTTTCCTTATAGGCGAAGCACAAGTGTCTCGGCACTTGTAGGCTTCGGCTATCGGGAAGAATTTTCCCAAACGGCTTCGTTTCGACCAAAAATCTTTTGGGACAGCGGACTCGGGTGCCTTTAGATCGTAACGGAGCAACTCACGATGGTTAGATCGTGGGTAGGGGCGCTGCCCCTAACCCCGCAAGGGGATTTGCTCCGTGATCGCACCCGAAATCGCTAAAAACGAACCCGTCGGGAAGATTTTTCCGAAACGGTAATGTCTCGGCCCAAATCGTTTTGGGACAGGGGGTTTAGGCGCTGTTGGATCGCAAAGGAACCCTCGCGATGGTTAGATCGCGGGTAGGGGCGCTGCCCCTGGGCCCCGCAAGGGGATCCGTTCCGCGATTGCGCCCGAAACCGCTAAACAGGACCGCCGGGAAATTTTACTTGTAAAATTGTAAAAATTAATTTTAAAATTATAGAAAATTATGAAAATATATAATTTTGAATTATATATATTAATTTGTGATAGTCATGGCCCAAAGCCCAATATGATTGGTTGTGTTGTAATTCATAATACTACCTGCGTGCCGTGATGTGTTTGCGTGTTGTATTTATTTTATTATTCGCGACCTGCGCGTCGTGCCTCGTCTTTAATTCTTGTTGTAAATTAGATTTAGACTCGAATGTAACTCGAGTTTCAAATTGTAATGTACAAATTGGAGCGTGGAGGGTCCACACGAGACGGAGTTCCGAGGCGTGCACGAGCAACACAAGGTGGTCAAAGGGAGGCGCTGAGAAGCAGTTGACCCTAGGTTGACCAATCGATCTTCTCATTGGCTTGAGAAGATCGTAGTAGGGCCATGACTAAATCACAAATAGATTAATTAATTAATTATTATGTATTTGATGCATGTTTAATAATTAATTAATTAATTAGTGCATTAACGATTAGATTAGATCTAAGTCGTGCACATGATGCACTCTTGCGATTAGATTAGATCTAAGTCGTGCACAAGATGCATTCTTCTCGATTAGATTAGATCTAGATCGAACCAACTCTAAAATGCCTAACCGTGCCGTGATACCTATCACTACCTCGATCACATGTATTGTTGAATCTGCCAAAGCAGAGCAATACATATTATCTTGGTAGGGTACGGAGGGACAATCTTGGTCCCGTCTATCAACGCATGGGTGAATAAAAACTCAATTAGATTGAGTATTCATAGTTACTCGGTTGGATCGAGTCAACTATAGGCATTCTTCCAATAGTTGGAAAGATAGGTCAAAATCACATCTATATTAACTCTCGGGCGTATTAGCCAAAGCTAACTCGAGTTTTAATATAAATGCGAATATTGATTCTATAAAAAAGAGTTGCATAGAGATGTAATTGGTAATCGTTACCTACCGATCATACTAAGCCTTGGGCGTATTAGCCAAAGCTAACTCAAGGGTTAGTATGATGTGGATCTTGTCCCACAAGAATTATAGAATTCAGTGGGAGCATCATTTAATTAAAAGGCCTAATTAAATGATTTTTAAAAGAATATGATATTTATTTCTGCAAATTTTTCTGTTGTAGATAACCATGACGTCAAATACGAACATTTTCTCTCTGCGATCTACCCTTAAGAAGGACAAGCTCAACGGAGCAAATTTCCTGGACTGGTACAGGAACCTGAGAATAGTTCTCACCCAAGAACGTAAACTATACGTTCTGGAGCATCCCATTCCGGAGGCTCCTCCTGCCACTGCCACGCGAGCAGACCGAGAAGCTTACAAGAAGCATTAAGATGACGCATTAGATGTGTCTTGTCTTATGCTCGCAACCATGAACTCTGAGCTTCAGAAGCAACATGAGTTGATGAGCGCTTACGATATGGTTGAACATCTTTGTCACCTATATCAAGGACAAGCAAGGCACTGGAAGAGGAACTCCAAAGAATACCTGGAAGATCTTAAGAAGAAGAGAAATAAGATTTCTACTTCAGGTATAAATGTTATAGAAATCAACCTCTCTATTTCTTCATCGTGGGTATTAGATACCGGATGTGCTTCGCACATTTGTACTAATGTACAAGCGCTGAGGAATAGCAGGGCATTGACGAAGGGTGAGATAGACCTACGAGTAGGCAATGGAGCACGGGTTGCTGCTGTTGCTGTAGGAACTTATCAGCTATCTCTGCCCTCTACTAGATTTAGATGATTGTTGTTATGTGCCTGCTCTTACTAAGAACATAGTTTCAGTTTCTTGTTTAGACAAGAAAGGATACTCTTTTATAATAAAAGACAAATGTTGTTCTGTTTATTTGAAAGATATGTTCTATTGTAGTGCACCACTAATAAACGGACTCTATATTCTAGACCTTGAGAGCCCTATCTATAACATTAGTACTAAGAGGTTCAAGTCAAATGACATGAACCAAACATACCTCTGGCACTATCGCTTAGGTCATATAAATGACAAGCGCTTATCCCAGCTCCATAAGGATGGTTTGCTGGACTCATTTGATTTAGAATCATATGAGATATGCGAGTCATGCCTACGAGGCAAGATGACCAAGACCCCCTTTAGTGGGCATAACGAGAGAGCAACTGATTTGTTAGGACTCATACATAGTGATGTATGTGGCCCTTTCAATGTTGCTGCTAGAGGCGGTTATAGGTACTTCATCACATTTACTGATGATTTCAGTAGATACGGTTATGTGTACTTGATGACACATAAGTCTGAATCCTTTGAAAAGTTCAAAGAATTCAAGAATGAAGTACAGAACCAGTTTGGCAAGAGTATTAAGGTACTTCGATCAGATCGAGGTGGTGAATACTTAAGCCATGAGTTTCGTGACTACTTAGCTGAGTGTGGGATTTTATCTCAACTCACTCCTCCTGGAACACCACAGTGGAATGGTGTATTCGAAAGGAGGAATCGTACCTTATTAGATATGGTACGATCTATGATGAGTCACACAGATCTTCCGACATATCTATGGGGATATGCTCTAGACACGGCAGCTTTCATACTCAACCGAGTTCCATCAAAGGCCGTGATAAAGACACTATATAGGATATGGACTGGGAGAGATGCCCAGGTGTCTTTCATGAGGATTTGGGGTTGTGAGGCTTACGTTCGACATCAAGTCTCAGACAAGTTGGGACCCAAATCCGACAAGTGCTATTTCATTGGATATCCCAAGGAAACTAAGGGATATTACTTCTACATTCCCAGCCAGCACAAGGTAGTTGTGGCAAAGACTGGGGTCTTTCTAGAAAGGGATTTTGTTTCTAGAAAGACTAGTGGGAGCACGTTCGATCTTGAAGAAGTTCAAGATGCGAACAATAGCACTGATGCCTCGATGGAAATTGAACTGGAACCACAAAGTGTTGTGGATGATGTTGTTCCACAAGGAGTTGAGGAACAACAACCGGTTCAAGTAGACATACCTCTTCGCAGGTCTGATAGGGTACGTCGTCAGCCTGAGAGATACTCATTTCTCTTGTCTGACCATGATGACATTATGCTCATAGAGGATGAGCCTACCACCTATCAAGAAGCTGTGATGAGACCAGATTATGAGAAATGGCTAGAAGCCATGAGATCCGAGATAGAATCCATGTACACCAACCAAGTATGGACTTTGGTTGATCCACCTGAAGGGGTAAAACCCATTGGGTGCAAGTGGGTCTTTAAGAGAAAGACTGACATGGATGGACTTATCTATAAGGGTCGCTTGGTAGCTAAAGGTTTCAAGCAGATTCATGGTATTGACTATGATGAAACCTTTTCTCCAGTGGCGATGTTTAAGTCCATTCGGATCATGCTTGCTATTGCAGCCTACCATGACTATGAGATATGGCAGATGGATGTCAAAACCGCGTTTCTGAATGGAAACCTACTCGAGGATGTGTACATGACACAACCTGAGGGTTTTGTAGATCCACAGCATACTAGCAGAGTATGCAAGTGATAGGTCCTTTTATGGACTAAAGCAAGCTTCTCGGAGCTGGAATCTTCGATTTGATGATGCGATCAAACAGTTTGGTTTCATCAAGAACGAAGATGAGCCTTGTGTCTACAAGAAGGTTGTAGGGGACATAGTTGTCTTCCTCATATTATATGTGGATGACATACTACTCATTGGGAAGGACATCCCTATGCTTCAAGACCTGGCTAGGGAGTTGCTTCTCAATGAAGGACTTAGGTGAGGCATCCCACATTCTAGGGATACGGATCTATAGAGATAGATCTAAGAGATTGCTTGGCCTAAGTCGAGTACATATATTGACAAGGTACTCCTTGGGTTTGCCACTCCAAGAAGGGATTTCTGCCTATGTCACATGGCGTGAGTCTTTCAAGACTCAAGGTCCCTCTTCTAGAGAGAGAGAGACCGCATGGATCAGATCCCTTATGCCTCCCATAGGATCGATCATGTATGCCATCTGTACTCGACACGATGTCTCGTATGCTTTGAGCATGACGAGCAGATACAAGATCAGGTGAAAGTCATGGATAGCGGTCAAGAATATTCTTAAGTACTTACGAAGGACTAAAGAATATTTCTTGATATATGGAGGTAATGATGAGCTAACCGTAAAGGGTTGATGCCAGCTTTCAGACCGATCGGGATGATTACCGATCGCAATCGTGGTTCGTATTTTGCATTAATGGTGGTGCTGTCACCTGGAAGAGTTCAAGCAGGATACGTGAGTCGATTCTACAATGTAAGCCGAGTATATTGCCGCATCGAGGCGCAAAGGAGGCGCTGGATCCACAAGTTCATCACTGAACTTGGGGTGGTTCCTAGCATCGCTGACCCAGTTGAGCTCTATTGTGACAACAATGGAGCTATAGCGCAGGCGAAGGAACCTCGCTCACACCAGCGGACCAAGCACATACTACGACGCTTCCATCTCATTCGAGAGATTATCGATAGAGGAGATGTGAAGATTTGCAGAGTACCTACAGAGGCTAACATCGCAGATCCCTTGACCAAGGCTTTGGCACAGAGGAAGCATGATGGTCACACTAGGTCTTTAGGCCTTAGAGCCTATACTGATTGGCACTAGTGTTAGTGGGAGATTGTTAGTTAGAGCCCTAGAGCCAATCATTTGATGATTGTATGGACTCATGTATATCATATTCTTGTTTATTAATAAAGGCATTTGTTTGGTTATTATACTTATTTATATTAGTGCCAAATAGACTAAGTATAATAGCGTCCTTGAGTAGAAGGTTCATACCTATATCAATCGATTAGTTGAATCGATAGTGAGATGATATAGGGAGCACTACTCTAAATCATTCCTAGTCGAGTATTAGCATTCAGGGACAATGTTAATACAATAAGACTAGCATGTAGGTCAGCTCGATAACTTGATCTCACAAGTCATGGATATAGAGATATCAAGCTGACACATGGGTATGCATTAGAGAATGTATATTGAATGACCCGCCATGAGAAAGTATCATGGATCGTTATATGAGTGTCATATACTTTCTCATGTGGCTATTAGTATGACTATTAGTCCTTAGACCTGAAGTCACCATGGATCCCTACATAAGGAGTTATGTACTTTAGTTTCGTCAAACGTCACCCGTAACTGGGTGGACTATAAAGGCGATTACTGGGTATATAACGAATTATGTAGAGGGATGTGAGTGATGTAGATGGAATCTATTCCTCCCATATGACGGGAGCGACATCGGTATTCTTGATAGAGTGAGACCACTAAGTGCATGGCCATGCCCAAATGAGTCAACATTAGATGTTGAGCTCATTTGATCGAGTGAGTCTACTTGGAGTTCAAGATTTAGATTGATTAGAGGATGACACGGTCTATGCCTCATATTGATCAATCTAGATATCTAGGATAGAAGGACACTTGTCATTATTTTGTGAGTAGTCACAATTGGTAGTCACAAGGTGATGTCGGATCTCGACATTCTTGTAACTTGGGTAGTAATGATGTGTTGCTAGATACCGCTCATTACTTATGCTCCTAAATGGGTTTAGGGCATTGCCAACGTTACAAGAACCTATAGGGTCACACACTTAGGACAATTAGGTGGAGATTAGGTTCATATGATGAACCAAGAGGATTAGATTCATTTGATGAATCAAATTGGATTAAGAGTAATCCTAATTGGGCTAACTTGAGTTCGACTCAAGTTGATTCATGTGTTAAATGAGTCTAATTTAGATTTTGACTCATTGAATCAATTTAATTTAATGAATTAGATTCATTATATTAAGTTGGCTCGAATCAAATGGTTGGATTAGATCCACCATGGTAGAAATGGAGTCAAGTTTGACTTGACTTGAGAAGGAAGACCAAAGGTCAATTTTGACTTGACCTTTTTGCCACCTCATTGGTGAGTTGGCATTAGGTGGACCAATAATGATGTTCCACATCATCATGGGTGCCACCTCATGGAAGTAACAAAGCCACTCTCTTAATGGTTTCATATTAATTGCAATTAATGCAATTAATGTGATTTTATGGTTTCATATTAATTGCAATTAATGCAATTAATGTGAATTTTGAAAGTGGCAGGCCACTTGTTTTGTGAATGAGAATTTGATTTTTCATTCATGTGTTGCATCTTCTTCCTCCTTCCTCTCAAGCTCTCCCTCTCCCTCTCCTCCTTACTTGGCCGAACCTTACCAAGGTGCTAGCACACCTTTGTGTGAGGTTTTCTCCACCTAAGTTGTCCGTGTGGATACTTCTAGAGGACCAGCACTTGACGGTCTTGAGATCCGACAACACCTTGGAAGAGCGGGATTCGCGTAGGGCGCGCATCAAGGGTAAACACTTTTTCCTCATAGATCTAAGTAGTAGATCAGTTTTTGAACTCGTACAAGAAATAGTTTTTCGAATTTTTATACGAATCTTTGCATGGATCTACGGCTTTGGGTCCTTCGGGGTTTCCGCGACGCGAAAAAGCGGTTTTCGCGGCTCGAAGAACCCAACAGCTCTGATATCACTTGTTGGATTGTGAAACGTCGATAGAGGGGGGAGGTGAATATCGATTCAAAAAACAACGAGTATAAACGCAGCGGAATAAGAAAATTGAACACAGTGGATTTACTTCGTTCGGAGCCTGTGACGACTCCTACTCGAAGGCCCATACTCTGTGAGTACTTTCATTGGGCAATTCACTAGCAATTCGAAATATAGAGTACAAGTTAAGTACAATATTGCTAATAAGGAAAAATTACCGACAATAAAAAGACTTAGAACAGAAAGGAAAAGCTTGTCGGAGATCGCAGCGCAGCAGGAGCACAAGGAAGCAGATTCTTCATTTTGAGAGTTGTGTCCTTGAAGCTTGCTCACCCCCTCCTTTTATAGCCCTTTGGAGGGGTCTCCAGAGCTTATCAGATCCCAAAAATTCGGATCAGATGAGGAGAGTTCGAATCTGGCTGATCCGAGTCGTCTCCAACTACTTGTTTGACACAGTCATCTTCCGAAGGTCATAACTTTTGACTCCGAACTCGGAATCAAGCTCTGTCAGTTGCTACGCGTGTAGAATTTGAAGCTCTACATTTGTATCTACAAAATAGAGTTAGAAAAATATATGTATAGATATTTTAAATAGATTTATGAGTTAGGTCCTGTCTTCCCGAGACCAGAACCTAGTCAGGGTCTTAATTTAGGGATCCAAATGGACCTAAACTGGACCGACACCTACTGTCCCTTAACTGGGATGTGTCCTCATAGTCACTCTCCTCTAGTGACTTTCCTTTGCTTACCTGACAGACGTTCGGTCAGCCATTCGACTCGTCTGGACTTTGTGCTAGCTATCTGGTCAGCCCGTCGACCTAGCTGGACTTCGTGCCAAGCGTCCGGTCAGCCCGTCGACTCACTTGGACTTCGTGCCAGCTATCTGGTTAGCCCGTCGACGTAGCTAGACTTCTCGCCAAGCGTCCGGTTAGCCCGTCGACCCGCTTGGACTTCGTGCTAGGCATCCGGTCAACCCGTCGACCTATCTGGACTTAGCCTGCATACTCGATCAAAGCATTAGATAACGACAAACCTAACTTAACCTATTTGTCATTCATCAAAACCTGGGTTAAATCGTTAGTGCTAACCGCACCAACAGTTATAAGTGAGCTTGCTCTCACGCCTAAGTCTCAGACTCTTGCGCCATTCCTCAAAGTTATAAATGAGATTGCTCTCACGTCCAACTCGCAAACTTTTACGCCGTTCAACCGAGTTATAAGTGAGCTTGTTTTCATGCCCAAGGCCCAAACTCTTGTGCCATTTGACCGAGTTATAAGTGAGCTTGCTCTCATACCCAAGTCCTAGACTAACTTGCTCGTTGGTCGGTCATTTGGCTAACTTGTTCGACGAGCAGAGCAGCTTCTATTTCTTTAAGCTTCTTGGCCAAAGCACGAGCTTCCTTATTTTTAATATATAAGTCCTCGATGACCCTAAGTTTTCTAGCATTTGATACGTGATTCATAATTTTGGGCATGCTTTACTAGCCTTTCGAGCTGGACAGTTTGGTTGTGATTTTTATGCTTCTCCACAGTAAGCGCTCGCTCAGACCCCAGGAGCTGTTCAGACGGTTCTCTAAGTCCTTCTTCAGTGGGGCCACTTCTTGTGAGAGCTGATTGGCAGGACCTTGGGAAGAGCCTGCTTTCCTGACAGAGTCCTACAACTTCTTATGCTCATGGCTCAGCTGGCCCAATTTTTGGCCAAGTGCCAAGCTATCCACCCAAAACTATCGAAAGGGAAAAGAAGGTTAGATAAGCCAAATACGAATGACAAATGTATGAGTAAACTTACTCTGATGGCGTCCAGGCAAAAACGATCGACTATCTTCTTGGAGGAATCAATGACCGCTAGGACTCATGCGTTTGCCCAAAGCTTGGCCAAAGGTCCTTGAATCTTTATGCTATGCTCTGGGGGCAGGGACTCGGTAGTTTGTAAATCTAAAAGATCCTGAGTGTGCAACTTGAGGATCACCCAAACTCCCTTTTACTTGGCCGATTCACTAGGATCTATTGAAGTGGATTTAGACTTACTTTTTGACTTGGAGAGGGGGGATTGAACGTATCATGGAGAGGGGCTATGCTAGTTCAGTCGGTGATGGCATCAGAAAAGATACAGGTGGTGCGAGGATAATACCGGCTGGCAACTTGGATAAAGAACGAGTTCGATAGGATGAAGTTGGGATAGGTCGACCGATTGCTATCTCAAGAACCGTGGTGGTAGTGCTTTCTCCCCACTTAAAAGGTGGTTGTATGGTTGACATGTTAGCATATGTTTGTGGAGCAGAGGTCATCGATCAAATAGGAGTCTCCGCACAGTGCTTTTTTTTTGACATTGGTGATGGATCAATGGCTCAGCAGAAGTCGTAGACTCCAAAGGAACTATGATGTGCATCAAGGAAGGGCACTTTGGGGCCAACACCTTAGTGTTAGTAGCTGTGTCACTCCCTGCTACTTGGCTCGCTCCTTCTTCATTGGTCAGCTCTTCTGATGGTCCGACCGGTAGAAGCCGATGGCTCTCCAACTGAGCGGCTCTGTGAACTTTAAGTTCTTCATCGGTTAATTTGGTGAACTCACTCAGCAAAACTTTCCACATTACTTTAGCTACAAAAAAAAAAAGGAAATCAGTTAGATCCAAAAACAATAGATGGAAAAATTTCTCACCAAAAGAGTCGGGCAACTGAGCGTGATGGGACTCAACCCAAACATATATAGTACGCCCTCAAGGAGCAACTTGTGAATGTGATACTTTAATTAAGTCAGCTGAGCATTGAATTCAAGGTAGATTGTCTTCCATCGATATTTACCCAACTCGGGAGAGTTGGGCAGCTCTATTTGCCAACCGATCAGGAAGGTCACTATAAATACCCCGGGGTAGTTTTTATGTAGTCAACCAAGTTCAATTAGGTCCTGTAGTGTTTGATCCTTATGTCTAAGTATGTAGGAGCTTAGGAACACAAGAAGTCAAGCGGAAGACACAACTAGTGAGAAGGATGACACGGGAAAAGAGTCGACGGGCTCAGTGCATCTGAAGGACGAGGTGCTGTGGAAGAGTACACCGGTGGACGAGAAGGACATGCGTGATGTCCGAGAGATGTGATGCTAGGGAGGAAGTCTGCTCGAGGAGAAGGTCGGAGTTGGGTTCGGGTGAGCTCAACTCCGGGTAGCCGGAGCATCACCCATGCAAGAAGAGATTAGCGTATAGGAGATAATCTGCCTTCTACCTCGTGGAAGGCGCCTTACATAAACAGTGCAAATGCACCTTCTAGCTCTTGAAGGCGGCTTCGATGAACAGTGCAAAGGCGCGCCTTTTATCCCTTGAAGGCACCTTCCCTAGCCGTTAAGCTGAAGGTAAAGTTTTATCTTCGGTGATAAAACTTAGCCAATTGAAGGCGTTTTCCACCCTCGGATAAGATTTTCTAGGAGCTATAAAAAGACTCTTGGAACTAGGAAATAAACAACAATTGAACAACAACTTTTGTATTAACTTTCCTAGTCATTTTTGAGTTGTCAACGTATATGAAAGGCTTCCCTGCCTTCAACAAAGGAGAATTATAGTGAGCTTTCATCTGCCTTAAATTAACAACCATCTAGTTTGTAACCAAGTAAATCCTGACCTTTTACCTACTCTTTTAAGTTGTTCATTCTTTATGTCAATTGATTTTTGATTAATTAACTTGTGCTACTAATCTAAGTCAAAAGAAGAAGAAAGGGGTTGTTTTTATTTTACAGGCAACTCACCCCCTTTGCCTACCCCACTGCACCAACAATTGGTATCAGAGCCAGAGCGCCTCAGAAGGATTAACCGCCGACTGAAGCACAGAGACGATGGCCAGAACAAGTATTCACCCACCAGTATTAGAAGGGGAGTTCGCGTTTTGGAAGCAACAAATGGAGGTATTGTTTAAGACAAATTTTAATATTTTATTAATAATAAAATATGATTTTGAAGCACGAAAGAACACGAATGCAGAAGAACTCGAAGAACATCTCTGGATCAGAAAGCGGCGCGATGAATTTTTGGCAAATGGTAAGGCTGAATTTCACCTTATAAGCGTACTACTGGTTAAGAAACTCGACATAATCGGCAACTACAAAAGTGCAAAAGAACTTTGGGAAAAGTTCTTGAAGCTCTATGAAGAACCAAAAGAAGCTGAATCTAATTCCTCGATGGACACCAAGTCATCGTCCGAAGAACCCGATACTGAGGAAATTGTCGGAACAATATTTATAGCTGAATACCTACCTGAAGAGAAAGAAAGTTTATCCGAGATAAGCATCGATGAAGGGGAGAATCTTCAGAAAAAAGCAGCGATGAAGGGGGAGTATTGGACAATGAAATAATAATGGTAAGTAAGGTACGTTCTCGACTTCCTAAGGAATTATTTGAATTCATTAAAATACTTTCTAAAAATATGATGGATTTAGGAAAAGAGAATGCAAAGTTAAAATTGACTTTAACAAATGCATGTGGTATGGAAGACTTTAATAAATTGAAATTTGAAACTGATAAATTAAAAGATAAAATAGAATTGTTAGAAAAAGACAATTCATGCTCAAATTCTTTACATGCTCCAAAAAAAAATTACAAATATCATCGAAAGCTTAACTGGTATTTTTGATACCATAAGGACCAAATTATAAAAATGGAAAGATAGTTAATTCCTAGAAAATATTTGGTTAACCCAATAGGGCACAACTTATTTTAGGTTCCTAAATCTTGTTTAGATAATTAAATAAAATTTTATTTGCATGCCGAAATTATCTTTATCTTATTAGACAAAGTAACGCATGCTAGAAATTTAATTTACTTGATTTATTCTTGTCAATACAATCAATCATTTTTGTTAACTTTCTAGTCAAATTTTTTGCTTACAATTTTATCTGTACAAAATAAAAATTATTTCTAAAATATGTTAGCTTACTGATAATTCTTGTTAAGTACCCCTAGAAATTTTCTTTCAAATTTTTTTCTACCTGTTTATTTTTTCCTATATTTTTGATGTAATCAAAGTGGGAGAAATAGATACAAGTTCAGGGGGAGTTTGGATATTTTCATAATTAAGTATTTTTATCCTTATACTTATTTTGCAAAATTCTTTAATTTATTGTATTGTAATTGTTATTTGCAATCTACTTATGTTATTGCATTTTATTTTTTATCCCTAACTTGAACTTGGGTTGATGTACATCAAAAAGGAGGAGATTGTAAGTACCCCGGGATAGTTTTGATGTAGTCAACCAAGTTCAGTTAGGTTCAGTTGCATTTGATTCTTGTGTCTAAGTGTGCAGGAGCTTAGGAACACAGGAAGTCGAGCGAAAGACACAATTAGCGAGAAAAATGGCACGGGAAGGGAGTTGACGGGCTCGATGCATCCAATAGACAAGGTGCTATGGAAAACTACACCGGTGGACGAGAAGGATGTGCGCGACATCAAAGGTACGAGAAGCTGGGGAGGAAGTCTACTCGAGGAGAAGGTCAGAGTTGAGTTCGGTTGAGCTTAACTCTAGGTAGCCGGAGCATCACCCACACAAGAAGATATCAGCGTATGGGAGCCAATCTGCCTTCTGCCTTATAGAAGGCGCCTTCCATGGCTTGGAAGGTGCCTTTGATGATCAGTGCGAAGGCACCTTCCAACCCTTGAAGGCGCCTTCAATGAACAGTGCAAAGGCACCTTCCATCCCTTGAAGGCGCCTTCCCTAGCGGTTAAGCCGAAGATAAAGTTTTATCTTTGGTGATAAAACTTAACCGATTGAAGGTGCCTTGAATCCTCTTGAATGTGTCTTCTACCCTTGGATAAGATTTTTCAGGAGCTATAAAAAGGCCCCTGGAGCTAGGAAATAAATAACAACTGAACAACAACTTCTGTATTAACTTTCCTAGTCATTTCTGAGCTGTCAATGTGTGTAAAAGGCTTCTCCGCCTTCAACGAAGGAGAATTTTATTAGCTCTCATCTGTCTTAGATTAACAACCATCTAGGTTGTAACCAAGTAAACCCTGACCTTTTACCTACTCTTTTAAGTTTTTATTTCTTTATGTCAATTATTTTTTGATTAATTAACTTGTGCTAATAATCTAAGTCAAAAGAAGAAGAAAGGGGTTATTTTTATTTTACAAGTAATTCACCCCCCTCTTGTCGGCTCCGCTGCACCAACAGTCATCAGGTCGGGAAGTCAGAGGTGAAAATAATGAGATTGTAACTCTTGTTGGAAGAGGGTATTTTCTCAAAGTATACAACGCCCACATAGGCTTGGAAAAGAAAAATGTCTGGCTCAAATTTTTCTGGATAATAGAAATAATTAAAAATGTGGGGGTGTAGAGGGATTATGTAAAAACAAAATAATATTACTGTAACGACCCAATTTTTCCCATTTCAAGTCCTAAAGGTCCATGAAAATATTTGGAAACGCTTTTAAAATATTCTAGAGATTTTTAGGAATTTTTAGAGTATTTTTACGTAATTTTTGGAGGTCGTTTAGTAGGTTTATAAAAAGAAAAGAAGTTTTGACAAAAACCGTGGAAGGTGAGACTCGAACCCAAGACCTCCGGCCGAACCCGACCTAACCGAATGCAGCCAACCAACTGGGCTACTCGTGGTTTGTTAATAAGTATGAAGCGGATATATATGAGTCATAGCAAAGAGCAAAGTTAAACCTAGGTTATAAAAGGGATAAGTTAAGGGGAGAAGAGAATTTTTTCCCGTGACCTAATCTCCCAATCCCTTCCTCTCCCGCGGCGTCGGCCTCCTCTCGGGCGAAATCGCAGCCGCCGCTCGGACTTCGCCTCCGGCGGTCGGACAAGGACACTGCCGTGAGCTCCTCTTGGACCCGAGCTTCCCTTGTCGAAGGGAGCACGCGGACATAAAGGAACGTCGAGATTTGAAGCTAGTCGAAACCCTAGAGTCCTCCTCTCCGATTGTAAGTCCAAGAAAGCAAGTAAGTACTACTCACCTGCGGTAGGAGTTGCTCCGTACGCTTGGTGTTCTTGTTGAGTTCTTTTTTAAAACTAGGGCTTCCTTGTGCCGAACTTGATTCATGCTAGGGCTAGATTGTATTCCATGCTGTGCCGAATTGGGAGAATGGATTTGGGTTTTAAGATGGCTGTTCGGACCCCTGAATTGTGCCACAGTGACTATGCCAAACCTCCTCTAAAGCATTAGGATGCTGAATTTTTATGTCAAGGGTTTGTTTCCTTGTTTTTGGTCTTTAGCTGTGCCAAAACTTTAGGACAAACTCCAAGTTGGTTTTGTGTTATGGATCCTTTGCTGAGTTTGCATATAGACATCCTTTGAGATTTATAAGATTTCGGATTTAGCATGTTTTGGAATTTCTGCACTAAGAGACATTCTATGATAGCTATTCTTTAGAATTCGACATGCTAAGTTTCCCTTTTGAATATGCAAGCTAGTTACCGTAATATGCAGAACAATATGCTATGTTTTCCTTTAGAACTTGCTGTGTAGGACATTCTATGATAGCTATTCTTTAGAATTCGACATGCTAAGTTTCCCTTTTGAATATGCAAGCTAGTTACTGTAATATGCAGAACAATATGCTATGATTTCCTTTAGAACTTGCTGAGTAGAAATTCTATGCTGTTGTCATGCTATTTCTGTGTATTTCAGTTGAATTACCATGATTTAGGTTGCTGGAATTAGTTTCCCTTCCATGCTGCTATCATGTTTTAGAATTTCTGAAGCTATTTTCTTTTGGAAGTGGTTTAGGATTAAAAGCACACCAAAGCTTAATTAAATGCCAAGGCATTTTTAATATCAGAATAAGAAAGATACCAAGTAAGTAAAACGAGAGGCTAGTACCCGACATCCAAGAGCTTGTCGTTAAACAAATCCAGGTGACCATTTCCGAGGTCTTGGCCCTGGTAGACCGAGGTCTGCTCTTTTAGGATTGGTGGCTCGCAACCCCAACCTATTAGGGAACGCGCATGAGATGGTACTAAGCCTGGGCCCAAGAAAAGAAAACCAAAGAAAAGAAAAGTTAAGAAAGAAAGAGAGAAAGAAGAAGTGAGTAAAAGATGGGAATTAAAAGATTAATTTCTAAGACAAGGATATAAGAAATGAAACAAGTTACATGCTTAGAATAGATAAAAAGGTTAGTTGTTGAAATTCTAGGCTTATAGTATTAATTTCTTGTTATCCTGCTAGTTAGTGAGTATGACTTGTATCCAATTTATCTTCTGTATACCATGAGCACATGCAGATTGCTTTAGTATTTCAGTTTCAGTACTTTTGCATTATATTTATGCATTGCGAGTTTTGTGAGATAGATTAGTACTTACTAAGCGTTTTCGCTTATAGATACTTTTCTTTTTTTTTCGTCCTACTGCAGATAAAGGAAAAGCTAAGATATGAAAGGGAGGCGACAGGATGGTGGTGGTGATGAAAGAAGTGTGTGATGTTGAAGTGTGAAGCCTTGGGACCAAGAAAAAGTTTAATTGATTTCTTGTATCGCTTGAGATTAATCTATTTAACTTGTCTATTCCTTATGACCGGATTCCTTTAGTATAGCTGAAAGGTTACTTTTAATACTGTTCTATGCTTGGATTTTGCTGGAATAACTTTTGTTACTTGTTACTGGATTTGATTTTTGCTCAGCTGTTGTGATGAGGTAGCTTGAGTGCTATATTGCCATGCATGTTAGTTATTCCTAGCCTTCAATTTGCTGTTGCCGTGATTAAATCTGTGCAAATCCTGTTAGCCTCCAGTTTGATTGCGAATTAAATCTGCTGCCATACACTTGTGAAGTAATGTTGCTCGAATTGCTTCTTGCTTATATGCCCTTGATTTGATTGAAGTATTGTTTCTTTTTGATTGCTGGAAGCTAGCCCCTTAGAATATGAGTTACGGTTTGGCTTTCATGGAAGCCGTAGCATGCCATGATTATTATTAAGTTAAATTCCTGCACAAGTCCTTAGCATGCAATTGCAGTTAGTTCGGTTTAATGTTTCTTATTAATGGTTAAAGGTTTGCTTGTTAATGAACTTTTATGCATGCAATATATTTAGGAACAGCCATGACCGAATTGTGCATAGGAATATACATGCATACAAGTTGAAATGCTATTATGGAAACATGCTAATACACCTTGGTATGATAGATAAGCTTGGTTGATGGCAGTACTGAAATAATTAGTAATAATGCAGCATGTCTCCAAAAGTGAAAAAAAAAACAATATATATATAAATATATATATATATATATATATATATATATATATATATATATATATATATATATATATATATATATATATATATATATATATATATATATATATATATATATATATATCATGTCAAGTTTATTACCTTTAAGTCAAGCAATATCAGTTAGGTAGAATGAGTAGTTAAGTAACGGTCCCCTCAGAGTAGTATTAAGGAGGGGGTCGTTACAATTGGTATCAGAGCGGTTCCCATTCTTCAGCATCACACACACATCAGCATCATCCTTGCCGTCTCCAAGTAAGAAAGTATTTAAATCCTTTCTTATTTCTGCTTTTCTTATTATTAACTGCAGTATAGAGTACTTATTTATTTGAGTGCTTAAGTAAGATAAAAGATTTAGTTTCCCTTTTCTTTATTCATATTTAAGTATGATTAGAAGGGTTAAAGTAAGATATCAAGCCTTTACCTTGAATAAATAGATGGCAAGAAGAGGACGTCCCCGTGCTACTCACACTGAGGAACCAGCTCAAGGGAACGAAGTGCCTAGAGAAACTGAGCCCAACCTTTCAAGGGGCTCAAGCAGAAAACCATCAGCGCCATGCCCACGCTCTCCATCGCCGCCTCCTCCTCCTCCTCCACCGCAGCCCCGGACCCCGCTGGCATCGAGCTCCTCGACTGCGCGAACCGCCACGCCGAGTTCGCCTGCGGCGACCTGGTCCGCGTCCTGACGCAGTGCGGGCACGGCTTCCACGCCGCGTGCGTCGATGCCTGGCTGGGTTAAAACGCCTATGGAGCTTCTTGCCGCCGGGTCGAGAAGGTCCCTGCGCCGTCACGGAGATGCCGGATGTGTGGGAGAGAGAGCGACTGATCGATGACTTGGGCGATTTTCAGTGAGTTCTATGAAGAGTTCTTCCATCTGCAGATTACCAACAAGCACTACGAGGAGTTTATAGAGTTCAAACAAGGTGACTTGTCGGTGGAAGAAGCAACCAAGAAGTTTAACAGGCTAGCTCGTCTCTGTCCAGAGCTAGTGAGTACGGAGAAGGAGCGAGTCAGGCTGATGCTCGTAATGCTGAGACCACAGATAGCACTGAATGTGAGCAGTGGAGCTCATCGGCCCCAGACTGGCGAAGAATTGATCAGTAGAGCATTAATTGCTGAACATTACATGAACAACATCAAAGCACAACGAGCACAACATCAGCCAGTGAAGACAGAGGACAAAACAGCAGGAAGCCGAAGTCACAGTCAAGTAAGCGAACTGGAAAGGCAAAGGTAAAAGGAAGCAGTGGAACACAGGAGGTCCTCCCTGTCCCAAATGTGGGAGAACACACCCAGGAGCCTGCCTTTTGGGTAAAACTGGATGTTACTCCTGTGGTCAGGAGGGACACATGGCTAAAGAGTGTCCTAACAAATTCAGAGTACCTCAGCCACAGCCATTGCAATATGGAGGTCAGCCTGCACAGTTGCACCATATGGAAGCAGCATTGGAGGGACCCTATATCAGTCGAGGAAGGTTAGAAGCTCCACCAGTTCCAGCCTTTGATGGTGCCAGAGTATTCTCCCTCACCAAAGAAGAAGCTGCTAGTGCCTCCACGGTCGTAACAGGTCAAGTAGTTATTTTTCAGCACATATCTACTGTACTATTTGACACTGGGTCGACCCATTCTTTTGTATCGATACCTTTTTCCAGTAGTTTACAGGTGCCTACAGAGAGTACGAACTCCAAGTTCCTGACGACCCTACCTTCTGGGGAAGTCATGGAATCCAATCAGTGGCTCCGAGCTGTACTGGTTAGAATTGCAGACAGGGAATTATATGTAAATCTGATAGTTCTCGCCATGCAGGATTTCGATATCATTTTTGGTATGGATTTCCTCAGCAAGTACAGCGCCTCAGTGGACTGCCGCAGAAAGAAAGTAATTTTTAGTCCAGAAGGTGAGCCAACTTTTGAGTTCACAGGAGTGCCAAGGAAGAAGACCCAGAAGCTCCTCTCATCTCTAGCAGCACACCAGATGTTAGCTAAAGGGTGTGCAGGTTTTCTTGCATACATAGTAAAGGCAGCAGAGCAGAAGGGACCCAAGCAGGAGGAGGTCCGGGTAGTATGCGAGTATCCAGAAGTATTTCCAGAAGAGTTACCTGGACTACCTCCCAACAGAGAGGTGGAATTTGAGATTGAATTGGTTCCTGGAACCGGTCCAATTTCAAAAGCTCCGTATCGCATGTCTCCAGCAGAGCTGAAGGAGTTACAAGAGCAACTACAGGAGTTACTGGACAAAGGCTTCATTCGCCCTAGTCACTCACCTTGGGGAGCTCCTGTGTTGTTTGTCAAGAAGAAAGATGGGACAATGCGGATGTGTATAGACTACAGAGCCTTGAATCAAGTGACAATCAAGAACAAGTACCCCCTCCCCAGGATCGATGATTTATTTGATCAGTTAAGAGGAGCAACAGTGTTCTCAAAGATAGACCTGCGCTCTGGGTACCATCAGCTGAAGGTGAAAGAAAGAGATATACCCAGAACGGCGTTCAGGACCAGATATGGACACTACGAGTTTGTAGTTATGCCTTTTGGAGTGACCAATGCACCTGCGGTCTTCATGGACTTAATGAACAGAGTGTTCAGAGAATATCTTGACAAATTTGTCATTGTATTCATCGATGACATTCTGGTCTATTCAAGGACCCCAGAGGAGCATGACACGCACTTGAGGATAGTACTGCAGACTCTTCAGCAGAAGCAGCTTTATGCTAAATTCTCCAAGTGCGAGTTCTGGTTAAATCAGGTGGCGTTTTTAGGTCACATAATTTCTAAGGAAGGCATTCAGGTGGATCCAGCCAAAGTGGAAGCGGTCAACAACTGGAGTAGACCCAAGAACGTCAGAGAGATCAGAAGCTTCCTTGGTTTAGCAGGGTACTACAGGAAGTTCGTGGAGGATTTTTCCAGGATAGCTTCTCCACTAACAACCCTCACCAGAAAGAACAAGAGATTCGAATGGTCAGATAAATGTGAGCAGAGCTTCCAAGAGCTAAAGAAGAGATTGATCAGTGCTCCCATTCTGACAGTCCCACAGAGTGACAAGAGTTTCGACATCTACAGTGATGCTTCCAAGATGGGTTTAGGAGCTGTACTTATGCAAGAAGGAAAAGTCATAGCTTATGCTTCCAGACAACTCAAAGACTATGAGAAGAACTACCCTACTCATGATCTCGAGCTGGCAGCTGCAGTTTTTGCACTTAAACTCTGGCGACATTATTTGTATGGAGTCCAGTGTAGAATTTTCACAGATCATCAGAGTCTTAAGTACTTCTTCACTCAGAAGGACTTAAACATGAGACAGCGTAGGTGGCTGGAGTTGGTCAAAGATTACGACTGTGAAATTCTCTACCACCCAGGCAAAGCTAACAAAGTGGCAGATGCACTCAGCAGAAAATCTAGTGCATCACTGATGTCTTTGTCATCACTAGCCCTGCCACTGCAGAAGGAGTTGTCAGATTTTAGACTTGAAATTATCGAAGGACAACTCTCTGCATTGACCTTAGAGTCTACATTGCTTGTGGAGATACAGAGGAAGCAAAGTGAAGATCCGGACATCCAGAAGATCAAGCAGGGGATACAAAAAGAAGACCACTCAGAGTTTAGAGTAACAGACAGCGGAGTTCTTTATCAGGGGAGTCGCATTTGCGTGCCCAATGATGAGGAACTGAGAAAGAAGATCTTAGAGGAAGCTCACAGTACACCATATTCCATGCATCCTGGTTCTTTCAAGATGTACCAAGATGTGAAACAGAGGTTTTGGTGGTCAGGACTTAAAAGAGATGTAGCTAAGTATGTCAGTACCTGCTTGACGTGTCAGAGAGTCAAAGCAGAATACCAGAGACCAGGAGGAGTTCTTCAGCCTCTTCCAATACCAGAATGGAAATGGGAAGACATTTCCATGGACTTCATAGCAGGTCTTCCAAGAACCACCCATGGATATGATGCGATATGGGTAATAGTAGACCGATTGACCAAGTCTGCTCACTTCCTAGCCATCAAGGTGTCCCACTCCATAGAGCAGTTGGCCCAGCTATGTGTTAAAGAGGTAGTCAGACTTCATGGAGTTCCTAAATCTATCGTTTCTGATAGAGATGGGCGCTTCACCTCACACTTTTGGGAGTGCGTTCAGAATGCACTAGGCTCCAAACTCAAGTTCAGAACAGCTTTCCATCCACAGACTGATGGACAGACAGAGCAAGTGAATCAGATTTTAGAAGACATGCTCAGAGCTTGTGCGCTAGATTTCAAAGGAAGTTGGTGCAAGTATTTGTGCTTAGCTGAATTCACTTACAACAATAGCTATCAGGCCACCATCAAGATGGCACCTTATGAAGCACTATATGGCAGGAAATGCAGATCACCCATATGCTGGCAAGAAGCAGGAGAGAGAAAAGAGATGGAAGCAGAGTTGGGCATTCAGACAGAGGTGATAGACGAGACTACTCAAGCAATCCAGAAAATCAGACAGAGAATTTAGACTGCTCAGAGCAGACAGAAGAGTTATGCTGATATGCGCCGTAGGCCATTGGAATTCCAAGTAGGAGATTTGGTTTTCCTCAAGGTCGCTCCTATGAAGGGAGTGATGAGATTTGGCAAGAAGGGCAAATTAAGTCCTCTCTACGTAGGACCTTACCTGATCATAGAGAGGATTGGAAAAGTAGCTTACAGGCTGGACTTACCACAAGACATGTCAGCAATACACAATGTGTTTCATGTCTCTATGCTAAAGAAGTGTCTCCATGACCCGAGCCAAGTGATTCAGCCTCAGTCAGTGCAGATCCAAGAGGATCTTAGTTACGAGAGCAGACCTACACAGATAGTGGACAGAGCAGTTAAGAGACTGAGAAACAAGGAAGTACCACTGGTGAAGGTCGTCTGGCAGAACCAGAAGCACGAGGAAGTCACTTGGGAGCGGGAGGACAACATGAGACAAAAGTATCCAGAGCTATTCTAAGTTCGGGGACGAACTTTTTATAAGGTATGGGGGATTGAAACGACCCAATTTTTTCCATTTCAAGTCCTAAAGGTCCATGAAAATATTTGGAAATGCTTTTAAAATATTCTAGAGATTTTTAGAAATTTTTAGAGTATTTTTACGTAATTTTTGAAGGTCGTTTAGTAGGTTTATAAAAAGAAAAGAAGTTTTGACAAAAATCGTGGAAGGTGAGACTCGAACCCAAGACCTCCGGCCAAACCCGACCTAACCGAATGCAGCCAACCAACTGGGCTACTCGTGGTTTGTTAATAAGTATGAAGCGGATATATATGAGTCATAGCAAAGAGCAAAGTTAAACCTAGGTTATAAAAGGGATAAGTTAAGGGGAGAAGGGAATTTTTTCCCGTGACCTAATCTCCCGATCCCTTCCTCTCCCGCGGCGTCGGCCTCCTCTCGGGCGGAATCGCAGCCGCCGCTCGGACTTCGCCTCCGGCGGTCGGACAAGGACACTGCCGTGAGCTCCTCTTGGACCCGAGCTTCCCTCGTCGAAGGGAGCACGCGGACATAAAGGAACGTCGAGATTTGAAGCTAGCCGAAACCCTAGAGTCCTCCTCTCCGATTGTAAGTCCAAGAAAGCAAGTAAGTACTATTCACCTGCGGTAGGAGTTGCTCCGTACGCTTGGTGTTCTTGTTGAGTTCTTTTTTAAAACTAGGGCTTCCTTGTGCCGAACTTGATTCATGCTAGGGCTGGATTGTATTCCATGCTGTGCCGAATTGGGAGAATGGATTTGGGTTTTAAGATGGCTGTTCGGACCCCTGAATTGTGCCACAGTGACTATGCCAAACCTCCTCTAAAGCATTAGGATGCTGAATTTTTATGTCAAGGGTTTGTTTCCTTGTTTTTGGTCTTTAGCTGTGCCAAAACTTTAGGACAAACTCCAAGTTGGTTTTGTGTTATGGATCCTTTGCTGAGTTTGCATATAGACATCCTTTGAGATTTATAAGATTTCGGATTTAGCATGTTTTGGAATTTCTGCACTAAGAGACATTCTATGATAGCTATTCTTTAGAATTCGACATGCTAAGTTTCCCTTTTGAATATGCAAGCTAGTTACCGTAATATGCAGAACAATATGCTATGTTTTCCTTTAGAACTTGCTGTGTAGGACATTCTATGATAGCTATTCTTTAGAATTCGACATGCTAAGTTTCCCTTTTGAATATGCAAGCTAGTTACTGTAATATGCAGAACAATATGCTATGATTTCCTTTAGAACTTGCTGAGTAGAAATTCTATGCTGTTGTCATGCTAGTTCTGTGTATTTCAGTTGAGTTACCATGATTTAGGTTGCTGGAATTAGTTTCCCTTCCATGCTACTATCATGTTTTAGAATTTCTGAAGCTATTTTCTTTTGGAAGTGGTTTAGGATTAAAAGCACACCAAAGCTTAATTAAATGCCAAGGCATTTTTAATATCAGAATAAGAAAGATACCAAGTAAGTAAAACGAGAGGCTAGTACCCGACATCCAAGAGCTTGTCGTTAAACAAATCCAGGTGACCATTTCCGAGGTCTTGGCCCTGGTAGACCGAGGTCTGCTCTTTTAGGATTGGTGGCTCGCAACCCCAACCTATTAGGGAACGCGCATGAGATGGTACTAAGCCTGGGCCCAAGAAAAGAAAACCAAAGAAAAGAAAAGTTAAGAAAGAAAGAGAGAAAGAAGAAGTGAGTAAAAGATGGGAATTAAAAGATTAATTTCTAAGACAAGGATATAAGAAATGAAACAAGTTACATGCTTAGAATAGATAAAAAGGTTAGTTGTTGAAATTCTAGGCTTATAGTATTAATTTCTTGTTATCCTGCTAGTTAGTGAGTATGACTTGTATCCAATTTATCTTCTGTATACCATGAGCACATGCAGATTGCTTTAGTATTTCAGTTTCAGTACTTTTGCATTATATTTATGCATTGCGAGTTTTGTGAGATAGATTAGTACTTACTAAGCGTTTTCGCTTATAGATACTTTTCTTTTTTTTTCGTCCTACTGCAGATAAAGGAAAAGCTAAGATATGAAAGGGAGGCGACAGGATGGTGGTGGTGAAGAAAGAAGTGTGTGATGTTGAAGTGTGAAGCCTTGGGACCAAGAAAAAGTTTAATTGATTTCTTTTATCGCTTGAGATTAATCTATTTAACTTGTCTATTCCTTATGACCGGATTCCTTTAGTATAGCTGAAAGGTTACTTTTAATACTGTTCTATGCTTGGATTTTGCTGGAATAACTTTTGTTACTTGTTACTGGATTTGATTTTTGCTCAGCTGTTGTGATGAGGTAGCTTGAGTGCTATACTGCCATGCATGTTAGTTATTCCTAGCCTTCAATTTGCTGTTGCCGTGATTAAATCTGTGCAAATCCTGTTAGCCTCCAGTTTGATTGCGAATTAAATCTGCTGCCATACACTTGTGAAGTAATGTTGCTCGAATTGCTTCTTGCTTATATGCCCTTGATTTGATTGAAGTATTGTTTCTTTTTGATTGCTAGAAGCTAGCCCCTTAGAATATGAGTTACGGTTTGGCTTTCATGGAAGCCGTAGCATGCCATGATTATTATTAAGTTAAATTCCTGCACAAGTCCTTAGCATGCAATTGCAGTTAGTTCGGTTTAATGTTTCTTATTAATGGTTAAAGGTTTGCTTGTTAATGAACTTTTATGCATGCAATATATTTAGGAACAGCCATGACCGAATTGTGCATAGGAATATACATGCATACAAGTTGAAATGCTATTATGGAAACATGCTAATACACCTTGGTATGATAGATAAGCTTGGTTGATGGCAGTACTGAAATAATTAGTAATAATGCAGCATGTCTCCAAAAGTGAAAAAAAAAAACAATATATATATATATATATCATGTCAAGTTTATTACCTTTAAGTCAAGCAATATCAGTTAGGTAGAATGAGTAGTTAAGTAACGGTCCCCTCAGAGTAGTATTAAGGAGGGGGTCGTTACAATTGGTATCAGAGCGGTTCCCATTCTTCAGCATCACACACACATCAGCATCATCCTTGCCGTCTCCAAGTAAGAAAGTATTTAAATCCTTTCTTATTTCTGCTTTTCTTATTATTAACTGCAGTATAGATTACTTATTTATTTGAGTGTTTAAGTAAGATAAAAGATTTAGTTTCCCTTTTCTTTATTCATATTTAAGTATGATTAGAAGGGTTAAAGTAAGATATCAAGCCTTTACCTTGAATAAATAGATGGCAAGAAGAGGACGTCCCCGTGCTACTCACACTGAGGAACCAGCTCAAGGGAACGAAGTGCCTAGAGAAACTGAGCCCAACCTTTCTGAAGTGGTTGCTCAGCTCCAGAGGCAAGTAGCAGAGCAGCAGCAAGTGATTGCCAATCTGATGGCAAACCAGCCAGCCTCCCTCCTCCACCTGCCACCGCAGACCCCTGGTAATCGAGACTCCACCACCTACTCAGGAACCGCCACAAGACCCCGCAGACCGTAGCTTATCTTATACAAAGGGTTGAAGCCGAAACCGAGAGCTTCTCAGCACGATCGAGCCCTCGGGATGCCTGTGCTTGGTTTAAAACACTAGAGAGCACTATGGAGCTTCTTGACCGCCAGTCGAGAAGGTCAAGTGCGCCTCTTCCTCTGGAGATGCTCGCATGTGGTGGGAGAGGATAAAGACCAAGAGAGCAATCGATCGATGACTTGGGCGATCAGTCGAGTTCTATGAAGAGTTCTTCCACCTGCAGATTACCAACAAGCACTACGAGGAGTTTATAGAGTTCAAACAAGGTGACTTGTCAGTGGAAGAAGCAGCCAAGAAGTTTAACAGGCTAGCTCGTCTCTGTCCAGAGCTAGTGAGTACAGAGAAGGAGCGAGTCAGGCTGATGCTCAGAATGCTGAGACCACAGATAGCACTGAATGTGAGCAGTGGAGCTCATCGGCCCCAGACTGGCGAAGAATTGATCAGTAGAGCATTAATTGCTGAACATTACATGAACAACATCAAAGCACAGCGAGCACAACATCAGCCAGTGAAGACAGAGGACAAAACAGCAGGAAGCCAGAAGTCACAGTCAAGTAAGCAGAACTGGAAAGGCAAAGGTAAAAGGAAGCAGTGGAACACAGGAGGTGGCCAGAAGGGAGGACCAGCAAACAAGCAGACCAAGTTCCCTCCCTGTCCCAAATGTGGGAGAACACACCCAGGAGCCTGCCTTTTGGGTAAAACTGGATGTTACTCCTGTGGTCAGGAGGGACACATGGCTAAAGAGTGTCCTAACAAATTCAGAGTACCTCAGCCACAGCCATTGCAATATGGAGGTCAGCCTGCACAGTTGCACCATATGGAAGCAGCATTGGAGGGACCCTATATCAGTCGAGGAAGGTTAGAAGCTCCACCAGTTCCAGCCTTTGATGGTGCCAGAGTATTCTCCCTCACCAAAGAAGAAGCTGCTAGTGCCTCCACGGTCGTAACAGGTCAAGTAGTTATTTTCCAGCACATAGCTACTATACTATTTGACACTGGGTCGACCCATTCTTTTGTATCGATACCTTTTGCCAGTAGTTTACAGGTGCCTACAGAGAGTACGAACTCCAAGTTCCTGACGACCCTACCTTCTGGGGAAGTCATGGAATCCAATCAGTGGCTCCGAGCTGTACTGGTTAGAATTGCAGGCAGGGAATTATATGTAAATCTGATAGTTCTCGCCATGCAGGATTTCGATATCATTTTTGGTATGGATTTCCTCAGCAAGTACATCGCCTCAGTGGACTGCCGCAGAAAGAAAGTAATTTTTAGTCCAGAAGGTGAGCCAACTTTTGAGTTCACAGGAGTGCCAAGGAAGAAGACCCAGAAGCTCCTCTCATGTCTAGCAGCACACCAGATGTTAGCTAAAGGGTGTGCAGGTTTTCTTGCATACATAGTAAAGGCAAAAGGGGAGAAGGGACCCAAGCAGGAGGAGGTCCGGGTAGTATGCGAGTATCCAGAAGTATTTCCAGAAGAGTTACCTGGACTACCTCCCAACAGAGAGGTGGAATTTGAGATTGAATTGGTTCCTGGAACCGGTCCAATTTCAAAAGCTCCGTGATCGCATGTCTCCAGCAGAGCTCAAGGAGTTACAAGAGCAACTACAGGAGTTACTGGACAAAGGCTTCATTCGCCCTAGTCACTCACCTTGGGAGCCCGTGTTGTTTGTCAAGAAGAAAGATGGGACAATGCGGATGTGTATAGACTACGAGCCTTGAATCAAGTGACAATCAAGAACAAGTACCCCTTCCCGTGATCGATGATTTATTTGATCGCTAAGAGGAGCAAAAGTGTTCTCAAAGATAGACCGGCGCTCTGGCATCACCGAAGGTGAAAGAAAGAGATATACCCGGAACGTCAGGACCGATATGGACACTACGAGTTTGTAGTTATGCCTTTGGGAATGCACCAGCGGTCTTCATGGACTTAATGAACGAGTGTTCAGAGAATATCTTGACAAATTTGTCATTGTATTCATCGATGACATTCTCGGTCTATTCAAGGACCCCAGAGGAGCATGACACGCACTTGAGGATAGTATTGCAGACTCTTCAGCCAGCTTTATGCTAAATTCTCCAAGTGCGAGTTCTGATCAGGTGGCGTTTTTAGGTCACATAATTTCTAAGGAAGGCATTCAGGTGGATCCAGCCAAAGTGGAAGCGGTCAACAACTGGAGTAGACCCAAGAACGTCAGAGAGATCAGAAGCTTCCTTGGTTTAGCAGGGTACTATAGGAAGTTCGTGGAGGATTTTTCCAGGATAGCTTCTCCACTAACAACCCTCACCAGAAAGAACAAGAGATTCGAATGGTCAGATAAATGTGAGCAGAGCTTCCAAGAGCTAAAGAAGAGATTGATCAGTGCTCCCATCCTGACTGTCCCACAGAGTGACAAGAGTTTCGACATCTACAGTGATGCTTCCAAGATGGGTTTAGGAGCTGTACTTATGCAAGAAGGAAAAGTCATAGCTTATTCTTCCAGACAACTCAAAGACTATGAGAAGAACTACCCTACTCACGATCTCGAGCTGGCAGCTGCAGTTTTTGCACTTAAACTCTGGCGACATTATTTGTATGGAGTCCAGTGTAGAATTTTCACAGATCATCAGAGTCTTAAGTACTTCTTCACTCAGAAGGACTTAAACATGAGACAGCGTAGGTGGCTGGAGTTGGTCAAAGATTACGACTGTGAAATTCTCTACCACCCAGGCAAAGCTAACAAAGTGGCAGATGCACTCAGCAGAAAATCTAGTGCATCACTGATGTCTTTGTCATCACTAGCCCTGCCACTGCAGAAGGAGTTGTCAGATTTTGGACTTGAAATTATCGAAGGACAACTCTCTGCATTGACCTTAGAGTCTACATTGCTTGTGGAGATACAGAGGAAGCAAAGTGAAGATCCGGACATCCAGAAGATCAAGCAGGGGATACAGAAAGAAGACCACTCAGAGTTTAGAGTAACAGACAGCGGAGTTCTTTATCAGGGGAGTCGCATTTGCGTGCCCAATGATGAGGAACTGAGAAAGAAGATCTTAGAGGAAGCTCACAGTACACCATATTCCATGCATCCTGGTTCTTCCAAGATGTACCAAGATGTGAAACAGAGGTTTTGGTGGTCAGGACTTAAAAGAGATGTAGCTAAGTATGTCAGTACCTGCTTGACGTGTCAGAGAGTCAAAGCAGAATACCAGAGATCAGGAGGAGTTCTTCAGCCTCTTCCAATACCAGAATGGAAATGGGAAGACATTTCCATGGACTTCATAGTAGGTCTTCCAAGAACCACCCATGGATATGATGCGATATGGGTAATAGTAGACCGATTGACCAAGTCTGCTCACTTCCTAGCCATCAAGGTGTCCCACTCCATAGAGCAGTTGGCCCAGCTATATGTTAAAGAGGTAGTCAGACTTCATGGAGTTCCTAAATCTATCATTTCTGATAGAGATGGACGCTTCACCTCACACTTTTGGGAGTGCGTTCAGAATGCACTAGGCACCAAACTCAAGTTCAGCACAGCTTTCCATCCACAGACTGATGGACAGACAGAGCAAGTGAATCAGATTTTAGAAGACATGCTCAGAGCTTGTGCGCTAGATTTCAAAGGAAGTTGGTGCAAGTATTTGTGCTTAGCTGAATTCGCTTACAACAATAGCTATCAGGCCACCATCAAGATGGCACCTTATGAAGCACTATATGGCAGGAAATGCAGATCACCCATATGCTGGCAAAAAGCAGGAGAGAGAAAAGAGATGGAAGCAGAGTTGGGCATTCAGACAGAGGTGATAGACGAGACTACTCAAGCAATCCAGAAAATCAGACAGAGAATTGAGACTGCTCAGAGCAGACAGAAGAGTTATGCTGATATGCGCCGTAGGCCATTGGAATTCCAAGTAGGAGATTCGGTTTTCCTTAAGGTCGCTCTTATGAAGGGAGTGATGAGATTTGGCAAGAAGGGCAAATTAAGTCCTCGCTACGTAGGACCTTACCTGATCATAGAGAGGATTGGAAAATTAGCTTACAGGCTGGACTTACCACAAGACATGTCAGCAATACACAATGTGTTTCATGTCTCTATGCTAAAGAAGTGTCTCCATGACCCGAGCCAAGTGATTCAGCCTCAGTCAGTGCAGATCCAAGAGGATCTTAGTTACGAGAGCAGACCTACACAGATAGTGGACAGAGCAGTTAAGAGACTGAGAAACAAGGAAGTACCACTGGTGAAGGTCGTCTGGCAGAACCAGAAGCACGAGAAAGTCACTTGGGAGCGGGAGGACAACATGAGACAAAAGTATCCAGAGCTATTCTAAGTTCGGGGACGAACTTTTTATAAGGTATGGGGGATTGTAACGATCCAATTTTTCCCATTTCAAGTCCTAAAGGTCCATGAAAATATTTGGAAACGCTTTTAAAATATTCTAGAGATTTTTAGGAATTTTTAGAGTATTTTTACGTAATTTTTGGAGGTCGTTTAGTAGGTTTATAAAAAGAAAAGAAGTTTTGACAAAAACCGTGGAAGGTGAGACTCGAACCCAAGACCTCCGGCCGAACCCGACCTAACCGAATGCAGCCAACCAACTGGGCTACTCGTGGTTTGTTAATAAGTATGAAGCGGATATATATGAGTCATAGCAAAGAGCAAAGTTAAACCTAGGTTATAAAAGGGATAAGTTAAGGGGAGAAGGGAATTTTTTCCCGTGACCTAATCTCCCGATCCCTTCCTCTCCCGCGGCGTCGGCCTCCTCTCGGGCGAAATCGCAGCCGCCGCTCGGACTTCGCCTCCGGCGGTCGGACAAGGACACTGCCTTGAGCTCCTCTTGGACCCGAGCTTCCCTCGTCGAAGGGAGCACGCGGACATAAAGGAACGTCGAGATTTGAAGCTAGCCGAAACCCTAGAGTCCTCCTCTCCGATTGTAAGTCCAAGAAAGCAAGTAAGTACTACTCACCTGCGGTAGGAGTTGCTCCGTACGCTTGGTGTTCTTGTTGAGTTCTTTTTTAAAACTAGGGCTTCCTTGTGCCGAACTTGATTCATGCTAGGGTTGGATTGTATTCCATGCTGTGCCGAATTGGGAGAATGGATTTGGGTTTTAAGATGGCTGTTCGGACCCCTGAATTGTGCCACAGTGACTATGCCAAACCTCCTCTAAAGCATTAGGATGCTGAATTTTTATGTCAAGGGTTTGTTTCCTTGTTTTTGGTCTTTAGCTGTGCCAAAACTTTAGGACAAACTCCAAGTTGGTTTTGTGTTATGGATCCTTTGCTGAGTTTGCATATAGACATCCTTTGAGATTTATAAGATTTCGGATTTAGCATGTTTTGGAATTTCTGCACTAAGAGACATTCTATGATAGCTATTCTTTAGAATTTGACATGCTAAGTTTCCCTTTTGAATATGCAAGCTAGTTACCGTAATATGTAGAACAATATGCTATGTTTTCCTTTAGAACTTGCTGTGTAGGACATTCTATGATAGCTATTCTTTAGAATTCGACATGCTAAGTTTCCCTTTTGAATATGCAAGCTAGTTACTGTAATATGCAGAACAATATGCTATGATTTCCTTTAGAACTTGCTGAGTAGAAATTCTATGCTGTTGTCATGCTAGTTCTGTGTATTTCAGTTGAGTTACCATGATTTAGGTTGCTGGAATTAGTTTCCCTTCCATGCTACTATCATGTTTTAGAATTTCTGAAGCTATTTTCTTTTGGAAGTGGTTTAGGATTAAAAGCACACCAAAGCTTAATTAAATGCCAAGGCATTTTTAATATCAGAATAAGAAAGATACCAAGTAAGTAAAACGAGAGGCTAGTACCCGACATCCAAGAGCTTGTCGTTAAACAAATCCAGGTGACCATTTCCGAGGTCTTGGCCCTGGTAGACCGAGGTCTGCTCTTTTAGGATTGGTGGCTCGCAACCCCAACCTATTAGGGAACGCGCATGAGATGGTACTAAGCCTGGGCCCAAGAAAAGAAAACCAAAGAAAAGAAAAGTTAAGAAAGAAAGAGAGAAAGAAGAAGTGAGTAAAAGATGGGAATTAAAAGATTAATTTCTAAGACAAGGATATAAGAAATGAAACAAGTTACATGCTTAGAATAGATAAAAAGGTTAGTTGTTGAAATTCTAGGCTTATAGTATTAATTTCTTGTTATCCTCCTAGTTAGTGAGTATGACTTGTATCCAATTTATCTTCTGTATACCATGAGCACATGCAGATTGCTTTAGTATTTCAGTTTCAGTACTTTTGCATTATATTTATGCATTGCGAGTTTTGTGAGATAGATTAGTACTTACTAAGCGTTTTCGCTTATAGATACTTTTCTTTTTTTTTCCTCCTACTGCAGATAAAGGAAACGCTAAGATATGAAAGCGAGGTGACAGAATGGTGGTGGTGATGAAAGAAGTGTGTGATGTTGAAGTGTGAAGCCTTGGGACCAAGAAAAAGTTTAATTGATTTCTTGTATCGCTTGAGATTAATCTATTTAACTTGTCTATTCCTTATGACCGGATTCCTTTAGTATAGCTGAAAGGTTACTTTTAATACTGTTCTATGCTTGGATTTTGCTGGAATAACTTTTGTTACTTGTTACTGGATTTGATTTTTGCTCAGCTGTTGTGATGAGGTAGCTTGAGTGCTATACTGCCATGCATGTTAGTTATTCCTAGCCTTCAATTTGCTGTTGCCGTGATTAAATCTGTGCAAATCCTGTTAGCCTCCAGTTTGATTGCGAATTAAATCTGCTGCCATACACTTGTGAAGTAATGTTGCTCGAATTGCTTTTTGCTTATATGCCCTTGATTTGATTGAAGTATTGTTTCTTTTTGATTGCTGGAAGCTAGCCCCTTAGAATATGAGTTACGGTTTGGCTTTCATGGAAGCCGTAGCATGCCATGATTATTATTAAGTTAAATTCCTGCACAAGTCCTTAGCATGCAATTGCAGTTAGTTCGGTTTAATGTTTCTTATTAATGGTTAAAGGTTTGGTTGTTAATGAACTTTTATGCATGCAATATATTTAGGAACAGCCATGACCGAATTGTGCATAGGAATATACATGCATACAAGTTGAAATGCTATTATGGAAACATGCTAATACACCTTGGTATGATAGATAAGCTTGGTTGATGGCAGTACTGAAATAATTAGTAATAATGTAGCATGTCTCCAAAAGTGAAAAAAAAAAAAGAAACAATATATATATATATCATGTCAAGTTTATTACCTTTAAGTCAAGCAATATCAGTTAGGTAGAATGAGTAGTTAAGTAACGGTCCCCTCAGAGTAGTATTAAGGAGGGGGTCGTTATAATTACAACCCCACATAGTAGCTTAAAAGAGTTAGTCACTAACTGCTGTAAGGAAATGTGAAAGTAGGCACAAACTTCAGAAAAATGAATGCAAAGAAAAACGAAGGTTGACATAGAGTTAATCTTTGAAAAAAGTAAGGAAATCGGCCGAAGGCAAGTGGGGACAATCATAGGAAGAAGGAATAACAATCTGATAATTGGGAGGGATACAGTAAGTAAGCTTCATTTGATCTACTTCATCCTCATTAAAGAAGGATAAAGTGGAAGTGTACCAAAGTCTGAGAATAGAGGGAGGAGTAGCAGGCAAAGAAGCCGTCGAGAGAGAATAACGAAGATCAAAAAATGGAAGAAAAGTGAAACTTACTGGATATTAATTGTTAGAGCAATTTGGTGCCATAGGTTTTGATGTTTGGGTAAAAGTTTAAGTTAGATTTATTGTTGTATTTGATATGCATTGTGAGTGTGCAGGATACAAGTACAACAAGGAAAGTCCAAGTGTAATCTTGGAAGAGTAGAAAAGTCTAAGGATGCGTCTTGGTCGTATAAGTCCAAATATGTAGTCTTGGCAACGTAAGTCCAAATATAACTTGGCAATGGATAAAGTCTTGGAGGTGAGGAGCCTCTTGGCAAAGGAAGACCTGACAATAAGGACAAGGCCGAAGGAAGCTCCAGAAGGCAAGATGTGAAGGATGGGGAGACATTCGAGTGACGCGAGGCTGATGGAGGAGGCTAGAAAGCTAGGTCTAGGTTGGTCGGGCGAGGACAAGTGGTAAGTGATTATACTCAGGGCAAAATCCTATGGTTTTAGGATTTACTATAGCAATATTGTAGCGACACTGTAGTAGTAATGTAGCAGTATTGTTGTGACACTATAGAAATACTGTAGCAGTTGACTAGTTACTGTAGCAGTCGATTGGTACACTGTAGCAGTCGATTGGTAGTCGATCGTTGGGTAACGGTCAGCTTCACTTAAAGGACTAGTCGACTGGTGCATACACCAGTCGACTGGTAATAGGAAAACAACTTAGTGTTTTCCTCTCGAGCTCTATTTAATAGAGCTCGGGGTGCTTGGGCATGGTTGATGAAATAGAGGTGGTTAACCCCTATTAGTAGTCTTCCAAAGCCTCCAAGCTCTTCTTGTGATCTAAGTGTGTTTGGATCAAGGTTGTGGTGAGGTTTCTCCAACGAGAAGGAGGTTTGAGCTAGCTGGAGGTTTTCGGGGAGTTATCCACCGACGGATTGGGATTGTCCACCTTACAGACAACCGTGGAGTAGGAGTCCTAATCTTCGAACTACGTAAACACCTTGTGTTACGGTTTGTTTTTGGTTTATTGTCTTTCCTTATTGTTTATAGGGTTTAGTTTTCTTCTTGTTAGTTTGTATTTTGTTTTCCGCTACGTACTAACAAGTGTAGAAAGTGACGATTTGGGTGAGACGCTATTCACCCCCCCTCTAGCGGACGTCAATGTCCCAACATTAATCGCCAATGACAAGTAGAAGACGAAGAAGAAAAAGATGAAGATGATGTGGGAAGAGTTACAGTGTGTCAAAGAATATAGACTTTAAAAACCCTAGTGATAGTTATTGGTAGCTGCTCGATCTAGAGCTTAAAAAGAGGAGATTTAATCTGGTCGTCGAATTTGAAAAGGTAGTATCACATCAAAATTCAACAATCGCCTGTCACATCGAATATTATATGGCGCAAGCATGTGATACATGGTAATAAATTATCAAGTGCATTTATGAGGGATGGGAAGTAATCAACAGGCTTATGACAAAGAATCATGGTTAGCATGGAGTGCATTAATGATAGGTGATTTGCTCACTTCCAAGAAGTCAAGATGATGTCAGCTTAATCCAAGCCGCATTTAAAAGCAAATGTCCAACCTGGAGTATTTCGTCTCGCTCAACAATGTTGAATTAGTTGGTTGAACATGAGAGACCTCAAGAATGCTGGAGGATAAGTATAATAATTATTCAAGGTAGAAGAATGCTCAAACAGAAGAGAAGGAGCGTAAAACAACACTAGAGTCTAGTCAGTCGGACTTGCAACCTCCTTCAACTAAATTTGAAGGGGAGGCTTGTGATACAATATTTAAGGTGGGCCCCTCTAGGATGGGTTAAAGTCTAGGAGACCGGTTGATGTGGGAGTTAAAGTTAAAGGGTTGTCAACATCATTCGGAACAAGAGAATCGCCAACCGGACCAACTCGATCTTTAGGTCGGTTGGACCTTGGTTTTTAGCCTTGTGCGCAGGTGGAAGGTTAAGCCAGGGGCTCATCCGATCTAGCCCTCCAAGCGATCGGGCCTCGAAGCCAGATTTCTTAAACAATGATGGAGCGTGAAGCCAAGTATCGATTACCCTAACTGAGTGTTCTGACAGATCGAATATATGGTCCTATCGGACATGCTAGATGCTTGGTTGCTTACGGGTTAAATAAGGAAGCCAAATGAAAGCTAAATCACCCACTATATTCATAAATACAGACCGGGTACCATTTGGGAAGAAGGGCTGGTCGGACTATATCAATGATTTAATTGGTTGGTCAAAGTATCCTGTTGTGAGCCCCACTGCCTAATGAATTAATACACTTTTTTGACAGTTTGAGACTGGAGGACAAAGAATATCCTACAGATAAATCGTGCTTTTGAACCTTCCATCTTGTCAAATCACAAAGATTTATGAGCTCATTTTAGAAAAAAATGTCAGAATCACTTTATGGCTTATCCTTTTTTGAAAGTGCTTTGAAATTCATACATATACACAATAGTGACACTATAAAGGGAAGTCTCTATCTATAGGCGCAGGTATGCGATGCTACATAATTTGACATGCTCATTGCTACTGTTCGTTTTACTATTCCTCTCTAATGACTGATCATTGACTTGAGCGTCGGAGGGCCAATGCCGAGGACCCCTTCCCTGGCCTAACACTAACCCTCTTTGTGACACGCAGGACAACTTGAAGTCTTCATTTGGTTAGCATCTGAGCCACATTCCTAGCCAGCCACTTTCACCTCTTTCGGATAGGATCATCGAAGATTGGAGAGGATCGGAGAGGAAGATTTTAGGGACCATGGGAAGAAAAAAAACAAGAATGAAAATTTTAATTAGAAAGAAAATTAGCAACAGAATTAAGTTCTTAATTCTTCGCTAGTTTAGCGTTTAAGATTTATTTTTGTCACTTAGTAAATAGAATAAATATAAAATCTAATGAAATTACTCAAGCAATGATGCGACGGTATTTTTTCCATCCTTAATTAATGACTAATTTTAATATCCATCACTAATTAACTTTGGAATTTAATTAGCGACCGAAGATTATTTCGGCCACTAAATTAGTAATGAAATTTAAATTTCATCGCTAAATATGTCGATATTAAAAAATTTTGTTCTAGTGATCTAAGTTTGAACTTTTTCAAAAGAGTTTGATTTACTTATGTTCGACTGAATTAACTTATTAAAAAAGTTTGAACAAAATTTGATTTGCTCGACACATTTACAATGGTACAACCTATGTGGCATCATTACAACGATAAGAATAATTGATTATCAATTTGACAAGCCAATATACGATTTTATTAAACTATTTGTAGCCCCCCAGATTATGATGTAGTAATTGTTAGAGTGTATAGTAAAAGTCTAGTATTTTGTAAACAATTATTTTGAAATAAGGATCACATTGGTCAAATGTCTACATTTATGCTAAGTGTAGTTGTCCATTTAATTTATATTGTGGATAACATGGTGTGAGGAGACACACAGAAGTTCATGTTATCAGTTCCTTATAAATTATAAACAGTTGCTCACAGCCAAGATGGAATGGGACAAACCATTGGAGTGGTTGTAGTGTAATTAAGTATTAGTTTATCTTGACTAATAAATTACACTAGTATACTATGAGTGTATTGAGCAGGACCATTTGAGGTAGTTTCTTTTTATACTGACTATATAAAAGAACAATACCTCTGTTATTATGGAAGTGTGTACTCTTAATCATGATATAATAATAAGCACGTATACTTAATATTTATTTCTTTAATTTATCAAAGGGTGTGATTTAGCTCGTTAAATCAATAGGCCCGATAAGTTGGGACATGATATTATTTATATGGTGTGTTATTGATTATAGAATGAAATTGTATCCTAGTAATCTAGGATGATGATGTCCCCTTGAGGAGCTCATCAGGATTGTCATGTAAACTCTGTAGGTGGACTTAGGCTGACATGACAATAAGGTTGAGTGATACTATTCTTGGAGCTAGATATTAATTAAGTGAGTTGTCAGTAACTCATTTAATTAATGAGCATTCAATATCTTAAACACAAGGAAACTAACACAAATCTGGAAGCTTGCAGAACCACCAGATGATGTAAAAGCCATTGGGTAAAAATAGGTCTACAATAGGAAAAGATGGATAGACAGGAAGGGGGAAACTTTCAAAGCAAGGCTTGATGAAAAAGGAAACTTTTTCACTGGTAGCCATGCTTAAGTCTATCTGGATTCTTTTATCTATTTGGCAAGTGGATGTCAAGACAGCATTCCTTAATGGAAGTCTTGAAGAAAGCATCCATATAAAGTAACCAGAAGAGTTCATTACAAAGGGCAAAGAGCATCTTGTGTGCAAGCTCAATCAGTCTATGGACTGAGGCAAAGCTTCAAGGTCTTGGAACATCCGGTTTATCAAAATAATCCAAACCTATGGATTTATTTAGTAACCGGATAAATCTTGTGTATACAAAAAATGTGATGGAAACGTGGTGGTATTTCTTGTACTATACGTAGATAATATTTTTGGTAGTTAGAAACAACATCAAAATGTTGTCAGAAGTAAGGGTATGGTTGTCCAAACAATTCGATATGAAGGACTTGGGAGAATGTATATATTCTTGGGATCAAAGTAATAAGGGATCGCAAGAAAAGAATATTTTACTTATCCCAAGCTTCATATATCGAAAAAAATCCTTGCTCGTTTTGAGCATGCAAAACTCCAAGAAAGGTTTCTTACCTTTTTAGCATGGAGTAACTTTATCTAAAGAAATGTCTCCGTAGACATCAAAGGAGATAGAGGAAATGAAGGCAGTTCTTTATGCTTCGGCTGTCGGAAGCCTAATGTATGCTATGCACGAGATCAGAAATCTATTTTGCCAAGGGCATAGTTAGCAGATATCAAAGTAACCCTAGACAAGGGCATTGGACTGTAGTAAAGCATCTATTGAAGTACCTTAGAGGACTAGAGATTATATGCTAGCTTACAAGACAGTTAATTTGGTCCCTGTGGGTTGCACGGATTTTGACTTCCAGTCAGATAGGGACAATAGTAAGTCAACCTCGGGGTTTTGTGTTTACTTTAGGAGGTAAAGTCATAACTATGGAAGAGTGATAAGCATAGGTGTTTTTCTGGACTCCACCATAGAAGCTGAGTATATGACAAACCTCTGAGATAGTCATAAAAGCTGAATGACTCAATAACCTCAAGATAGACTTAGATATGATTTTTGGTTTGTCCAAAGATTATTACAATTTATTGTAATAATAGTGGTACAGTAGCAAACTCGAAGAAACCATGAGTCTATAAGGCAAGTAAACACAATAGAGCGCAAGTACCACCCAATACGAGAAATCGTATAAACGAGGAGAAGTTGTTGCTGCCTAGATTGCATCAGATGATGACCTATAGATCTTTTCACTAAGGCCCTTAAGGCAAGAGCTTTTGATGGGCATGTTAAAGGGTTGGGAATCAGATATATGGCAGCAGATATAGCAGCTTAGTCTTTTAGTATAAGTGGGAGATTGTTAGGATGTATACTAAAAGTCTAGCTTTTGGTATAAACATTTATCTAGAAATAAGAATCACATTGGTCAAATGCCTATATTTATGATAAATGTAGTTGTTCAATTAATTTATATTGTAGATAACATGGTGTGTGGTGTCACACACAGAGGATCATGTTATCAGTACCTTATAAATTATAAACAGTAGCTCACGATCAAGATGGAAAGGAACAAATCATTGGAAGATCGTAGTGTAATTAGGTATTAGTTTGTCTTAACTATATAATTACACTAGTACACTTAGAGTGTATTGAGTAGGACCATTAGAGGTCGTCTCTTTTATACTGACTTTATAAAGGGACAAAGACCTCAGTTATTATGGAAGTGTGTGCTCTTAATCCTAATATAATAATAAGCACATATATTCGATATTTATTTCTTTAATTTATCAATGGGTGAGATTTAGTTCGATAAATCAATAAGCCCGATAAGTTAGGAAATGATATCACTTATAGTGTGTGTTGTTGATTATAGAAGGAAACTGTGTCCTAGTAATCTAGGTTGAGAATGTCCCCAAGAGGAGCTCATAAGGATTGTCATGTTAAACCCTGCAGGTGGACTTAGTCCGACATGACGATGAAGTTGAGTGGTACTACTCTTGGAGCTAGATATTAATTAAGTGAGTTGTCAGTAACTTACTTAATTAGTGGACATTTGTTATCTTAAACACAGGGTGACTAACACACTCATAATAAGAAGGAGCCCAAAATGTAATTTGGGATTGGTGCGGTAGTTCAATAATAGTTCTTTAGTGGAATGAATTATTATTGATGAAATTAAGTTGTGTTCGGGGCGAACACGGGATGCTTAATTTCATCGGGAGACCAAAACCAATTCCTCCTCTCGGTCCCTATCGTAGCCTCTTGTATATAGAGATTTATACCCACCACATACCCACCTTCTTACCCATCCAATGGGGCCGGCCAAGCTAGCTTGGAACCCAAGCTAGGGCCGGCCAAGACCAAGTGGATGAGTTATGTGGCCGGCCAAAGCTTGGGTCCCAAGCTTAGGTGGCCGACCACTAGAATATTTAAAAGGATTTTTTTAAATTATTTCTTATGTGGATATCATGGTTTTAAAAGAGAGTTTAAAAATTAAAAATTTCCTTTTATAGCTTTCTACAAAAGATTAAGAGAAGAGATTAATCTCTTTCCTTATTTGTAGATTAAAAGGATGATTTTAATTTTTGGTAAAAACTTTCCTTATTTGTAAATCATCTACATGTTTAAAAGAGAGTTTAAAATTTGAAATCTTTTTCTTATTTATTGATTAAAAGGTGGATTTTAAATTTTAAGAAAACTTTCCTTTTTAACCATGTTCATGATTTAAAAGAGAGTTTAAAAATTAAATATTCTCTTTTATAAGTTTCTACAAGAGATTAAGAAAAGATTTGATATCTTTCCTTATTTGTAGATTAAAAGAGATTTTAATTTTTAGAGATTACTTTCTTTTTATCCACATGTTTAAAAGAAAGATTTTAATTTATAAAATTTCCTTTTTATTAACCAATCATGAAAGGATGAAAATTATTAGATAAATTTTTTATAAATTTCTGGAGACAAATTAGGAAGTTTTAATTAATTAAAACTCTCCTTGTTTGTAGCTTTAATATGGCCGGCCATTATAATTGATGAGAAGAAAATTGTTTTTAATTAAATAAATTTTCTTTTCAATGTCAAAAGAATTAAGGAAGTTTTTATTAAATTTTTCTTATTTGCCAAGACCAAGGATTATAAAAGAGGAGGTAGAGGAGGCTTCATGCGAACGACTCTATTCTATTTTCTCCCTCTTTTCTTCCTTGGTGTGGCCGACCCTTCTCCTTTTCTCTCTTCCTCTTGTGTGGCCGAAATCCTTTATCTCTTGGAGCTTGAAGGAGGTGGCCGGATCTAGCTTGAGGAAGAAGGAGAGAAAGTTTGCATCCCTTGGAGCTTGGTTGGTGAAAAAAAGTTCTTCATCCTTTAGAAGATATGCTTGGCTGAAACTTGAAGGAAGGAAGAAGAAGGTGCCTTGGTGGTCCTCGTCTCGGAAGATCGTTGCCCACACAACGTTCGAGATTAGAAGAGGAATACGGTAGAAGATCAAGAGGTCATTATCTACTAAGTAAGGTATAACTAATATTGTTTTCCGTATCATGTTAGTTTTATCTCCATGTAAAAATACCAAATACAAGAGGCATGCGATTCTAGTATTTCGAATTAGTTTTCGATGTTGTGTTCTTTTATTTTTCTTTTCCTTGTGATTTGATTGTTCCTTTTGGTTGACCTAAAGTTATTTAAGGAAATTAAATATTAGCTTTCCTTAAAAGGCTTTGTCTAGGCGGTGGTGGTTGTTCCCATATCCAAGAAGGTCATGTGCCTCGCCATGCAGTCCTGGAAGCCAATTTTGGAAATTAATATTTAATGGAATTAATAACCTAGATGATTTGGATCGAACGTGTTAAGTTCCGCAGGAGATCCAAGTCTAAACCTAAAAGAACAAATAAATTAAACTTAGGATCAAACGTGTTAAGTTCCACAGACGATTCGAGTTTAATTTAAAAGAACACATGGTAGTTAGGAAAAGGTTCAGACCTTTGTACAAAATTTTTGTACAGTGGAACCATTAGGTTTTCTGAGTAGCAACCAACACTTGGAGCCCAAGCTAGGGCTGACCAAATCAAACCAAGATGTGAGCCAAGTTGTGGCCGACCCTAGCTTAGAGCCCAAGCAAGGGTGGCCGACCACATTAAGATTAAAAGGAGTTTTAAATTTTAAATCTTTCTTTATGTGGAAGCCATGGTTTTAAAAGAGAGTTTTAAAAATTATAAATATTTCATTTTATAGCTTTCTACAAAGGATTAAGAGAAAGGTTTGATATCTTTCCTTATTTGTAGTTAAAAAGAAGATTTTAATTTTTTGATAAAACTTTTATTTTTTGTAACCATCCACATGTTTTAAAAGAGAAATTTTAATTTATAAAATTTTCCTTTCATAACCAACCATGAAGGGATTTAAAAAGAGAAAATTTTATTTTAAAAATTTTGAAAACAAATAAGGAAGTTTTAATTTTTTGTTTTAAAATTTTCCTTATTTGGGGCACATGAAGGTGGCCGGCCATCACACCATTAAAAAGAAGTTTTAATTTTTGTTTTAAAATTTTCCTTTTTAGACATGGGCAAGGAAAATAAAAAAGTTTTAATTATGTTTAAAACTTTCTTTTTTTGCCATGACCAAGGAATATAAAAGAGAGGGTAGAGGTGCCTCACATCACAACACATCTATTATTCCTACTCTCTTATTCCTTGTGGCTGACCCTTCCTCTTCCCCTATTCTTCTTTTTTGTGGCCGACGGCATCACCTTCTTGGAGAGATTTTGGTGGCCGAATTTTGCTTGGAGAAGAAGAAGAGATAGGAGGCATTGTTTCCTAGCATCCCTTGGAGATTGGTTGGTGGCCGAAACTCATCATCCTTGAAGGTTGTTGGTGGCCGAAACTTGGAAGCAAGAAGAGAAGGCTTGGGTGGATTTCATCTTGGTAGATCGTCACCCACACGACGTCCAATAGAAGAAGAGGAATACAATAGAAGATCAAGAGGTCTACAAGCTACATAAGGTATAACTAGTTATTAGTTTCCGTATCATAACTAGTGCATCCTTTTGTATAGATCTTGTAAAATCAAACACAAGAGGTTATCGATTTTAGTTATAATTTTTGTTATTGATTTTCGTTTCGATTTCATGTTTCGATATTTGTGCTTCTATTGAGGTCTCTGTAGTTAAATCTAATTTACTATGAGAAGTTTAAATATCCGATTTCTTTGAAAGACTTTGTCTAAGCAGTGGAGGATGATCCCATACCCAAGAAGGCCTAGTGCCTCGCCATGTTTGACCTGGAAGCCGATCCTTAAAATAGATGTTTGATCAACTTCTGTAATATGGTTTAACTTAGGAAGATCATATCGGTTAAACTTGAAGTAAGAATGTTAAGTTTCATTCCCAATTCAAGTTTAACTTCTGAAGGACAATTTGAATTAATAATATTAAGCATCGTTTGCAATCCAAATTTACTTCAGTAGAGCACATGGGTAGCTAGGATAGTTCTATGCTTATACAAATTTTTGTACAGGGGAACTAAGACAGTATTCCGAGTAGCAACCAACAGTAATAGAATATCTAAGTTGTCACTCAGATATATGTGGTTCGATTCTTAGTTATGATGAATTTTTTAAGATTTTTTTTTTCAATTGGGGCGCATAACCAAAGAATGTTAAACTTTTTAGTTGTCCGCTATTAGCGCTTCCCGATTTATCCTAATAATCAATCAACAGAGGCCTAGTCAATTTTCCTTTATAAGAATTATATTGCTTTAGTTAATTAATATTGATTATTACTATTTTTATTTATATTATTGTTATCTAAAAAAAGGCCTATTTTTTTTTTCTCTACATGCTTTAAATCCATCCATCCACTCTTTCCCAAGGCATTTCATTAGAAAATTCAAAGTTCAAACAAATAATCACAAGGAATACTCCCATTTGGATACAGCTAACGGTTTTAAATCGATAACGTTCAATTTAACGGCCAAACTAAAAAAAATAGTGATTTTTAATTTCTTTAATATATATCTATATATATATCTCAACTTTCCATTGTTTTGATTTTTCTTATTCCGTTACATAAAGAATTGTTTTCCGTTTCTCAATTGGAAATGTAAGGTATTAAATAGTTTTATAGGTGTGCATAATTATAGTTTCTCTTATGTCAGATGAATTCATAAACCCCTAGATTAGAACATTAAATATCAAGGTAATTAAATTAATCATTCCTTCAAATTTTTGGATAAAAAAGGAAAGAAAGGAATTTTAGAATAGGATGATTTTATTTTTATTAAAAGAATAGAACAATCCTAAAAATTAATCAAGAATATAACAATAATAAATATTCAATATCAAAGTGGTATTATACATTATATAAACCCCACAACACATTCAACACCTTATCGTCGTTCAAGTGTTCAAGTTTCTAATATCAACAAGCTAGATCGTAAGCATGAGGCCCCTTAATCACATGCTCACCAATGCCTTCGTCATCCTTGGTCTGGTCGTATCTCAAGTTGGCACTGCAGCCTACATGGTGTACTTGAGCCCCTTTCTTTCCATTGGCATGAATCCTTTGTTCTTTGTCATTTTGGTGAACTTTATCATGTTCGGAATTATGCTTCCATTCGCCGTCATATTTGAAAGGTAAATAATATCCTTCACCTCTATACCTAATTGCATAACTTAAGTAGTCCTCTCAGAACGGTCTAGTGGCTAGCACATGAGATGCTGTCAACTTAAGGTTTGGAGTTCGAATTTCGACATAGTCAAGGTAAAAGTCTCCCTTATCTACTAGTCACTATTCCAAGGACCAGTCCGTGTTAACCTTGGGATAGGTTGGTGGAGACATTGGGAGCGAGCACAATCATCTTTTACCAACTTGCATAACTCAAGTATCTATTCTTCACGTATCAATACCGATTACATTTGTGTTCAACTTACAATAGGAGCAAATGGGCGGCTCGACTAAGTTGGAAATTGATAATCCAAATCAGTTCGATTGCTCTTTTAGGGTAACTAATTAAGATTTATCCAATTCTGTTTTATGGTTTTTAATTCACTTATTATATCTGTAATTTTAATTTCATATAATTATTTTTTAGGGCAACATTATATCAAGTTATGAATATATCGGGAATGAAGATCACATCTCCTGCCATTGCTTCTGCCATGCCTAATCTTGGCCCGGGAATCATCTTCATAGTAGCAGTGTCTTTAAGGTAATCATTCAATTAAGCAACATAGTATCAATGATTATATATTCTCTTTTAAATGCACATTACTTTCATTTAAATAAGAGATAATCTTGTTTCTTAGATTTGAACATGCATTTTTATACATTCCAATATCATAGTAACATTATAGATCTTTGAAGACATCTATAATAATAAGCATGCGTTTTGAATTCATGTGGTATGCCTCAAATTGTGACGATATGTTGTAGGTTCGAGAGGTTCGATATCAAGTGCTGGTACACCAGATTGAAGATCCTAGGAAACATAGTGTGCATTGGTGGAGCAGTGGCCTTCAGCATCTACCAAAATCCTTCATCTCCACCTGCCAACTCTGTGGATAGCGGCATCTTTGGTGGTTGGTTCTTCGGTTGCATATGCCTTTTTGGGGCTGTCCTGATGATCTCCTTCTCGACAATTATGCAGGTATTGTTATCACCTCAGTCGACTAAATCTGCCACTTAACTAATGCTTTTTGACATGATCAAGAACCACAATTGTGTTGTGTAGGCTGCAACATTGATTGACTTTCCCGCTCCCTTAAGCTTGTGTGCCTTTTCATCCTTGTTGGGGGCAATTTTTACAGCGATAGCACAGTTACTGATTGACGGGAAGATCGACGTTGGCACTTCAACCATCGACTTATGGGATGCCATCCGTGTTGCTCTAATGGTACACATGCTTTGCTAAGTCACATGTATCATGCTTTCAGGTGTGTGTTTTCTTTCTATAGCCATTCAATGTTGGGTGTAATGCAGAGTGGTGCAGTGAACTCTGCCTGCCTTGGATTCTCTACATGGTCTGTGAAGGAAAAGGGGCCGGTTTTCGTCTGCATGTTTAGCCCAGTTCAAACCGTCGCTTCTGCCATTCTAACGGCAGTAGTTTTAGGCCAGTCGATCGGACTAAAAAGGTACGGTTTTGATACTGAATTCAATTGCTGATGATCTATAGACAGTTTGCTGATGGAGCTATTCCTCTTGGACTTTAATGTTGCAGCATTGTTGCTATGGCCTTCATGTTCTGTGGACTCTATGAGGTGCTCTGGGCGAAGACAAAAGAAGAAGCTGCTTTCCCACAAACTACTGAAGACATTCAAGAACCTTTGCTACCATGAACACTTCTTTTCCAATAATTTGTGGAAGACGATATCATAAATGAACTCTTTTGTTCCTGTAATTTGCAATATGTTTCTTCTAATTCAATAACAAGAGTTATTTTATATCTAAAAGTGTGACATATGAAACATATTGATAAGTCATAACGGACCTAGGTATGATGTGACAGTCAAAGTCAAGATGAGGTGATGATCCAAGTCAAGGGGTCATTCTAAACAGGGCTTGGTTCTTTGCCCAGCACTAAAACCCTCAGTATAAAGACGGTCGGCCAAGAGGCCGGTAGGACCAAAAGAGCCTAGTGCTTCTCGCCTGTAGTAAGACACCTAGTATGTACTCGACCGGCCATTGTTCGTTCGGGTTCAAGAGAGTCTTGACCGACCACAAAGTCGGCTAGGAGTAATATTCGGGCAGGACCCGGGGACCTAGCATCTTTCTTTGGGTGGCCGGAGATACAACTAACTAGAGTTATAAGGCTCAGTATTCTTCTCTTCATCGAACAAACATACAAGGCAAATCTCAGAAGAAATCCAACTGGATTTCTATAGCTCAAACATCACTTCAGGAGCGAGCCTCCCAATACAAGGACGATCGGTGGAAAGTACCGGCCGGGGCTCTCGAGGCTTATTTCTCCATTTTCGTGAAACAAGTATCCCTGCGTACGGTCGGCCAATCATATAGTCGTCCGAACCTAGGGGACTTGATTTTCTATTCATAATCAGAACTCCAACATTACATAATAGATATCCGAGCAGTCTTAAGAGCTGAACGTCCTACCATACTCAGTACTCTACTTTTATATATACACTCGGTCGCTTAAATATCCGGCCGAGATACCTTCAGGGATCACATTGTCAGAGAATCACAATAGTCTGCTAGAGAATAACAACCATTTTACAAAGAATATTTTTTTTATTATTACATGAGCATTCAATAGAATCTTCCTCAAAGATGATTTTACACTTTCTATCAGCCGATACAGTGTGACATCATATTCCTTCAACCGTCACATTAATGGTGTAAGTTACAAAAAGGGTGCACATGAGTAACGAAAATTTTCTCGGATGATGACTGTACGCTTCCCAGGCTGTACATATTTCCTTACTCGACAACTTATGTCATCCGACATTCTCTGCCACCTCATGATTGCGGAGTCTATTAGAGATGGTATATAAAACGGGTCATCTCCGTTGACAAGGTATGTTTTTTACAATAATCTATGTGTCACTTGAACCTTCTTTTTGGTCAATTTGGGGGTACTTACTCTTGTAATATCCTTTTCCCCTACACTCAAAACAAATAATATGATCTTTATTTTTACAAATTGAAATCGTTATACCTTCACATGTAAGGGTGGCATTTTCTTCATTTGATTCGGATGTAGAGGCTTCTTCTTGCTCTAATGCCAATGATCTACACTTCCCCTCAATCCTTGAGGTGGATTCCTCTTCAACTTCATCCTCAGATGATGAACATCTCTCAACCTCCGAATCCTCATGTACATGAAACAAAGAGTTTCTCTCTTTGCCTTTGTCATTGCTCTAAATTGTAGATGGATCTTCACCAATTTTCTCCATAGCTCCTTAGCATCTTTATATATCTCCAATTTGGCTCAAAATATTTCCTGGCAATAAATTGACCAATGATTTGATCACTTTGTCATTGGTCTCACATCTCTTGATTTGTTCCTCGCTCCATTTACTTCTCTTGATGAGTTTGACTTTGTTATCACTTGGAGCTTCAAATCCCTCCATTAGAGCAAATCATTGCTCTATCTCGATCATTAAGAAATTTTTGATTCTTGATTTCCAAAGATTGAAGTTTGATGATATGAATGGTGGAGGCACTCGAATATCAAATTTGAGTCTATCTCAAAAATCCATCTTGAAATTGAGCTCTCTTGATAAAATCTTTGACTTGTTGATTTTAGGGTTTCAACTTCTTCTTCTTCCTCTAGCTCGTTGCCCTTTCTGACAGTAAGGGATAACACTCATTGGAGTAGGTGGATAAGGAGGAGGATGGACCGACATCCACGAGCGTACTAGATCAATCAAGGAATCAATGCTCGTCTGTAGATCAATCTGTCGGCGCTCGATGGTTGCAAACTCAGTGCGCACCTTAGCCATCTTAAGAGCGTGATCCATGCACATCTCCTCGAAGCGTGTGTCCATACTCTCCTCGAGCTCCAAAACATGAGATCAAAGATCATTATCATCACTATACACGTCGTTATCATCATCGTTCTGAGCTACTGCCACTGGAGTCCCAGCTGCAGCCTTCTCCACAACTCGTAGTTGTGGCCCCTCACCTAAGCGACGACCGTCAATCCATCTTACGATATCCCCCTCTACCTCAATGCCAGCTAATGAGAAGGATCAAGCCGAGACCCTCGAATACTTCTTCGTCATCTACTGCACCCTGCCATGTGAGACATCGATGCCTAAAGATACTAACCACTCCGCGATGATATGTCCAAGGGGCATATGAATACTACCATGGACAAACGTGACAAAGTGAGTGATGCAGTGGAAAGAATTCAATACAATGTTTATGTCAAGGGAATGACGGAGAGCATATAACATGAAAAGGTGAGAGGGTCGAATAACAGCTAGGGCATTAGTCACAATAGGTAACAGACAATTGACAGTAACTTTAAACAAAGCATTGTTCGATGCAGATATCTCAAGTGTTGAGAAACTAGTGATCACAACACTAGGGTCGTCTGGACAGGGCCATCGGTAAAAATGCTCATACATAAAAGACAAAGAGAGATGGTCAAAAGGTGGAGGTAGGAGATATGGTAAGGTGGGATAAAAAACAAGAGCATCCGTGGATGAATGAAAATGTAGAAACTCCTAAAGAATGGTGAGAGAAAAGTCGATATTTCATTTTTCAATGCGAGTACGATATGTCAAGTCCACATCAGGATACAAATTATTATAGAATTTGCTAACTAATGATTCATTGATAGGATTCTCACAATAGAAGGCTGGGTCAATTGACCAAGCCGGAATAAGTTTAAACTTTATCGAGTTGAAAGCATGCTGAAGTAAAGAATTTGGACAGCGAGAGTTAGTAGGTGATTGATGGTGGCGAGATGAACCCTCACCTGACTCTACTTGCTTTTGTTTCTTCCTAATGGTAACGAAAGAATGCACCAAAATGCATGAGAAATAATAGCAATGATATGGAATGATGCATGAATGAGATGCCAAACGAACCGATTAGCAAAGTGGACACGAAGACATAAACAATTGAATGAAAGGTAGGAATTAGGGTTTTAGGGTTTTACCTTGGTGGCAACATTGTTTACCCAGAAAAGTAACTGGCGAAGAGATAAGGACTAACCGACACCACACCAATGAAAGTAGTCATTGGAACCACATCGACACTAGAAACCTAGGTCTCATGATAGGGAAAGGCTATCACCGGGAGGTTGAGAGGGAAAATCAAGGACACGAGAGAGACCTAGGTCTTACCGGAGTGACCTAAACAATGTAGTCACAGCTAGAGAGACCTCAAGGATGAGCACGACAACGGCGAAAGTTTTGGAGGTTTTAGGGCTCGAGAGAAAGGGAGAAAATAAAATGAGTGAATGAATAGAGCAGTTAGGGTACGAGGTTTAAGTCGAGATCCTGAATTGATTAGAGAATTACACCAATCGATTAAATGAGGTTTAATCAATTTTCTATTCGATTCCAATTGAATCTATGCATAGAAAAATAAACTCAAATCGATTGATTCAATCGATTAATATGATCGTAATCGATCAGGTGATCAATTCAACAAGTTTCTGTTCATGCGACAAAATGACTCCTAATCGATTATATCAATCGATTGGTCTAACACAAATCACACTGGTCATCACTAATCAATTGATTCAATCGATTTGTGTGTAGTAATCGATTGATCCAATCGATTACTGTATCTAAATATCTGATTTCAATTTTAGATCAAAATTTAGAAAATCATTGATAATTCTACAAGTATTAGAAAATTATGAAATTTTATATAGACATTACTTATGTCATATACTATCAGGAAAAAATAGTTTCATATGAAAATACATCTCATTTTCAAAAATAGATACAAAATAAAAAACTATTAAAAGCTTTAATGTTTCACTCTACTTTGTATCTAACTAATCTATGGTGACTCAAACCAAAAGATAGACTTCACCAAGTTTTTCAAAAATTATTTTGAAATGATTTTCAAAACACAATTTTCAACCACAATCTTTGGGCTAAATATACATGATTTGTACACTTGCTTTCCTCATGATTAGACAAATGAATGATCTATGAAAATTTAGTCTTCTTGGCCAAAGTAATACATCATAATAAGCATTATAACTAAGAGAATTGTCCCTAACATCTCACTCACATCTATACATATCAAAGGAAATCTTATGTTTATGTAGAATGCAAAATAAAGGTTCAATGGGCTTTAAGAATTTGTATTTTTGAAATGATCATGAAGGGTTATGGTCTAGTCAACATAACACGTTCCCAATTCCCTTTGAAGAAAACTAAATTCAACTTTGGGAAGATGTTTAGTGAAAATGTCGGCTAAGTTGGATTTTGACTCAATATAATTAAGGACAATATCACCTCGAGTCACATTATCACAAATAAAATAATGTTTAACCATAATGTGTTTTGTTCTTGAATGGTGAAGTGAATTTTTAGTTAAGTTTATGGTACTCAAATTATCATAAAGAACTTGAACATATTTGTAAGTGAGTTTATAATCTTCTAAAGCATGGGTCATCCATAATAATTATGATATACACTCTCCCATAGAGATATATTCCACTTTGGTTGTGGAGAGAGCTACACAATATTGTTTCCTACTTGACCAACTCACTAGAGAGGATCCTAGAAATTGACATTCACCACTAGTTTTGCAATCCAATTTGCATCCGACATAATTAGAATCTGTATATCCCACTAGATCAAAGGTCTCAATACGAAGATACCAAAGGCCTGCATTTTAAGTTCCCTTGAGATATTGAAGAATTCGTTTAATGACACTCAAATGTGACTCCTTGGCACAAGATTGATATCTTGCACATATACCTATGATGTGTGCCTGCAAGTATATGAGTGTCATCAAGTAATAAAATATCGATCTCACAGGGATTGTTGATTAAGCATTAGTTAATTTTGCACGGTAAATTATCTAGACAATTGAATGTTGGCTCATGAACACTTAAAGGAGAAAGAGAAGGGAAGAGAAAGAGAATAGGGAGAAAGAGAATAAGCGTAGGTGAGTGAAGGATGATAGTGTTGGTGTGGTTTGTACTAACGGTCTAATTCGGATTTTAATGAATGACAAGTAAATTAAGTTAGGTTTTGTTATGATCTAACCGCTTAATTAAGTGTGCAGGAAATCTAGCTAGGTTGACGGGCCGACTGATAGCTGGTACGAAGTCCAGCTAGGTCGACGGATCGACCGGATAGCTGGTATGAAATCCAGCTAAGTCAAAGGGCCGACTGGATAGCTGGTATGAAGTCTAGCTAGGTCGACGAGCCGACCGGATAATTGGTACGAAGTCTAGCTAGACCAATGGGTCAACCGAATAGCTGGCACGAAGTCTAGACAGGTTGACGGGCTGACCGGATGTCTGGGAAACTGGTAAGCTAAGGTAAGTCACTAGAGGAGAGTGATCAAGTAAGGACACATCCTAGTTGAAGAGACAGTAGGCGTCAGTCCAGTTTAGGTCCATTTGGGATCCCTAAGCTGAGACTTTGACTAGTTCTTGGTCCTAGAAAGACAGGAACTAATTACTACTCTGTATTATTAAATTATCCTAATACTTGTTTTGTAGAGTATTTTTGGACTAATATTATTTTGCAGGGCAAAAAGAAGAAAATTACCTTCGGATGAATAGTATCCGAAGGCGCCTCCAAGCAGTGAAGGTGCCTTTGTACTATTCATAGAAGGTGCTTTCCATGGCTATGGAAGGCGCCTTCCACAGGATAAAGTTTTGGCTTCGCAGCGGATAAGTGTCGGGCTGTTCGGGATCAAACTTGCCTCATTGGAGACGCCTTCCATGCTCTATTTAAGGTTGCTCGCCCAAAGCTTCTTCAACAACTAATATATGAGCTACTGCACATCCGATTGAACTTCTGACTGCTCTAGGCTTCTGCTATGACTCTACTGCAAAGCTGTTGCACCCGACAACTATTTCGAGGACTTCTGATCAAGGCCGTAGACCTACATTGACATGAGCGCTCCCACTTTGATTTCCAAGTGTCAGTAAATTTTTTTGTGTAATTAAATACTGCAAAAGGACAAGTGCAGGGTGTTGCACTTGTTTTAACTTTCCTTGTACTTCGATTCCCTCTTCCAGAGGTACCGGAAGAGATTTATAGTGAATTACCCATCGATAGGTCCGCGAGACCTGGGTCTTCGAGTAGGAGTTGTTGAAGGCTCCAAACCAAGTAAGTCGCTTGTGTTCCTCTCGTGCCTACTTTTCGTGTTTTTCTTTTTCGTTGGGTTCGCACTCTGATTTTAAAATGACGAAAAGAGAATTTTTGAAAACCACGTGTTTCACTTCCCTTCTTACGTGCGTAATTGATCCAACAAGTGATATCAGAGTAGGTTTTGCTCTAATTTGGTACAACCACTAATCAAGCTGGGGGAATTATTTTTTTGTTCTATTTGAATTGACCTATTCAGATAATTATTTTTCGTTCAGTTTTAATTTGAGATTGTTGTAACACCTCTCAAACTTTTCTATATTTTTTTTATCTCAAACACTTCTAATCCAAGACTTGTCCTCCTCTATTCAACGGTGACGACTTCCCTTACTGGAAGAAGCGGATGGAGGTGTACCTGAAGATCGACTTCAACCAGTGGTTCAACATCACCAGAGGCTACAAAGCTCCCATCGACAACGCTGGAATTCTAATGGACCCGAAACATTAGAATCCAGAAATGAAGAAAAAGGCACAAATCGATTTTAAAGCACTCAACATAATTCAGTGTGGACATAATTCAGTTCATTTTAAATAACTGCGTCGGCTCACACGAAAACGCAAAGGAATTTTGGGACAAGCTCATAGAACTGTACGAGGGAACCAATGACGTTAAGGTAACAAAAGGAGATTTATTTTTAAATAAATTGTTTAATGTCAAAATGCAAGAAGGTGAGCCTGCCAGTCAGCTGCACGCGAGGATAAAGGACATCCACAACAGACTCCACACAATCGACCACCAATTAGAGAACCGGGACCCAATAAGGTATGCCTTATATGCATTTCCTCGAAATGCACTATGGGCATCCATCATGGATGCCTATAAGATTTTGAGGAACTTGTCAAAGTTAAAACTAGATGAATTATTCTGTAAACTAGAACTGCATGAACAAACTAACGCCAAATCCGAGAAAGGTCTTGCTCTTATTGCAGGATCATCAAAAGACAAGTCCAAATCCAAGCCGGAACCTGAAGACGAGTCTGACCCAGACTAAGAAGGAATTGTAGAAGATCAACTCCGCCTCCAACTCTAACAACAAGAACGTAATATGTTTCGGATGCAATAAGAAGGGGCACTACAAGACCGATTGCTCAAATTTGAAAAAGAAGGTCCTTAAAGTGACATGGGATGAATCATCTAGAGATGAATCAGATGACAGAGAATCGAAGTAATCCAACTACCTCGCACTGATGGCGCACAGACTTGAATCAGAAGACGGGTCCGAACCTGAATCAAGCTACGATCTACACTCATTTTTGAAAGTTCCGATGAGGTACATTTTAGATTAAATAAAAAGTTCTTTAAAATCATTGCATGCTTAAATAGGAAATTAACTACTTATGAAAAACAAATAAACAAACTAACAAAAGAAAATGATAAACTTAATAAACAATTAAAATTGAACTCAACAACTGAACCAATTCAAATTGAAATCCCAACTCAAGTTGCAAAACTTGAGGAGGATAGTTTTAGATTGAAAAATGAAATAGTTAAACTAAAGGAATTACTTGAAAAATTCACAACTAGATCCAAGTACCTGGACATGATACTTGGATCACAAAGAGCTATGTACAACAAATCCGAAGTTGGATATAAGTCCACCTCAACCAATAAATCTTTTATATCTTTAGTTAACCACAATAATAACCAAAGTAAAGCTTGGGTTCCAAAAGCATGGCTAACCATGCAAGTAGGACTCAATCAATATTACATACCTAAAGATAAAATTTATTATATAAATCAAAATAAATAAAAAGACTCTCCCCTAAACTCTAAAGTTAAATCTTCAAAAATAAATACAAAACAAAAGAAAAATTTTAAGTTATTTAAACCTAACTTAAATAAATACAATATAAACAAAAATTATAATCAAGTATATGTTGGTGCAATATTCCCTAGGTCAAGGTTGACCTGGTTGACTGAGCTTGAATTGGGTCAAGCTCAAGTCTTGATGTTTGGGTTTCGATGTTTGACAATACATGTAGACTATATGGAGATTGCAGGTGTAAATTATCCATGTGAGGAGATTGTAAAAGACCTAGTGAGTGAAGTTAGGCAGTATGAAAGTCCTAGTGAGTGAAGCTAGACAGAAGGAAAATCCTGGTGAGTGAAGCCAGGTGAAAGACCTAGTGAGTGAAGGTAGGCAGTTAGAAAATCCTGGTGAGTGAAGCCAGGTGAAAGACCTAGTGAGTGAAGCTAGTGTCACGCCCCAGAGGAGTCCCTGTCCGAAGAAATTTCGGCAACATCTCCCCTGTACGGGTGACAATATGAAGCATTACTACATACAAACATACCTCAGCCACACTTGGCTGGAATATATATACAAAATATAAACAACATAATACACAGTTTAATATACTCAGCCTACCCGGCTGGACATAAATGAATAAAAACAACCACGCAGTTTATATCATCAACCCATTCGGCTGGAACAAAATAAATACAACCACGCAGTTTAATAAGCCTACACGGCTGAACGTAAACACACAGCAGCGGAAGACATAAAATAATACAAACGTAAAACCAACAACGACACTAACAAAAATACCTGTCATCACAGACTTGACCCAAAATTCACATTGACTTGTTGAAAAACAAAATACACAAAATCAATATATCGCCCCAAACGATAACAAAACCAAAACGAAAACTATCCTCGAGTGTGACATAAGACCCAGGACTGGCAGCCGGCATCTCTCCAAGCATCCATGACTCATCTACCTGTTACCTGGCGAAAGAAAATCATTTTTATGGGGTGGTGAGTATTGGAACTCAGCGGGTAAGGAAAGAGATAGTTCATGAACATAACATGTAAGTAGAGAGTGTCAATAGTATACAATCTCATAAGAGAAATAGCAGATACTACAATAGAACCAAAATAAATGCTCATACCTGAAACCATATCCTAGGCTAGGTATAGTAGGTCAGAACCGATAATAATCTGCTACAATACTGCTCATAACTACAGAGGTAATAAGCAAGGTATATACAAATTTCCAATGACTGAACATCTACAATGAGAATATATCTAAACACAAGTAAGCATATCAGCATACGTGAACAACAGCAGTAAGTAAGCAATAACAACATATATAGACAGCAGCAGCCAAAATAAATATAATAACAACAGCGTATGCACGGATGGTCACTCCCGCCCACCTCTCTACACCATGACCCTTGTATGGTCGAGAGGCCGGGTCAGTGACAGACTATACACCACTCCAGCTACCACTCACACAAGTGGCCGAGGGGACAGTTGTATAGTAGCTAACTAGCTACATCTGCGATGGGGTCCCTGCTGCTCGTACTCCAACTACCACTACCCATGAGTGGCTGAGTGCGGCACGACAGGACAAGCGGCATCATCTCCAGCTACCAATCTCTCGAGTGGCCGAGGATGCGGCCCTTTTTTAATGACTCTCTCGACCGCAAGGGAGAATTGGTCGTTGACATGATGCGCCAAATGCAACAATCATCATACAAATATAAACAAATTTAGGTATGCTACATGAAGCCAGCATGCTCATTATAGTACATAATAAACAACAGTCAAAGCATACAAACATGATATCTAGTATTTGCTACTAATCATGGACAACAACAAGAGACTGTATAGATATGGAATGAATTTCTCAAAGATTACGTGGAAGTATCAAGCGCAGGAAAGTAAGAGTGGAGTCAAGATAAACAGTTCTTATCCAAAATAATTCATGCACTAAGGTCAAAGTACTAAAAGAAAACAAAGCAAGAAGTACCCGCCTCAACAAGAAGATCGAATCAAAATTCATACGTCAATACGCTCATCTCGAATCAACATCTTGCATAAATCAATAATATATACATATTTTATTTAGCTAAATTCATATGAATTAAATAGCTAAATAAAACCCCTAAACTAATTAGGAAAAATCCTAATCGAAATAATTAGCCTAATTCATTAACCCAATTTAGTTTAACTCAATCCATGATTCTTTTACCTCAACATCTTACGAGTTAACCAATTTAATCATGGCAATCTTCTAATCGACACCAGAAGCCCGAAACCTTCATGGAAGGAAAATGAAGCAATAATGGAGACACCCACACACAAATCTTCACAACTAAAACCGTCCCAAAAGAAACTGGAATCAATATTGGGCAAAAAAATAGGAACCCAGATAGATGAACCATTCTAGAAACCAAGGCTATTTTGAAGACACAAAAGAGTGACATCGTAATCCAACTACCACCTACCAATTCTGTTCCAGAAATCCGAGAGCAACACGAAAGAGCAAGCATCATCAAAGTCAAACTTCAATTTCTGAAATCTGTCCGGAAATCTGAGACCATCATGAAGAAGCAAAAACAACCTTGAATCATATTACAACCTACTTCTTTTATCCACTAAATAATAGATAACTTGAGGAAAAACAAGAGTAACAATAAACCTAAACCACACCCTTTTATTCTAATCCGTAATTAGAAATCCTTCCCAAGGCAATGAAAGAAAACCAATCCAATTACAAACCCTCAAGTCTATCCTGATGAATCAAATCCATTACGAGGAGAAAATGCAAATACCATAAACCAAATCAACATCTCAAAAATCTAAAGCAGTAAATCAAGCAACGCCACAAAAATCCGGACCATCCTCTAATCCCTACGCTTAGCTACCCAGGGAGACAAACTTCCATACCTACTAGGGGAAAGATCACCGGCGGTGATGGCTCAAGAGAGGAGAAGAGGCCGGCGGTGGTTTGGGGATGAGGGATCAAACGGCTGCTTCCCAGCGATGGCGGCTAGAGGACCTGCGACAATCATGTGCGGTGGCGTGCGTCTCCGATGCTGGTGTGAGGAGGAGAGGGCGGCGATGGGGCGACCGGTGCTAGGGCAAAGGAAAGGCCAGAATCACGTTCTGCGGCGTCTGTGATGGCGCGAGGAAGCTCGGAGAGGGACCACTTCTCGCTCGTGACCGAAGAGGGCAGATCGGCGCCGGCGATGAGAGGGTCGTCGACGTCGATCTTACGGAAGAGAGGGAGAAAGAGGAGTCGGCGCGAGAGGGAGAGGGAAGGGATCGGGAGAGTCGGCGGTGGGGAAGGGATTAGGCACGGGCAAAGAAAGAGAAAAGGATTTATAAACTTAGGTATCTTTGATTAAACCCTAGATTAATTTCTCAATTAACTCCCACTTAATTGGGATATCCAAACGGGCTCTCCTACAAGCTAATAATTGATCCCCTTAAAATATGTCATATGAGCTCCGAAAAATTCTCATAAAATTTCTAAAAATTCTGTTAAGGCTATTAGCCTATTAAACCTTATTATTTAATTATTATCTAGTTCGGTATTTTACAGTTAGGCAGTTAGAAAATCCTAGTGAGTGAAGCCAGGTGAAAGACCTAGTGAGTGAAGCTAGACAGTTAGAAAATCCTGGTGAGTGAAGCCAGGTGAAAGACCTAGCGAGTGAAGCTAGGCAGTTGGAAAATTCTGGTGAGTGAAGCTAGGTGAAAGTCCTAGTGAGTGAAGCTAGGCAGAAGAAAAGTCCTAGTGAGTGAAGCTAGGCAGAAGGGAAGTCAGGTGATTGAAGCCAGGCACAGGAAATCCAGATGGATCAAGGATGATCGGACATATGGTGCTGGGAAGTCCAAGTAGGTCAAAGGGATTGACTGGATACTTGGCACGAGGAAATCTAGATGGATCAAGGTTAATCAGACATCTGGTGTTGTGAAGTCCAAGTGGGTCAGAGGAATTGATCGGACAGTTGGTAAGGGAATCCTAGCAGGTCAAGGGTGACCAGACGCTAGGCATGATGTGCCAACAGGTTATGGTTGACCGGATGTTGGTTTAGGGGACTTTGGACTTGGTTTTGGGCAAAAACAAGGAGCTAGATCAATCAGCTGATCGATTGGCTCATGCCCAATTGATCAGCTGATTAATTGTGTGAGTCCCCACGACAAAGGCTTCCCCAATCGATCAGCCGATCGATTGGGAAAAATTCCCAGTCGCACAGAATGGCTCTGGATCGATCGGCTGATCGATTCAGAGCCCCCAATCGATCAACCGATCGATTGGGAGTCGCGATTCTGTGCGATAAGCCCTAGATCGATCGACCGATCGATCCAGGCTATTCCCAAGAGCACAGAGGTGCTCTGGATCGATCGACCGATCGATCTAAAGCCTCCCCGATCGATTGAGAGCAATCTAATCGATTGGGATTTGACTATTGGCGCAGGATATAGCTGTTGGCGAGCATTTCCCACAGTAGAACTTCCTCGACTCTTCTCCACGCGACACTGCGATCCTCTCCTGCTCTCTTCACCAGATCTTGAAGGTTCTTGGTGGTTAGTGCTGGTGCACGTCCAAGTCAAGAGGCGAGTTTCAACAAGAAGAAGAAGCTAGGGTTAGGGGTTTTTTTTGCATATCTTGTAAGCTTTTGCTTGTATTATATTTCCCTTCCCTTTCTTCTTGTACTGCGAGCTTGTAGGGTTTTTCCGCCTTCGATAGTTATCGAGAAGGAGTGTTTACATAGTGGAGGGTGCGTGAGTGTGCGGATCCTTGGATTAGTCACCTTTTCTTGAGGTAGATACCAAGTAAATCCCTAGTGTTAACATTGAGTGTTGTTTCTTTGTATTTTCCGCTGCATTTCACCACAAGAAACAAGCAACGACGAGAACGAGATTGCGCCGAGCTATTCACCCTCCCTCCCCCTCTAGCTATATTTTCGGTCCCAACAAGTGGTATCAGAGCGAGGCTGCTCTTCACCGAAATCATCGCCAGAAGGGGCAACAAAGCTAGAGGGTGAAGAAGTTGAAGCAAATTCATCAAGTGAAAGAATTCGAAAAGGCTCAACTTTAAGATGGAATTCCAAGATGGACTTGGATTCGATACAAGGATGCATCCACCATTCACAATGATGAGCTTCGATCTTTGGAGATCAAGGATCTAAAATTTCTTGATGGTGGAGATAGAGCACTGGTTTGCTCTTATGGAAGGCTTCGAAGCTCCAACAAGTTCAAAGGGAAAAATTCTCAAGAGGAGTAAGTGGAGCCAAGAGCAAATTCAAAGGAGCGAGGCAAATGACAAAGTGACCAAGCTATTGGTCAATCTATTGCCAAGCAATATTTTGTCTCAAATCGGAGAATTCAAAGATGCCAAGGAGCTTTGGAGTATGTTGGCAATGATTCATGAGATCCCCTCCACTGTACCAACTCAAGAAGAATCCAAAGAGGGTGACTTCGTGGGTCAAGATCAAGAGGAAAAGGATTCTGAAGTTGAAAGATGCTCAACTTCAGAAGAAGAGGTCCAAGAAGCTTCGTCTTCAAAGGAATACAATGAAAAGGGCAAAGAGGGAGCATACTCTTTGTTTCATGTACAAGAGGAAGATGAAGAAGCCTCCACCTCTAGGATTGAGGGGGAGCAACCTTTGTTGATATCGGATCAAGAAGAAGGAGAAGCTTCTACATCCGGGTCAAATGGAGAAGAAGACATTGCATCCTCCAAAGATAAAAAAACATCAAATGGAGGATCAAGTGTCATCCCTACATGTGAAGGTAAAAAGATTTCCATTAAAAGTAAAAATCATATCATATGTTTTGAATGTAGGGAACATGGGCACTACAAGAGCAAGTGCTCTAAATTGGCCAAGAAGAAGGACCAAGTGGCACCAAAGGGCAAGGAGAAGCCCAAAGAGACCGCTCCCGGAACAAAGAAGAGCAAGGAGCACATTGTGTGCTTTTCTTGCAATCAAAAGGGCCACTATCAGAGTCAATGTCCCAAGGGGAAGAAAGCGGTCAAGGCTCAAGGAGGAAGCACAACTCAAGGGGGAGCCTCCAAGGTCAAATGAAAGGTATCATTTATCGAGTCTACCCCTTTAAATAATGGTAAAAAACATGCTAATTCCAATTTTTATCATTTTAATGCTATTTACCACAAAAATAGGGAGCATGATAGCATTCAAGAAAAATATATGGCTCTCCATGCTAAGACTACCACACCTAGGGTTAAGAAGGTAGGCAAAAGGTTAGGCAATGACACTAAGGACCATAGATATAAGCCTAGAAATAAAAAAGCTCAAGGATTTAAAGAAAAATCAAAATCTAGGGATTTATGGGAAGAAAATCAAGTCTTAAGGTCAAGGCTTGATAAAATGGAAAAGATCCTAAAAAGGATGAAAAGTATCCTAAAGGGCAAAATGAACAAAACCTAAGTTTAGCACAACAAGGGTCATCCAAGGGCTATAGGGGTTTGGGATACAAACCTAAAACTAAAAAGGGTGTGCCTTCTTACCATATGGTTCCATATAATTATGGAACCAACCCTAGGTCAAATGGTCAAGTCAAAAATACAAGGGAAGTTATCCCTAGAAGTATTTTTGCAACAACAAACGTGACTAAGACGTCTAAGAAGTCCAAGAAAGTCACTAAGAAGGTCACAAGGGAGGAAATCCCTAGAGTTGATCTAGAAAAAGTGACCAAGGCCTCCAAGAAGTCTAACAAGGTCACTAGGAAGGTATCTAGGGAAGTTATCCCTAGTGAATACTTAGAGCATCCAAGGAGCACCAATAGGTTTTGGGTTCCTAGGAGCATTTTCACTACTCCTTAGATGGGATAGAGAGTGTCAACTCCGATTAGAATGGTAGTTAAACCAACTTTGATGAAGTTGACACTTGGAGAGCATTTTCAAGGTTATTATTAACCTTTGAAAATGAAATGGATAACTAAGTTACTCTTGGAAAGGGTAAGATGTGCCATAGTTTGAGTATTTGGATATAATTTTAATTGGCACAAGAAATCAAGTCTAAAGAAATGCCAAGTTGGGATTTTGACATTTTAAATTGGGAAGTTAAAGGCAACTTAAGCCTTAACTTGTTACTCTTTAAAAGAGTAATTTGTGCCAAAAATTTGAGGAATTTGCTTAATTTAAATTGACACAAAATTAGGAAAATCAAAAGAAATGCCAAAATTGAATTTTGGTATTTTCTTGGGAAATAGTGGGCAATCTAGGTTTTAAATTTTAATTTAGTTAAGAATTAAGGATACTTAGATAGATAATCTAGGTATTTCATTTATGCTAATTTACCATGCGTTGTTTCTCCATCATATATCATGACATCATATTTATTCTTGCACTCATGCCTTATTATAAAAAATACAAAAATACCATGTCATGTCATACATGCATCATGTAGTTATAGAAAATTTTCTTTTGAAAAGTATTTCTTTTTGATGTATGCCATAACATATCATGCATTATGTTTAATCCCTTGCAATTAAGGACAAATGACATTTACTAACAAGTAACATTCTTGGTAGATGTTCATAACTTTAAAATACCTAGGTAGATATGCATAATCCCTAGATTAGGGCAAAACCAAAATTTTACATCTCACACGAACTATAAGGTGACTTGTATGTGTTTTAATACACATTGGACGCAAGTGAGATGTTAGGATGATGAAAAAAACTCAAGATGTTGATTTAGTGCACTCTTTTGAGTTTTAAGTTCATCAAAACACATAGTTATGTGTTTTCCAATCATTGGGAAAACTAATGTACAAGTCATGTGTATTGAGCCCAAGGAATATGGTTGGATATTGGTTTTGAAAATGACTTTAAAATACTTTTGGAAAACCTTGGTGAAGACTATCTTTTGATGGTAATCATTATTGAATAGTTGAGCACAAACTTGAAAGAAAAACACTAAAGTTGTTACAAGTCTTCAAGTTTGTGTCAATCTTGGAAAATGGAAAGTATTTTCATAGAAAACTATTTTTCCTTGATAGTATATACCCTAAGGAATGCCTATATGAATTTTCATGATTTTTTGATTTTTGTAGAATTTTAGGGGAGTTTCTGAAATTCACTGAAATAAATTTTCAATTTTTCAGAGCTCAAGTCGATCACTTAATCGATTGGAGTGCCTTAATCGATCGGACGATCGATTGAGAGGAGTTCTCCCAAGAGCAGAAGCTCACTAGATCGATCAGCTGATCGATCCACGCAGTCTGAATCGATCAGTGGATCGATTCAGCAGGGTTCAATTGATTGGGACCCAACTCCAATCGATTGGGGATGCTGATTTTAGCTGGGAAAGCTTATTTTCAGCTTTTTGAACCATTTTTAGTCTATAAAACCATTCCTAACCCCTCAAAACACATTTATATACATTTAGGGGGAGTTTTCATGATGAAAATAAGGATAGATTGGTCAAGGAAGACTAAGTAGAGGTTTAGGTTGAGGTTTGGTTTCAATATTGAATTTTTGAACCTCAAAACTTCTAAATTTGGGTTTCCTAAAGGTTTAGGGATTCCAAGTCATTGTTGGTGCAATGATAGAAGTTACGTGCATGTCTTTAGGGGGAGCTACTCTTTAAGGAAATGAAAATCTATTTTTTCATACACCTTGGAAGGTGGTTAACCTTCTTTAGTGAAAATGCTCAAGGTTGGGCATTTGAATGTAATGGAGAGTGAATATCTTCATTATTCATGTGATGTATGCTCACGGATGAGCATTTGATAATAATGAAGGGTATGGGACCTTCATTATTATGTTGTGAATAACGAGTGAAGTTATAAACAACGTTGAGAAACTCTTCAGGGGGAGTGTTTTTGATGTGTGCCAATAGGGGGAGAATGTAGGGTTAAGTTAGGCCTTCATTACCTAAAGAGGGAGTTTGTCCTCAAGGAAAGAGGGAGAATGAAGGAAACTCTTATTCATACATTGGCATGAAGGAAGTTGAGGCTATGGTATTAGCCTAACTTAAAGGAGGTATTGTCAAACATCAAAAAGGGGGAGATTGTTGGTGCAATATTCGCTAGGCCATGGTTGACCTGGTTGACTGAGCTTGAATTGGGTCAAGCTTAAATCTTGATGTTTGGGTTTCGATGTTTGACAATACATGTACACTACATGGAGATTGGAGGTGTAAATTGTCCATGTGAGGAGATTGTGAAAGACCTAGTAAGTGAAGCTAGTCATACGTGAAGCCAGGTGAAAGATCTAGTGAGTGAAGCTAGTCATACGTGAAGCCAGGTGAAAGATCTAGTGAGTGAAGCTAGGCAGTTAGAAAATCCTGGTGAGTGAAGCCAGGTGAAAGACCTAGTGAGTGAAGATAGGCAGTTGGAAAATTCTGGTGAGTGAAGCCAGGTGAAAGTCCTAGTGAGTGAAACTAGGCAGAAGGAAAGTCCTAGTGAGTGAAGCTAGGTAGAAGGGAAGTCAGGTGAGTGAAGCCAGGCACAGGAAATCCAGATGGATCAAGGATGATCGGACATATGGTGCTGGGAAGTTCAAGTAGGTCAAAGGGATTGACTGGATACTTGGCACGAGGAAATCCAGATGGATCAAGGTTGATCAGACATCTGGTTTTGTGAAGTCCAAGTGGGTCAAAGGGATTGACCGGACACTTGGTAAGGGAATCCTAGCAGGTCAAGGGTGACCAGACGCTAGGCATGATGTGCCAACAGGTCATGATTGATCGGATGTTGGTTTAGGGGACTTTGGACTTGGTTTTGGGCAAAAACAAGGAGCTGGATCGATCAGCTGATCGATTGGCTCATGCCCAATCAATCAACTGATCGATTGGGTGAGTCCCCGTGACAAAGGCTTCCCCAATCGATCAGCCGATCGATTGGGGAAAATTCCCAGTCGAACAGAATGGCTCTAGATCGATCGACTGATCGATTCAGAGCCCCCAATCGATCAGCCGATCGATTGAGAGTCGCGATTCTGTGCGATAAGCCCTGGATCGATCGGCCGATCGATCTAGGCTATTCCCGAGAGCACAGAGGTGTTCTGGATCGATCGACCGATCGATCCAAAGCCTCCCCGATCGATTGGGAGCAATCCAATCTGATCCTGTCCGAAAGCTGAATCAACGGACGCTGGGCACATGGCGCTCTCCAACGGCTGTCGTAGATCTCTAACCGTCCGCACAGACCTCCGGCGAACCTGCAAGGAAGTCGGGTCGGGAAGAGGTTCCCGGCGACGACCCTCCGACGCTCAAGTCCGGCAAGTGGATGATGAAGAAATGGCTCTCAACCTTAGAGAATGCGTACCTCCGGTGAAGTGAGAGGCTCCTTATATAGAGCGGTGAAGGGGCTCAGGCGCACCTACCGAGGTGAATACGTGTCCTCAACCCATACCTTGGTAAGGGCTTGTCAGAAAGCTTACCTGACACCATACTGCTACAGTCACCGCACGCCTTTGATGGGACAGTGGAACCCTCTATTGTAGGATTTGGAGTATGGTCTGGTCATAGAGCATGCCCGCTGTCAGAAGATGTTCCTTGTCTTTCTCTCTTCTTACTCCATGTCGAGCGTCCGGCCGGTCGGCAATCACCTCACGTCCGGCCGGTCCTATGTACTGGCCCACTTGGGAAATTCCCGGTAATGTGCTCTGTGGAGACTGTTCGCAGTATGCAGCTTCATGCCTTCGACCGAACGGGCTATCCGCTCGGCCATATGACTTTGTTCCATCCGAGCGTCGGACCCCAACTCTCAGCCGGGGTGCCTTTGTTTCCAGTTAGACATCGGTCGGTCGGCCGGTCCAATCCTTTCCGGCTAGACGGTCAGCCCACCCTTTCCCCATAGTCCTTTTCATCTTTTGACCTCCGCGTGACGTTGACTCCCAGGAAAGGGGGTCCCCTGTTATTACCACCAGATCACTTGCCTCCCCTTCAAGTTTAGTCGAAGGAGGCAATTAGTCCGACTGACTGGACCATCAGTTGGGCCGAGCGGCGCCATGCAACCACCATCCGCTCGGACACAAATGGGTAGCCGAAACGCCAGTCAACACCAACATTTTTTAGCGTCTCTTCGAATTTTCCGCCAATCACCTTCATTAAGGTCAAGCACGCGTGCATTAAATGCGTCCCAGTGGCTGAATGCCACGTGGCGGTGCTGTCGTAATCGTACGGCGGTGGCATGGTGCTCTGATGGGATCGAGGCGGTTCGAAATGAACGACGCGATACGTACTTCGATTCTCGCGACCTGGATCCAACGGTGGAGGCCGCTCGGACTCCCCTTATAAAAGGCTCCGTTTTCTCCCTTTGCCGCACTCTTGCTCTTGCGTGCTTCCCCGGCTCCTCGCGTCCTAGCTTTTCGGCGACCTCGCTCCTTTGGTTTCAGCGATCCCCGGTGCCCCTTTTTCGATCCTCCTCTGCGTTATAAGGTTCTATTTCTTTACTTCCTTTGGTTCTAGCACTTTCTTCGCACTTCTTTCTTCAGTTTCCGTCCTCGGGTTACTGTTCCGTTGCCATCTTGTTTTTTCCCTCTGCCTTCGTCGTTTTTGGTTTCAACCGATCGGACAATGGCCCAATCTTCCCAACCCGAAGATGAAACTTTCGACCCATGGTACACTACCATGGAGTCGCGCTTCGATCGGCGCGGCGCCGATGTTTTGATTAACAGCTTCGACATCCCCTTCACCCTTGAAATCATCATACCCTCAGACTCCTCTCGGCCAAACAAACCGCCGCGCAGAGCTTTTTGTGTTTTCCGTGACCAGTTTACGGCCGGTCTGCGATTCCTCATTCATCCCTTCTTTGTAGATGTTTGTAACTTTTTCGGCATTCCGCTCGGAAGCCTAGTCCCCAATACTTTTCGCCTCTTATGTGGTGTAGTCGTCCTCTTCAAAATCCATAACATTCCCCTCCGGCCGAAGGTCTTCTATTACTTCTATTACCCCAAGCAATCCGAGCCAGGCACTTACATGTTCCAAGCTCGGCCCGGCTTGGTCTTCTTCAATAAACTTCCTTCTTCCAATAAGCATTGGAAAGAATTCTTTTTTTATATTCGCCTTCCCGAGCGAGCTCCCTTCCGAACCCAATGGCAGGTCGGAAATCCACTTTCCCCCGAACTCAAAAGATTCAAGACCTGACCGGATTATCTTCACGCCGCCAACATGCTATCCGGTCTGCGGTTCGACATCAACAAGTTTCTTCCAGAAGGGGTTATGTACATCTTCGGCTTGAGTCCGATCAGAACCCCACTCCCGAGCAGCTTCGGTAAGGATTCCACTTGGTAAATTCATTTTAATTGCTAACTGATTTTCTCTGTTTTCTTTTGCAGCGAACACCATCATGGAGTCGGTGATGGTGGGCATCCTGAAAAGAAAGGCGGCGACGCTCGAAGCCGCGGCAGCAAGGGAGATGGTAGCGCTCGGCATCCAGCCGGTCGGCTCAAACGAAGAAGAGAGCGGGACACATGCTGGGGAGTCGGCCGCTCAGGGTTCTCTCCCAGAGCCAGCGGCTGGAGCGACTATTAGCCAAGAGCCTTCCGCTCGGGATGAAGGCTCAGCTCCGGAAGAGGAGCGACCTCTCCAAAAAAGGCGCCGAGTGGAGACTCCCCTCCGATCAGCCACGTCTGCGGTTCAACCGTTTGCTCGAGCTACTGCACGTGCTCGCGGCAAGGCTCCAGAGGTCGAAGCTATTTCGTCCGACCGGACGCCCTCTGAATGGGTTGAGCTGGCAGCCCCTATTGAGGCCATTCCGGTCAGTACCCTTCCGCCTCCTCCTCAACCAGTCCAGCGTTCAACTATCCTATCTCAATTTTCGGCGTCGGCCTCTGATCCTCTTCCGACCGCCGGTCGGACGACCCCCGGTCATGGCCGCACTGTACGGGTCACTCTTCATCTCCCGACTGAAGAGCTGCTGCTAGAGGCCGACCGCCCAACCGCGCCCGAGCACACGATCACTATGAAAGGACCCCTGGCCGAGATGTGGGCCGACGCTCGGGCGCGCGTCGCGATGATTCCCCTCCGTAATTTGGCCAACAACCACATGCAAGAGGCCACGGGGGTAAGTTTGTTTTCTTCGAAGTTTTGTATGCATTCCTTCCGATCGGCCACTAACAACTTCTGATTTTCTTTTGCCAGAGATGGGTGGAGGAGATAGCTGTGTCCAACCACCTGACGATGGTAGACGAGGAATTAAGGCAACTGAAGGCGGCAGGCGGTCCGTCCAGCTCTCAAGGCCCTTCGTATGTCGAGCTGCAAAAGGAGCTGAAGAAAGCTCAAGATTTACTGGCGGCCGAGCAGAAGAAGACGGCCGACTAGGCTCACCATCTGGCCGAGCTCGAGCGAGTGAGAAAATCTCTGGATCAGAAGATAAGCTTGGCGACTGAGCAGAAGAACACGGCTATCTCCGACCTGGAGAAAAAGAATGTGGAGGCTCGGGGCCTAGAGCGGAAAGTAAAGGAGCTGATGGACCAGCTCGATGGCGAGAAAACAAGTCGCTCGGCTGATGCACTCAAGCATACAGACGAGCTGAAAACTCTGCAGGAGTCCCTCGCTGCGTCTCAATTGGCCTTCAAAGAATACCAAGAGGCCGAGCCGAGCCGGGTCGCTGCTCTGAGACATAATTACATCCGCTCGCCCGAATTTTTGGAAAAAGTTTACGAGCAGATGTATACTGCCTTCGACCTTGCCATGGCCGCCACCACTACCTACTTGAAGTCCAAAGGGCAACTTCCCGAGTCCCTCGTCATCCCGGCTGCAGATCAAGTGGCGCTCCTTGACAATATCCCCAAGGATCTTTATGATTATTTAGAGTAGAAGTTTCATATGTAGTTTAGCCGCTCGGCTATAAACTACCCCTTTTTGTAATTTGGCCGCTCGACCACTAGCTTTTTCAATATGATCCTTTTGCTCGCTTTTTCACTCTTAATCAGTATGTGTGCCGGCCGCTCGACTTATCAAATACCGTTTTAAGGATTTTTACGAAGTATCTTGCATAGCTTGTCCGCTCGGCTAATCACGTCCTGCTTTGACAGAACGTTGTTCGCTAGATGTTGGAAGTACCTCTGGGTGATGGGACGAGCGGAACATAGGGGCGGTCGAACGCTTATCGATGGCGGATACCTTCGGATACTTATTCGCAAATCTTTTTAATTGCCTTTTCCGCTCGGAGGGTTTATAGACGCTGGCTCGTCTCTCGATTTTTAACGTCGGAGCTCGACGGTCTTCCGCTCGGAGGATTTATAGACACCGGCTCGTCTCTCGATTTTTAACGTCGGAGCTCGACGGTCTTCAGCTCGGAGGGTTTATAGACGCCGGCTCGTCTCTAGATTTTTAACGTCGGAGCTCGACGGTCTTCCGCTCGGAGGGTTTATAGACGCTGGCTCGTCTCTCGATTTTTAACGTCGGAGCTCGACGGTCTTCCGCTCGGAGGGTTTATAGACGCCGGCTCGTCTCTCAATTTTTAACGTCGGAGCTCGACGGTCTTCCGCTCGGAGGGTTTATAAATGCTGGCTCGTCTCTCGATTTTTAACGTCGGAGCTCGACGGTCTTCCGCTCGGAGGGTTTATAGACGCCAGCTCGTCTCTCGATTTTTAACGTCGGAGCTAGACGGTCTTCCGCTCGGAGGGTTTATAGACGCCGGCTCGTCTCTCGATTTTTAACGTCGGAGCTCGACGGCCTTTAGTGCTAACTTTAACACTGTTGTTCGGCGAAGCTATTTGTCATCCTTTAATCATTTTTGCTTCCTGCATTACAAGTACATAGACGACCAAAGTATATGTAAAATTACATTAGCGCACCTCTTATCCAGCTCGGTACGGCTGGAGATGATTTGCGCTCCATGGTCGGTCCAGCTGCCGCCCGTCTTCATCCTCCAAATAATAAGCACCCGAGCGGAGCTTTTCGATGATTTTGAAGGGGCCCGCCCAAGGAGCTTCTAGCTTGCCGACGTCGCCGACCGGCTTTACTTTCTTCCAAACAAGGTCGCCAACCTGGAATGATCTAGGGATTACGCGCCGGTTGTAGTTTTGCTTCATCCGTTGCCGGTACGCCATCAGCCGGACGGACGCCTTGGCTCGCTCCTCGTCGACCAAATCCAGCTCCATGTTCCTCCGCTCTGCGTTGCCATCATCATAGTTTTGGATCCGGACGGACTCGACGTCGACTTCGACAGGAATAACCGCTTCGCCGCCGTACACCAGATGGAAAGGCGTGACGCTCGTTCCCTCTTTTGGGGTCGCGCGGATGGCCCATAAGACGCCAGACACTTCATCCACCCAGCTTCCTCCCAAATGGTCGAGCCGAGCGCGCAGAATGCGAAGAATTTCCCGGTTGGCTACTTCGGCTTGACCATTGCTTTGGGGATATGCCACGGACGTGAAGTGTTGCTCGATGCCGCAGCTTTCGCACCAATCTTCGAGCAGCTTTCCTGCAAACTGCCGCCCGTTATCAGAAACAAGTCGACGGGGGATGCCGAACTGACAGATGATATGCTGCCAGATAAACTTCTTGACCATCTGCTCGGTGATCTTGGCTAGCGGCTCGGCCTCCACCCACTTGGAAAAATAATCAACCGCCACCAGTAGAAATTTCCGCTGCCCGGTCGCCATAGGAAACGGACCCACGATATCCATTCCCCATTGGTCAAACGGACAGGACACAGTAGCTGCTTTGATTTCCTCCGCCGGTCAGTGTGAGAGTTATGATACTTTTGGCAAGAAAGGCACGTCGCAACGGTCCGAGCGGCGTCTGCTTGTAAGGTTGGCCAGAAGTATCCGGTCAGCAGAATCTTCTTAGCCAGCGATCGTCCACCCGGATGCCCTCTGCACGATCCTTGATGCACTTCTTGGAGGATGTACGCCGCGTCTTCCGAGCTCACACATTTCAACAGTGGGCGGGAGAAAGCCTTCTTGTATAGTTGGTCTCCAATGAGTGTGAACCGACCGGCCATCCTCCTCAGTAGTTGGGCCTCATCCTGATCAAACGGTGTAGCACCCGAGCGGAGAAACTCCATGATGGGTGTCCGCCAATCGCTCGGAAACGAGAGGTCCTCCATCTGGTCGACGTGCGCCACCAAAGATACTTGTTCAATTGGCTGCTGGATGACGACCGACGTTATTGAACTTGCGAGTTTGGCTAACTCATCGGCCGCTTGGTTTTTCGCTCGGGGTATCTTCTGGATAATGACTTCTCTGAAATTGGCCTTGAGCTTTTCAAAGGCTTCAGCATAGAGTCTGAGCCGAGCGTTGTTAATCTCAAAAGTACCAGAGAGCTACTGAGCGGCCAACTAAGAGTCTGAATGCAGCGTCACCCGTCTAGCCCCTACATGCCGGGCGACCTGTAAGCCAGCTATAAGGGCCTCATACTCTGCTTCGTTATTTGTAGCTCTATAATCCAGCCGGACGGAGAAGTGCATCTATTCTTCTTGTGGAGAGAGCAATAGTACTCCAATCCCGCTCCCGAGCCGAGTGGATGATCCGTCCACGAATATCTTCCATATAGCTTCGGGCTCAGGCTTTTGTACTTCGGTGATAAAATCTGCCAAGGACTGCGCCTTTATCGCCGAACGGGGTTGGTACTGAATGTCAAATTCGCTCAACTCCGTTGTCCATTTGATGAGCCACCCGGACGCTTCTGGATTCAACAACACTCTTCCCAATGGGCTGTTCGTCCGGACGATGATAGTATGGGCCAAGAAATAGGGACGGAGGCGCCGAGCGACGAGGACCAAAGCGAAAGCCAGCTTCTCGAGCCTAGTGTAGCGAGATTCAGCATCTTTTAAAATATGATTCAGAAAATACATAGGTTCTTCTCCGCTCGCCCTCACTAGTGCCGAGCCGACTGCTTGCTCAGTTGAAGATAAATAGATACAAAGCGGTTCACCCACAGCTGGCTTGGCGAGCACGGGCAGAGAGTTTAAGTATGTCTTCAGATCTTCGAACGCCCGATCGCATTCTCCATCCCAGTGAAACTTAGTGGCCTTGCGCAAGATTTTGAAAAAAGGCAGGCTCCGGTCGGCGGTCTTGGAGATGAATTTGGACAGAGCAGTTATTCGACCGGTCAAGAGCTGCATATCTTGGAGGCGGCATATCTTGTAAGGATTTCACTTTACTGGGATTTGCCTCGATGCCTCGCTCGGTTACTATATATCCCAAGAAACGCCCGCCTTTTGCTCCGAACAGGCACTTCTGAGGGTTTAGCTTAACTCCATATTTCCGTAGCGTTATGAAAGTCTCTTCCATGTCTTCAAAGAGATCGGCCGCTCGGACTGACTTGATGAGAATGCCAATCCATATACTTCGAGGTTTCGCTCGATCTGCTCCTTGACCACTTTGTTCATCAAGCGCTGCTAAGTGGCTCCCGCGTTCTTCAGTCCGAATGACATCACATTATAGCAATAGGTGTCGTCGGCTGTAATGAAGCTGACTTTTTCTTAATCTTCTCGGGCGAGCGGCACTTGATGATAGCCTTGATAAGCGTCGAGCATGCATATCAACTCGCAGCCGGCCGTGGAGTCCACCAGTTGATCGATCCGGGGTAGGGGATAAAAATCCTTTGCATGGGCACGCCTTGTTAAGGTCCCGGAAATCGATGCACACTCTCCACTTGTTGCCGGGCTTGGAGACTAGCACCACGTTCGCCAACCAGCTCGGGAACTGGACCTTGCGTATGTGGCCGGCCTCCAGGAGTTTCTCGACCTCCGCTCGGATGATGGCATTTTGTTCGGCGCTGAAGTCCCTCTTTCTCTGCTTCACCGGCCGAGCGTCCGGTCAGACGTGGAGCTCATGCTGCGCTATACTCGGTGAAATTCTGGGCAGCTCATGCATTGACCAGACGAAGACATCACGGTTTCTCTGGAGGCATTTGATCATTTCCTCTTTCTGGTTGGCCTCCAGATCGGCCGCGATGAACGTGGTGGCCTCTAATCGGGTCGGGTGAATATGCACTTCCTCTTTTTCTTCATAAACCAAAGAGGGTGGTTTTTCAGTGATAGCGTTCACCTCGATTCGTGGCGTCTTCCGAGCGGCTTTGGCTTCAGCACGGACCATCTCGACGTAGCATCGCCGAGCCGCCAGTTGATCTCCTCGTACTTCTCCCACTTTATCTTCCACCTGGAACTTGATTTTCTGGTGGAAAGTCGAGATGGCCGCTCGGAACTCGCTGAGCGCCGGTCGTCCCAAAATGACGTTGTATGACGAGGGAGAGTCGACCACCATGAAATTTGCTGTCCGCGTCCTCTTGAGCGGCTTCTCTCCCAGCGAGATAGCCAGTCGGATTTGTCCGACCGGCAGAACTTCGTTGCCCGTAAACCCGTAGAGGGGGGTCGTCATGGGCAGCAGCTCGGCTCGATCAATTTGTAGTTGATCGAAGGCCTTTTTGAATATTATATTGACCGAGCTTCCTGTGTCAACGAAAATGCGGTGAATAGTGTAATTGGCTATTACCGCTTTGATGAGTAGAGCGTCGTCGTGGGGCACTTCAACCCCTTCCAAGTCCTTGGGCCCGAAACTGATTTCGGGTCCACTCGCCCGTTCTTGGTTGCAGCCGACCGCATGGATCTGGAGCTGCCGGACGCCTGCTTTCCTTGCTCGGTTGGAGTCTCCTCCGGTCGGACCGCCAGCTATAATGTTGATTTCACCTCGGGAAATGTTGTTTCTATTTTCTTCTTCCCGAGCGGACGGTCTAGGCCGCTTCCTAGACATCCAGGGATTGTCTTCACGCCTCGGAGTATGATGTTGCTCGGGAGTTTGTCTTTGTCGGCGGTCAGATATCGTCCGATCGGCTCCGTGAGTTCTCTGTCGCCTGTCGGATGACGGCGATCGACAGCCGCCACTCCGGGGAACGGGATGAGCGATCAAGGGAAGACTCCGGCAATCTCTGGTGTTGTGCGTGTCCGTCCGGTGGAATGAGCAGAACATTGGGGGTCCATTTCTTCTTGGGCTTGGGTCACTCGGCAGATACCTCTTGCACATGGGACCTAGCATGGGGGGAACGGATTGCTTCGACCCTCGGTCCTCTGGGCGGCTGATGAGGAGTGTGCGGCTTCCGCTCGGCATGGGGAGCCCGTTCGGTGGGAGTTTCCTTTCTTCGAGCCGCTTGGGCTTCCTCCACGTTGATGTATTCGTTGGCCCGGTGTAGCATACGGTCGTAGTCTCGGGGCGGTTTCCGAATGAGTGATCGGAAGAAGTCGCCATCCACCAAGCCTTGTGTGAAGGCATTCATCATGGTTTCCGAGGTGGCCATTGGAATATCCATAGCCACTCTGTTGAACCGCTGGATATAGGCTCGGAGCGATTCGCGGGCTTCTTGTTTGATGGCAAACAGACTGACACTAGTCTTCTGATAGCGCCGACTGCTTGCAAAGTGGTGAAGGAAGGCCGTGCGGAAGTCCTTGAAACTTGAGATAGATCCATCCGACAGTCTTCGAAACCACCGTTGAGCCGATCCCGAGATGGTGGTAAGAAAAACTCGACACTTCACTCCATCTGTGTATTGATGAAGAGTAGCTGTGTTGTCGAACTTACCCAAATGATCATCCGGATCGGTGGTTCCGTTGTATTCACCGATCGCTGGAGGCACATAGTGCTTTGGCAGAGGGTCTTGTAGAATAGCCTCTGAGAATTGACGATTGATCCATTTGGGCGAGGCGTCCGCTCGGGGGGCTTTGCCTTTTCTACTATCCCGTATCGGTATTTCATCTGACGAAGATCCTCGATCGCGATTCACTGCTGCAGCTTCAGGAGGCGTCCGGAATAGGGCCCGATGGAATGGAACTGTGGCCTGAGGTGCTTCTGCTCGACCCCCTGATATTGATGTCGCTTGCTGCTCCAGCCGCTCGGCTTGTGCCTTCTGTTTTTGTTCCACAAGCTTAGCGACCCTCGATTCGATCAGAGCGTCGAGTTCCTCCGTAGAGAGCGTCACTGTATGCGGTCGTCCAGCTTCGTCCATTGCTTCCGATCGGATGCAGGAGCGTTCCCACAGACGGCGCCAAATTGATCCTGTCTGAAAGCTGAATCAACGGACGCTGGGCACGTGGCGCTCTCCAACGGCTGTCGTAGATCTCTAACCGTCCACACGGACCTCCGGCGAACCTGCAAGGAAGTCGGGTCGGGAAGAGGTTCCCGGCGATGACCCTCCGACGCTCAAGTCAGGCAAGTGGATGATGAAGAAATGGCTCTCAACCTCAGAGAATGCGTACCTCCGGTGAAGTGCGAGGCTCCTTATATAGAGCGGTGAAGGGGCTCAGGCGCACCTACCGAGGTGAATACGTGTCCTCAGCCTATACCTTGGTAAGGGCTTGTCAGAAAGCTTACCTGACACCATACTGCTATAGTCACCGCACGCCTTTGATGGGACAGCGGAACCCTCTGTCGTAGGATTTGGAGTATGGTCTGGTCATAGAGCATGCCCGCTGTCAGAAGATGTTCCTTGTCTTTCTCTCTTCTTACTCCATGCCGAGCGTCCGGGCGGTCCTATGTACTGGCCCACTTGGGAAATTCCCGGTAATGTGCTCTGTGGAGACTGTTCGCAGTATGCAGCTTCATGCCTTCGACCGAACGGGCTATCCGCTCGGCCATATGACTCTGTTCCATCCGAGCGTCGGACCCCAACTCTCAGCCGGGGTGCCTTTGTTTCCAGTTAGACATTGGTCGGTCGGTCGGTCCAATCCTTTCCGGTTAGACGGTCGGCCCACCCTTTCCCCATAGTCCTTTTCATCTTTTGACCACCGCGTGGCGTTGACTCCCAGGAAAGGGGGTCCCCTGTTCTTACCGCCGGATCACAATCGATTGGGATTTGACCGTTGGCGCAGGATATAGCTGTTGGCGTGCGTTTCCTACAGTAGAACTTCCTCGACTCTTCTCCACGCGACACTGTGATCCTCTCCCGCTCTCTTCACTAGATCTTGAAGGTTCTTGGAGGCTAGTGCTGGTCTACGTCCAAGTCAAGAGGCGAGTTTCAACAAGAAGAAGAAGCTAGGGTTAGGGTCTTTTTTGAATATCTTGTAAGCTTTTGCTTGTATTATATTTCCCTTCCCTTTCTTCTTGTATTGTGAGATTGTAGGGCTTCTCCGCCTTCGGTAGTTACCGAGAAGGAGTGTTTACATAGTGAAGGGTGTGTGAGTGTGTGGATCCTTGGATTAGTCACCTCTTCTTGAGGTGGATACCAAGTAAATCCTTAGTGTTAGCGTTGAGTGTTGTTTCTTTGTATTTTCCGCTACATTTCACCACAAGAAACAAGGAACGACGAGAACGAGATCGCGCCGAGCTATTCACCCCCCTTATATTTTCAGTCCCAACAGTATACTATAATTATAAAAGTAATCGACATAAACCCAAAACTTAAACTAAAAATGTTCAATAATTCAGGGAGAGACTCTAAATTAGTTGACACCTCCAAAATAATATCTTACCCGGCAGGATAATTAGGACTAGGTAAAATAGAGACAATAGTTTAACTTGACAACAGTTTAACTTGACAAAAGTACTGGTGAAGTTTTGGATGATAGTAGGTTAAGAAAACTATGTCTATGCATGTCTAGAAAGATATGGCTTCGACCTAGTATATTTGGCTTAGTGGAACTAACTGAAGCTACCCCTTACAGATCCTAACTAGTTAAACCAAGGTTTTAAGTTTAGTGGATAGGACTATTTAGAAAACTTTAAAGACATGGTTACTCTAATGATGTCTAAGTGACTCACCATAGCCCAGAAGTTTATCAAAAGAATGTCTATTTGTTGAGCACAAAGATAAACTTGAATCTAATGCAAAGTTAAACTCAACCCTGAAATTGAACTTAATTCATCTCACAAAATTATAAGATTCCCTGATTGAAAACATAGATTGGGTGAGATGACTAAGGAATTTAAAATTTAAAAAACAAAATGATAATTTTTAAAAAACTTAGAATTTTAAAATAAAATAAAAAATAAAAAAATAAACTTAGAATTTATAAATAAAATTAAAACAAAAAAATTAACTTAGAATTTAAAATTAAAATTAAAATAAAAAATAAAACATTAAGATTAAAAAATAAACTTAAAATTTACTTGAAACTTTAAAAGTAAAATTAAAAGTAAGCTCGAATCTAAATTGATATTAACTCCTACCTATTGTAGGAAACTAAGTGGATATTGGACAGTAGTTACTCCAAACACATGACGGGGGATCACACCAAGTTCATTCAATTAACATACAAAATCTTAGGACAGTTGCTTTTGGAAATAATGGCGAACTCAAGGTAATTGGGGTAGGTAATATTGAACTTAAAACTAATTTTATTATTAAGAAAGTATTACTTATTGAAAATATCAAATACAATCTTCTTAGCATTAGTCAATTGTGTGATTTTGGATATAAGGTTAGGTTCCTATCCTCTGAATGTCTAATTAAGTACTTAGATTACCCTTCTATAAGTCCAAAAGGGTTTAGAAAAGATAATATCTATGTTGGTTGCTACTCGGAAAACCTAGAGGTTCCACTGTACAAAAATTTTGTACAAAGGTCTGAACCTTTTCCTAGCTACCATGTGTTCTTTTAAATTAAATTTTGGATTGCCTGCGGAACTTAACACGTTTGATCCAAAACTTAATCTATTCGTTCTTTTAGGTTTTGACTTGGGTCTCCTGCGGAACTTAACACGTTCGACCCAAATCACCTTAAGTTATTAATTCCATTAAATATTAATTTCCATAATTGGTTCCCAGTACTGACGTGGCGAGACACATGGCCTTCTTGGATATGGGAACAACCACCACCGACTAGACAAAACCTTTTATGGAAAGATAATATTTAATTTCCTAAAATAACTTTAGGTTAACCGAAAAGAACAATCAAATCACAAGGAAAAATAAAACAAAAGAACACAACATCGAAAAACATATTCGAAATACTAGAATCGTAAGCCTCTTGTATTTGGTATTATTTCCATAAATAACTAGTATGATGCAGAAAGGAAAAATTACTAGTTATACCTTCTAGAAAAACCTCTTGATCTTCTACCGTATTCCTCTTCTAACCTCGGACATTGTGTGGGCAACGATCTTCCGAGATAAGAAACCACCAAGCACCTTCTTCTCCTCCTAGCTAGGTTCGGCCAAAAAAAGAAAGCTTCACCAAGGAAGAAGAAAAACATCAACCAAGCTCCAAGAGATGCAAGCTTTCTCTCCTTCTTCTTCTTCTTCTCCAAGTAGTATCCGGCCTCCACAAGAGCTCCAAGCAATAGAGAGTTTCGACCACCACAAAGAGGAAGAGGAGAAGAGATGATGGCCGGCCACACCAAAGAATAAAAGAGGGAGAGAAATAATAGAGGTTATTCCATGAAGGCACCCTTACCCCTTCTTTTATATTCCTTGGCTTTGGCAAATTAGGAAATTTAATTACAATAAAATTTCCTTAATTTCTTTGACATGATTTAATTGAGAGAAATAAAATAAAATTTTCCAATTAAATCAATATTGGCCGGCCACATCAAGGGGAAACAAATTAGACAAGTTTTAATCAACAAATTAAAACTTCCTAATTTGTTTCCGGAAATTTTAAAAATAAAATTTCTCTTCAAAAATCTCTTCATGGTTGATAAAAGGAAATTTCTATAATTTTAATTTTACAACATGTGAATAATTTTTAAAGAGAAAATAAAATATCTCACCAATCTACAAATAAGGAAAGAGATCTAATCTCTTTTTTTTTAATCTTTTGTAGATATTTTACAAGAGAGATATTTTAATTTTAATTCTCTTTAATTATATCTTCCACATCATAAAAATTAAAATTAAAATCCTTTTTAATTTAATATGGCCGGCCCCTCTAGCTTGGGTTCAAGCTAGGGCCAGCCACCCCAATTCATGCTTAGGCCGGCCCTAGCTTGGTTCCCAAGCTAGCTTGGCCGGCCCCTTTTAGGTGGGTATAGAAAGTGAGTATAGGTGGGTATAGTACTCTATAAATAAGAGGATACAATAGGGACCGAGAGGAGGAATTGGTTTTGGTCTCCCGATAAAATTAAGCATCTCGTGTTTGCCCTGAACACACAACTTAATTTTATCAATAATAATTCATTCCACTAGAGAACTATTATTGAACTACCGCACCAATCCCAAATTACATTTTTGAGCTCCTTCTTATTATGAGTGTGTTAGTCTCCCCGTGTTTAAGATATCGAATGTCCACTAATTAAGTAAGTTACTGACAACTCATTTAATTAATATCTTAGTCCAAGAGTAGTACCACTCAACCTTATTGTCATGTCGGACTAAGTCCACCTGCAGGGTTTAACATGACAATCCTTATGAGCTTCTCTTGGGGACATTATCAACCTAGTATCTCTAGGACACAGTTTCCTTCTATAATCAACAACACACACTATAAGTGATATCATTTCCCAACTTATCAGGTTTATTGATTCATCGAACTAAATCTCACCCATTGATAAATTAAAGAAATAAATATCAAATATATGTGCTTGTTATTATATTAGGATTAAGAGCACACACTTCCATAATAACTGAGGTCTTTGTTCCTTTATAAAGTCAGTATAAAATAAACGACCTCAAATGGTCCTACTCAATACACTCTAAGTGTACTAGGGTAATTATACAGTCAAGATAAACTGATACCTAATTACACTACGACCTTCTAATGGTTTGTTCCTTTCCATTTTGGTCGTGAGCAACTGTTTATAATTTATAAGGTACTGATAATATCATCTTCTGTATGTGGCATCACATACTATATTATCTACAATATAAATTAATTGAACAACTACAACTAAATGTAGACAATTTGACCAAATGTGATTCTTTATTCATAATGAATGTTTATAAAGCTTAGGCTTTCAGTTTACACTCCAACAATCTCCCACTTATACTAATGACTAAGCTTCCATATCTTCTACCATACATCTGATTCCCATTCCCTACACATGCCGATCAAAAGCTTTCGCCGGAAGGACCTTAGTGAAAGGATCTGCCAGGTTATCCGCTGATGCAATCTTGGCGATGACAACTTCTCCTCGTTTCACGATATCTCGTATCAGGTGGTACTTGCGCTCTATATGTTTACTTGCCTTATGAGCTCGTGGTTCCTTCGAGTTTGTGACTGCACCGCTATTATCACAATAAATTGTGATGATTTTGGGCAAACCAGGAATCACATCTAAGTCCATTAGAAAGTTCCTGAGCCATACTACTTCTTTAGCTGCCTCAGAGGCTGCTACATACTCAGCTTCCATGGTTGAGTCCGAAACACTTTTCTGCTTAACACTCCTCCATGAAATGGCTCCACCTCCTAAAGTAAACAAATAGCCTGATGTAGACTTACTACTATCCCTATTTGATTGGAAATCTGAATCCGTGTAACCCACAGGGAGCAAATCGTCTGCTTGGTAAACTAGCATATAATCTCTAGTCCTTCTCAGGTACTTTAATATATGCTTTACCGTAGTCCAATGTCCTTGTCCAGGGTTACTCTGATATCTGCAGACCATGCCCATGACATAACAAATATCAGGTCTCGTACATAGCATTACATGTTAGGATCGATGATCGCGGCTAGAGAGGGGGGTGTGAATAGCCGACCCCAAATCGTTCGTTTCTTTCTACAAATCAAGGTTAGCGCAGTGGAAATAAACAATAGAAACGACAACGGAGAATAGCAAACCTCAAACTCGTCGATGTAACGAGGTTCGGAGATAAACTCCTACTCCTCGGCGTGTCCGTAAGGTGGACGAGCCCTATCAATCCGTCGGTGGATGAGTCCCCGGAGAACCGGCTAATAAATACTCCTTGTGGGTCGAGAAACCTCGCCACAATCTCTTTGCAACAGCAATAAGGAGTACAACAGTAGAGAAAGCAAACAAGAACAATCAAAATGTAAAACCCTTTGCTTGCCTTCTCGTTGCCGACTGGAATCCTGATGAAGTAGCAACTTCTCGGATCCAAGCTCAGCTAGAAAACCAGCAGGAAGCTCACCCGAAGCTTCGGCAGCGAGAGCTCAGCAGAACTCAGCAGGAAGAAGAAGAAGGGAGAGCAGAAGCAGTGCTGTAGAAGCCCTGGATCTCCTTTTATAACCTGCGAAGAAGACACAGAAGAAACTAGCCGTTGCTACGCAACGTCTAGGATGTGGACTGATCAGGCTTCATCCTGATCGGTCCACAAGGGTCCTGATCGGTCACAAGACCGATCAGGCCCTTCCCTGATCGGTCATGGAGACCGATCAGGTCCTTCCCTGATCGGTCCCATGACCGATCAGGACCTTTCCCTCCCAAAGGTGATCTCCTTCTGATCGTCTCCTGATCGGTCTGCAGACCGATCAGGAACTTCACCGTATGCTACTGATCGATCACTGATCGGTCTACTGAACGATCAGATAAGCAACAGAATACTTCTGTTTGGTTACTGATCGGTCACCAGACCGATCAGATAACCCAACGTATCACTGGATAGGTCACCAGATCGATCCATGTTTAGAGCTCCCAGCCCTAAACCCTACTTGGTCCTGAGAACGAGCTACCGAGCCCTCTCCGACTTCGTCCGGTCCAGAGAACGAGCTACCGAGCCCTCTCTGACCACAGTCCGGAGAACGAGCTACCGAGCCCTCTCTGACTTCGTCCGGTCCAGAGAACGAGCTACCGAGCCCTCTCTGACCACAGTCCGGAGAACGAGCTACCGAGCCCTCTCCGACTTTCCGTGCCAAGTCTCCATCTTGGTCTTCTCCGTGCCAAGTCTCCATACTTGGACTTTTCCCGTGCCAAGCTCCCTGCTTGGACTTTTCACCAGATGTCTGGTCAACCTTGACCCATTTGGATTTCCCTTGCCTGGCTTCACTCACCAGGACTTCCAAACTGCCTAGCTTCACTCACTAGGTCTTTTACCTGGCTTCACTCACCAGGACTTTCTCCAACTGCCTGACTTTACTCACCAGGACTTTCACTTTCACCTAGCTTCACTCACTAGGATTTCCACCTGGCTTCACTCACCAGGATTTCCCATCTGCCTGGCTTCACTCACCAGGACTTTCTCCAACTGCCTGGCTTCACTCACCAGGACTTTCACTTTCACCTAGCTTCACTCACCGGGACTTTCACCTGGCTTCACTCACCAGGACTTTTCCGAACTGCCTAACATCCCAGTTAGGACTTCCCAGTCAAGTATCCGGTCAACCTTGACCTACTTGACTCTTCTTCATCCAACCTGATCAGACCCTGATCAGTATCTCTCCGCATGGACAACTGCACCTGCATTGTCCATGTCTACATGTCTTTCTGTATTGTCAAACATCGAAACCATGACCAAGGTTTACGCTTGGTCGACTAGGTCAACCTTGACCTACTGGAAATTGCACCAACAATCTCCCCCTTTTTGATGTTTGACAATACCTTTAAGTTAGGCTAATCCAATAGCCTCAACTTTCCTCATGGCACTAGGTAATGAAACATAAGTTATAACCTTACATTCTCCTTCTAAGAAGGCAACCTCCTTCTTAGATAATGAAGGCCTAACTTAAACCCTTCATTCTCCCCCTATTGGCACACATCAACAAACTCTCCCCCTGAAGAGTAAGTTATCGTTGTTCACAACTTCACTCGTCGTGATCAACAAACTCTCTCACTAACTCCAATGTTCTTCCTTGAACATTCTCTAGACATTCTTCCCTTTTTTGACACACATCAGAAGGAGTGAATCAAGGTCAAGAGTTTCTCCCTAATGAAAGTCCCATACCTTTCATTGAAACCCTTAATTTCCCCCTTGATACTAAATTCAACAATCAACTTAGTGATAATCCCATATCACTCATCCTCAAAAATTTTGACGAGTAAAAACTCCCCCTAAAAGTCAACTCCTCCTTGACTAATAGGTAAAACTCCCCCTAAAGGTCAACTCCCCCTTGACCATTGCACCAACAATGTCTTGGAGAGTTTCAAACCTTTAGAACTCTAAAACACCACTTCCATAGCTGCAATTTCAGACAAACAGTCGAAATTCAGCAGGTTGGCACGCCCTGATCGGTCACCAGACCGATCAGGCTCCCTCTGGATCGGTCACAGTGACCGATCCAGGTTCCCCTGGACCGATCAGAAACCCTTCTGATCGGTCCACAAACCTGATAAAGGTCTGATAAGTTTCTGATTTCTCTCCACGAAATTTAGAAACCTCTAGAAAATTACAGAAAATTCCAAAAATTGTGAAATTTTGAGGATACATTCCTCATAATATATACTATCAAGGAAAAATAGTTTTCTATGAAAATAACTTCCCTTTTCAAATCTTGATACAAAGTTCAAAAGTCTTTGAAATAGCTCAAAGTTAACTCATTTTGTATCACTTTGCTCAATGATGAATGCTATCACTAGAAAAGCTTCATCAAGGTTTTTCAAATCAATTTTGAAATGATTTTAAACCATTTAATTTAGGACCACAATCTTTGGGCTAAATGTACATGACTTGTACATAAGCTTTCCCTATGATCCCCAATTAGAATTAGGCTCATCTAGGTACAAGAACTATGCACCTTGATCCTAACTCATCATCCTAATATCTCACACACATCTAAGGTATATCAAACACATCCAAATCAATTTTGATGTGAGATATGGGTTTAGGTTATCTTAGGCTAAGGTCTCATGCATTTTCTAAACATCAATTTGATCTCCATATCAAATTGTGTTTTTAACCTTAAATCAATTTCATTGATTATAAATGCAAGAGAAGATGACATGGCATAAAATGATATCATACATAATAACATGTGCCAGTGTCATGATGTCATGACATAAAGTATGAAACTTAAATAAAGCATGACATTTAAACAACCTAAGCATTATCATGACATTTTAAATGATCATAAAATAAATATGATGTCATGACATGGCATATGACAAACAATATATGACAAATAACATGTAAAGGTATAGGAAATACCTAATTCTAGCCTTAGTTGCCATTTTTGACAGTTTTGATCATTTTGCCATAGGTTCTATATTCCTAAGAGTAATAGACCTAAAATCATATACCAAAGATTTTTAGATCACTATGTGCCAATTGACTCTAGAGAACTCCTCAAATGTGATTGACACATCCTAATCACCTTAGGAATAACTTTCCATTTCATTTTCAAGGCTTGATTACACCTTGAAAATTCCTAAAGTGCCACCTTTTGCCATGATTAGGTTAACTACCTATTCAAGTAAGGTTGGCACACCCTAACTCATCTAGTGTGATGAAAACACGCTACTAGGAACCCAATACCTATTGGAGCTCATTGGGTTCACTAAGTATTCACTAGGGATGACTTCCCTAGCAACCATTCTAATGACCCTCCTAGGCTTTAAAGCCTTGGTCATTTGGGACTCATCAAGATCAACTCTAGGGGTGACCCCCCTTGTGACCTTGGTGATGGTCTTTCTAGCCCTAGGTCTTGTTCCATAATCGAATGGAACATTGTGATAAGTGGGCTTGACCACTTGGGACTTAGGTTTGTGACCCAAACCTTTCATGTCCTTGGACTTGGGTTTTTGACCCTTAGACCCTAGAGTTGACTTCTCTAAATTTTTAAGGGTATTTTCTAAAGTGTCAAGTCTTGACCTCAAGACTTGATTCTCCTTTTCTAATACCTCAAGTTTTAATTTGTCATTGTTCTTTGAGATACTCCTAGGCATATGTCTAGTAGTTTTGGGATTCCTATCTAGGTTTCCCTTAACCTTGGATGAGTTGATCCTAGGGTTGGCTTTCCTAGTGTTATCCTTATCTAGGTTAACATGTTTGGCTCCTAAGCTCATGTATTGATTCCTATAATTAACATGCTTATCATTCTTGACAATAGCAATAAGGCTACTAGCATGCATCCTACTAGAATTGCAAGAATGTGCCTTAGAGATTACCTTAGGGTTTGCCCTAGATCCCCCTATACATGTGCTCGATCTCTTGTCCTTGTGAGGTTGCCTCCCCCTCGGACATTGACTCCTATAGTGTCCCCTTCGCTTGCATTGGAAGCACACCACGTGCTCCTTGCCCTTGCGTGTTGGGACTCCGGCTTCCTTGACCTTTGGCGCCGGTGGAGTCTTTCTAACCCTCTTTGGACACTTACTCTTGTAATGCCCAAATTCCCTACACTCAAAGCACATTATGTGTAATTTGCTAGAAACTAAATGGCTTGAGTTACCTAGAGTTGAGGATGGATGAACGCTCTCTCCTTCATCCCTTCCGGAGGTAGAAGCTTCTTCTTCTTGCTCCAAACTTGAAGAAGAACTCTCCTCTTCTTCTTCTTTAGATGTTGAGTGGCCCTCAACTTCTAAATCCATTCCTCCATGAAGTGAGCTACATGGCTCACTTGACTCCTCTTCATGACTTGAAATGGAGCTTCCCTCATGGAGCTTGGCCAAGTTGTTCCACAACTCCTTGGCATCGTTATATCCACCTATCCTACACAAAACATCATTAGGTAAAGAAAATTCAATGATTTTCGTTACCTCATCATTGATGGTTGATTGGTGGATTTGCTCCTTCGTCCACTTCTTCTTCTCCAAAAGTTCTCCTTCTTTATCCAATGGAGGAGTAAAACCTAATTGCACACACCTCCAATTTTCTAGGTTAGTAATAAGAAAGTACTTCATTCTTACCTTCCAAAACGCGAAGTCGTCGCGATCGTAGAAAGGTGGAATTGTGACGTCTTCTCCAAATAACTCCATTCTCTAGCTCGTGCTCCCCCGGGTGTTGATCCAACGAAGAGCGACCTCGCTCTGATACCACTTGTTAGGATCGATGATCGCGGCTAGAGAGGGGGGGTGTGAATAGCTGACCCCAAATCGTTCGTTTCTTTCTACAAATCAAGGTTAGCGCAGCGGAAATAAACAATAGAAACGACAACGGAGAATAGCAAACCTCAAACTCGTCGATGTAACGAGGTTCGGAGATAAACTCCTACTCCTCGGTGTGTCCGTAAGGTGGACGAGCCCTATCAATCCGTCGGTGGATGAGTCCCCGGAGAACCGGCTAATAAATACTCCTTGTGGGTGGAGAAACCTCGCCACAATCTCTTTGCAACAGCAATAAGGAGTACAACAGTAGAGAAAGCAAACAAGAACAATCGAAATGTAAAACCCTTTGCTTGCCTTCTCGTTGCCGACTGGAATCCTGATGAAGCAGCAACTTCTCTGATCCAAGCTCAGCTAGAAAACCAGCAGAAGCTCACCGAAGCTTCAAGAAAGAGAGCTCAGCAAAACTCAGGAAGAAGAAGAAGGACAGGAAGAAGAGGAAGACACAGAAGAAACTAGCCGTTGCTACGCAACGGCTAGGATGTGGACCGATCGGGCTTCATCCTGATCGGTCCACAAGGGTTCTGATCGGTCACAAGACCGATCAGGCCCTTCTGATCGGTCATGGATACCGATCGGTCCTTCCTGATCGGTCCCATGACCGTCGGGACCTTCCTCGAAGGTGATCTCCTTCGATCGTCTCGATCGGTGCGGACCGATCGGGAACTTCACCGTATGCTCGATCGATCAGCGATCGGTCTCGACGATCGGATAAGCAGCGGAATACTTCATTTGGTTCGATCGATCACCGGATCAGATAACCCGGTATCGGATCGGTTACGGACCGATCCGGTTTAAGCTCGACCTAAACTCTACTTGGTCACGAGCGAGCTACGAGCCCTCTCCGACTTCGTATGGTCTAGAGAACGAGCTCACGAGCCCTCTCGACCACGATGCGGAGAACGAGCTACCGAGCCCTCTCGACTTCGCGTGAGAACGAGCTACGAGCCCTCTCCGACTTTCCGTGCCAAGTCTCCATCTTGGTCTTCTCCGTGCCAAGTCTCCATACTTGGACTTTTCCGTGCCAAGCTCCTGCTGGACTTTTCCGATCTGGTCAACCTTGACCCATTTGGATTTCCTTGCGCCACTCACCAGGACTTCTAAACCGCCTAGCTTCACTCACTAGGTCTTTTACCTCTACTCACGTGGTTTCTCACCAGGACTTTCTCCAACCGCCTGGCTTCACTCACGGGACTTTCACTTTCACCTAGCTTCACTCACTAGGATTTTCACCGGCTTCACTCACCAGGATTTCTTGGCTTCACTCACGGGACTTTCCAATGCCTGGCTTCACTCACGGGACTTCCAAACTACGGCTTCACTCACGGGACTTTCCAACTGGCCAGCTTCACTCACCGGGACTTCACCTACTCATCCAGGACTTCCCAGTCAAGTATCTGGTCAACCTTGACCTACTTGACTATTCTTCATCCAACCTGATCAGACCCTGATCAGTATCTCTCCGCATGGACAACTGCACCTGCATTGTCCATGTCTACATGTCTTTCTGTATTGTCAAACATCGAAACCATGACCAAGGTTTACGCTTGGTCAACTAGGTCAACCTTGACCTACTGGAAATTGCACCAACATTACATACATAAGGCTTCCTACAGCCGAAGCATAAGGAACTGCTTTCATGTCTTCTATTTCCTTTGATGTCTTTGGAGACATCTCTTTAGATAGAGCTATTCCATTCCTAAAAGGTAAGAAACCTTTCTTGGAATCCTGCATGCTAAAACGAGCAAGGATTGTATCTATATATGAAGCTTGGGACAGACACAACATTCTTTTCTTGCGATCCCTTATCACTTTGATCCCAAGAATGTGTGCACACTCTCCTAAGTCCTTCATATCAAATTGTTTGGACAACCATACCCTTACGTCTGATAATAGCTTGACATTGTTGCCAATTAACAAAATATCATCTACGTATAGTACAAGAAATATCACCACGTTTCCGTTACACTTCTTATATACACACGACTCATCCGGACTTTGAATAAATCCATATGACTGGATTACTTCATTAAACCGGATGTTCCAAGATCTTGAAGCTTGCTTCAGTCCATAAATGGACCGATTGAGCTTGCACACTAGATGCTCTTTACTTTTTTCAATGAACCCTTCTGGTTGCTTCATATGGATGTTTTCTTCAAGACTTCCATTAAGGAAAGCCGTCTTGACATCCATTTGCCAAATCTTATAATCCATATGAGCAGCAATGGATAAGAGTATCCGGATAGACTTAAGCATGGCTACCGGTGAAAAAGTTTCCTCATAATCGATTCCCTCTTTCTGAGTGTACCCTTTCGCAACAAGCCTAGCTTTGAAGGTTTCTACCTTCCCGTCTGTCCCTCTTTTTCTTTTGTAGATCCACTTGCATCCAACGGCTTTTACACCATCAGGTGGTTCTACAAGCTCCCAGACCTTATTAGAGTACATAGACTCTATTTCAGAATTCATCGCTTTTTGCCAAGATGCTGCATCTATATCTTGGAGTGCTTCGTCATATGTCCGGGGATCAGGTTCATGTTTTCCCGGGATCAAGTCCGAAGACTCTCCCAAAAATATGAATCTTTCAGGCTGTCTTACAACCCTCCCACTACGACGTGGCACTGTCTGTGGTTGTGTATCATGTGTGACACGTGTTACAGTCTCTTGTGATACTTCATCTTGCACTGTTGGTACTAAAGAAGACGTGTCCTCCCTTAGTTCTTCTAAAACAACTTTACTACTGGGCTTGTGATCCATTATATAGTCTTCTTCTAAAAACTGGGCATTGGTGCTAACAATGACCTTCTAGTCTTTAGGACTATAAAATAAACCACCTTTCGTTCCTTTGGGATATCCTACAAACACGCGAACTTCTGTACGGGATTCTAACTTATTAGCATCTGGTTTCAGCACATGTGCTGGACTACCCCAAATCCGAATATGTCTTAGACTGGGTTTTCGCCCATTCCACAATTCTATGGGAGTAGAAGAAACTGATTTAGAAGGTACTAAGTTCAGAACGTACACTGCTATTTCCAGAGCATATCCCCAAAACGAATTTGGTAATTCTGAATAACTCATCATCAATCTAACCATCTCCATAAGAGTCCTATTCCTTCGTTCTGCTACACCATTCTATTGGGGTGTTCCAGGTGCAGACAATTGGGATTGAATCCTGACCTCTGATAAGTAATTCCTAAACTCTCCTAAGAGGTATTCACCACCACGATCAGATCGTAGTGTCTTGATACTTTTACCTAATCGTTTTTCCACATCAGCCTTGTATTCTTTGAACTTATCAAAGCACTCGAACTTGCGGTGCATTAGGTAAATATATCCGTATCTTGAATAATCATCTATAAAAGAGACAAAATATTCAAAACCACCTCTTGCCTGGACAGACATAGGACCACACAAATCAGAATGAACCAATTCTAACACTTCTTTGGCTCTATACCCCTTGGCCTTGAACGACCTCTTGGTCATTTTACCTTCCAAGCAAGATTCACAAGTTGAAAAATTTTCCAACTCTAATGAACCCAAAAGTCCATCGGCTATAAGCCTCTGAATCCTACTTAAGTTAATATGACCAAGCCTTAGATGCCAAAGATATGCTTGGTTCATTTCTGAAGGTTCTTTTCTCTTATTTGAGTTAGAAGATGAGTTTTAAATTTCCATGTTTTGCTTCGTGGAAGAAATTGGATTTAAAGTATACAAATTGCCAACTAATGCACCAGAACAGATAATCACTTTATTTCTTTTAATAACTACATCATTACTGAAAGAAACTGAATATCCATCTAAAAACAGTTTAGAAACAGAAATTAAATTCTTTCTAAAACTGGGTACATAAAGATAATTTCTTAAAACCAAATTTCTATTTCTACTAAAAGATAAGTAGACGTCTCCCACTGCAACAACTGCCACCTTAGTAGCATTGCCCATGTAGACGGTAATTTCTCCTTTAGATAGTCGTCGGGTTTCCTGGAACCCCTGCAAGGAATTGTAGACATGATCAATGGCTCCCGTATCTACACACCAGGTGCTGGTAGATAACACCGCTAAACATGTTTCAACAACTAGAGCATGAGATATACCTTTGTTTTGGTTCCTACGAGGACAGTCTGCCTTCCAATGTCCTGCCTGCTTGCAGATGAAGCACTTGCCCTTCGGCTTCTTCACTCCAGCTTTAAATCCCGTACTCTGAGATTTATTCACTTTCTTTGCTGAACCAGCTTGTTTCTTCTTCTTCTTTCCTCTCGGTTTAGAAGTAGAACCATTTTCAACATAGTGAATATGAGAGTTGTGACGAAACAATCCTTCTGTTGCCTGAAGTTCCGCCAATGAATATACCCTTTTATTCATATTGTAATTCAGGCGGAATTGCTCAAAACTTCTAGGTAGTGTTTGGAGGATCATATCGATCTGGGTTTCCCCATCAATTTCTCCTCCAAGGATCTGTATCTCGTTCAGATAAGTCATCATCTTTAGGATATGATGCCTCACAGGAGTACCCTCTTACATGGTGGCTGTCATTATCTTTCTCATGGCTTCTTGTCTAGAAGCCCTATCCTGATGACCAAAGAGTTCCTTGAGATTATATCATAAATCGTTGGTAAATCTTGATGCTGATGTTGCAATACATTTGACATTGAAGCCAAAATGTAACACCGCGCCATCTCATCTGCTTTTACCCATTTCCTATGATATTCAATCTCCTTTTGGGTAGATTCACCAGTAGGTGCTTCAGGGTAAGGCTCAGTTAGTACAAATTTATAGCTTTCAGCAGTAAGAACAATATCCAGGTTCCTTTTCCAATCTATGTAATTAGGTCCAGTAAGTCTATTCTGTTGAAGTATGATGGACAGTGGGTTGAAAGTCATCCTAAGAATCACAAATAACTTTTGGTCAGAACTCTAAATTTAGAATAATATTGATTCCTCAAACAATACTATTTTAAATTAACCAACACCTCAAAACACCGTGAATTTTGTATGCCACGTTAGTGTGGACGTATACAAATTCAACATTTGTAAAAGGAGGGTTTTAACCCATTAATTTTATTATCTTGTCAACCTAACTTTTTGACAAATAAAATTAATAGTTGGTGTCTTTTGGTCACACAAATAATAGCAGTGACTCCGATGGGGAGGATACTATTAGATGTGTCTAAGTGTATACCATTACTTGACACTAAGTCCATTAATAAGATTATGCCCCTTCCGTTGGGGAAGATCACACGCTCTTAATTAACTTCCTATAGTCATCCAAAAATGGAAGTCTGTTCTAGTGATCCACAAACAAGCTCATCCATTATGGAGGAAGGCACTCAGAGCCAATGCGCAAGCTTGTTTGCATCACTTACAAACTAGTAATGGAGACCATGAGATTTATTTAAAAATCCCTCTCCCACTTAGTTATTTATAAACGAGGAATTTTAACTATGCTAACCTACTAGTCATGTATACTAACATGCACACACAGCACAATATAAAAGCAATAAATAGAAAATCTAATTTTCAACTATTATGGTTTTTATCTATAGTTGCCCTCCGTGTGTTGTCATCCCAAGCTGCTGCCATATTTGGCCACCGCCATCGGGTCTAGCTGTCGCATCCATCTTGTTCCTAGTTCCGCTGTGCCTCTGGTCCTTAGAAGGTTCCACGCTTTGCAAGATTTGATCCGTGACATAAATAGAATTTTACATTTTTTGATCCTATATTCCATAAAAGGAATGTACATGTATCTAGATCAAAAATAAAATCCTAATAAAACTAAATACAGCTCCTGCTGTATTTTTAATACAATCATGCACACACATATAAATGCCCTTGACATGTCCAAGGGTCCAATCACACATAATAACTAAAAGCCATAATAGTTGGATCCTGCATCCACAAAGTTAGCACATCCTACTATTAACCTGCCTAAATTATGTATGACATGTGCATAATTAAACTAATACCAAATATACAGAGGCAAAACCCTAGCTCTGATACCAATTGTTGGTTGCTACTCGAAAAACCTAGAGGTTCCACTGTACAAAAATTTTGTACAAAGGTCTGAACCTTTTCCTAGCTACCATGTGTTCTTCTAAATTAAATTTTGGATCACCTGCGGAACTTAACACGTTTGATCCAAAACTTAATCTATTCATTTTTTTAGGTTTTGACTTGGGTCTCATGCGGAACTTAACACGTTCGACCCAAATCACCTTAAGTTATTAATTCCATTAAATATTAATTTCCATAATTGGTTCCCAGTACTGACGTGGCGAGGCACATGGCCTTCTTGGATATGGGAGCAACCACCACCGACTAGACAAAACCTTTTATGGAAAGATAATATTTAATTTCCTAAAATAACTTTAGGTTAACCGAAAAGAACAATCAAATCACAAGGAAAAATAAAACAAAAGAACACAACATCGAAAAACATATTCGAAATACTAGAATCGTAAGCCTATTGTATTTGGTATTATTTCCATAAATAACTAGTATGATGCAGAAAGGAAAAATTACTAGTTATACCTTCTAGAAAAACCTCTTAATCTTCTACCGTATTCCTCTTCTAACCTCGGACGTTGTGTGGGCAACGATATTCCGAGATAAGAAACCACCAAGCACCTTCTTCTCCTCCTAGCTAGGTTCGGCCAAAACAAGAAAGCTTCACCAAGGAAGGAGAAAAACACCAACTAAGCTCCAAGAGATGCAAACTTTCTCTCCTTCTTCTTCTTCTTCTCCAAGTAGTATCCGGCCTCCACAAGAGCTCCAAGCAATAGAGAGTTTCGGCCACCACAAAGAGGAAGAGGAGAAGAGATGATGGCCGGCCACACCAAAGAATAAAAGAGGGAGAGAAATAATAGAGGTTATTCCATGAAGGCACCCTTACCCCTTCTTTTATATTCCTTGGCTTTGGCAAATTAGGAAATTTAATTACAATAAAATTTCCTTAATTTCTTTGACATGATTTAATTGAGAGAAATAAAATAAAATTTTCCAATTAAATCAATATTGGCCGGCCACATCAAGGGGAAACAAATTAGACAAGTTTTAATTAACAAATTAAAACTTCCTAATTTGTTTCCGGAAATTTTAAAAATAAAATTTCTCTTCAAAAATCTCTTCATGGTTGATAAAAGGAAATTTCTATAATTTTAATTTTACAACATGTGAATAATTTTTAAAAAGAAAATAAAATATCTCACCAATCTACAAATAAGGAAAGAGATCTAATCTCTTTTTTTTAATCTTTTGTAGATCTTTTACAAGAGAGATATTTTAATTTTAATTCTCTTTAATTATATCTTCCACATCATAAAAATTAAAATTAAAATTAAAATCCTTTTAAATTTAATATGGCCGGCCCCTCTAGCTTGGGTTCAAGCTAGGGCCGGCCACCCCAATTCATGCTTAGGCCGGCCCTAGCTTGGTTCCCAAGCTAGTTGGCCGGCCCCTTTTAGGTGGGTATAGAAAGTGGGTATAGGTGGTTATAGTACTCTATAAATAAGAGACTACGATAGGGACTGAGAGGAGGAATTGGTTTTGGTCTCCCGATAAAATTAAGCATCCCGTGTTCGCCTTGAACACACAACTTAATTTTATCAATAATAATTAATTCCACTAGAGAACTATTATTGAACTACCGCACCAATCCCAAATTACATTTTTGGGCTCCTTCTTATTATGAGTGTGTTAGTCTCCCTGTGTTTAAGATATCGAATGTCCACTAATTAAGTAAGTTACTGACAACTCATTTAATTAATATCTTAGTCCAAGAGTAGTACCACTCAACCTTATTGTCATGTCGGACTAAGTCCACCTGTAGGGTTTAACATGACAATCCTTATGAGCTCCTCTTGGGGACATTATCAACCTAGTATCTCTAGGACACAGTTTCCTTCTATAATCAACAACACACACTATAAGTGATATCATTTCCCAACTTATCGGGTTTATTGATTCATCGAACTAAATCTCACCCATTGATAAATTAAAGAAATAAATATCAAATATATGTGCTTGTTATTATATTAGGATTAAGAGCACACACTTCCATAATAACTGAGGTCTTTGTTCCTTTATAAAGTCAGTATAAAAGAAACGACCTCAAATGGTTCTACTCAATACACTCTGAGTGTACTAGGGTAATTATACAGTCAAGATAAACTGATACCTAATTACACTACGACCTTCTAATGGTTTGTTCCTTTCCATTTTGGTCGTGAGCAACTGTTTATAATTTATAAGCTGCTGATAATATCATCTTCTGTATGTGGCACCACATACTATATTATCTACAATATAAATTAATTGAACAACTACACTAAATGTAGACAATTTGACCAAATGTGATTTTTTATTCATAATGAATGTTTATAAAGCTTAGGCTTCAGTATACACTCCAACAATCTATGCAATTAACCTAACCACTTCCTCACTTACGTGTTATTTAACACAAAAGGAAGAAACTTGGTTATGTCATAGAAGAGTGTCACACACAAACTTTAGAAATTTAAGTAAATTAAATGGATTAGTTAAAGGCTTACCAAAATTACCTAACTTAGACTCAACAATTTGTAATATCTGTCAATAAGGAAAACAAACAAAGTCTACTTACAAATCAACTAATCAACTTTAAACAAATTCAATCCTAGAACTATTGCACTTAGACCTATTTGACTCCCATGGGATCAAATCAATAAATGGAACTCTATATTACCTAGTAATAATAGATGATTAGTCTAGATTTATTTGGATAAAATTCTTAAAAAATAAGGATGAAATATTTGAAATCTTAAGTAATTTTTGCAAATAAATTGAAAATAAAAAAGGCCAAAAAATTAAAAGGATCAGAAGTAATAACGGAGGCGAATTTAGAAATCACAACTTTAATCAATTCTGCCTTGAAAATGGTTATCATCACGAATATTCATGCCCTAAGACACCCCAACAAAATGGAATAGTAGAAAGAAAGAACAGAATTCTACTTGAAGCCTCTAGGACAATGCTAAATGAATATAACCTGCCAAAATACTTTTGAACAGAAGCTGTTAGCACAGCTTGCTATGTATAAAATAGGACCACTATAAACAAAACTTATAATAAAACATCATTTGAACTCTATTATAATAAACAACCCAATATTAAATACTTTAAAGTATTTAGAAGCCCAATCTATATACTCAACACAAGAGAATACTTAGAAAAATTTACCTCAAAAGTAGAAAATAGAATCTTTTTAGGCTACTTACTAAACAGTAGAGGCTACTGATGTGCGTAGATTATATACTCTTTTATGCATGTTTTTACGCACATTTACATACTTTGAGCATGCTTGATCTATGCATTTTTATACTTCTAGCTTTCCTTTTAGCATATTTACTCTTTTGGTTCGGAGATCTGCTTTTTGTGCATTTTCTGTACACAGGAGTCGAAATTGGTGAAGATTATGCGTCCTCGGGCAAGCTTGGAAGTAATTGAAGGGAGAGAGCATCAGGCCGTGTACCACACATGGCCGTGTAGTCTTAACAGGAAGGGAAGAGGACATGGCCGTGTGAATCTCACACGACCATGTCTTGATTTGAAGAAATCAGAGCAGATGCCTTACATGGCCGTGTGGATCTACACGGCCGTGTGAGGTTTCCAGAGGCCAAGCAGGTGGTGGCCGTGTGCACCACACGACCGTGTGAGGTTTCCAGAGGCCAAGCAGGTGGTGGCCGTGTGCACCACACGGCCGTGTAGCATTTCCAGAGAGCAGAAGGGTCTTGGCCGTGTGAACCACATGGCCGTGCAGCTTTGGCAGAGAAGGAACTGGACATGGCCGTGTGAATCTCACACGGCCGTGTGGCGCCCGATTTCCTCCTCTATTTAAACCTTCCTTCATGAATTGAAAGGGGAGCTCTTCCCTTTTGGGAGAAGGCAAGATTTGGTGGTTTCCTCCCATTCTTGGGAGGATTTCTGGGCGATTCTAAGGGAGATCTTGACGATTTCGACTCCGGAGCGAGGATTGGATCCGAAGACGAGGCTTCTTCGTAGATAAGTTTTCTCTTTTCCCCTCTTCTTGGTTTCTTGGATTGGGGATTTAAAGAATGCTTGTAATCTTTATTTCTTCGGGTTTTCTTCCTCGATTCATGGAGTAGATCTTGTATTCTAGGATTAAGGGAGTATTTTGTTGGGTTTTTCGGGCCGCGAAAACCGCTTTTCGCGTCGCGGAAACCCCGAATCACCCATAGCCGTAGATCCGTGCAAGGAAAAATTTCGAAAACACAAATACGAGTTTTATACTACGATCTACAGTAGATCTACAAAGGGAAAAACCCATTTTACCTTCGAAGCGTGCCCTCGCAAATCCCGCTCGTCCAACGGTACGCCGGATCTCGAGAGTGTCAACGTAGACACTCCTCTAGTGATATCCACACGAACAAGGAGTGCTCTCTAGCACTCAAGGATGGAGAAGAGAGACCTCAAGTGTGCTAGCACTTTCTAGGGCTCTCGGATGGGAATGGAAGAAGAAAGGAGATCAAGAAGAGAGGATAAAAACCAAGAACACTCTTCTATGTGACCTTCACTTACCCTTTCTACTTTTGGGAACTCAAATCACCCTCTCCACCCTTAGAACCTCACGGCAACAGCCCCATGGAGAGAAGAGAGACCACCCAAGGAGGAAGAAGAAGGAGTTAATCACACTTAATTGAAAAACATCAATTCCATTTCATTTTGAGTGGCCGGCCACAATGAGAGTAATTACTCTCATTAATGTGGCCGGCCACATTAAAACAAGAAGGAAGTGTAACTTCCATTAGGTGGCATAATCATGTATTAACTATGATGATGTGGCACATCATCATTGGCCACTTAATGTCAAGTCACACATATGATGTGGCAAAGTCAAGTCAAACTTGACTTTTCTTCTTCCTCTCAAGTCATGTCAAACTTGACTTAATCTCTCTCATGGTTGATCTAATCTAACCATTTGATTCAAGCCAACTTAATATCATGAATCTAATTCATTAAATTAAATTGATCTAATGAGTCATAATCTAAATTAGACTCATTAAATACATGAATCAACTTGAGTCTAACTCAAGTAGCCCAATTTGGATTACTCTTATTCCAATTTGATTCATCAAATGAATCTAATCCTCTTGGTTCATCATATGAACCTAATCTCCATCCACATGTTCTTTGTGTGTGACCCAATAGGTTCTTGTAACGTTGGCAATGCCCCTAAACTCATTTAGAAGCATAAGTAATGAGCGGTATCTAGCAATACATTATTACTATCCAAGTTACAAGAATGTTGAGATCCAACATCACCTTGTGACTACTAATTGTGACTTCTCACAATATATGACAAGTGTCCTTCTATCCTAGACATCTAGATTGATCAATGTGAGGCATAGACCGTGTCATCCTCTGACCAATCTAAATCTTGAACTCCGAGTAGACTCACTCAATCAAATGAGCTCAATATCTCATATTGACTCATTTGGGTATGGCCATACACTTCGTGGTCTCACTCTATCAAGAATATCGATGTCTCTCCCGTCATATAGGAGGGATAGATCCCATCTACATCACTCACATCCCTCTGCATAATTTGTTATATACCCAGTAATCGCCTTTATAGTCCACCCATTTACGGGTGACGTTTGACGAAACTAAAGTACATAACTCCTTATGTAGGGATCCATGGTGACTTCAGGTCTAAGGACTAATAGTCATACTAATAGCCACATGAGAAAGTATATGACACTCATATAACGATCCATGATACTTTCTCATGGCGGGTCATTCAGTATACATTCTCTAATGCATACCCATGTGTCAGCTTGATATCTCTATATCCATGACTCGTGAGATCAAGTCATCGAGCTGACCTACATGCTAGTCTTATTGTATTAACATTGTCCCTGAATGTTAATACTCGACTAGGAATGATTTAGAGTAGTGTTCCCTATATCATCTCACTATCGATTCAACTAATCGATTGATATAGGTATGAACGTTCTACTCAAGGACGTTACTATACTTATTTTATATGACACTAATACAAATAAGTATAATAACCAAAAACCAATGCCTTTATTAATATACAAAAATATGATATACATGAGTCCATACAATCATCAAATGATTGGCTCTAGGGCTCTAACTAACATATTTGTATGATGGATTGATGTAATTTCTTATGGATTTGCCATTTTCTTGTTTCAATGACATTGTCTTGCTTGTATCAATTAGATCTTGAATGATTAATGGTGATTTGTGCTTAATTCTCATTCTTGATTAATTGTTTGGATTTCTTGTGGACTTTGTAAAGATAAACTCTCACTCGATCATCCGAGGGATCCACGTGACAGGTGCAAGCCCGTGTAAGGACGTTTGAGAGATAATCTTGAAGAGGAAATAGGAATATTCAAGAGAGTAGGATGGATTTTGTGATTAGTTTCTTGTATCTTGATAGATTAATAAGTTGTGGGCTTCTATGTTGATATCCGAGGAAGGCATAGTAATAGGTGCACTTCTGTGTAAGGACAACATAGGTTCGCATCTAATTGATCATATTTAGATACATTTCTCAGTCCTTAGCCGGTTATCTATTGCAAGAGAGAACCGACAACTTTCTACAAGTGTTTGACAATTGAGGGAAAAGAATTGGTGAACCATTTACATTCAAGCAATCTTACAAAGAAACCGAAACTCCTAGAATCTCCCTTTATCATAACCCAAAATACTAAACTCTTGTTTGTTGATCTTTAATATTAGATTTGTTTACCCTTACTTTGCATTTGAAACGATTGGATAGTTGTTTAGCTAATTCGCATTGAGACACTTCTAGTGCTTATTCCAGTCCCTGTGGATACGATAATCTTTTATATTACTTGCGACATTTCCGTACACTTGTGGAGCGTAACAAGTTTTTGGCGCCGTTGCCGGGGACTGGGCTATAACATTAGGAATTATCAATTGAGTTAGACTAAACATAACATTTGTTTTTCTTTTGATTTGCATAGTTATAACTAATTGTTAGAATTCTGTTTTCGTAAGTTTTTCCTTTCTTGAATAACATTCTTGACAATACTTTTTGTTGCAATTCTAATTCTAATTCTAACTTTACATTCTTGATTTCTAGTACTCTAATCTAACTTTTCTCTGTTTTCTCTTTTGATCTTGTTTCTTTCTTCTTTTCTTTTGTAAACATATCTTGCAATTTTTAGCATATGAATTATTCTAGACATTTTTCTTTTTCCTTTTATCTTTTCTTTCTTGTTTTCATTATGCACTTTCTTTCTTGCAATTTAAATTCTGCATTTGTTTTCTTGCTTTTCATATTGCATTTTATTTCTTGTCTTTAATTCTTAATAATTTTCTTTTTCTTCTTGAATATCCATGAGCACTAACATGTCAAGCAGGACCATGAGAAATTTTTCTACACCCTTTTCTGCAAGATTTTTATCTCCCATTGTGCAACCTCAAATTGAAGCAGAAAGTTTCCAACTAGACCCAGAGATAATTTTCATGATACAAGGTCACAAATTTGGAGGAGAAGTATCAGAAAGTCCTTATCTGTATCTTGAAACATTTTTAGAGATTTGTGATTTGGTGAAATGTGAATGAGTATCAGCAGATGCAGTTCGATTGATGACATTTCCTTTCAGTATCAAGGATAAAGCAAGGACTTGGCTATATTCTCTCTGTCCTCAAAGTATCACAAGTTGGGAACAATTGGAGAAGCAATTTCTGAATCATTTTTTCCCTCCAAGTAGAACGGTGTATATGAGGAATTGCATAACAAATTTTGCTCAGGCATATGGAGAATCATTATTTGAAGCATGGCGTAGATTCAAGAGTCTTCAAAGACAGTGCCCTCATCATGGTTTTGAAAAATGGTTGATTTTGCACATATTCTATGGGGGAATTTCTTTCTCAGACAAGACTTTATTGGATTCATCAGCTGGAGGTTCTTTTATGGACAAAAGTGTAGATGAAGCTTATTCGTTAATTGATCAAGTGACATTGAACCTCCATGAATGATCGAACAAAAGTTGGATGGAATTTCCCTCAGATATTCAAGAAGTGAAAGTCATAAATGTAAGAGTGTCTGTCAAACAAAATGAAATTCAACCACCTAAAAATGTTGAAGTTCACAAGTCACAGAGTGAGGAGTTCAAACATTTAGGGGCAAAGCTTAGTAGTATTGTTTCAAAATGGTTTAAAGAAGATCCCCCTCCTACATAGTCAAGATCCAATGAAAAGTGTGATGATGTTGGGTTGAGAAGTGGCAAAAATCATGAAGAACTTCTGAAGAATGACATGTTTAGAATTGAGGAGAAGAATAATAGAAGATCACAAGAACTCAATTCCATTTCTCTAGGAAGTTCCCAAAGGCCAGAAGTACCTTTCCCTCAACGATTAATCACACCAACATTAGATAAGCAAGTTGGACCACCTCCAAAAGCTCAAAGGGAATTTGGGAAAAAGGGAGTTCAGTCTTTCCCAGGACCTTCACTAAGGGTTCCTTTTCCACAAAGGTTAGTGGGGGTCAATGAAAATAAAGACTTCGGCAAATCCTGTGACACTAATATGGTTGAGTGTAGATTTTTGAATATATATGAAGATGAAGATTTTTCAGATGAGGATTTTATTGATAATGTAGTGGTAAATAAGTTTTCAGATCTACCTCAAAATTTTATAAGGTGTTATAGTGACATTGAATTTTCAGATGATGAATGTGATGTGGTAGATCAACTTAAAACTGCAAGTGAAGTTATTGATCCTCTTGTTATTGATTCTCCTATTGAGGACATAGATGTTGGTTTATTTTTTGATGTATGTGTTGATGATGATGATATGGAAGAATGTGTAGGGAGCTGTGTTGTGGAAGCAGCATCTCGAGGATCACCACCTTTGTCAAGACAACCCTTAGAGGTTTTAAGAATTGATCATGTTGTGGAACAATGTGTAGGGACTTATCCAGAGCTAGTAGAGTCTCAAGAATCACCATCATTGATATCATCAACACCTGGGCTAGAGCCACTACATAATTCTGAAGAAGTCACATCCCATTGTTTAGAACTTTCAGGTACATCTCAACAATGCAAGGTTAGTATTCTTAGTGATCTTTTAGAAAATTTCATAGATGTACCTATAATTGATTTTGTTGGATGTGATTCATTTTTTGATACATACTCAATTCATACTAATATGATTCTAGTTCCTTCTTATATTACATTCTTGTGGGAGGTTTGTTTTTCTTTTGGATGTGTAGGTTTTCAAGAGGCCAATAATTGGAAGCTCATACTGAACCGTCTTCGACCACCCGAAAGAACTTCAAAGAAGACGAAGATGGAGAGAGTGATACTTAAATTTTTAACTCCTTTATTGAAAGCTCCCTCCATAATAAGAACCCTGGTAGGAAGGTTCTAAAATATCTTACTCCTCCAAGGGCGAGATTTAGATGAATCTAATGTTTGGTCGAGCTAATAACCTTAAACAAGTGCTTCTTGGGAGGCAACCCAAAATTCAAAGTTGTGGAGGAATGTGAGTATTGGATGGAGGAGTATCTTTAAAAACATGAATGTCAACCATTTGGAGCTCATCACTTGGTAACTTCTCTTAAAATCTCCTCCACATTGTTTTTAGTTTTCATTGGGACAATGAAAAATTTAAGTCTGGGGGGATGCATTAGATGCATTTGATTTGCTTTGTTTGTTTTTGTTTTTGCTTATGTCTTGCATTTTGTTTTGATTTTTTGTGGCATACATCTTGAGAACATCAAATCTTCACTTATATGCTTTCTTGGATTCAAGTGAAATGTTAGCACGATTATTGTCTTGATTCATGATGTTCGAATGATGCTAGTAGTAAACTTTGTGTAGTTCTTTTTTCTATCTTGGGAAGCATTAATAAGCTAAGAATTTTATGGTGATGAGTTTTAGTTTTGGTTCAACCTTAAGGATTTTATCTTCACTACACTTGTGCTTGATGCTTGAATAGTTGATGTCATTGAAATAGTCATGATTCATCTTGTTTGCTTAGTACTTGGTTTTCATGGTGATTTCTCAACTTTCATTTTGGTTACTGGATGAGGCTCAAATCATTAAAGCTCATTTGGAAAAATCAAAATATCCCAACATGTGTGCTAAAAGTACATTTGTGAATAAGTTTTGCACAATGCAAACACTTATAAAAAAAAAAAAAAGGGGGATATAAAAAACAGTTGTCATGAGTGGAATCTAGCAAGTCACCCCTTTGAGACCGAGTTAGGTTACTGGGGAAATGACTGCTTAGCTTCCCTTGAGATTGAGCACACCTTTGAGACCTTGGGTTAGTTGAGAAATTTGAACCAAGTGAATGGTGAGTAAGTGCCTATCACTGGTTACTTGTCTTTCACTAGAAACATTAGGAATTCAAATTTGATGACGACTTGACTAGGACATGGATTAAAACTTGAAGGGTGTTGAGTTACTTTTACACTGTGCACAAGATTCTTATGCTTGAACCATACTTTACTTGTTTCCATGATTATCCTTGTTAATGAAACTTTTTGATAGAATTAGGAAAGTGCACTAGGTTTTATGAATGTGTTGTAGAACATATGAATTTAGACTGCAACATTTTGCTTGAGGACAAGCAAAGGTTTAAGTCTGGGGGTGTGATGTGCGTAGATTATATACTCTTTTATGCATGTTTTTACGCACATTTACATACTTTGAGTATGCTTGATCTATGCATTTTTATACTTCCAGCTTTCCTTTTAGCATATTTACTCTTTTGGTTCGGAGATCTGCTTTTTATGCATTTTCTGTACACAGGAGTCGAAATTGGTGAAGATTATGCGTCCTCGGGCAAGCTTGGAAGTAATTGAAGGGAGAGAGCATCAGGCCGTGTACCACACATGGCCGTGTAGTCTTAACAGGAAGGGAAGAGGACATGGCCGTGTGAATCTCACACGGCCGTGTCTTGATTTGAAGAAATCAGAGCAGATGCCTTACATGGCCGTGTGGATCTACACGGCCGTGTGTGGTTTCCAGAGGCCAAGCAGGTGGTGGCCGTGTGCACCACACGGCCGTGTGAGGTTTCCAGAGGCCAAGCAGGTGGTGGCCGTGTGCACCACACGGCCGTGTAGCATTTCCAGAGAGCAGAAGGGTCTTGGCCGTGTGAACCACACGACCGTGCAACTTTGGCAGAGAAGGAACTGGACATGGCCGTGTGAATCTCACACGGCCGTGTCATGGGGCCATGTGGCGCCCGATTTCCTCCTCTATTTAAACCTTCCTTCATGAATTGAAAGGGGAGCTCTTCCCTTTTGGGAGAAGGCAAGATTTGCTGGTTTCCTCCCATTCTTGGGAGGATTTCTGGGCGATTCTATGGGAGATCTTGACGATTTCGACTCCGGAGCGAGGATTGGATCCGAAGACGAGGCTTCTTCGTAGATAAGTTTTCTCTTTTCCCCTCTTCTTGGTTTCTTGGATTGGGGATTTAAAGAATGCTTGTAATCTTTATTTCTTCGGGTTTTCTTCCTCGATTCATGGAGTAGATCTTGTATTCTAGGATTAAGGGAGTATTTGTATGATGGATTGATGTAATTTCTTATGGATTTGCCATTTTCTTGTTTCAATGACATTGTCTTGCTTGTATCAATTAGATCTTGAATGATTAATGGTGATTTATGCTTAATTCTCATTCTTGATTAATTGTTTGGATTTCTTGTGGACTTTGTAAAGATAAACTCTCACTCGATCATCCGAGGGATCCACGTGACAGGTGCAAGCCCGTGTAAGGACGTTTGAGAGATAATCTTGAAGAGGAAATAGGAATATTCAAGAGAGTAGGATGGATTTTATGATTAGTTTCTTGTATCTTGATAGATTAATAAGTTGTGGGCTTCTATGTTGATATCCGAGAAACGCATAGTAATAGGTGCGCTTCTGTGTAAGGACAACGTAGGTTCGCATCTAATTGATCATATTTAGATACATTTCTCAGTCCTTAGCCGGTTATCTATTGCAAGAGAGAACCGGCAACTTTCTACAAGTGTTTGACAATTGAGGGAAAAGAATTGGTAAACCATTTACATTCAAGAAATCTTACAAAGAAACCGAAACTCCTAGAATCTCCCTTTATCATAACCCAAAACACTAAACTCTTGTTTGTTGATCTTTAATATTAGATTTGTTTACCCTTACTTTGCATTTGAAACGATTGGATAGTTGTTTAGCTAATTCGCATTGAGACACTTCTAGTGCTTATTCCAGTCCCTGTGGATACGATAATCTTTTATATTACTTGCGACATTTCCGTACACTTGCGGAGCGTAACAGCTACAGAGTATATAACAAAGTTACACTAAGAATTGAAGAAACCTCAAATGTAAAATTTGAAGAGTCCAACGAAAACCTAGAACAAACCCAGAATCAAACAATCGAATTTGTTCGAGGTATCACTAGTCAAGAGGGAGCCAGTGAAAACCTAAGTCACGAAGAAGAATGTAATGACCCAATTTTCTTCATTAGGAGTTCTGAAAGTTCTTAAAAATATTTAGAAATACTTTAGAAAAATTCTAGAGATTTTTAGAGTATTTTTATGTAATTTTTGGATGTCGTTTGGTATGTTTACTAAACGAAGAAAGTTTTGACAAAAAGATGTCCAAGCCGAGGTTCGAACCAGCGACCCTTGACCCGGTCAAAACCCAACTAACCAAGTGGGCAAGCCGTTATTACTTGATCAAATAAGGGTCGAATTGTATTTACGTAATAAATAGTTAATAGCAGAATAAAAGGAGAATAAAAGGCTCGGTTGGAGATTTGAACCTGCGACCTTTGGCTCGGTCAAAACCCGACTGACCAAGTGTTCACGCGGTCGATTTTGTTTAAAAAGGGTAGCAAATTTATTTAAAGAAGTTAACAGAACATTTAGTTATAAAAGAGGAACTTAACTTAGGGCTTGATTTACCCGATCAGAATCCCTCTCCTCTCCCTTTTCTGCGCGCAGTCGACGGCAACTTCTCGGGTGGAGAACAGAGTCGCGGCTAGGGCATAGTTTTCCGGCGGCCGGCCAAGGTTCCTCCGAGAGCTCTTCGCCTTCCCGAGATCCTCTCACCGAGAAGAAGCTATAGGTGCAAGGAGAGGCCGGAAAACTCGAGTTATCCAAACCCTAGAAGCCTTTTCTCTTTCGGTAGAGCGTCTAAGAACGCAAGGTAAGTTGCTACTCACCTGCAGTAGGATAGCTCCGAGGTTTAATCCTTGATTCTCTCCTTGTTCCCGAAGTTTTGCATGAGTTCCCTTGCTTTCTCTGTTTTCGGATCGTGCTGCACAGATTTGCCTATTTGCTGTTTCCTCTTATTTCTGCGGAAGCATGCCTATGAATCCTGTACAAAGTTAACATGCTAGGGATTTAGTTTTCTAGTTTTGATTGTTCCTTCCTTGCCTACAGAACATGTTGTATAGAATTGTGGGTGCAAGGGATTTAGTTTTCTTTTCTTGCTTCCGGAATATGCCATGCAGAATTTAGTTGATAAGGATTTAGTAATCTTTCTTTAGTTTCGAAGCTGCTTTTGTTCCTCCTATTTCCTGGATTCTATATAGATAGGTGTGGCTTGATTGTTTGATGCAGATTTCAGGTTCTGCCGAAACCATATTTAGGTTGCAGATTTAGGCTTCAGGTTTCAGGTTTCAGATTATGTTGCAGAAACCATATTTAGGTTGGATTCTGATTAGTTGTGGTTAGATGATTTAGGATTGCTGCAGATTTCAGGTTCTGCCGTGGGTTGATAAGCTTTACATAGTTTCTATACGTGTATTATGAGCATGCAACTTTGCTTCTAGTTAGTAGTATGCAAATTTTAATAAGCAGATTTTTATAAGTATAGCATGCAGATTTTTGTTAAGCTTAATATACAGATTCCTGTTTAAACTGGTATGCAGATTTTGTTTAAGCATTGCAGTGTTAGAATTTGTTTTGTAAGAAGCATTTTTTTTAAGAAAAGTATAAGAAAGATAAAGAAAAGAAAAGAAAAGGCCGAGGCCTTAAGTAGATCCCAAAGTCAAGACTTGAGGGATTTTTGGCACACAAGGTGCCTATTAAAATGTCGAGGCATTTAAAGAAGAAGTAATTAAGATTATAAGTATTTGACTTTTAAGAAGAGACTAGTACCCGACTTCTGAGGTTGTCGTTAAACAAATCCAGGTGTCCAATTCCGAGATCTTGGCCCTGGTAGACCGAGGTCTGCTCTGTTAGTATTGGTGGCTCGCTACCCCAACCTATTAGGGAACGCGCATAAGATGGTACTATGCCTGGGCCCAAGAAGAAGTTGATTATTATTTTGAAGTATTATAAGTATAAGTTTTTGGACAAGTAAAACGAGTTTTACATAAACATAAAGTATTAAAGATTAAGTTTAGAACAAATGAAATAAGATTCATATAGTTCTAAAAATCAGTAAGTTTAGTTCTTTATTCTACCATGTTTATCTAGTAGATGAGTAGTTTTCATGTTTACCTATTAGATGAGTAGCATGATTAACTATTAGAATTACATGAGTAGATTCCTTAGCTTTTATTTGCTATTAGTTTGACATGAGCAGTTATGTTAATGCTTTATTTCTTTTTAGAGCATATAGTTCCTAGTTCTTTTCGTATACATGCACATTCATGATTTTGTGAGTTAGATAGCGCTTACTAAGCAAATTTTGCTTATAAACTACACTTCCTCTTACTGCAGATATAGGAAAGGAAAAGATATAGCAAGGAAGGCGACAAGGTTGCGCGGATGGTGTGTGATGTTTGGACTATGGAGTAGGCTAAGAGATTGAACCAGAATTTATTTAGAATGTTTTGGTTTAAGTGTTTAACGTATTTAGAACTTGTGCATGTTATTATTTGGTTTGTTTTGTCGTGTATTTGTTAGAGTTGATTTTTCCTTGGTATTGTGCTTCTTTTTGATATATAAACTGCGTGGTTGATTGATATGTGTTCCAGCCGCTTGTGGCTATGTATATTATGTCATGTATTAATGATTATGGTCACCGGTACAGGGGAGACTCTGCCGGAATTTTTCGGTAGGGTTTCTTCGAGGATTTTAATTATACCGGTTAAGTAGAGTTAGTAGATAAGTAACGGTCATCCTTAGAGAGTAGTAGTAGTAAGAAGGGTGGTCGTTACAGTTGGTATCAGAGCAGTTCCCATTCTCTAGCATCACACATCAGCACCATCCTTGCCGTCTTCAAGTAAGAAAGTATTTAAGTTTTCTTTTATACTTTTCTTATTAATTGCAGTATAGAGTATTTGCTTAGAAATGTTTAAGTAAGATAGAAGTTCTTGATTTCTTTTGTTTACATATGTATATATGTCTAGAAAGCGTAGGAATGATTTTAAGTTTCTCTACATAACTAGATGTCAAGAAGAGGACGTCCCCGTACCGTTCGTACTGAGGACCGAGCACAGGAGAACGAAGAGCCCAGAATAGCTGAACCAAATCTCTCTGAAGTTGTTGCTCAACTCCAGAGACAAGTGGCGGAGCAGCAACAAGTAATCGTCGATCTGATGGCGAATCAGCAGCCAGTCCCTCCCACTCCTCCAACTATTAATATGGAAACTCCGGTGGTAACTGAGGTTCCACCAGCCGCCTTGGAAGTCCCCACAGCACCTAGAAGACAAGAAGCCTACCTGATACAGTGGTTGAAGCTGAAACCAGAAAGTTTTTCAGGCACGATTGAGCCCTGGGATGCTCAGGCTTGGTTCAAGACACTGGAGAGCACCATGGAGCTTCTTGACTGGCCAGAAGTCGAGAAGGTCAAGTGTGCTTCTTTCTGCTTATCTGGAGATGCCCGTATGTGGTGGGAGAGAGTGAAGAGCAAGAGAATAGTCAATCAGATGAACTGGGTTGACTTCGAGACGGAGTTTTACGAAGAATTCTTTCGTCAACGAATCACCAACAAGCATTATGAGGAGTTTATAGAATTCAGACAAGGTGATCTGTCAGTAGAGGAAGCAGTCAAGAGGTTCAATAGGCTGGCTCGCATCTGCCCAGAGCTAGTAAGTACGGAGAAGGAACGAGTCAGACTGATGCTTAGGATGCTGAGACCAGTGATAGCACTTAATGTGAGTAGTGGAACACACCAGCCTCAGACTGGCGAAGAGCTGGTCAGCAGAGCATTAGTCGCTGAGCATTATTTGAACAACATCAAGGCACAACGAGAGCAACACAAGCCAGACAAGATAAAAAACAAGATAGTGGAGAATCAGAGACCCCAGTCAAGTGATCAGAATTGGAAGGGCAAGGGTAACAAAAAGAAACAATGGAATTTTGGAGATAGCCAAGAGGAAGGCCTAGCAAACAAGCAGACCAAGTTTCCTCCCTGTCCTAAGTGTGGAAGAGTACATCCAGGAACCTGTCTTGTGGGTACAACTGGATGTTATTCATGTGGTCAAGAAGGACATCTAGCTAGAGCATGTCCTAACAAGTTTAAGGCACCTCAGCAACAGTCAGTGCAATATAGAGACGAGCCTGCACAGTTACACCACATGACAACATCGCTAGAAGGACCCTATCTCAGTCAGGGATGATTAGAAGCCCCACTCGTTCCAACCAATGCCAGAGTATTTTCTCTTACTAAGGAAGAAGCTGCCGGTGCCCCACAATAGTCACAGAATTATTCTAAGTTCGGGGACGAACTTTTTATAAGGTATGGGGGATTGTAACGACCCAATTTTTTTCATTAGGAGTTCTGAAAGTTCTTAAAATATTTAGAAATACTTTAGAAAAATTTTAGAGATTTTTAGAAATTTTTAGAGTATTTTTATGTAATTTTTGGAGGTCGTTTGGTATTTTTAGTAAACGAAGAAAGTTTTGACAAAAAGATGTCCAAGCCGAGGTTCGAACCAGCGACCCTTGACCCGAACAAAACCCAGCTAACCAAGTGGGCAAGCCGTTATTACTTGATCAAATAAGGGTCGAATTGTATTTAAGTAATAAATAGTTAATAGCAGAATAAAAGGAGAATAAAAGGCTCGGCTGGAGATTTGAACCTGCGGCCTTTGGCTCGGTCAAAACCCGACTGACCAAGTGTTCACGCGGTCGGTTTTGTTTAAAAAGGGTAGCAAATTTATTTAAAGATGTTAACAGAACATTTAGTTATAAAAGAGGAACTTAACTTAGGGCTTGATTTACCCGATCATAATCCCTCTCCTCTCCCTTTTCTGCGCGCAGCCGACGGCGACTTCTCGGGTGGAGAACAGAGTCGCGGCTAGGGCATAGTTTTCCGGCGGCCGGCCAAGGTTCCTCCGAGAGCTCTTCGCCTTCCCGAGATCCTCTCACCGAGAAGAAGCTATAGGTGCAAGGAGAGGCCGGAAAACTCGAGTTATCCAAACCCTAGAAGCCTTTTCTCTTTCGGTAGAGCGTCTAAGAACGCAAGGTAAGTTGCTACTCACCTGCAGTAGGATAGCTCCGAGGTTTAATCCTTGATTCTCTCCTTGTTCCCGAAGTTTTGCATGAGTTCCCTTGCTTTCTCTGTTTTCGGATCGTGCTGCACAGATTTGCCTATTTGCTGTTTCCTCTTATTTCTGCGGAAGCATGCCTATGAATCCTGTACAAAGTTAACATGCTAGGGATTTAGTTTTCTAGTTTTGATTGTTCCTTCCTTGCCTACAGAACATGTTGTATAGAATTGTGGGTGCAAGGGATTTAGTTTTCTTTTCTTGCTTCCGGAATATGCCATGCAGAATTTAGTTGATAAGGATTTAGTAATCTTTCTTTAGTTTCGAAGCTGCTTTTGTTCCTCCTATTTCCTGGATTCTATATAGATAGGTGTGGCTTGATTGTTTGATGCAGATTTCAGGTTCTGCCGAAACCATATTTAGGTTGCAGATTTAGGCTTCAGGTTTCAGGTTTCAGATTATGTTGCAGAAACCATATTTAGGTTGGATTCTGATTAGTTGCGGTTAGATGATTTAGGATTGCTGCAGATTTCAGGTTCTGCCGTGGGTTGATAAGCTTTACATAGTTTCTATACGTGTATTATGAGCATGCAGCTTTGCTTCTAGTTAGTAGTATGCAGATTTTAATAAGCAGATTTTTATAAGTATAGCATGCAGATTTTTGTTAAGCTTAATATGCAGATTCCTGTTTAAACTGGTATGCAGATTTTGTTTAAGCATTGCAGTGTTAGAATTTGTTTTGTAAGAAGCATTTTTTTTAAGAAAAGTATAAGAAAGATAAAGAAAAGAAAAGAAAAGGCCGAGGTCTTAAGTAGATCCCAAAGTCAAGACTTGAGGGATTTTTGGCACACAAGGTGCCTATTAAAATGCCGAGGCATTTAAAGAAGAAGTAATTAAGATTATAAGTATTTTACTTTTAAGAAGAGGCTAGTACCCGACTTCCGAGGTTGTCGTTAAACAAATCCAGGTGTCCAATTCCGAGGTCTTGGCCCTGGTAGACCGAGGTCTGCTCTGTTAGGATTGGTGGCTCGCTACCCCAACCTATTAGGGAACGCGCATAAGATGGTACTATGCCTGGGCCCAAGAAGAAGTTGATTATTATTTTGAAGTATTATAAGTATAAGTTTTTGGACAAGTAAAATGAGTTTTACATAAACATAAAGTATTAAAGATTAAGTTTAGAACAAATGAAATAAGATTCATATAGTTCTAAAAATCAGTAAGTTTAGTTCTTTATTCTATCATGTTTATCTAGTAGATGAGTAGTTTTCATGTTTACCTATTAGATGAGCAGCATGATTAACTATTAGAATTACATGAGTAGATTCCTTAGCTTTTCTTTGCTATTAGTTTGACATGAGCAGTTATGTTTATGCTTTATTTCTTTTTAGAGTATATAGTTCCTAGTTCTTTTCGTATACATGCACATTCGTGATTTTGTGAGTTAGATAGCGCTTACTAAGCAAATTTTGCTTATAGACTACACTTCCTCTTACTGCAGATATAGGAAAGGAAAAGATATAGCAAGGAAGGCGACAAGGTGGCGCGGATGGTGTGTGATGTTTGGACTATGGAGTAGACTAAGAGATTGAACCAGAATTTATTTAGAATGTTTTGGTTTAAGTGTTTAACGTATTTAGAACTTGTGCATGTTATTATTTGGTTTGTTTTGTCGTGTATTTGTTAGAGTTGATTTTTCCTTGGTATTGTGTTTCTTTTTGATATATAAACTGCGTGGTTGATTGATATGTGTTCCAGCCGCTTGTGGCTGTGTATATTATGTCATGTATTAATGATTATGGTCACCGGTACAGGGGAGACTCTGCCGGAATTTTTCGGTAGGGTTTCTTCGAGGATTTTAATTATACCGGTTAAGTAGAGTTAGTAGATAAGTAACGGTCATCCTTAGAGAGTAGTAGTAGTAAGAAGGGTGGTCGTTACAAAGAATATCAACTTCAACTGAGTGAACCTAGTAGAACCATAAGAGTAAATCCAAGTCATCCAATTGACCAAATAATTGATGACCCAGACCTAAGAGTTTAGATTAGGTTATCCTTTAGAAATTTAAGTCAAATATCCTTAATCTTAAAAATTGAACCCAAAATGATAGAAGAATCCTTACTTGACCCAGACTGAATTATAGCCATGCAGGAAGAACTAGCTCAATTTGAAAGAAACAAACTCTGGGACTTAGTACCACCACCTAACAATAAAAAGTAATAGAAATAAAATGGGTTCTCAGAAATAAACTAAGTGAAAATGGGGAAATTATTAGAAATAAGGCTAGACTAGTGGTTAAAGGGTTTAGTCAAGTCGAGGGACTTGACTATGATGAAACTCATGCTCCAGTAGCTAGACTTGAATCTATTAAAATGCTACTTAGCTATGCAACCCATAGAGGTTTCAAACTTTATCAAATGGATGTTAAATCTACCTTTTTAAATGGGCTAATAAAAGAAGAAGTGTATGTAGGTCAACCACATGGTTTTGAGAGTCTAGAACATACTACCTATATCTTTAAGCTTAAAACGGCCTTGTATGGTCTTAAATAAGCACCTAGAGCCTGGTATGAACGGTTGCCCTCCTACCTAATTTCCAAAGGGTTCAGTCAAGGATAAATTGACCCAACCTTATTTGTAAAGTCAATCAAACAAGATATATTTATAACCCAAGTATATATAGACGATATAATCTTTGGTTCAACTAATTCAGAATTCTTAAAAGAATTCATAACCTTAATGGAACAAGAATTTGAAATAAGCTTAGTAGGTAAACTAAATTATTTTTTAGGTCTACAAATTAAACAAACTAATAAAGGAAATTATGTCTACCAACAAAAATATATTAAGGAATTACTTAAAAAATTTGGAATGGAAAACACCAAAGAAATAAAAACTCCAATGGCAACTAACACAATCTTAGATAATGAACCAAATGGAAAATCAGTTGACCTAAAATACTATAGAAGTGTCATAGGTAGCCTTCTATACTTGACTGCAAATCGACCTGGTATTTTATTTACAGTTAATATGTGTGCTAGATACCAAACCTGTGCTAATGAATCTCACTTAACTAACATAAAAATATTTTTAGATATCTAAAAGGAACTTCAAATGTAGGATTTTGGTATCCTAGAACAACCCATTTTGAACTTGTAGGTTACTCTGACTCAGACTATGCTGGTTGTAAAGTAGACCGTAAAAGTACTAATGGTGGATGTCAGTTGCTTGACCCATCACTTGTCAGCTAGTTTAGTAGAGAACAACATTGTATTGCTTTATGTATTACTAAGGTAGAATATATAGCAATAGGAGAATGCATTGCACAATTATTGTGGATGATTCACGCTCTAAAAGATTTTAATTTAAACTTTACAAAAAAAATGTATGAATTGACAATGTCAGCTCAATTAATTTAACAAAAAATATTGTGTATCATTCAAGAACCAAACACATTGAAATTAGACATCACTTTATCAGGGATCATGTTACTAAAGGTGACATTGAACTCAATTACATTGAGTTCAAGTCAAACTTAGCTGATATATTCACCAAACTCCTCCTTGAAAGTGAATTTAGCAACTTACTGTTGGTGCAGGAAGCATCAAACGATCAAACCTGGATTTTGATAATGGAAAAGGGTTTAAAGTTAAGGTTATTTATCGTCTAATAAGTTTGAATGAGATTGTAGGAAAGCCCTAAGTGTTCTTAGGCAAAAACCCTAGCTGCGAGTAGACAGGTGGAAAATCCTAGGGGTGGTGATCCTAGGTTCTAGGGGTGGTAACCCTAGGTGGAAAGTCTTGGTGGGTCAAGAGCTTGGGGGCAATATCCTAGAGTCGGAGACTCTAGGTTGAAATCCTGGTGGTCGCGGACCGGGTGGAAGTCTGGATGGGTCATGGAGTGGACGTCCAGCATGAAGACTGGAAGTTTCGGGTGCCGAGCAAAAGTCCAGTCAGTCTGGAGGATCGGTCTAGCAACAGGTAACTTCTCTTGAGAGAAGTAGGTGAGGATGCATTCCCCGAAGAGGGAACAGTAGGCGTCGGTTCGACCTAGAGTTTCGACGAAACTCAAAGTCAAAACCGAACAGTCAGAGGCTATCAAATCTCATATTATATATATTATTTTATGCCTGGACTAACTTTATTTTATAGAAAATAAGGGGCTAGAAAACGTTGGTCCGGGCGCTCGGAGTCGGTCCAGGTGCCCGAAACTCAAAAGTTATCAGCAAGCTGATGTGGCACATGTCGATTGGCCAAACCATGTGTTCCAGGCACCCAGAGGGGTTCCAGGCACCCGAAATAGCCTATAAAAGCAGACTTCGACTAGGAGCTTCACAACAAGTCATGAACAAATTTCTCTTCTTCGAGCTACTCAGAAAACACTTCTACGATACCCGAAAGCTCCAACGACGATTCTACTGAAGATTTCTTTATACAAAGTTGTCGGTATTCTTTAATTTTTAAATTACTTGTAAAACTGTATTTGTACTCTTTCCAATTGATTAGTGATTGCCCATCGAAAGTACTCTCACGTGCGGTCCTTGGAGTAAGAGTCGCCACAGGCTCCGAACCAAGTAAATTCTTGGTGTTTGTGTTGTTTATCTTTATTTTCTGCTGCGTATTTACTCAAAATGAACGAATTAGCCACGAGCACTATTCACCACCCCTAGCACTTTGCGATCCTACACTTACGACGTCAGTTAGAAATGTGTTTAGTAGACTAGGACCAATATTTTCAATATTATTTTCAACATTTCCAAATTCTAGGGAAAATTTCTTTATTTATTTTTCTCAAAATTCTCTTATTTTTAGAATTTTCAAAATGAATTTTAGCCTTAGTCTAGATAAAATCCATAGAAAGCATGCTCTTATAGATTTAGGACTTAAGCATCTCACCAACACATTAGGGTTCCCTTGTTTGTGTATTCCAAACTTAGAAAGGGGTGAGATGCATAGGCAGTTTGCCTCGATTTAAGATGCTTATATTAGTGCATCAATATAAGTCTGAGTGTTAAATACCAAATTTATAGCAATCAGTTTTAATCCAGGTTAGTCAAACACTAATCGGATACAAAGATTTGACTTGATTAACCAAGTGAGCACTGCTATCTTCTGATAGTTAGTTAGTAACTAACGGTTAGACAGTTAAAAACAATTTATAGCTGATTAGATTATTCTTAGGTTTAGGGGGAGGACAAATAAATCATATTTTTGAAAACATTCCATTTTTTTAATTTCCATTTTTAAAATTATTACATGTCTTGAAAAATTATTTTGAAAACTGTCTCAATTTTTCCAAACTACTTTAAAACAATTTTCAAATGTTGCAACATTGTCTTGGAGAACTTTAACCTTAAATCTTTTAAAGTTTTTTTTAGGAGAACTCAGCATTTTCAATTTTTTTTAGAAAACCTTAAATTTTCTAAAGTTCGTAGATTTTAAAAGTATTTTTCAACTTTATAAGTGAAAATACTAATATCCAGTGTTTTAAAATTTATTTGAAAAGTGTCTTTAACCGTTTTTTTTGCTTTACAAGATGTCTTGAAAACACTTTGAAAAAGTTTTTGAAAAGGTTCTTTTCAAAACTTTTTTTTTTACTTTGAAAATTTTAAGTTGTTTTTGAAAGGCTAAGTGGTTTCAAAACTATCTTTAAACATATGTTTTTTTAAATATATGTTTTAATAAGTTTTTATGGTTAACATTTTTTCCTCCTTGAAAAGAAGTCCTGAGAATTATTGTAAAAATGTTTCTTACTTTCTCTAGAAAATTTCTTTTTGTCTACTCATGTTTTTTTTTATGAATGCCAAAAGGAGAGGGTTAAGGGGTTAAGTTGAAACAAATCAGAATCCAAAAAACTTAAACCATATCATACTTAAACCATATCATACTTAAACCATATCATGTGTCTATTTATGATTGCATTTCCCCCCCTAACTTAACCCTGTTGGACCCCATGGTTATTTTGATGTGATCAACCAAGTTAGGTTAGGTTCTACTTGTTATTTGATCCCTCTGTCTAAGTGTGCAGGAGCTTAGGAGCGCAGGAAGTCGAGCAGAAGACGCAGCTAGCGAGAAGGACGACACCGGAAGGGAGCTGACGGGCTCGGTTGGACCCCATGGTTATTTTGATGTGATCAACTTATTTGATCCCTGTGTCTAAGTGTGCAGGAGCTTAGGAGTGTAAGAAGTCAAGCGGAAGACGTAGCTAGCGAGAAGGACGACACGGAAAGGGAGTTGACGGGCTCGGTGCGTCTGAAGGAGGAGAGAGCTGCGGAAGAGTACACCGGTGGATGAGAAGAATATGCGCGACATTCGAGGGACGAGAAGCTAGGTCGGTAGCCTGCTCAAGGAGAAGGCCGGAAATTGGGTTTGAGTGAGCCCTATTTCAGTTGGCCGCAATAACCCATGCAATCGGGGCCTCGGAAGAAGAGAACAAGTCAAAAGGAGCTGAAGAAGCCATTGGAGGCGCCTTCAACAGTGTTGAAGGCACCCTCAACCTTGGAGGTGCCTTCAATAGTGTTGAAGGCGCCTTCAATCTGGTCAACTCGACCATTTACGTGCGGATAAAGTTTTGACAGACTATAAGATGCTTCAATCTGGTCTATCTAGTGTCAAATCATCCTGAAATTCTGACAGACTATAAGATGCTTGAAAAGATTGATCAACACCTTGCATGCTTCTATAATATGAATTTTGATGATCCATCCAATCTTAATTGTAGTAGTGAGGTGGGTTAGGGATATGCTACCGTGTTTGGAAATAATCATGCTGCTTGGGAATTTCTTGGGGTTGAAAGTTCCGAGTCTAATAATTTTCCAAATCATAGCTATCAGTGCCAGAAATTAGATCATTCATGAGAGGTTGAAACAAACACTGAAGTTCCATAGTATTACATCTTTTTGGAAGAAGTGACAAAAAGCAAATGGATGAGACGTACTACCACACACTTTACAAAGGTACTCAAATTGATCATCATTTGAATCATAATATTCATCAATGAAAAATCTTCCTCTTGCACTCATAGGTATGAAAAATTCTCTTAAAGACCTGCTTGACATATTAATGCTCATAATATCTAAAAATAATTATAAGGAAAACCAAAAATGTAGAATTAAAGACAAGAAATAAAATGCATAGTAAAAATAGGGAAGAAAATATAAAAAGTAAAAGAAAAAGAAAAATATCTAGAGTAACTCATATGTTAATCAACTAATGTTAATAAAAAATAGTCTCCGGTAATGATGCCAAAAACTTGATGTGTGCCTGTAAGTATACTGGTGTTATCAAATAATAAAATATCGATCCCATAGGGACTATTAATTAAGTACTAGTTAACTTCTCATGATGAATTATCTAGACAATCGAATGTTGGCTCACAAACACTTAAAGAAGAAAGAGAAGGGAAGAGAAAGAGAGTAGGGAGAAAGAGAATAAGCGTAGGTGAGTAAAGGATGATAGATTTTAGGATTTTGATTTTATTATGATACTAGTAATGTCTCTATACAATGTTCATCTACCTAACTCCATGCTTACACTTGTGTAGAGCTTTTAACTAAAGTTCAATACAATCCCACACAAGTCGCACCGAAGAGTTTACCCAAGTTCTAATGTCATTAAGTAAGGAAGCAATTCTAGAAAGTCTGGTTAAAGGGATACCCTCTGTCACAGCCCCCCTCCGGTTATATAATAGTTAGGGTTATCCAATTTACTTCTGAATGATAGATTAACGTAATTAAGTATAAAAGGTAACCTAGAAAGTCTAGTTAAAGGAATACCCTCTGTCACAGGGCACCTTGTTCATACAATCGCTAGATTACACAAGTCACTTCCTAATATTAATTTAAGAAAAACTCCTAAAACTCTAATTAACTTCCCTAGTAGAGAATCAATCTCTGTTTCAAGGAAACACCGAAGAAAGTAAGGGATATGTTCTATCACAATGTCCCATGGTCTTACAATTCAAGGTCCTTCCTCTACATGGTGATCAAAACTCTACATCTGAATGTATTGGCCTCACATATATTTCGTCAAATACATACAAGGCACAACACACAAGAACAAGTCATAAAACATATCATAGTATAAGAAAATATCCAAATACATAGTTCATACGTCACATAGCATCATAACTACTTCCTACATCCTAGATCTAGAGATCTACTCTATTGCGAAGGATTTACAAACAAGAGATAAGAAACTAAGCATCCTACAATCCAAAACACAATATATGGAAGAGAGGAATGCTTATCTATGCATCACCAATATTCTTGCTTGTAATCTTTGAGGTGGACGGATCGGCGAAGATGAAGCTTCAAGGGTTCTCCCAAGGGGGAGAACCCTTTCCCAAGGAATGGGGGCAAGTCCCAATTCAAAGATATGTGAGAAGGAGAGAAAAACACTTTATATAGAGCTAGGTACGAGCCTAGCACGACCTGTACCACAGTCGTCTAAATCCACACGGCCACATCTTGCCTTAGCTCTTGTTTAGTGGCATGACCATATGGATTCCACATGGTTGTGTGCTGTTTCCGCTCTAGATATTGACACGGCCGTGTGAATCTATATGGCTATATGCTACTTCGGCTCTAGAAATTGACACGACCGTGAGAATCCACACGGTAGGGTGCTACTCCACTGTTTCATTGACATGGCCGTGTGGATTCCATGTGGCTGGGGCTTGCTTCATTCATGCTTTGTGACACGGTCATGTGCGTTCACACGGCTGGAGCCTTCTCTTCCTCTGGACATGTGGCACAGCTATGTGGATTCCACACGGCCTGCCCCTTTTTCTGCGTTTATTCTCTAAGTCATCTACAAGGGTCTTTTTCGCTTCAAATCACATCCTATCAATAAAAAAAATGCAAAGAGCAGATCTCCAAATAAAAGGAGTAGAAATATGATATTATAATGAAATAGGGTGTAAGAAATATAAATTATGCTCATGAAATACAAGCAGATGTGTGTTAAAGTATGCATAAAAGTGTATATAATCTACACACATAACCCATGGAAAAATATATCGAGTCTACTAGTCATGAGATAAAGGAGACTACCTATAGCATTACGATATAACTTAGGGTCAACTTTTTTTTCCCTCAAGATCACTATCTAATTTTGTATTAGTGGTCATGAGAGTAGATATATCTTTGGCATTTTTTGTTCTAAATTTTTTAAATAACTCTTTTGCATATTTAGATTGATGAATGTAGATTCCCTCTTTTATTTTTTTAAATTTATAAACCTTGGAAAAATGTTAACTCACTAATTAAACTTATTTCAAACTCACTCTCTATGTGATTGATGTACTCATTTAAAAAATCTTTATTTGTGGAACCACAAATAATGTCATCTACATATACTTGGATGATAAATATATGATTACCACTATTTTTCAAAAATATGGTGGGATCAATTTACCCTCTATAAAATCATTTCGATACTAGAAATATTGACAATCGTTCATACTAAGCCCAGGGAGCTTGTTTTAGCCCATATAAGGCCTTTTTAAGTTTATACATGTGGTTTGGATACTTTAAATTTTCAAACCCCATTGGTTGCTCAATATATACCTCTTCCTTTATAATACCATTTAAAAATACTAATTTTACATCCATTTGATACAATTTAAATCCCTTATGAGTGGTAAAAGCCTACATCATCCTAATAGACTCCAATCTAGCTATGAGTGCATAAGTTTCATCATCATCTAACCCTTCTACTTGATTGAAGCCTCTAGCAACTAATCCAGCTTTTGTTTCTTACAACCATTCCCTTATCATCAAGCTTGTTCTTAAAGACCCATTTTGCATCAATAATTAATTTTTCTTTGGACCTAGGAACTAAGTCTCAAACTTTACTTCTTTCAAATTGAGATAATTCATCTTGCATTGCAAAAAATCCAATCCGGATCAAGCTAGGCATTATCAATGGTTTTTGATTCAATTTGAGAAATTATGGCTACTTGACATCCTTCACTTCTAAAGTAAGATTGAGTTCTCACTCCTTGTGTGATATCTCTTCCTACATGATCTAAGGGATGATTTACATGAATCCTAATAGGTCTTGATTCTTTATTTGTTGTAATTTTGGGTTCAAGTGGTAAAGTTTCAATTTTCTCACTATCACTCTCTTGGTTTTCTCCCCCTTGATCATTTTCTTCGTTTAATGTTAATTTCTCTACTCAAATTGTGATTCTTCATCATTTGTTCTAGTAGGATTTGAGGGAGGATTTTCTTCAAACATAATATTTAATGATTCTTCAACTAATTTAGATCTTTTATTGTAGATTCAATATATCTTGCTATAACTTGTGTAACCTACAAGAATACTCTCATCTGCCTTAACGGAGAATTTTCCTAATTGATCTTTGGCATTTAGAATATAAATCTTACATCCAAGCACTCTAAGATATTTAATTATAAGTGGTTTACCAAACCACAACTCATGAGGTGTCTTTCCCAGAAACCTATGTATTAATGTTCGATTTTGTACATAGCAAGTTGTATAAATTGCTTCGGCCCATAGACACAATGACATGAATATTTATTCAACATGCTCCTAGCAGCCTCTTGCAAAATCCTATTTTCCCTCTCAATAACTCTATTTTTTTTAGGAGTTCTAGGCATGGAAAATTCATGTTTATACCCTTTTCCATGCAAAAACTTGTGAACCTATCATTTTCAAATTCACCTCCATGATCACTTCTTATTTTATTTATCTTACTTAAGGGAAAATGTCCCGAAGAAATCCAACTTTCAAGAAATATTTTTCTAGATAAAAAAATATTTTTAAAGAATTTCTAAGGAAATGTTTAAAAACTTTTCAAAGCATTATTTAATTCTAATTTTAATGCTTTTATCAGAAAGTTAATTAAACATTTTATTTCAATATTTCGGCTTCCAGGTCGTGGTGAGACACTAGGCCTTCTTGGTTATTGGAGCAACAACCACTTCCTTAGACAAAGCTTTCATAAAGAAACTCATTGTTTAATTTTCTCACTGTAAGCTTTTAACTAAAAGAAAAATTTAAACTAGCAAAGATTTTGGAACTCAGTAAAGGTTCCTTCCTACAGGGTTGGTCAAAAACTTAGGGGGTACATATTCTTTAGGTATTCTTCTAAGTTGACCTTGATGTTTTCTTACATACCAGTTTAATTCTCCATAAACATTAATTTTTGATTTTTGAAAAGCATTAGTTTTTAAACATGAGTTTTCAGTTTTCAATTTCCAAATTTAATTTCTCATTTTATAAATTTAAATTTTCTAACTTTCTTTTTAAATTGGTAATTTCTTTTTTTAATTTGACTAAGTCTTTAGTAAGTACTTTGATAAACTTAAAAGACTGAGTAGGAGTGAGATCACGTACCTTACTTACCTCACTTGGTGATGCTCCCCCTTCATCGTAGCTTTCTTCTTCTGATTCTCCCCCTTGATCAATACTCATCTCTGAGTCCGAGTCATCTTCGAAGAGATGGTTGGCCACCAGTGCTAGTCCCGAGAAAGCTTCGGCTTTTGACTCGGAGGATGAAGAATCATCCCATGTAGCCTTCAGGCTCTTGCGTGTAGAGGATGTCAGTTTTTGAGGCTTCTCTTTGTTCTGTTCTTCAGTTTGGGGCAGTCATTCTTGATGTGTCATTCCTCATTGCAGTTGTAGCATCGGACCGTCCTTCTGTTGTTTTGATGCTTTCTCGACTGTGATTTAAATTTATTATTTTTATCAAATTTATTTAGCTTTCTTACCAATAATGCTGCTTCGTTTTCATCGATCGAGGCTTCGGAGTCAGAACCATTTATTCTAGCCTTAAGGCAATGTTCTGACTAATCTTCTCTACTCCATTGGGCTCTGCAACTCGAGATTCGTGAAGTTCAAAAGTAGAAAACAAATTTTCTAAAGTACTTACCTCGAAGTCCTTAGAGATGTAGTATGCATCTACTAAGGACGCCCATTCTGGAGTTCTGGGGAAGGCGTTGAGCGCGTACCGGATAGAGTCTCGGTTCGTTACTTCTTCTCCAAGGTTGCTTAGTTGAGTTATTAGCTCCATAATCCTTGCTTGGAGTTGCGCTACCTTCTCGCCGGTGTTCATCCAGAGATTCGTTAGTTGTGTCCGAAGGATGTCGCACCTCGCTAGCTTTGCTTCCGAGGTACCTTCGTGGTGTTCTAGGAATTTTTCCCAGAGGTCTTTTGCGGAGTCGTAGCTTCTGATCCGACTTACCTCCTGGGGTGGAAGAACGCTGAGCAAGTGGAACTCAGCCTTTCCATTAGCCACGAAATCAGCCTGTTCCTTCTTCATCCATTGGCATTTTTCTTTGTCTTTTGGAGCTGCAAAACCATATTTCATTGTAATAAGAATGCCAAAATCCATTTTAAAGAATGCCTCCATTTTTCGCTTCCATGTAGTGAAATCTCCGTCGAACTTTGGGGGATGAATGTTCGCGCCAACCATTGTCCTGATATTTATGCTTCAGACGACGGTTAGTCCTTCTAAGGCGGTTGGGCTCTGATACCACTTGTTGGTGCAGCGGGACCGATAAGAAGGGAGTGAATTGCCTGCCACTCAAAAAGTATACCCTCCTCAAAGAACTTTAACTCAAAATGAAAGCAACAAGAGTATTATAAATTAAATGACAGAAACAAAAAGAGAGACGACTCAGCTATTTGACTTGGTTACAACCGAGACGGTTGTTAATCCAAGGCGGTTGGAAAGCACACTAGAAACGTCTCCTTCTTTAAAGGCGGAGAAGCCTTTTACATTTTGAGAGCACAGAAGTTGCTAAGAATGAAAGTACAGAGTTGTTGTTTCGTTGCTTGCTCGAGGCCCCTTTATATTGGGGTTCCAGAGCTTATCTGATCACGTAATCTTCAGGATCAGGTTTTGACTTGAGAGGGATCGGTCGACCGATCCCCAGGTTTGGTCGACCGAACCTGATGAACTCTCCCAGCTTTTCGTCTGGATACAGGCTCTGTGGATTGAGCTTAGGTTCGGTCGACCGATCCTTGTGTTCGGTCGATTGATCAGCCAACGGTCTCCCTGAGTTGGCCCGATCAGTACGCTCGACTAGGTCTTCTAGCTGGCTTCTGAAGATAGGGGCCTGATCAACCAACGGCTGGATGTTGACATGGCTGTGATGGCTGGCTTCTGAAGATAGGGGTTCGATCGACCGATCATGGCATTTGGTCGATCGAACACTTGTCAAGTCAACTCCCGGTTGACTTTCTCTGGTTCAGTTTGCTTGGGTTATTTCGGCCAACCGGAATAGGGCTCACCCGAACCTAATTTCCAACCTTCTCCTCGAGCAGTCTTCCATCCCAGCTTTACGTCCCTCGAACGCTGTGCATGCACTTCTCGCCCACCAGTGTACTTTTTCGCAGCTCTCTCGTCCTTCGGATGCACCGAGCCCGTCGACTCCCTTCCCGTGTCGTCCTTCTTGCTAGCTGCATCTTTTGCTCGACTTCCTGCGCTCCTAGGCTCCTGCACACTTAGATACAGGGATCAGAAAAATATGACCTAACCTAAACTTGGTTGATCACATCAAAACAACCACGGGGTCCAACAGGATCCCCTCGGCGGTGATGTCTATGCGGGCTAATATGAGATTACGCTGCCCAAACTTGTGGTATCAATCCCAAGGGTCGAGAAAATAGATGTCAAGATGTGACAGTAGGGCATGTGGATCTCAAGTGACGTGACTAGATTGGATGCATGAACGATGTTATGGAACATATGTAATGCTATATCGATGTCTAAGCGCTGACATAATGCATACAGGAAAAAGGAATGTGAAGGTCGCATCTTCGAGACAGCCCGAGATGTGATCGGCAAAATACATGCTGTCAGGACTTTGTACATAACATAATCCTGAATCCTAAGGGAGAGTGACCTGAACTCAGTCAGGACCTCTAGTCTCTCCTCCCCAAAGAAATACATGTAGATGGTGTCTAATGTGATGTGGGAATAGGGGTCACCAAATGGTAAATCCCTAGCTGAGTAACACAAAAAGGAACATGCAGATGACCTAAGCTCTAGACTAGTGTGAATCAAAGAAGGGGTAAACTGGATATCCTGTCCACCAACTCTGGTGGAGTAGGTCAGGTTGTCAACCTTCTCGAGGTTATTGAAGAACTGAGCACATAGGTCCTGATTTACTGTATGACTGTAATAAACCAGTTTACTAAGCTGACAGTGCTCTATCATCTGGACTGTAGGCTTACAAAACTGAGCAAAAAATGACCTACTCAAGTACGTAGGTTTAATAGTGGTAAACTTGTGTCTCGTGAACTCAATCCTATGCCGCTCTGAGGGGAACCTAGGATCGGTGGAAGGTATGCTAGCGGGAGCAGGATCAATGTTTCGACGTTTCCTATTTTTGTTTCAAGCAATTCATACAGCAAAGAAATGGACAAAAGTAATATATACTGACAATAGATAAGTTAAGATTATACCTAGGAGGCATCCTGAGGTTTTAATGGAGGTAGAAGGCAGAAAATTGGGGTTGAAGGAGCCTCAGATAGTCGGTTTCCGACGAGAAAGTGACCTGCAGTGAACTTTCTGTTTGCTGCATATGTTGGCATTGAGGGCGCCTTCAAGCTCTTTGAAGGCGCCTTCAATGTTGCATTTAGGGCGCCTCGGACTTGGTCCGAGGCGCCTTAGTGGATTTCGGCGGGAATTTTCCCGACGATTTTGGAGGGCGCCTCTGCCATAGCAGAGGCGCTTTCGTTCGGTGCCTTTTTTTAAAGATTTTTAAAAGATTTTAAAATACATTTTAAAAAGATTTTTAAATAAATCTTTAAAATATTTTTAAATAAAACTTTAAAATATTTTTAAATAAATTTTTTAAAGATTTTTAAATAGTTTTTAAAAGATTTTTAAATAATTTTTTAAAAGATTTTTAAATAAATCTTTAAAATATTTTTAAATAAATTATTAAAATATTTTAAAATAAATTTAAAAAAGATTTTTAAATAGTTTTTAAAATATTTTTAAATAAGTTTTTTAAAAAGATTTTTAAATAAATTTTTAAATAAGTTCTTAAAAGATTTTTAAATAAGTTTTTTAAAAAGATTTTTAAATAAGTTTAAAAAATATTTTTAAATAAGTTTTTAAAAGATTTTTTAAATAAGTTTTTTAAAAATATTTTTAAATAAGTTTTAAAAATATTTTTAAATATTTTTTAAAAGATGTTTAAATAAGTTTTAAAAATATTTTTTAAATAAGTTTTTAAAAGATTTTTTAAATAAGTTTGTAAAAGATTTTTTTTAAATAAAATTTTAAAATATTTTCAAATATAATTTAAAAAGATTTTTAAATAAGTTTTTAAAAGATTTTTTTAAATAAGTTTTTAAAGGATTTTTTAAATAAGTTTTTAAAAGATTTTTAAATAAGTTTTTAAAAGAATTTTTAATAAGTTTTAAAATGATTTTTAAATAGTTTTTAAAAGATTTTTAAATATGTTTTAAAAAGATTTTTAAATAGTTTTAAAATATTTTAAATAGTTTTAAAAAGATTTTTAAATAAATTTTTAAATGATTTTTAAATAGATTTTAAAAAGATTTTGAAATAGTTTTAAAAATATTTTTAAATAAGTTTTTAAAAGATTTTTTAAATAAGTTTTTAAAAGATTTTTAAATAGGGTTTTAAAAGATTTTTTAAATAAGTTTTTTACAAGATTTTTAAATAAGTTTTTAATAAAAATTTAAATAAGTTTTAAAATGATTTTTTAAATAAGTTTTTTAAAAATATTTTTAAATAAGTTTTTAAAAGATTTTTAAATAATTTTTAAAACATTTTTAAATATGTTTTAAAAGATTTTTAAAATTTTTAATTTAATTTAATTTTAATTAATTGATTTAATTTTTAAATTTAATTTAAATTTTTAATTTGATTTTAATTAGTTGATTTAATTTTAGTAATTTTATTAAATTAATCCTTAGTCATCTCAGCCGATCTGAAATTTTAAATCAAGGAATCCTATAATTTTGTGAGATGAATTAGGTTTGATTATAGGATTTAGTTTAACTTTGTGCTAGATTCAAGTTTAGCTTTGGGCTCAACAAATAGACATTCTTTGGATAAACTTCTGGGCTATGGTGAGTCACCTGCACATCATTAGAGTAACCATGCCTTCGAGGTTTTCCAAATAGTCCTATCCTCTAAACTTAGTACAAAACCTTGATCTAACTAGTTAGGATCTGTAAGGGGTAGCTTCGGTCAATTTCACTTAGCTAAATACACCAGGTCGAAGCCATATCTTCCTAGACATGCATAGAATAAGCTTCCCTAACGTACTATCATCCAAAACTTCACCAGTACCACAAGTCAAGTTAAACTGTTGTCCATTTTTATTCTAATCCTAATTACCCTGCCGGGTAGGTTACTTTTTGTTACCTTGTCGAGTAAATTATTTTTAGAGGTACTAGCTATTCTGGAGCCTCCCCCTACATTATTTATTTTTGTATTTATTTATTTATTTAACTTTATAAATTAGATTTGAGTTATTATTCCTTTAATGGTTTATCTTTTTATCAGGATATTTTTTTCTATTTTCTCCCCCTGGATCATTGCCTCGATATGGTCTATCAAGGTAATGTACTTGATCCTTGGGAACCCAATATTGACCAAGTCCAACTTGATTGACTAGGTTGGACTTGGGTACCCATGCTTGGACTATCTTACTATTTGGTTTGTTAATAAGCGATAAATAGGACCAGAATTTCTGTTTTACTTTAAATCCTAGTCCGGATCGATTGTATACGGCTTTCTGTTTTCCAAGAATCAAGTCAAGATTCTTGGAATCTAGTGTAAACCGTTCCAATGCAATCTTCAAATCCTTGATTTGAATTTTCAGGCTGGAATTCTCTTCCTCAAGCTTTTGAACTTGAGTTGAGGTTCCGGTCTGAACAGATTCAGTCAAGGATTCGGTATTAGTCGCTTCTTTAAGGGATGTTACTTCCTTTAGAAGCGACTTGATCCGAACATTGGACTTAGCTACTTTATGCATTAAGTAATTAATTAAATTATAAAGATGATTCATACTTACAGAGGGGTTTGACCCTTCGGAAATGGATACGGATCCGTGGCTGCTCTCGGACTCGGCTTCCGATCCATCCTTGCTTCCAGATTCGTTGGTGTAGTCTCGGGCTGTCAATGCGAGAAAGCTTGCCTGCTCGAGTTCTTTGTTGTCGGATTCCTCGGAAGAAGACTCGTCCCAAGTCACCTTCAAGACCTTCTTTCTTCTTGGCTTTTTCGGATCTTTCTGGTTCAGGCAGCTCGCCTTGATGTGCCCCTTTTGATTACACCCATAGCACGTGACTTCGTATTTCACCTTTGAGCTTGGTTGAGCTTCTTTGGATTGGATGACATTTCTGACATCCTTTTTGTTGAATCCATTCTTTTTGTAGAGTTTCTTCACCAGGTTGACAAGCTCGGTCGTGAGCTCATTGTCGTCGTCTGATTCTAGTTCTTCTTCTGACTCCAATTAGGTTCTGCGTTTTGATTTCGATTCGTGTTCTCTACCTGTACCTGCAACCAAAGCCAACCCTTTCTCGATCGGGCGTGCATTAATATGCTCATGCAACTCGAATTCGGAGAATAACTCATCTAGTTTTATAGAGGAAAGGTCCTTAGACCCCTTGTAAGCATCTACCATGGATGCCCATAAGGTGTTCCTTGAAAAAACGTTCAGAGAGTACCTGATTATGTCCCTGTTCTCCACTCTTTGTCTAATCGCATGAAGCCCTGTTGAGGAGATCTTGGATCCGGGCATGGAGCTGGCTTGCCGTCTCACCTTCATGCAATTTTATATTGTATAATTTATTGAGAATTAAATCTCTTTTACTTACCTTGGCATCGGACGTCCCTTCGTGAAGCTCAATCAACTTCTCCCACAGCTCCTTTGCGCTTGAGAATGGGCCAACTCGGTTGAGTTCCTCCTTTGTTAGTCCACACTAGAGGGTGCAAGTTGCTCTAACATTTGCTTCCACCTTCTTGATTAATGCTGGATCCCAGTTTTCGCAGGGTGTAGGTTTGTCGTCTCTGTCAGTTGGTAGTTCAAATCCAGTCTTGACAATCATCTACATCTCAAACTGGATCTTCAAGAAATTCTCCATTCTGCCCTTCTAGTAACCGAAGTCTTCTCCGGTGAAGAGCGGGGGACGGACAGTGTTGTAGCCTTCTTGTTGAGCCATTTAGAGGATATGTACAAGAAAAACAAACAAATAGAAAAGAATATCCCAGGACTTGATCTTGGATTAGTAGTACGGGATGTATTATGAAAGAAAAGCGAACTCGAGTAGTGTTGCACCAACTTCGAGCAGAAATCGACTCAATAAAAAAAAATAGATTGGAATATAGCAATAATACTAATTCCAATTGACTCCGAAAAAATTGAAAAACACCATGAAAAACTTGCTTGATTGGTGGTTGCACCAAATTAAAGCTACCCCGCTCTGATACCAATTGTTGGATCGAAATTGCGCTAGAGGGGATGTGAGATCTCGGAAAATTTAATTAATAGGGTTATTTGAGAAATAGCCTTATAGAATTTTTCCGGAATTTTTAAAAATTTTCTGGGAATTTTTCTGAGCTCGTAAGATGGGTTTTGAGGGGATCAATTTCGGATTCGGATTAAAGCCTGTTTGGGATACCTGTTTAAGTGAGGAAATGTTTATTAATATAAACATTTCCCCTTTTCTTTTTATTTTCCCCAAACGCCGATCACGAACCCGATTCATCACTTCCTCCCCGACTCTTCCTCGCATTTTCTCTCTTAGCGACCGGCGATTTTCTCTTCATCTTCTTGGCGTCGTCGCCGGCACAGATCAGTCTTGGAGCGAGAAGGAGGGAAGCTTGTCGAGTCTCCGGTCTCCATTCTCCGATTTCTTCCTTCTCGGCCGATTCTGCCGAGCCCTAGTTTCTGCTCCGGCGTGGTTGGAGTGAGTTCAGATCTAGCTGACATCTTTCGTCTCCGGGCTGCAGATGCCGCATCACGTCTCCTCGCAACCTCGCCTCACTGCGATCACCCGATCGCCGGCACAGATTGGGGTCCGGAGCACAGGGGCGAGGAGCTAGCTTCCCAGATCTTGCGACGTCTAGAGCAAGATCCTACGACAGGGCCGATCCTTCTCCTCCCCTGATGCTCTCCATCGTAGTGCCCTAGCGTAGTGTCCGATCCTTCTTTTTGTTCATCGACAAGAATTTAACCGTGCCTAATTGTGATCTTGAAGGTGAGGCATTGTATTCTGTAAATAGGCATTGTTTGATCCGTGATCTTCAATCTTGATCTCTGTTCTTGACTTGATCAATAATCTTCCAGATTGATTTCTTCTTGATCCGAATTGTAGAGTGGAATTCAACACATTGCTGTTCTGTGGACTTTTTGGTGCGGCAACAACCCATCCATCAGTGTTCCCTTGATCCAGAATCAACAGTAGCTGGATTGAGGTATGGTGTAGTGAGGTTGATACATAATTAGTGTTGTGTTGATGAATTAGGTATGTATTGAACTCGGAATGAATTGGATTGGTACATGATTAGTTAGGGTAATTGATCTTAGTGGTAGATCATGTTTCGAATTTGGATATTGTTAGATAATCACGTGTTAGATGATTAGGTATGATCTTGATACCTATTGATAATTTATAATCATTAGGTTGTGTAGATTAATTAGGTTATATGGATTTAGGTTTGATTTGCGAATCTAATGGTTAATTAAGGATTAGGAAATTATTCCTAATTAACCGTTAGAAAGGTGGAGGGTTATAGGTTAGGGTTTGTCCCTAAATTTCTGTTTAGGAATTATTTAGCTATTTGTTTGTATTCTAGCTAAATAAAAGTAAATGTATTTATTTACACAGGACTCTGATTCGAGACGAGCATCTCGACATTGGATTAGGACTGGATTGTATCTTCTATTTGAGGCGGGTACCCTTTGACTTATCTTTTGATACTTTCTTATGATATGTATAGTTTATATATAGTTACTAGTGATAGATGGTAGATTTATTTCTTCCCTGGTCTTAGCTTAGTTGATACCTATCACATGCTTCTACTGTTAGATGCTTTACATTAGTCTGGTTTACTTTTATCTCTTGCCATGTGTATATGTGTTCGTGGTTATGGTTACTTATAGTGCTTATCTACCCATGATTAGATGCTGGAGATACTTGTTATATATTGTTGGATTCATGTTGTTTATATCTCTGTTATATATCTACGTTTACCTTTTTGGCACCTACGTATATGGAGGAGGATACGTTCAGGTATGAAATTCTGTAGCCGCATGCACCATACCGCATGATTGCATGCTGGGCGATGGACGACTCCATTATTGTTGAGCTCGTCGGCCGGCTACATGAGGGCCTGCACACAACGTGTCTACTGCATGGGTAGTGGCACAACACTTAGGGTGTGTATGGCAGGTTGCTCGGTGGTGCATCGCCGGGGTGCTCATGGGTAGCACGATACAGCGGGGTTGCAGCCGGGATCCCTCCCCGTCATTGCGTACCGGGAGTTGAGAGCATTGCGCTCCCTCACTATGTTTGAGGTAGGAGGATAGGTGTACTCCGACAGCATCCCGTCCACTCGGTCACTCTTCAGGGGTAGTGACGTCAGAGTGCACAGTGTCACAGCCCTACCCACGCGGTCTCACCATTGTGTGTGAGATACTGACTGGCGTCAGGGGTGACCATGTCATATTGCATCATATGCACAGATTGCATTTATTGTGATTGTTGCATATTGGATGATGCACTTGGGTGACTGCATATGATTGACATGCATACAGGATACATGCGTATTTGCTCTGACTATCTTTATCTGTGTATGTCCACAGTCATTCGCCCAAGCCTCGCAGGTGAGTACAGTTTATTTCAGTTATGCATTTTCTTATTATTCTAGCTATAGACTGTTCTTTATGCCTATTGCTGGTTATTACAGTTTTTTTCAGCTATGCATATCTGTTATACTGTTAGGAGACTATACCGTAGATTGTACTGTTAGGAAACTGTACTGTAGATCCTATGGTTTAGGAGACTGTACCTTAGGATATTGCTAGTAGTTATATGTTGCTGTACATATCTATTGGATTACCTGCTGAGTTCTTTGAACTCACCCCGTTGTTACTATTTTTCAGGTTGAGGCCGCCAGGAGAGGTTCCAGTCGCTAGCCCCATTATCGCGAGGATTTTCTTTGTCGGATTATATTTTGCTTTTGCATCTTATATACTTGTATTGTGGGTTTGTGTTATGGACTTTATATCGAACACTTGGATTTACTACTTTTGAGTTTTCCGCTGTGGATATATTTGTTGGTTGCTACTCGGAAAACCTAGAGGTTCCACTGTACAAAAATTTTGTACAAAGGTCTGAACCTTTTCCTAGCTACCATGTGTTCTTTTAAATTAAATTTTGGATCGCCTGCGGAACTTAACACGTTTGATCCAAAACTTAATCTATTTGTTCTTTTAGGTTTTGACTTGGATCTCCTGCGGAACTTAACACGTTCGACCCAAATCACCTTAAGTTATTAATTCCATTAAATATTAATTTCCATAATTGGTTCCCAGTACTGACGTGGCGAGGCACACGACCTTCTTGGATATGGGAGCAACCACCACCGACTAGACAAAACCTTTTATAGAAAGCTAATATTTAATTTCCTAAAATAACTTTAGGTTAACCGAAAAGAACAATCAAATCACAAGGAAAAGAAAAAACAAAAGAACACAACATCGAAAAACATATTCGAAATTCTAGAATCGTAAGCCTCTTGTATTTGGTATTGTTTCCATAAATAACTAGTATGATGCGGAAAGAAAAATTACTAGTTATACCTTGTAGAAAAACCTCTTGATCTTCTACCGTATTCCTCTTCTAACCTCGGACGTTGTGTGGGCAACGATCTTCCGAGATGAGAACCACCAAGCACCTTCTTCTTCCTTACAGGTTTCGTCCATCAAAACTTCTCCTAGGATGAAGAGGTTCGGCCACCACCACCATGTCCAAGGGATGCTAGAAAAGAGGCTTCTTTTCTCTCCTTCTTCTCCTTCTTAGATCCGGCCACCAAAGCTATCTCCACCATGAGAAGGTTTCGGCCACACAAAGGAGAGGAGAGGAAAGAAAGGGCCGGCCACACCCAAGGAGAAAAGAGAGGAAAAATAGAATAGAGTCGTTAGCATTGAAGCCTCCTCTACCCCCTCTTTTATAATCCTTGATCTTGGCAAATAAGGAAAATTTAATAAAAACTTCCTTAATTCTTTTTCCATTGAAAAGGAAAATTTATTTAATTAAAATAATTTTCTCTTTTCAAATTATAATGGCCGGCCACTCTTCTCCCCAAAACAAGAAGAGTTTTAATTAAAACAAAAATTAAAACTTCCTAATTTGTTTCTAGAAATTTATAAAAATTTCTCCTATAATTTTAATCCCTTCATGATTGGTTAATAAAAAGAAATTTTATAAATTAAAATCTTTCTTTTAAACATGTGGATAATTTCCAAAAGGGAAGTTATCTCTAAAAAATTAAAATCTCCTTTCAATCTACAAATAAGGAAAGATATTAAATCTTTTCTTAATCTTTTGTAAAAACTAATAAAAGAGAATTTTTAATTTTTAAACTTTCTTTTAAATCATGAATATAATTAAAAGGAAAGTTTTTACCAAAATTAAAATCAATCTTTTAATCTACAAATAAGGAAAGAGATTTTAACTCTTCTCTTAATCTTTTGTAGAATCTTATAAAAGGAAGGATTTAAATTTTTAAACTCTCTTTTAAATTATATTATCCACATAAGAAAAATTTTAAAATTAAAATTCCTTTTTATTTTAATAGGTCCGGCCACATGAATTCACCCATGAACATACCCATGACCGGCCCTAGCTTGGTCTCCAAGCTAGCTTGGCCGGCCCCTATAGGATGGGTAAGAAGGTGGGTATAGGTGGGTATAGTACTCTATAATTAAGAGGCTACGATAGGGACCGAGAGGAGGAATTGGTTTTGGTCTCCCGATGAAATTAAGCATCCCGTGTTCGCCTCGAACACACAACTTAATTTCATCAATAATAATTCATTCCACTAAAGAACTATTATTGAACTACCGCACCAATCCCAAATTACATTTTGGGCTCCTTCTTATTATGAGTGTGTTAGTCTCCCTGTGTTTAAGATAACAAATGTTCACTAATTAAGTAAGTTACTGACAACTCACTTAATTAATATCTAGCTCCAAGAGTAGTACCACTCAACTTCATCGTCATGTCGGACTAAGTCCACCTGCAGGGTTTAACATGACAATCCTTATAAGCTCCTCTTGGGGACATTCTCAACCTAGATTACTAGGACACAGTTTCCTTCTATAATCAACAACACACACTATAAGTGATATCATTTCCCAACTTATCGAGCTTATTGATTCATCGAACTAAATCTCACCCATTGATAAATTAAAGAAATAAATATCAAATATATGTGCTTGTTATTATATTAGGATTAAGAGCACACACTTCCATAATAACTGAGGTCTTTGTTCTTTCATAAAGTCAGTATAAAAGGAACGACCTCAAATGGTCCTACTCAATACACTCTAAGTGTACAAGTGTAATTATATAGTTAAGATAAACTAATACCTAATTACACTACTACCTTCCAATGGTTTGTTCCTTTCCATCTTGGTCGTGAGCTACTGTTTATAATTTATAAGGAACCGATAACATGATCTTCTGTGTGTGACACCACACACCATGTTATCTACAATATAAATTAATTGAACAACTACATTTATCATAAATGTAGACATTTGACCAATGTGATTCTTATTTCTAGATAAATGTTTATACCAAAAGCTAGGCTTTTAGTATACATCCTAACAATATTTTCATTACTTCGTGGATTTTGTCTTTCCTCGTTGTAGTGGAGTACGATGTTTACATATATCTTCGAGATTCTATATCATCTTTCCTTATTAAACTGCGTGGATTGATTATATGTTGAACTGTGTGGGATGTTGATATAAACTGTGTGGTTTGTTTCTTATTTGTATTGTATTGTTCCGGCCGTGTGTGGCCGAGGTATAGATATATGTATTCTAGATTCATATTGTCACCCGTACAGGGGAGATGCTGCCGAAATTTCTTCGGACAGGGACTACCTGGGGCGTGACAATTTATTTGGTATCAGAGCATGGGTTACGTTGCTCTGTATTTTCTTTTTATCTGATACCAATTTATTTGGTATCAGAGCAAGCGATACCTACTTGTCGGGTTTCGGATTTACGATGCTTACTTTCGTGAGCCTTTCTCGGTATTTTCGGATTTGTCCGGATTTCCGTCGATTTTCTCGTTTCGGAATTCCGAGGCATTTTGACGAGGTTTTATTGGTTCTATTTGGGGCTGAGCAGCGACAGGACATCTCCAGATGGTAAATAGGTAATTTAGTTAATTTTTCAGTTCTTATACTTGTAGTGATATCTGGGTAACATTTCTTTATAGATATGCCACCTACACGTGTACCAGCACCGAGACGTGGGCGGCCACGTAAGAGGCCGTTAGATTCTCCTGAGGCAGAGTCTTCAAGAGGGGTCTGCTAGGGCTGAGCCTGCCCGTCAGGGGCAGACTCGTCCGGTCATTGTGGGTACGTCTGCGTACCAGATCCTGATAGTTCCGACGTCAGAGGTACCTACCTCGACTGTACCACCAGTGGTACCACCGTCGGTATATTCAGCACCTCCCCCATCAGCTGTACCCGCAGAGTACCCGACACCCTCTCTAGCTGTGCCTGCTACCGCGTACTCGGCACTGCAGACACATGTGCCGATTACTACATATTCGGCACAAGTACCGGCAGCACTGGCTGTTTCTTACCCGATACCACCCACCGTACCTTCAGTGGCCCCTACATATGTCTACTCAGTAGTTCCGCCATCAGTACTACCTATAGGAGCAGTCCCAGTGGTTCTGCCCAGTACTGTAGTGATGCCCACCGACATAGTTACAGCACGTGCACGGATCCCAGCCTTAGCAGAGTCGGCGAAGAGCCGATTCACATTATTCCGCGGAGAGACTGATCCGAGCATAGCTCAGTCCTGGATTGAGACTATGGAGCGGGCGTTCTTTTACATGGCCTACTCCGAGTGGGAGAAGGCCGAGCTGGCTGCTTACCACCTGCGAGATGGGGCAGAGATCTGGTGGGACACCCAGCGCTCCATCATAGGCGATCAGCATATTACCTGGACGAGATTTAGGGAGGCATTCGAGAGTCAGTATTTTCCCCGAGCATATCAGATGACTCTTCGGCAGGATTTTCTTAGTCTGCGGCAGAATAACCGCTCAGTGATGGAGTATAATGCTGAATTTAATCGGTTGGCCAGATTCTGTCCTGAGTTAGTTGCCGATGACAGATCTCGTATGCTTCAGTTTGTCCAGGGACTGGACGGGCATCTTCAGCTGAAGATTTCTGGCTTTAGTACTTCATCATACACCGAGACACTGGATAGAGCTCTCATGATTGAGTCTACTCATCGGAGAGTGAATGCAGATAAGAAGAGGAAGCAGACTGATCGGACTTCCGGACAGAGCCAGCAGCCACAGACTACTGGACAGCAGCAGAGCAGTCGCACTCAGACGGGTCAGGGTACTTCGGGGTCATCTGGCCGATCCCAGAAATCAGGAAAGTCTTCCTCAGGACGTTCCCGGTCTTCTCAGCAGAACCGGAAACAGTCCACTGATGACTCGCACTGCACCCGTTGTGGATCCCGAGATCACATCACCTCTGCATGTACTCTGGGACAGTCAGTTTGCTATTATTGCAAACTGCCTGGGCACATCAGCCGAGGTTGTTCGCTGAAGGCCCAGCATGTAGCTTCCGGAGTTTCTGTGTCGGGAGGACCACTTGGTCAGTCTGGGACTCAGCGAGGAGGGCCGAAAGCCCAATCTTCGCGTCATCAGCAGAGGACAGCTCCCACTGCAGCAGCTGCTTATGGCATTCAGGGTCAGGAGCATTCTGGCGTCCTTATGGAGTCCCAGAGTTCTATTTCGGGACCTCAGTATCTGACTCAGGAGCAGTATCAGTTGCAGCCTCAGCCATTGGCGCAGTATCAGTTACAGCCCCAGCCACCGATTCAGTACGTATTGCAGCCTATAGTCCCATCTCTGACTCAGTATCCAGTACCGACTCAGTGGCAGGCTCAGACTTCGACGCAGCAGCCTTTGGCAGTGCTACCGCCTCTACCACCGACCGATGCTGGACGAGTACAAGCGGTCACCAGAGAGGACGCACAGTGGGCCGACGGATCCGTTTTCCGCGGTACGATTTTACTTTATGCATTTTCTGCTGATATGCTAATTGATACAGGTAGTTCACATTCTTTTATATCTTGTGCATTTATGAGAGAGATTGGTAGACTACCTTCTCATAGACCGCGACGACTGACCGTCTCCTTTCCATCTGGTGATACCTTGGATGTCACTCAGGAGGTCAAAGGTTGTCCGTTAGATTTTGGTAGCATCATACTCACCGTAGATTTGTTAGTACTGGAGATGGTCGAGTTCGATATTATCCTGGGTATGGATTGGCTGTCTGCTTATCATGCCAAAGTTGATTGCCAGAAGAGGGTGGTTACGTTTCGACCTCCGAACCAACCCTCTTGGGATTTCACTGGCATCAGAGACGATGGGATATCGACCATTTCTGCGATACAGGCGCAGAAACTGCTATCACATGGATGTCAGGGATTTCTATTATCCTTGATTAATACTGACGACAGCAGTAGTTCTCAGCTCTTAGACGTTCCGGTGGTCCGGGAGTATCCAGACGTATTTCCAGACGAGCTTCCAGGTTTGCCTCCTCGAAGGCAAGTGGAGTTTGCTATTGAGCTGATTCCAGGGACTGCACCAGCATCGAAGGCTCCTTATCGTATGGCACCGAAAGAGTTGGACGAACTAAAGGTCCAACTCCAGGAGTTATTAGATAGGGGATTTATTCGCCCTAGTGTATCTCCGTGGGGGTCTCCAGTACTATTCGTCAAGAAGAAGGATGGTACTCTGAGGTTGTGCATCGATTATAGGCAGCTGAATGCAATGACTATCAGACGGAGGATGTCAGAGGCTCAGGACCGTCAGAAGAGTTATGCTGATCAGAGACGGAGACCCCTGGAGTTCTCCATTGGTGATCATGTATTTCTTAGAGTTTCACCCACGAAAGGGGTGAAGAGATTTGGTCTCCGAGGTAAGCTAGCTCCCCGATATATTGGGTCATTCCAGATCTTGGAGAGGATTGGAGCAGTAGCTTATCGTCTGGCGCTACCACCATCTCTAGCTGGCATTCACGATGTATTCCACGTATCTATGCTGAGGAGATACGTATCCGATCCGGCACATGTTCTGTCAGATATATCAGTTCCTATTCAGCCAGATGTTACTTACGAGGAGGTTCCGGTGCGGATTCTGGACCATAGAGAGCGTCAGTTGCGGAACAAGACTGTCCGGCTGGTTAAAGTCGGATGGCAGCATCATTCTGACGAGGAGGCTACGTGGGAGCTGGAGGATACGATCCGAGCTCGATACCCCCATCTTTTTACTGTTGGTTGCTACTCGGAAAATCTAGAGGTTCCACTGTATAAAAATTTTGTACAAAGGTCTGAACCTTTTCCTAGCTACCATGTGTTCTTTTAAATTAAATTTTGGATCGCCTGCGGAACTTAACACGTTTGATCCAAAACTTAATCTATTTGTTCTTTTAGGTTTTGACTTGGATCTCCTGCGGAACTTAACACGTTCGACCCAAATCACCTTAAGTTATTAATTCCATTAAATATTAATTTCCATAATTGGTTCCTAGTACTAACGTGGCGAGGCACATGACCTTCTTGGATATGGGAGCAACCACCACCGACTAGACAAAACCTTTTATAGAAAGCTAATATTTAATTTCCTAAAATAACTTTAGGTTAACCGAAAAGAACAATCAAATCACAAGGAAAAGAATAAAACAAAAGAACACAACATCGAAAAACATATTCGAAATTCTAGAATCGTAAGCCTCTTGTATTTGGTATTATTTCCATAAATAACTAGTATGATGCGGAAAGAAAAATTACTAGTTATACCTTGTAGAAAAATCTCTTGATCTTCTACCGTATTCCTCTTCTAACCTCGGACGTTGTGTGGGCAACGATCTTCCGAGATGAGAAACCACCAAGCACCTTCTTCTTCTCCTAGCTAGGTTCGGCCAACACAAAGAAGCTTCACCAAGGACGAAGAACAAAACACCAACTAAGCTCCAAGGGATACAAGCTTTCTCTCCTTCTTCTTCTTCTTCTCCAAGTAGTATCCGGCCACCACAAGAACTCCAAGCAAGAGATAAGTTTCGGCCACCACAAAAGAGGAAGAAAGGAAGAGGATGGCCGGCCACAATAATTTTCTTCAAGGATGAATAATTTCGGCCACCACCAATGCTCCAAGGGATGCTAGAGATGAGACTTGCTTTCTCTCCTTCTTCTCCTTCCTTGATCCGGCCACAAACAAAAGCTCCACCAAGAAGATAGGTTTCGGCCAACAAGAGGAGAAGAGAGAAAGGGAAGGGCCGGCCACCACACCAAGGAAAAGAGGGAGAAAAATAATAGAGGTTGTTTTCCATGAAGGCACCCCTACCCCTTCTTTTATATTCCTTGGCTTTGGTAAATAAGGAAATTTATTTATAATAAAATTTCCTTAACTTTCCTTGACAACAATTAATTAAGAAAAAATTAAATAAATTTTCCTAATTAATTGTATATGGTTGGCCACCTCATGTAGAGCAAATAGGATAATTTTAATCAACAATTAAAACTTCCTTTTTTGTCTTTGGAAATTTTAAAAAATAAAATTTCCTTTTAAAATCCCTTCATGGTTGATAAAAAAAAATTTCTATAATTTTAATTTTCAACATGTGAATAATTTTTCAGAGAGAAAAAATAAAATATCTTTCCAATCTACAAATAAGGAAAGAGATCTAATCTCTTTCTTTTAATCTTTTTTGTAGATCTTTTAAAGAGAGATATTTTAATTTTAATTCTCTGTAATAAATTATATCTTCCACATAATAAAAATTAAAATTAAAATTCTTTTTAATTTAATGGGGGCCGGCCACCTAAGCTTGGGTTCAAGCTAGGGCCGGCCACCCATGAACCAAGGCTTGGTCGGCCCTAGCTTGAACCACAAGCTAGCTTGGCCGGCCCCTTTCACATGGGTATGAAGGTGGGTATAGGTGGGTATAGTACTCTATAAATAAGAGGCTACGATAGAGACCGAGAGGAGGAATTGGTTTTGGTCTCCCGATAAAATTAAGCATCCCGTGTTCGCCCCGAACACACAACTTAATTTTATCAATAATAATTCATTCCACTAGAGAACTATTATTTAACTACCGCACCAAACCCAAATTACATTTTTGGGCTCCATCTTATTATGAGTGTGTTAGTCTCCCTGTGTTTAAGATATCGAATGTCCACTAATTAAGTGAGTTACTGACAACTCATTTAATTAATATCTTAGTTCAAGAGTAGTACCACTCAACCTTATTATCATGTCGGACTAAGTCCACCTTCAGGGTTTAACATGACAATCCTTATGAGCTCCTCTTGAGGACATTATCAACCTAGTATCTCTAGGACACAGTTTTCTTTTATAATCAACAACACACACTATAAGTGATACCATTTCTCAACTTATCGGGCTTATTGATTCATCGAACTAAATCTCACCCATTGATAAATTAAAGAAATAAATATCATATATATGTGCTTGTTATTATATTAGGATTAAGAGCACACACTTCCATAATAACCGATGTCTTTGTTTCTTTATAAAGTCAGTATAAAAGAAACGTCCTCAAATGGTCCTACTCAATACACTCTGAGTGTACTAGTGTAATTATACAGTCAAGATAAACTGATACCTAATTACACTACGACCTTCCAATGGTTTGTTCCTTTCCATTATGGTCATGAGCTACTGTTTATAATTTATAAGATACTGATAACATGATCCTCTGTGTGTGACACCACACACCATGTTATCTACAATATAAATTAATTGAACAACTACATTTATCATAAATGTAGACATTTGACCAATGTGATTCTTATTTCTAGATAAATGTTTATACCAAAAGTTAGGCTTTTAGTATACACTCTAACATTTACTTGAGGTATGTGGGTTAGAGTTCCTTTCAGCATTTATACTGCATGGTTATATTTCAGTGTTTGCTGTAGGTTATAGCGAAATTTGGAGACCAAATTTTTATTAGTAGGGGAGGATGTGAGATCTCGGAAAATTTAATTAATAGGGTTATTTGAGAAATAGCCTTATAGAATTTTTCCGGAATTTTTAAAAATTTTCTGGGAATTTTTCTGAGCTCGTAAGATGGGTTTTGAGGGGATCAATTTCGGATTCGGATTAAAGCCTGTTTGGGATACCCGTTTAAGTGAGGAAATGTTTATTAATATAAACATTTCCCCTTTTCTTTTTATTTTCCCCAAACGCCGATCACGAACCCGATTCATCTCTTCCTCCCCGACTCTTCCTCGCGTTTTCTCTCTTAGCGACCGGCGATTTTCTCTTCATCTTCTTGGCGTCGTCGCCGGCACAGATCAGTCTTGGAGCGAGAAGGAGGGAAGCTTGTCGAGTCTCCGGTCTCCATTCTCCGATTTCTTCCTTCTCGGCCGATTCTGCCGAGCCCTAGTTTCTGCTCCAGCGTGGTTGGAGTGAGTTCAAATCTAGCTGACATCTTTCGTCTCCGGGCTGCAGACGCCGCATCACGTCTCCTCGCAACCTCGCCTCACTGCGATCACCCGATCGCCGGCGCAAATTGGGGTCCGGAGCACAGGGGCGAGGAGCTAGCTTCCCAGATCTTGCGACGTCTAGAGCATGATCCAACGACAGGGTCGATCCTTCTCCTCCCCTGATGCTCTCCATCGCGGTGCCCTAGCGTAGTGTCCGATCCTTCTTTTTGTTCATCGACAAGAATTTAACCGTGCCTAATTGTGATCTTGAAGGTGAGGTATTATATTCTGTAAATAGGCATTGTTTGATCCGTGATCTTCAATCTTGATCTCTGTTCTTGACTTGATCAATAATCTTCCAGATTGATTTCTTCTTGATCCGAATTGTAGAGTGGAATTCAACACATTGCTGTTCTGTGGACTTTTTGGTGCGGCAGCAACCCATCCATCAGTGTTCCCTTGATCCAGAATCAACAGTAGCAGGATTGAGGTATGGTGTAGTGAGGTTGATACATAATTAGTGTTGTGTTGATGAATTAGGTATGTACTGAACTCGGAATGAATTGGATTGGTACTTGATTAGTTAGGGTAATTGATCTTAGTGGTAGATCATGTTTCGAATTTGGATATTGTTAGATAATCACGTGTTAGATGATTAGGTATGATCTTGATACCTATTGATAATTTATAATCATTAGGTTGTGTAGATTAATTAGGTTATATGGATTTAGGTTTGATTTGCGAATCTAATGGTTAATTAAGGATTAGGAAATTATTCCTAATTAACCGTTAGAAAGGTGGAGGGTTATAGGTTAGGGTTTGTCCCTAAATTTCTGTTTAGGAATTATTTAGCTATTTGTTTGTATTCTAGCTAAATAAAAGTAAATGTATTTATTTACACAGGACTCTGATTCGAGACGAGCATCTCGACATTGGATTAGGACTGGATTGTATCTTCTATTTGAGGTGGGTACCCTTTGACTTATCTTTTGATACTGTCTTATGATATGTATAGTTTATATATAGTTACTAGTGATAGATGGTAGATTTATTTCTTCCCTGGTCTTAGCTTAGTTGATACCTATCACATGCTTCTACTGTTAGATGCTTTACATTAGTCTGGTTTACTTTTATCTCTTGCCATGTGTATATGTGTTCGTGGTTATGGTTACTTATAGTGCTTATCTACCCATGATTAGATGCTGGAGATACTTGTTATATATTGTTGGATTCATGTTGTTTATATCTCTGTTATATATCTATGTTTACCTTTTTGGCACCTACGTATATGGAGGAGGATACGTTCAGGTATGACATTCTGTAGCCGCATGCACCATACCGCATGATTGCATGCTGGGCGATGGATGACTCCATTATTGTTGAGCTCGTCGGCCGGCTACATGAGGGCCTGCACACAACGTGTCTACTGCAAGGGTAGTGGCACAACACTCAGGGTGTGTATGGCAGGTTGCTCGGTGGTGCGCCGCCGGGGTGCTCATGGGTAGCATGATACAGCGGGGTTGCAGCCGGGATCCCTCCCCGTCATTGCGTACTGGGAGTTGAGAGCATTGCGCTCCCTCACTATGTTTGAGGTAGGAGGATAGGTTTACTCCGACAGCATCCCGTCCACTCGGTCACTCTTCAGGGGTAGTGACGTCAGAGTGCACGGTGTCACAGCCCTACCCACGCGGTCTCACCATTGTGTGTGAGATACTGACTGGCGTCAGGGGTGACCATGTCATATTGCATCATATGCACAGATTGCATTTATTGTGATTGTTGCATATTGGATGATGCACTTGGGTGACTGCATATGATTGACATGCATACAGGATACATGCGTATTTGCTCTGACTATCTTTATCTGTGTATGTCCACAGTCATTCGCCCAAGCCTCGCAGGTGAGTACAGTTTATTTCAGTTATGCATTTTCTTATTATTCTAGCTATAGACTGTTCTTTATGCCTATTGCTGGTTATTACAGTTTATTTCAGCTATGCATATCTGTTATACTGTTAGGAGACTGTACCGTAGATTGTACTGTTAGGAAACTGTACTGTAGATCCTATGGTTTAGGAGACTGTACCTTAGGATATTGCTAGTAGTTATATGTTGTTGTACATATCTATTGGATTACCTGCTGAATTCTTTGAACTCACCCCGTTGTTACTATTTTTCAGGTTGAGGCCGCTAGGAGAGGTTCCAGTCGCTAGCCCCATTATCGCGAGGATTTTCTTTGTCGGATTATATTTTGCTTTTGCATCTTATATACTTGTATTGTGGGTTAGTGTTGTGGACTTTATATCGAACACTTGGGTTTACTACTTTTGAGTTTTCCGCTGCGGATATATTTTCATTACTCCGTGGATTTTGTCTTTCCTCGTTGTAGTGGAGTAGGATGTTTACATATATCTTCGAGATTCTATATCATCTTTCCTTATTAAACTGCGTGGATTGATTATATGTTGAACTGTGTGGGATGTTGATATAAACTGCGTGGTTTGTTTCTTATTTGTATTGTATTGTTCCGGCCGTGTGTGGCCGAGGTATAGATATATGTATTTTGGATTCATATTGTCACCCGTACAGGGGAGATGCTGCCGAAATTTCTTCGGACAGGGACTACCTGGGGCGTGACAAGAGGGGGGGTGAATAGTGCTCATGGCTAATTCATTTACAATTTAAAACTTTATCAAAGAAATGCAGCGGAATAAAATAAAAGACAAACATAGAAATACACAGGCTATTTACTTGGTTCTGAGCCTGTGGTGACTCCTACTCCAAGGCCCATGCTCGTTGAGCATTTACGTTGGGAAACAACTATAATTTCGTTAAAGTGTTTACAAAATGAAGTACAATAATCAAAAGAACAACTAAATACACCAACGACAATAGAAAATTGAAGATTCTGAGCTCCGGGTCATCGACGTCAAGTTGTGGCTTCGTCGGAACGTCTCATTAGTAGCTCGTTGCACAAGGATTGCTTAGAAGGTTGTATCTGTGCTGCTGCCTCGAGACTGTCTTTTATTGGCTATTGAGGGCACCTCCAATGCCCCATGGAGGCGCCTCTAACATGAAATCTGATCCCGTGTTGACCGCTGCGATTTAGCCTTCGCCGCTGCCTCTTATCCGCCTAAGGGCGCCTCCAATGCCCCATGGAGATGCCTCCAAGAAGCAGTCCAAGGTGCCTCCACTGTCTTCTAAGGCGCCTCTGAGCTCACTGTGCAGATAGCTCCAGCCTTGTACTCGAGGCGCCTCCAAGCTCCATGAAGGCGCCTCGGACACTGTTCATCCGAGGCTTAGTTTGTTCCTTTTGTACCTACAAGACACGTTAGTCTCAAAACAACTATATACCCTGCAAGACAAAGTTAGAATAGATATAAATATGATAAATCAAGTGATTGACAATCATCAGACTGTCCGAGTCTGACTTTGGATTTCCTACCAGAAACCCTAGGTCGACCCGACGCCTACTGTTCCTTCTGCGGGGAATGCGTCCTCACCTACTCCCCTCAGGAGAGATTACCTGATGCCAGTTTGATCCTCCAGACCGACTGGACTTTTTGCCTAGAGTTACCACCCCCTAGGATTTTTCTCCACCTAGGGTTACCACTCCCTAGGACCTAAGGTTACCCCCCTTAGGATTTCTCCTCCACCTAGGATTACCACCCCCTAGGACCTAGGGTTACCACCCCTAGGGATTTTCTCCACCTAGGGTTACCGCTCCCTAGGACCTAGGGTTACCACCCCCTAGGATTTTTCTCTTGCCTAACCGCAGTTAGGACTTTCCTACAAACTTGCTTAGGCTCATTAGATAACAATTAAGCTTAACTTTGAATTCCTTTTTCCATTATCAAAATTAAGGTTTGATCGTCTGATGCTATCCGTACCAACATGGAACACCTCCTCAAGCCACAGTATTCAATTGATGATACTTTTGGAGATGAAACTAATTGAAGGCGAGCTATATACTATTGTTCAAAGGTGATTCATAGGTATGTGATTGATAAGTAATTTTCATTCATCTAATCATGGTCTCATTTTGCTTCTTTGGGATATGCAACAAGTTTTCTTGAAGGTTCTCATTACAACGACGCAATTTATACATTGTCACATACGGTGTTGTATCGCAAGGTGAGATTTCTTGGGTGCCTTTCTTTATGATTTTCGAATGATTGTCACTCGTCGACCTTTATGGAGTGATCTCACTACACTTGGAAAGGGCATATTGGAGTTGTGTCTCCTTATAAGGGGAATTCAACTCTCTATTAACGATTCATGATAAAGAAGGGAAACTAGTTATGAATTATGAGCTATATGATGTTGAGCTACTCGATGTGCTATTTAAAAATTTATTTCAAAAATTGTCACACCCCAAGTAGTCCTTGCTAGAAGAAATTTCGGCAACATCTCCCCTGTACGGGTGATAATATGAAACTTTACTACAACCAACTCATACACGGCCAACACGGCCGGAACAATAAATATAAAATACAACAATCCACGCAGTTATATATGTCGAGTATAGCCTCCAGCTGACTACAAGTCACAACCACACAGTTTATTTAAAAACAACCTACTCCACTATAATGACGGAAAATGCAAAGCACAACAGAGAAACCATCGCAGCGGAAAAATAAGTAGTAGACCAAAACTCACTAAAAATCCTCGAGTATAAGTTATACATCACACACATATATAAAATGCATAACAAGGAAACCAAAAACCCAAAATATATGAATCCGTCGCGACAAGTGGTGGGGACTAGCGACTGGAATCTCCTGACAACATCAACCTGAAAATAGTAATAATCAATAGGGTGAGTTCAACAACTCAACGGGTATCGGGCTGACATGCATACTAAATAATAACCAACAGTAACAAATATGTGTACAGTCTCCTGAAGTAATGAAAAATGCATAACTGAAAGAAAATGGAGAAGCTATACTCACCAGGACCTCCTATCAGGATAATAAGGTTGTTAGACCGTAAATAACATGTCCTTGTATGCATGTCAATCATATGCATTCATCCAATATACAACAAATAAAGTGCAGCAAACACAAGCAATAAATGCAATCATGCATATGACATGGTCACCTCTGACGCCAGTCAACCATCTCATACACGATGGTGAGACCGAGTGGATAGGGCTATGACAACTGTGCACTCTGCCATCACTGCTCCTGATGAGTGACCAAGTGGACAGGATGCTGTCGAAGTACACTTATCCTCCTACCCCAAATCATAAGTGGGGGAGCTCAATGCTCTCATCTCCCTAACACGATCCAGAGGAGGAATCCCTGACGTACTACCACACTACGTCACACTACCCATGAGTGGACTAGTGGAGCACTGACAGAACAAACTGCCACACACCCTGCCTGATATACCACTAACCAATGAGTGGTTGTGTGTGCAGATCTATGTAACTGGCGATGAGCTTGATAACCATGATTTTACTGTATTATTTTGATTCATATAAACATGGTTTGATGTTGATTTCATAGTTTTAAATCATGGTTACATCACATTTCGTGCAGTGTATAGATTTTGGACTTAATTACAAATTATTTTATTTTTATGTTATTTGATGCTAATATTTGATTCTTATTTTGTAGGCATCGAAAGATCTTGGATTTGGATCTATTCGAACCGAAATTGGGCTCGAATCGGAGTTTAAACGAGAAGATCAAGCTTTGGAGCATTAGGGGTCATTCATCAAGAATAGGATAGATCTGAACCATCTAGTGAAGATCTGGCTCATCCGGCCTAATGAGGAGGAGATCTCAGCCATAGATGAAGATCCAGATGTTTTGATCCAGATTTGAGTTCATATAGCCATTGATCCAGCCCGAATTAATCTGGACCGTTCATCGAAGATTGGGCAGATCTGAACCATCCAGTGAAGATCTGGTCGATCCGACCTAAGGGAGAGTAGATCCAGATCCTAGATCAAGATTGGCACCTTCGTATCAGATTTTGGGTGGCTTTTCACCGTTGATCAAGCGTCAATTCAATGTCAGCCGTCCGTTCAGATCTGGATCTGATTTAAATGAGAAGCTACAGAACCATTCCTCTTCGTCGACTCCTCCACAGTGCTGAGCTTCACGTCCCGCGGTGTTTCCTCTCCAGCGAGTCCGGCCCCTTTCCTTTCTCTGATCATCCTCTCAAGCTTCAACCTCGGTGGTTAATCTCTAAAGCAGCTCATCCCGATCATCTGGAACCATCATTGGGTGTTCTCTCCGGCGGAAATTTGCTTCCGGTGTTCCTCTGTTTTCGCCAGATTTTGAGGTGGTCTTCCAATCGGCGACTCCGATTCCCATCAGTGGCGCTTGGAGGTGGTCCGCCAGCGTTATTGAACTTCATCCGATGCCCATCCGCAGTCCGCAACATCATCCCAGATCCAAAGAGCTCCGGGTAGCAGAAATCCAGATTTCCGGCCATTCATGGGGTTCCGAGTTGTTCTAGCTTGTCTGGGGTGGTCCGTCGGCATTGTTGAGCACTCCTTGAACTGAGACGCAACTGAGGTTCTTCATTAAGGTCCAGAGTTGGGTGGTCTTGACTTTGCCACTCTTGTGTGACGGCAAGAATGTGAAGCTTGTTAGATTGGTTGAGAGATTGGACCGGTTAGGGTTTATTTAGCTTTGTTACTGTTTTTATAGCTTAGAACAGATTTCTTTTATGTTTGTTACGTTCTTATCATTGCAATTTAGCATTTCTTTGTTTTGTTGAAGTTTAATTCATGTTTGGTAGTTGTAATTTCATTGATACATTTAGTTTAATTCTTGTTTGATGCTTAGTTAGTTGTTAAGTTTTAAATTAGGGTTTAAATTCTTCTTTAGGTTAGAATTCAATTGTGTCTCGTTATTTCATATTTAGTTTAAGTGTGTGTTGATGGTTTAATCACACGTAGGGTGACAATGCATTGTGATTTGATTATTGGCACATAGTTAGGGTTTCATTTATGCATTAGATTAATTGTTATTTTTCTGTGCTTTTCATTCATTAGATTTATATTCAAAGTTCAAACCCCCATTTTCATGTTAAAAACACCAAAAATAGAAATAAATGACAATCCTAGATTACATCCTACCGTTGTTCCTCGAGAGATCGATCCTGGGCTCGTTACTACAATATTATTGTGAAATTAAGGGGTTCAGTGGAAATACATTTGTACAATTTGATTAGCGGATGTGACAGATTCGTTTACCAAATTTTGGTGCCGTTGTCGGGGACATGATATGCAATGTTTGGTAATTTTAGGATTGTTTTTATTTTTGAAAACCTTAAATTATTTTTTATTGTTTTGATTGCTTTCATTCTTATATATCCATGTGTTTGATTTTATTTGTTCCTGAGTCTTCTAATTTTATTTGCTAGTTGTTGTATAAGAACAGGAAATTCTTTTTATCATGGATCCATATTATCAGCATTTTGGAGATTGGAGTCAGAGTTATTATTATCAGCCTTAGACTGAGATTTATGCGCCTGAATATCAGTATGAGGATGCACAAGAACAAATTGAAGAATCAATTTGGAAATTCAATGAAATTATGCAACAAATGAGTGAGCATCAGGAGCAACAATTCTCAAGGATACAGAATATTCAGATTCAGTTAGATGAAATTGCATCGTCCATTAATCAGTTACAAGCACAAAACTGTTGTGGAGAGATGGAGAGTAGTGATTTTGTCAGGCCTAACCCTACTTCCATTTATTCACAAGATTTATCTAGAGTTATTTATGATAATGATGTAAATGTTCAAATTTTTGATTCTACTAATGATGTTGCTTTAGATGTTGTAAATGATGCAGGAATTGAAAATTTACTTGAAGAGAATTTAAGTGTAGGGGAATGCTTACTGGAAGCATTACCTCAAGAATCACCAAGGATAGAAGATGTAAGTTTAGGGACTTGTGCTATGGAACCAAGCACCCAAGAATCACTACATGAAGTTGTACGTTCACTATAACAAGAGCTTGAGCCATTTCTTGATGAAAAGGAGGTAACAATCACCACTCCAGGTACTTTTCAACACGATAAGGTAAGTATTGTTTGTGATACATCAGAAAATTTCATAGAGGTACCATTTATTGATTTTATTAGATGTGAATCATTTCTTGAAATATCTTTTACCCACACTAATTTTCTGCTATTTTCTTTTTACCCCACATGTGTGTGGAAGGTGTTTTCTTTGATTGATGTTGTAGGAGAACATAAGCTTCTGGAGTGGGTGCTTACACTGAATCGCCTCAGACCTCCAGAAAGAATTTTCAAGGGAAAAAGGATTAATAAGAAGAATTTGAGTAGAACCATGATTACTCAACTTCCGGGGTGGCTTCTTTTGTTAGATCTTCTTCAACCACCGGGAATGAAAGGGGAGTTGGTTCTAATTTAGCTTTCTTTTGCATTTTAATTCATGTCTTGTTAATAGATTTTTTTTTTGAGAGACTTTCTTTAGTTTCATACTTTGCATTTTGCATTTTTGTTTACATACTTTGCATTTAGTTTGGTATACATAGCATTTCATTTTGAATAAATTCTCCATGAATTGCTTTAGTGATACTTTTAAGATGGTAAAAGCTTCTTAAATTTGATCATCAATTTTAGGTCATTTGACATGATTGGATGCTTTTCTCACATGATATTGGTTAGTGTGTTGGAGGATTCCATTTTGATCAATTGAGCTTGATTGCATGAAAATACCTAGAGAGGACCACCTTAAGCCTATATCTCATTACTTTCTCTTGTGTGGCATGCACTCATAACAAATTAAACTCTAGAACTTGCTTAGTTTCTTTTCAAAGTCACAATAGCATTTGTGTGCATAGAAATGAAGGATTGTTTTCATTCTTGATCCCTCATAAATTCCAATTCCTTTCCTCACAATTTTCTTTATACATTCTTAATAATCTTTGCTTGTCATTCTTTAATTGAGTTTGGTTGAATCGCTTGATGAGTAAGGATGCACAAGATTTCAAGTGTGGGGGAGAGATGATGAGATGATAAATTTTTGGAAATATTGGAGATTTTGCAATGGTTAATGGGATTGGTTCATTTTCTTTGATTGTGATTTTGTTGGTGGAATTCTTGATGCACTTTGATTTTTCTATGTGAAGGAAGGATTTAGTATTCCTGGATTCTGAAAAAAAAAACAGTGAAGAAGATTGAAGGAATGCTAATGAAAGACTTATTTAGAGTAGGCTGCAGAAGCAAGAATCTGTAGAAAAGAAGAAGTATATTGCTGAAATCTGATTGTGTATCAAGTTTGTATCAAGATTCAAGGGTGTAGAAGCAAATGGAAATTGAAGATGGTAGAAACAGAAAGGGAAACAATTCAGCCAGTGTGGTGATAGTGGTGTATCACAAACTCAGAAGCAGTATCAAGAAATTGAAAAAGAAGATCTGATTAAGTGTTTAAGTGAAAAGGAACAAATGGAATTGCAGAAATTGAATAACGCAGAATCTGGAATTTGAAACTTATTCACAGAAACCAAAAATTGAATTGAAATCTGTAATGTGCAGTAATGATATGGAATGTTTATGAGGTTTGAACAACAAGAAGAATGACTTAAGAATCTTTTCTCTAGTTTGAAGTATGGGTGAGACTTTAAATACTGAAGGCTAGGGAATTGTAGTTCTGGAATTAGTTATTGCTTTAAATGTGATAGAAGTTTTCTTGAATTAAAGTTGAATTTGATACTTGAACTAGTTATGAATTTGTATTCTGATTAATGACAGTAAATAATTTGAGAAGTCTTCACTGAATTCTGGAATATTAGGGAAGTTGAGATGGAACACTTAAGTCATTAAGGAATCGGGAATTGATGTATCAGTTACCATTAGTTTTGTACCAGGGTCCTGATTAATGAGATTCTAAGAGAGCATTTAATTTCTCACTATCCTTGATGATTCAATCCTTTTTGTTCCAAAACTTGTTAGATCCAGAGAATTAATACTTACTGCTTCTGCACTGAACAAATTGGAAAATCAAAACTTCTGTTAGATCAGAATTAATTTTCCTGAAATTCTAATACAAGATGCAACTGGAAAATCATGGTATCAATAAGGATCAGCTGGAGTTTGAAAACCAAAAGTTCGATATCAGATTCAATTCTGAAGATCACTTCTGGCAGGTTTCAGAACTCGGATTTTTGAAGATCTAATAACCTTTAACAGTTCCTTGAATTCCAGCTATGAGACTGAAATCTAAAATCATAATTCGAAGGAAATTTCATTTCTGAAATCATTTCTTTGAATCTGATCCCTGATGCAATTTCTGAAGTTATTTCTAGAACTGAAGAATATGGCAACTTTTGATATCTGAAATATTAGAGAAGAAGTAATAGAGAAGCTGATGAGGATTAGATTATTGTTTAGTACCTAGAAAGGAGTAACCAAGACAGCATTATCTAGTAATGTGTGTATCAAAAATCTGCACTGGTACACAATCTGGACAGTAATAAAACTGCACATATTTGAGTTTTTCAAACTGAGTTTTTGAAAAGCTGAAATGACACCTTTTGTGCCAAATGATTCTCTGAAATTTCAGCTGATATCTGCAAAGGATTAAGGAGGAATTGGCTGAAATTATATAGAAAATGCAGGAAGGGAATTTAAGATTGCTGTGCAGAAATGCAGAAGTTACAGAATTTGGAATGAAGCAGAAATGCATATAAGTTAACATGCAGGAATGTATTAGAGTATGTGATGAATTTTCGATTGGAAGGAATTGAAGGGCAAGCTAATTGTGATTGAATGCTTTGAGAATAGACTTTTGGAGGTTAAAGCTTTAATGTTTGGCTGGAATTTCCAAGTAGATCAGAAAAGAAGAAAATGCAGAAATTTCTGTACATAAAGCAATTCTATGCCATTTTAGAATTGAGTTATAACAAAATTGTGTTTCTAAAACCTGGAAATTTTTGGAGGATGAATTGATACAGATCTTAAAAGGCTAAGTGAAAATGAATTGAAATTTTTGGTGGCTAAATGATGATTAGTTGGCAGAAAGTCAGGAAGCTGTATAGAAATTCTAGAAACCTGCAAGTTCTGTGGTACAGGGTGTTTACAACCATTGGACCACTGAAAAATTATAATCCAGTTGTTTTTCAAGCATTGTTAAATGATGATCTTGTTTCTCCATAGTTTACAAGGGTTAAGACTAAGAAATTGGATGCAAAACAGAAACACATAGCTGGGAACTAAAACCAGAAACCAATTCTGCCATTTGGGTTTTGAACTGATTCTGTTTTTGAATAAGCTGTAATTGCTGAATGGCTGCAGTTTTGTGAAATCTGCAGAATTGTGTCATCTATTATAGGTGGATTACTATAGAATTGTCAAGTTCTATTTCCATACCAATTCAGCTGTATTCTTTTCCAGTTCCTCTCCTTCTTGTACTAAAGTGTCCTGTATCCAGCAAGTTGAAGCTGTTTGTGATGTGGAAAAGTGAAGCTGTGAATTAATTTTAAATGTTGTGTGCCAAAATTTCTTTTGCAAATAGAAGGACAGTAAAAGATCAAGCGGAGCACTTGGTTTTCTGAAGTTTTCTAGAACTTGAAGCATATGACTCTTTGAGTCTAATTCCTAGAACTAGAGTTCTGGAGTTGAATTTCATGAATCTGATCTATCACTTTCTAAAATTGAGTTGCTGAGATACATTTTTTGTGGGCTAGGGAATAGCTTCAAATTTTTGAAAGCTTTGAATTTCAAGGAAAACAGAACAGAGAAAAAATTATGATTTGCTGAATGACTGCAGCTTTGTGATGTATCAGTTGTTATAGGTTGTGTGCCAAGCCCTTATTGCAGTTTCGTTATCAATGGAAAATCTTGGTAAAGTTCATGATTACTCACTAACAAATGGTGTTACCAATTGTCCAAGTGTTTTACAGATTTAATTTGGATCAATTTAAATTCTGAAATCTGGAATCTGGAAACTGAGTTCACAGTTTCTGGATCCAAGAAATCAAGAATTCTGGAATCTCATTGCAGCACCTAATGATATTTGTTGAAAGATGAAATTTTTAGAGCTTCAGTTGGTACTATTGTGAGTTTCAATTCTGGTCTGCAGTAGGAGTAAATCATGAGTGTTGAAACTGCAGTGATATTTGAAGTTTTGAAATTAAATTCTGGAATGCTGGAATTGAAGTGCAGAATTCAGGATTTTGCTGTAATTTTGACATCAAAATTTTGGTTGCTACTTTAACCATGTGACTTTGTGCTACTGCTAAGGAAAAATGCAAGAGATTTGAATATCAGTTTTATTCTGAATTGAAATAATCTGTAGAAATAACTTGCAAAAATTTTAAAGTCTGAATCTGTGAGTTGCAAAAATAGCTTTGAATTGTTAGTTTTGGAGCTGTGATTGATTTTACAAGTGTCGGTGAAACAACTAAAGTTCGATTAGATAAATGAACATATGTGTTTCCAAGATTAGCAATTTGCAAACCTGAACCATCGCCTACTTGCACCGTATCTGAGCCATAATATGGCATTACGTCTGTAAGGATATTATAATCTGATGTGACATGATGAGTAGCTCCAGTGTCAATATACCAATCAGTAGATGAGAACTCTGGGTTTTTACCACAAGTAGGCACAGACGAAAGAACTTTAGGATATACTTGTGAAATAGATGGTTGTCTTGAGGCTGTAGGACCACCAATGAAATTTGAATCAAATGGACTAGGACATTGAATACCAAAATGTCCAATTCCAAGACAAATTTGACATTTTACCCTAGACCAATCAAGTCTTTTAGGGCATATATTTCCAGTATGACCGACGATGTGACAAATTTGACATCGGTATGGACTTTACTTTTGTCCTCTTTGATGTCGTCGAGTATTTGACATCTAAAGTAAAAAATAACTTGTCCGGTGGTAGTGGAAAAAAAAAGAGATTAAGGAAGAGGAAAGAGAAGCAAAGGGGTTGGCAGCGGAAGAAAATAAGTATTTTTCGTTTGTTCTGAAAAATAGGGAAGAATAAGAAAATTAAAACACGTAGGAGAAAATAAGAGGCTTGAGGGAAAAATTTAAAAATTCGCCGTTTATACGATCTCCGCCTCAAGAAGTTGAGGGAAGATAAAAAAAGAGAGATGACTCTGATACCATGTAAGAAGAAGAATAGAGAGAGAGGAAGGAATAAAATGAGAATAATAAAATCTATTGTTCATTGATATTTGCCCTAAGGACAATACAATATATAATGTTCAAAAGTACTTGGTCAAATAACTAATTAATAAATAACAGAATTATTCTAAGAATAATTCTGAGAATAATTATAACAGAATTATTAGAATAATTCTGAGAATAATTATAACAGAATTATTAGAATAATTAATCCAAATACTAATATGATTTGATTTGGTAATTTGATCCGGTCAATTTGGATAATTCTGTTATATCTCTTTTAACAACATCTGCAAACTCAGGAATCATATTTCTGATCTTGAAGTTACAGCAGTAGTAGCATTGAAACAGAATTTTGTGAAGCTTTAGTTCTTTTATTATCATTTGGGGTTTCTTTCTTTCTCTCCAATTCTAAAAATAAATTCTGCTGGGATTTTTTAGTTGAATCTCTGACAATGGTAATAGAATCACTTATCAGATTTGAAGTTGTGATAATGACAATGAATTTCTGGAAATCTATTTGCAGAATTCAATTTCAGATTTCGGAATATGCACTACCAATGCTATTTTGTGTCACTTTCTCTTATGAACTTCTTGGACAGTGACTAATCCAAGTTAAATGTCCAATTTGTAATGCTATTTTGTTCATGTTGTATTCAAATATGCAGAGAAAAAAATTCAGCAACAGAAACAGAGAAAACAGTGGTTTTTACAGTGTGTTAAGAATTGGAAAGCATGTGGTTCTTTATTGTCCGAGATGGACAATGTTTTAAGTGTGGGGGAGGGATTCCTTATCCATTAGTTGATTTGAGATGATTTGAGTTCAAATGCTAGAATTGAAGTGGAAAAAGAGCAAAAACAGTGAGAAAATTTTTTTTTGGCATATCAAGAGAATATCAAGTGGAAGATAGAGTATCAAGATTCTTTGTTTGCCATCAAATTGAAGGGGAGGTTAGCTTGATATTTTGAATTGGTAACAACAAATGGTATTCATCTCTTTACACATCATATTGGTCAACTCATCAAGTATACTCCTCCAATACTCTCATCTTCTCATTTTCTTTATTAATGTCTTTTCTTATTTCATTCACTTTAATTGTTCTTTTTGATTCCATATTAATTCTTCTTGATAAATTCCTTTTGATTCATGTATGCTATGTTTATAGTGATAGAGAAGTAGAAAATAAGCAAGCTTATGGTAGTGAAATGTTGTGAGTTGCATTGAGTGAGCTTCACTTATACATATTTTTGAGTGGGAGAGCTAGAATAGATAAATCCCTTGTGAGATTGCAACTTGCTTAATTTTTCAATTGGATTGAAACTATCATGCCTACTGATTATTGTTTGGATTGTATTCATGAATGTTGTGATCTTTAAGATGACCTTAGTTAAATTCCTTTTACTATCTTTTAGGTATTGCTAGGGAATTTTTCGTGGAGATGATTATTAGTTTTCTTTACTTTCACGGGACATTCAAGATTAAGTGTGGGAAATTTGATAACCATGATTTTACTGTATTATTTTGATTCATATAAGCATGGTTTGATGTTGATTTCATAGGTTTAAATCATGGTTACATCACATTTTGTGCATTGTATAGATTTTGAACTTAATTGTAAATTATTTTATTTTTATGTTATTTGAAGATAATATTTGATTCTTATTTTGTAGGTATCGAAAGATCTTGGATTTGGATCTATTCGAACCGAAATTGGGCTCGAATCGGAGTTTAAACGTGAAGATCAAGCTTTGGAGCATTAGGGGCCGTTCATCAAGAATAGGACAGATCTGAACCATCCAGTGAAGATCTGACTCATCCGACCTAATGAGGAGGAGATCTCAGCCATAGATGAAGATCCAGAGGTTTTGATCCAGATCTGAGTTCATATAGCCATTGATCCAGCCCGAATTAATCTGGACCGTTCATCGAAGATTGGGCAGATCTGAACCATCCAGTGAAGATCTGGTCGATCCGACCTAAGGGAGAGTAGATCCAGATCCTAGATCAAGATCGGCACCTTCGGATCAGATTTTGGGTGGTTTTTCACCGTTGATCAAGCGTCAATTCAATCTCAGCCGTCCGTTCAGATCTGGATCTGATTTAAATGAGAAGCTACAGAACCATTCCTCTTCGTCGACTCCTCCACAGCGCTGAGCTTCACGTCCGGCGGCGTTTCTTCTCCAGCGAGTCCGGCCCCTTTCCTTTCTCTGATCATCCTCTCAAGCTTCAACCTCGGTGGTTAATCTCTACAGCAGCTCATCCCGATCATCTGGAACCGTCGTTGGGTGTTCTCTCCGGCAGAAATCTGCTTCCGGTGTTCCTCTATTTTCGCCAGATTTGGAGGTGGTCTTCCAATCGGCGACTCCGATTCCCATCAGTAGCGCTTGGAGGTGGTCCACCAACGTTATTGAACTTCATCCGATGCCCATCCGCAGTCCGCTACATCATCCCAGATCCAGAGAGCTCCGGGTAGTAGAAATCTAGATTTCCGGCCATTCATGGGGTTCCGAGTTGTTCTAGCTCGTCTGGGGTGGTCCGTCGGCGTTGTTGAGCACTCCTTGAACTGAGACGCAACTGAGGTTCTTCATTAAGGTCCGGAGTTGGGTGGTCTTGACTTTGCCACTCTTGTGTGACGACAAGAATGTGAAGCTTGTTAGATTGGTTGAGAGATTGGATCGGTTAGGGTTTATTTAGCTTTGTTACTGTTTTTATAGCTTAAAACAGATTTCTTTTATGTTTGTTAAGTTCTTATCATTGCAATTTAGCATTTCTTTGTTTTGTTGAAGTTTAATTCATGTTTGGTAGTTGTAATTTCATTGATACATTTAGTTTAATTCTTGTTTGATGCTTAGTTAGTTGTTAAGTTTTAAATTAGGGTTTAAATTCTTCTTTAGGTTAGAATTCAATTGTGTCTCGTTATTTCATATTTAGTTTAAGTGTGTGTTGATGGTTTAATCACACGTAGGGTGACAATGCATTGTGATTTGATTATTGGCACATAGTTAGGGTTTCATTTATGCATTAGATTAATTCTTATTTTTCTGTGCTTTTCATTTGTTAGATTTATATTCAAAGTTTAAACCCCCATTTTCATGTTAAAAACCTCAAAAATAGAAATAAATGACAATCCTAGTTTACATCCTACCGTTGTTCCCCAAGAGATCGATCCTGGGCTCGTTACAACAACATTATTGTGAAATTAAGGGGTTAAGTGGAAATACATTTGTACAATTTGATGAGTGGTTGTGTGTGCAGATCCATGTAACTGGCGATGAGCTCAACAATAATAGGGCTACCAATCACTTAGCATGCAATCATGCAAGATGGTGCATGACACTAAGCATGTAAATCCTGACCATATCTACCTCCATAAAATATGTACCAAAAATAAATGGCTCAACAAGAAGATCTAGGTACACGTATCAGATATGGTAAATGTCTAGTTCAGTATATCATAAGGCATGATATGTCACTACCACTATGAGTATAAATAAATAAGAGGCTAATGAATGCAAAGCATGTAAGCAAAATCAAGCATGCAACAGGTAACAAGTAGAGACATACCGATGCAGATATGAACATAATCATTACTACTCGTTAAAATCTACTATGCATATCAAATGACAATATCTAAAAGATAAGTCAAGGTACCCACCTCAAAAATGGAGATCATATCCGAAAGATCCAGAGTCAAGACGCTCGTCTCGAATCAAAGTCCTATAATACATGATATACAGATTTAACTAATTACATATAAATTAATCAACTAAATTAAATTCTTATTTACTAGGAACCCTAATTTTATTCGTTGATCTTGGTTAATTAAATAAATCAGATCTAACCCGAAGCTTAGATTAGATCCAACATTTTAACCCTAATTAAATATAACTCAACGGTCAACTAAGGTTAGTTTCCTTAATCCTAATTATCCGTTCCTCCAATCACTTATTTAAATTAACCAAACTACCACATATTAACACGTTCTAAACTAATTCCAAATCTTTCCTAACCTTAATTCGAGGTGTAAACTATAGCAAAGATAAATTTCTTTACCCTTACCTCAACTCAAGCAGCTTCTGTTGGTCGACAGACAGGTAAAACAACTGTTGAAGAAATGCTTACCGAAAGTTATCACTGCCAAAGATTTGTGGTCGTCTATACCTAGGAACCACTACCAGGGCATCCACAATTTCCCATAATAAGATCAAAACTCAAATAAAAAAATCAAAATTCCTAATTAGGCCTTACCTAGTTTAGTTTTCCTTTGTATGAATCCTGAAATACCAACACAAGAGGCTAGCGATCTTGTGCTTCGATTGAGGTCTCTGTAGTTAAACCTAGGGTTTACTGTAAGGAGTTTAAATATTCAATTTCTTTGAAAGACTTTATCTAGGAAGTGGTGGATGATCCCATACCCAAGAAGGCCGAGTGCCTCATCAACGACCTGGAAGTCAATCCTTGAAATAGATATTTAATCAACTTCTATAATATGGTTTAACTTTTGATGAACACATGGATTGAACTTGGATTAATAATGTTAAGTTTTATTTGCAATCTAAGTTTAACTTCTGAAAAGCACATGGGTTGCTAGGAAAAGTTCTGTGCTTGTATAAATTTTTATACAGGGGAAATAGAATGAAATTCTGAGTAGCGCCAACAATTGGTATAAGAGCTAGTTTTCTGCCTCTGTGTGTTTGGTTGTCAATTAAATTATGCACTTTTCAAATATAAATTTAGGCAGGATAATAGTAGGATGTGCAAATAGATTAACTTTGATTTTACAGGCATCCTAGTTCCAACTATTATGGCCCTATTGTGTTTGTGTGTGATTTGGACCCTCGGACATATCGAGGGAATTTTATATGTGTGCATGATTGTAATTATTAAATACAACAGGAGTTGTATTAGTTTTAAGATTTTACATTCTATTCGATCTAGATTACATATACATTCCCTTTTGGAATATAGGATTGATAAATGTAAAATTATATTTTTGTCGCGGACCATATCCTTGCAATGTGTGGTGCTATTTGAGGACCAAAGGCGCAGCGGAAAAGGAAGCAAGATAGACTCGACGACATGACCCGTTGGCGGCGGCTAGGGTTGGTGGCACACGGAGAACAGCTATGGATGAGGCCATAATAGTTGGAAAATTATTTTTCATATTTATTGTCTTTTATGCTATTTATATGTGCTGTGTGTGTGCATGTTAAAATTCCTCATTTTAAATAACTAAGTGGGAGAGGAATTATTTAAATTCCACAGTCTCTTACTGGTTTGTAAGTGATGTATTCAAACTTGTACGTTGACTTTGAGTACCTTCCTCCACATCGGATGAGTTTGTTTGTGAATCACTAGATCAAACTCCCTTTATGGATGATTATAGGAAATTATTTAGATTTATGTGATCTTCTCCATCTGATGGGGTACAATCCTATTTAATGGACTAAGTATCAAGTAATGGTATACACTTAGGCGCATTTAATAGTATCCTCCCCATCAGAGTCACTGCTATTATTTGTGTAATCGAAGAAAAACCAACTATTAATTTTATTTGTCATAAAGTTAGGTTGACAAGATAATAAAATTAATGGGTAAAACCCTATCTTACAAATGTTTGAATTTGTATACGTCCACACTATCGTGGCATATAAAATTCACAGTGTTTTGAGGTGTTGGTGAATTTAAATAATATTGATTGAGGAATCAATATTATTTTAAATTCTAAAGTTTTGACCAAATATTTTGTGATTCTTAGGATTTCAAATGGCTTTCAATTCTCTTGCTGTTATATTGAAAGAAAACAAACTTACTGGTCCCAATTACATTGATTGGAAATGAAACTTGGACATTGTCTTAATTGCTGAAGATTACAAGTTCGTACTTCTTATGGTTTGTCCTAGCATGCCTGATAAGGATTCTAGTGAAGAGGAGATAGAGAGACATAGGAAATGGGTCAAGGTAGATGAGATAACGCGGTGTTACATTTTGGCTTCTATGTCAAATGTGCTGCAACATTAGCATCAGGCCTTACCCACTGCCTATGACATGATGCTGAATCTCAAGGAACTCTTCGGACACCAGAATCGGGCTACCAGGCAGGAGGTCATGAGAAACTTAATGACAACCACCATGATTGAGGGGACACCCATAAGGGATCATATCCTCAAGATGATGACTCATTTGAGTGAGACAGACTGTCCTCGCAGAAAGGAGAATAATAAAGGTAGATCTTATTCGTTAGTTGTCGAAACATGTTTAGCGGTGTTATCTATCGGTACCTGGTGTGTAGATACTGGAGCCACTGATCATGTCTACAATTCATTGCAGGGGTTCCAGGAAACCTGAGGACTACATGAAGGGGAAATTACCGTCTACATGGGCAATGCCACAAAAGTGGCGGCTGTTATAGTGGGAGATGTTTATTTATCTTTTTATAGAAATAAAACATTGATTTTGAGAAATTGTCTTTACGTACCATGTTTTAGAAAGAACTTAATTTCAATTTCTAAATTATTTATGGATTGATATTCTGTTTCTTTTGATGACAAAGTAGTTGTCAAGAAAAATAGGGTAGTTATCTGTTTTAGTACGTTAGTTGGCAATTTGTATACTCTAAATCCAATAACTCCCACGATACAATAAATGGAAATTAATAACACATCTTCTAATTCTAATAAGAGAAAGCAACATTCAGAAATAAACTAAACATATCTTGGGCATCTAAGGCTTGGTCATATTAACTTGAGTAGGATTCAAAGGCTAATAGTCGATGGACCTTTGGGTTCATTGGTGGTAGAAAATTTTCCAACCTGTAAATCTTGCTTGGAAGGAAAAATGACCAAGAGACCTTTTAAGGCCAAGGGGTATAGAGCCAAAGATGTGTTGGAATTGGTTCATTCTGATTTGTGTGGACCTATGACTATCCAGGCAAGAGGTGGTTTCGAATATTTTGTCTCTTTTATAGACGACTATTCAAGATACGAGTACATTTACTTGATGCACCGTAAGTCTGAGTGTTTTGATAAGTTCAAAGAATATAAGGCTGATGTGGAGAAATGTCATGGTAAAGGTATCAAGACACTACGGTCTGATCGTGGTGGCGAGTACCTCTTAGGAGAGTTTAGGAGTTACTTATTAGAGGCCGAGATTCAATTCCAACTGTCTACACCTAGTACACCCCAATAGAATGGTGTGGCAAAACGAAGGAATATGACTCTTATGGAAATGGTTAGATCAATGATTAGTTATTCAAAATTACCAAATTTATTTTGGGGATATGCTCTGGAAACGGAAGTGTACATTCTGAACTTGGTACCTTCTAAGTCAGTAACCTCTACTCCCACAGAATTGTGGAATGGGTGTAAGCCTAGTCTGAAATATATTCGGATTTGGGGTAGTCTAGCACATGTCCTGAAGGGAGATACTGATAAGTAGGAATCACGTACAGAAGTTCGTTTGTTTGTGGGTTATCCTAAAGGAACGAAAGGTGATTTATTTTATAGTACTAAAGATCATAAGGTCATTATTAGCACCAATGCCTGATTTTTAGAAGAGGACTATGTAATGAACCACAAGCTCATGAGTAAAATTGCCCTTGAGGAAATAAGAGAAGACACGTCTACTTTAGTACCAATGGTACAAGATGAGATACCACAAAAAACTGTAACACGTGTCACAAATGATGCACAATTACAAGTAGTGCCTCATCGTAATGGGAGGGTTGTTAGACAACCTCATAGATTCATGTTTTTGGGAGAATCTTCGGACTTGATTCCTGGTGAACATGAACCTGATCCTTAGACATATGATAAAGCACTCCAAGATAAAGATGCAACATCTTGGCAAAATGCAATGAACCCTGAAATAAAATCTATGTAATCTAATCATGTCTGGGAGCTTGTAGAACCACCAAATGGTGTAAAAGTCATTGGATGTAAATGGGTCGACAAAAGGAAAATAGAGACGGACGGGAAGGTGGAAACCTTCAAACCAAGGCTTGTTGCAAAAGGATATACTCAGAAAGAGGGAATCAATTATGAGCAAACCTTTTCGCTGGTAGCCATGCTTAAGTCTATCCGGATTCTTTTATCTATTGCCACTCATATGGATTATGAGATTTGGCAAATGGATGTCAAGATAGCTTTCCTTAATAGAAGTCTTGAAGAAAATATCCATATGAAGCAACTAGAGGGATTCATTGTGAAGGGCAAAGAGCATCTTGTATGTAAGCTCAATCGGTCTATCTATGGACTGAAGCAAGCTTCGAGATCTTGGAACATCCAGTTTAATGAAGTGATCCAGTCTTATGGATTTATTCAGTGTCTGGATGAGTCTTGTGTATACAAGAAGAGTGACGGAAATGTGGTGGTATTTCTTGTACTATATGTAGATGACATTTTGCTCATTGGCAATAATGTCAAAGTGTTTTCAGACATAAGGGTATGGTTGTCCAAGCAGTTTGATATGAAGGATTTGGGAGAATGTGGACATATTCTTGGGATCAAAGTAATAAAAGATTGCAAGAAAAGAATGTTGTGCTTATCCCAAGTTTCATACATCGATACTATTCTAGCTCGTTTTAGCATGCAAAACTCCAAAAAAGGTTTTCTACTTTTTCAGCATGGAGTACCTTTATCTAAAGAGATGTCTCCTAAAACATCAAAGGAAATAGAGGACATGAAGGAAATTCGTTATGCTTCGGCTGTAGGAAGCCTAATGTATGTGATGCTATGTACGAGACTGGATATCTGTTTTGCTGTGGACATAGTTAGCAGATATCAAAGTAACCTAGGACAAGGACATTGGACTGCTGTAAAGCATATATTGAAGTACCTGAAAAGGATTAGAGATTATATGTTTTTTACCAGGCAGATGATTTGCTCCCTGTGGGTTACACAGATTCAGACTTCCAATCAGATAGGGACAATAGTAAGTCGACTTCAGGGTATGTGTTTACTTTGGGAGGTGGAGCCATAGCATGGAGGAGTGTTAAGCAGAAATACATTTCGGACTCCACCATGGAAGCTGAGTATATGGCAGCCTCTGAGGCAGCCAAAGAAGTTGTATGGCTCAGAAACTTCTTGATGGAATTAGATGTGATTCCTGGTTTTTCCAAAATTATCACAATTTATTGTGATAATAGTCGTGCATTAGCAAACTCGAAGGAACCACGAGCTCGTAAGGCAAGTAAACACATTGAGTGCAAGTATCACTTGATACGAGACATCGTAAAGCGAGGAAAAGTTGTTGTCGCCAAGATTGCATCAGAAGATAACTTGGCAGATCCTTTCACTAAGTCTCTTCCAGCAAGAGCTTTTGATGAGCATCTTGAGGGGATGGGGATCAGATGTATGACAGTATATATGGCAGCATAGTCTTTTAGTATAAGTGGGAGATTGTTAGAATGCATACTAAAAGCCTAGCTTTTGTATAAACATTTATTTTGAAATGAGAATCACATTGGTCAAATATCTATATTTAGTTAAATGCAGTTATCCATTTAATTTATATTGTAGATAACATGGTGTGTGGTGCCACACAGAATATCATGTTATCAGTTCCTTATAGATTATAGATAGAAGCTCACAACCAAGATGGATTGGGGCAAACCATTGGAATGGTTGTAGTGTAATTTGGTACTAGTTTATCTAGACTATAAAATTACACTAGTACACTATGTGTGTATAAAATAGGACCATTTGAGATTGTTCCTTTTATACTAACTACATAAAAGAACAGAACCTCTGTTATTATGGATGTGCGTACTCTTAATCTCGATATAATAACAAGCACATGTACTTAGTATTTATTTCTTTAATTTATCAAAGGGTGATATTTATTCATTAAATCAATAGGCCCCATAAGTTAAGAAATAATATTATTTATATGGTGTGTTGTTGATTATAGAAGAAAATTGTGCCTTAGTTATCTAGGATGATGATGTCCCCTTGAAGAGCTCATAAGGATTGTCATGTAAACCCTGCAGGTGGACTTAGTTCCGACATGACAATGAAGTTGAGTGGTACTACTGTTGGAGCTAGATGTTAATTAAGTGAGTTGTCAGTAACTCATTTAATTAATGGGTATTCGATATCTTAAACATAGGAAGATTAACACACTCATGATAAGGAGTCCATAATGTAATATGAGATTGGTGCGGTAGTTCAATAATAACCCTTTAGTGGTATGGGTTATTATTGATGGACTTGAGTTAGGTGTTCGGGCTGAGCACAGGAAGCCCAAGTCCATCAGGAGGCCAAAACCAATTCCTCTTCTAGGTCCCTATTGTTGCCTCTATGTATAAAGCCTCGTATCCAACCAAGTCCACTTCTTACCCAAGTAATGGGCCGGCCACATCCTTTCTTGGTGCCCAAGGGTTGGCCAAGCTTTGCTTGGAGCCCAAAAGGTGGTCGACCAAGCCTTTCTTGGTGCCCAAGCAAGGGGTCGACCACAAGGAATTAAAAGCGAGTTTTAATTTTTTTTAAATATTTCCTTTTATAGTTATCCCCCAAGGGATTTAATAGAGAGATTTTAAATTTTAAAATCTTTCATTTTAAAGCCATCCTCCAAAGGATTTAAAAGAGAGATTTTAATTTTTTTAAACTTTCCTTTTATAGCCATCCACAAAGGGATTTAAAAGAGATATTTTAATTTTAAAATCTTTCCTTTTTTGTTGTAACGCCCGCCCTCCCTGCTAACTCTAAGGGACGAGGCTACGATACTCCATGTACAAATTTTTCTTTTTAAAACAGCGGAAGACTTAAAATAATTTTCTTAGTTTAATAAAACTTTTCTTTTGTTTTTCTTTTCATCAAATCTGAACTACACTATCATGGCATCAATAACATGATATGAAAATCAGTAGAAACATAACATCAAGTCACACATACGGTACTACAATTCATGATACCAAAGCATAGTTCTTTAAAAGTTTTTAAAGCAGGTTCTTATTTGGTTGCCTAGCCACTGCCACACACATCTCCTTGCCTTTCCTGCTGCTCCTTTAGCTCATCCAGCTTTTTCCTTTATCTGTGGTACAAGGAAAGTAAGCTATGAGCACTCATGGCTCAGTAAGTTCCTTTCCTACTCACTAAAACCGAAAATCATCACATAATCAAAGAATGTCTCAACATAACATGATCTCAACTAGTCATGGCATAATACATCATACTCTTTAAGCATATCATGCAACATAACAAAATCATAACTAGTCATGGCATATCATCTCTTAAAGCATAGCATGAAACATAACATGATCATATCTAATCATGGCATATCATAGTATCATCATAAGGTAGCATGGCATATCAAGCTCTTAAAGCATAGCATGAAACATAACATAATCGTATCTAATCATGGCATATCATAAATCATAGCATCATCACAACATGATCATAAGGTATATGCAATATGATTTTTAAAACATGTATCCGAAAAACATGTGTATGTCTCATGATCTTTAAAACTATTTCTTCTTACATATATACTTGAACATAATATCAACATAATCAGGGCCCCGGCTTGTACCACACATAGATAAATCACGTAGATAAGCGCGCTTCCTAAGTATATCCAAGGTAGCAAGTCTTGAATCATACTAGGAACTAGGTCAGGATCACACAGCCATAGACCTAGGGGCGTACTAAGGAGCCCATCCCTTTATTTTTACTAGCCTGGATCACACAACCAAAGGCCTAGGGGCTGATTAGGAGCCCACCCTTGGTACAAGCCTTACAAAGTAAAGTAGCATGTATAAAAATGCATCATTTAATCACTTAGCATATCATAGAAGTATGCATCACTTAGGCATACATTATGTCATAAAAGTATGCATCACTTAGGCATACATCATATCATAAATAGTATGCATCACTTAGGCATACATCATGTCATAAAAAGTATGCATCACTTAGGCACACATCATGTCATAAAAAGTATGCATCACTTAGGCAGACATCATGTCATAAAAAGTATGCATCACTTAGGCATACATCATGTCATAAAAAGTATGCATCACTTAGGCATACATCATGTCATAAAAAATATGCATCACTTAGGCATACATCATGTCATAAAAGCATGCATATTTTCACCACATAGCATATCATGAGAGCATGCATATTTAGGCACATAGCATATCATCAAAGCATGCATATTTCTATCCACATAGCATATCATGAAAACATGCATATTCTTAGCACATAGCATATCATCAAAGCATGCATATTTCTATCCACATAGCATATCATGAAAGCATGCATATTTTAAGCACATAGCATATCATCAAAGTATGCATATTTCTATCCACATAGCATATCATGAAAGCATGCATATTTTAAGCACATAGCATATCATCAAAGCATGCATATTTTGTATCCACATAGCATATCATGAAAGTATAAATCACAGGCATACATGTTTAAGCATAAGGGTGTATCATGTGATTATACTATCATAAGAAACATGGTAACATAGTTAGCTTGGGTTCTAAGCTTCCTAATCCCTTGGGTTCTTATCATGGCCGAACCCCCCTTAGATCTCAATTTAGGTAAAAACAACCTCCAAGCATGTGGAACCTAAATTATCATCACATCAATTTCATAGGAAGCATTATAAGCATGATTAACTTGGTTTCTAAGTTCTCCAAGTCCCTAAACTTCATGTGGCCAAACCCTATCAGGTGTGAAACAAGGTCCCAAATGTCATGAAAGCATGGAAACCTTAAACCATATTTATAGCATTTTTTTTCCAAGTAACATAGTAAGCATATTTGAGCTAGTTCCTAAGTTCTTCAAACCCTTAACATATGTCATGGCCGAAATTTAACAAGTATTCATTAGGGCTAAAAGCAAGCATACAAGCATGTGAACTTGATCTAACATCATGTATAAATTCATAATAAGGCATCATACAATGGGTATGGCCGAAACTTACCCTAGCCTCATTTTAGGTCATTAAACAACATATAGCATAAGAACTTTGGCTTTCTACTTATCATGTTTCATGTAGAGTGACATGAGTATATTTAATTTTTGTTCTAGGGTTTCTAGGGCATCTATCCCTTCATGGCCGAAACATACAATGGTCCATTTAGGTCATGGAAAAATTATACAAGCATGTGACTCAATCAACATATTATCATATTTCCATAAGAAGCATTTTTAACACAATTGGTTTAAATTCTAAGGCCTCTAGGTCATTTAAACCCTACTTGGCTGAGACTCATCAGTGTTTAACTTTGCTTCAAATAGCCTAAAAGCATAGGAAGTCATACAAGTTTCATAGCATGTATAAAGACAAGCATAATAAACATACATGTGAATTGTGTCTTAGGCTTCCTAGGTTTCTTTCCTTTTTCTTTTATTTTTCCTCATGGCCGAAACCTACCAATCTCTAAACTAGGTTTTAAGTGGCCTAAAGCATGGAAAACCTAAGTAAGTTTCATGGCAAAAATTACTAAGAACATCATATACAAATTTGGTTCACAAGCTAGGACCCTTGTGATCTTACATGTCATATATCATGTAACTAAATTCTCTATACCCTAATTAAGCATGAGAGCATTAAACAACTTTCATATCTTAATATCCCAGAGGTCTTGAGCATGTTAAAATTTTGTTTAAGCTTTTCTAAGCTATCCATCTTATCATGGCCGAAAATCTTAATGAAGAGTTCATGAATTTCTAGCAATATTCAACATGCAATTCTTTAAGAGAACTCTATATTCTATCATATAAACATGCTTACTTAAATTTAAAGGTCTTCCTAACCCTAAGATCTTTTCTTGGCCAAAACATATGAGTGGATTTCTTTCGGTTCCAAGTAATCTTTCAAGCAAGAAAAACCAATAAAAGACCCTTAGTGATTCATGGAGGGAAACTTGTACTAGTTTGGTTAAACAATGATTTCCCTAACCTCTTTAAAATATTTTTGGCCGAAATTCTAGGGTTAGGTACTCCTTTGACCAAGCATCATATAGGTATAAAAACATGAAGGAAAAACCTTCCTACATAGCATAGAAAAATATCATGAAATGAGGACTTGTTTAAACCTTCCTAGATTTGAAAACTCTTCTTTGGCCGAATTTTCTTAAATTCTATTCTAGGTTTTCTAATCCTCATAAAATCCAAAAAGCACATAAAACGCCTTGTACCACAGGTGAGGGGAAGCTTACATCCTTTTCGCTTGTGGATCTAAGGTGTGGTGATGGAAGAAGTAGCCTCTTCTTCTAGTTCCCTTTCCTTGATTCCCTTGCTAAGTCCTCCTTGTATCTTAGGCTTTCTTAGGAGAAAACCTTGGCTTGGGGCCGAAGATGGAGGAGAGGGGACTGAGGGTTCGGTGAGGGAGAGGAGAGAATGAGAAAAATGAGAGAAAATAGAATTTTCCCTTTACATATTCTCTTTTATGTTAAGGGGGAAGAGGTAACAAAATCGGTTTTTGCTTTCCTTCTCCCTTAGCCTTTTTTTTTTCTATTTTCTTTTATTTATTTTATTTTCTAATTTATTCTCATCATTCATGATGAAACAAGGGGGAATGAATCCCCTTAATTCTCCATTTAAGGTCACGGCAAGAGAGGGAAAAGAGAGAGGAAGGGAGGAAGGCAAGTTGCCTTTCTCTTGCTCTTTTCTTGCTTTCTCTTCTTAGATCTTTACTCCTATCTTTATCATGCATTCCCTTTCCTTGCTATCAATATCTTCTCTCTATCCCAATTGGTTTCTACTAATTAATTCTATAATTTATAATATAAGAGGTTCAAGGTTCAATCCTTGACCTCCTCTTCTTTTTATTTCATTTTATTTCTTTTTACTTCAACTCACTTCTTATAATTTTTCTAAGGCAAAATTCATCATTCTCTTATTTATCTTAAAAGCTTAATGGGTGTTACATTTGTAGCCACCCACAATGGTTTAAAAGAAAGATTTTAATTTAAAATTTTTCCTTAATTGTTGCCCAAAAAAGGGCTGGCCATACATAATATATAGGAATTAAAAGGAAGGTTTTAATTTTAAATCTTTCCTTTTTTGCATTCATCAAGGATTATAAAAGAGAGGTAGATGGTGTCTTATGGTAGAACACAACCTAAGCTCTCTCTTCTATTCTCTTGTGTGGTCGGCCCCTTCTTCTATATTTTTCCTTCCCTAGGGCCAGCGGCATATACTCTCTTCTTCCTCCTTTTCTTCCCTCTAGGGTCGGCGCCCATCTCACCTTGGTGGTCACAGCTCGAAGGAGAAGAAGAAGAAGAGAAGAAGCACTTGGTGGCCGATTACTTGGAGGAGAAGAAGAAGAGAAGGAGGCTCCCTATTCTATTATCCCTTGGTGGCCAAAAATCTTGGAGGCAAAGAAGTGGTTCGGGTGGTGTTGTCTTGGTAGATCGTCGCCCACATGATGCCCAAGAGGAGGAGAGGAATACAACAGAATATCAAGAGGTCTTTAAGATACAAATAAAGGTATAACTAGTTAATTCTTTCCGCTGTATTCTAGTTTAGTTTTCCTTTGTATGGATCCTGAAATACCAACACAAGAGGCTAGTGATCTTGTGCTTCGATTGAGGTCTCTGTAATTAAACATACGGTTTACTGTAAGGAGTTTAAATATTCAATTTCTTTGAAAGACTTTATCTAGGAAGTGGTGGATGATCCCATACCCAAGAAGGCCGAGTGCCTCGCCAACGACCTGGAAGTCAATCCTTGAAATAGATATTTAATCAACTTCTATAATATGATTTAACTTTTGATGAACACATGGGTTGAACTTGGATTAATAATGTTAAGTTTCATTTGCAATCCAAGTTTAACTTCTGAAAAACACATGGGTTGCTAGGAAAAGTTATGTCCTTGTATAAATTTTTATATAGGGAAACAGAACGAAATTCCGAGTAGCACCCAACACCATACTCCCCAATCGACAAAGGTTGGAAATGCTTAGGCAGCTTTTTATCTAGTACTTCTTGAGGGAAAAGTAGGTTTGGTTGTTCAGGTTATTCCCGAGCGATAGGAGCCTTTTCTCGCTTAGGGTCCCTCGGGGTGAATTTTTAACTGAAGAGGCTTGTGACTGCTCGATTTCAGTGCAGCCTTCCTCAAGTGCTTGGAAAAATGCTCAAGGCAACTCAAACAGCCGCTTTTGCCTGGATCTTTTCTCTGACATGGGAATCTCCTCTACCGAGGCTACAAGTGCCCAGTCCAGATAAGAATCTGCAACCCATTCTTAGGACAGTGCTTACGCCTTGGCATTCATAAATAGATTGTACTCCTCCATTATCATAGCAACATTGATTTTACTAACTGCATTCATCCTTACGTTCCAAAATAAGTGAATGTGTTCCCACAAACAGCGCCAAATTTGATTTCATCGAAAAGTTGAGTGGATGGGCGGCTAGTGAGGAGGCAGGAATGCTGACAGAAGAATGACCTGGGACTAGAAACTACGGATTTATGTACATCGTGGAGAGAGTAAACAGGAACAGTAGAGCAATAAATAGGGAGGGGGTCCCTAGCGCAGGTACTCTGACGCTCAAATCATAACTGGTACAAACGGGAAAGAATATGAATAGTAGAGCCATAGTGTGGATGCGTATGAATATTCACGCTACTTAGCCAACGAAGGGGACTCCTTTTTTATACCGCCTCTCACAACCTCCACAATAATTAGATGTTAGAGAATGTTTGATTTCAGAAAATGTCGGGTAGTGGAGAATGTATGACAACCCTCCCCAAGAGAGAGAGGAATGTTCTGTTGCGTGTGTATGTCAGAGTAGTGGAATATTCCATAGTGAGTAGCTATTATTTTTTGACAAATTATTGTAATTCTCTGACAATGTTGTCATCTAGAGGGTGTCTGATTGGCTATAGGACGAGCAGGTGTATGCTGGAATTTTTCCCATGAAAAGTGGGGAGTTGAGCTTCGTAGGTCCAATCTGCTCTGGGTTGATCGGGTTTATGTTGAGAGCCTTGCCCGTGAGGAGTGGGGACATGATCATATATGTCAGATTTATACTAGGAGTCGTTCCCATGAGGATGGGGAGCTGAGCCCCGAAGGTCTGACTGGCTCTATGGCCGATTGAGTTTATGTTGGGAGTCATGCTCATAAGGAGTGTGGAGTTGAGCCCCGGAGGTTCGGCCAGCTCTAGGATCGATCGGGTCTATGCTGGAAGTCATGCCCATGAGAAGTGGGGAGCTGAGCCCCATATGTCTGACAGACTCTGTGGCCAATCAGGTTTATGATGGGAGTCATGCCCATGAGAAGTGGGGAGTTGAGCCCCGTAGGTCCGACTGGCCCTGTGTCGATCGAGTTTATGGTGGGAGCCTTGCCCATGAGAGTGGAGAGTTGAGCCATGTAGGTCCAACCGACATTGTGGCTAATCGAGTTTTTGCTAGGAATCATGCTCATGAGGAATGGGAAGCAGAGCCTCGGTTGTCTGATCGATTCTGGTACCAATTAGATTTATACTAGGAGTCATACCTATGAGAAGTGGAGAGTTGAGCCTCGTATGTTCGACCGACTTTATGATCAATCGGGTTTATACTAGGAGTCATGCCCTTGAGGAGTGAGGAGCTGAGCCCCAGAGGTCCGACCGGCTCTTGGACCGATTGGATTTATGCTAGGAGACTTGCCCATGAGAAATGAGAAGATGAACCTCGTATATCCGACTGGCTCTGGTGATCAGGCTTATGTTTGGAGTCTTACCTATAAGAAGTGGAGAGCTGAATCCTGTAGGTCCGACCGACTCTGTGGCTGATCGGGTTTATGTTGAGAGTTTTCCCCATTAGGAGTTGGGAGATGAGCCCTATAGATCCAATCAACTCTGTGGTCGATCGATTTTATACTGGGAGTCATGCTTATAAGGAGTGGGAAGCTAAGTCCCGGAGGTTCGACAGGCTCTGGGGCCGATTAGGTTTATGCTAAGAGTTATGCCCATGAGAAGTGGGGAGCTAAGCCCTATGTAAAGTGGTCCATTTGATTACGTACACCCTAACTTTGACTGTCACCTCACCTTAATTTTGATTGTCATATCACTCTTACTTTAGCTATCATATTAATCATGTCTGAAAGTCGAGGAGGTGGATGCTGGGGACATGGCGCTCCTGTTGACCTCCGAGGGACTTTGCTCTCGCCTGCAACACAAGCAACGTCAGTGCCGAGCCAGGGAAGGGATCCCCGATGATGGCCCTCCAATGCTCAAGTCAGTCTCCGGTGAAGCAAGAAGCGAAGGAAACTGTAGCGCAACTATAGAGATCGTGAGAAAAGTATACCTCTGCCGATGCTTGACCCCCATTATATAGGGCTCCTGTAGCGTGTGTGCACACTTCTTAAAGCGAGCACACTGCCCCAAACCTCTTGTGAATAGTCATGTCAGTAAAGTATCCCTGACACAGTACCTTAACGAGCCGAGCATATCTCTAAAGTGACAGTGGAAGCTTCCATCGTACGATATTCTGCCTGATCATGCTGCCTGTCGGCAACACTAACTCCCAAAAGGATGTCGAAAGATATCCCACGGTGTCTGTTGCTCAGCCGAACGGGATGGTCGCTCAGCTAAGAGTTCCCTATCCCATTATCGTCTGTTGCGGGGCCGAGCGGGGTGGCCACTCGGTTGGAGTCTCCGTTGTCTAGCTGATGAATCTACTACTTGGCCGAGTGAGGTAGCCGCTCAGCCGACACTTCCACTTTTCGGTTGATGCACGCACATCTTAACTGAGCGGGATAGCCACTCGGCTGTATTTAGCGTTGTTAATGTGTGGTCTGCTCAGCTATGACTCTACTCCGTTGATCTAGGTATTTATGTAAGGTCGAGCAGGGTAACCGCTCAGCCTGCTTCTATATACACTTAGCGTTCATTCCTGTCTTGAGCATCTTAGCTCAGCTGGTGGTCGAGCTAGTGATGATGTCAGATCGGGTCTTTCATATCTCGGTCGGGCAAACCACTCACTCGCCCGTCTAGTGATAGGGGCGTTGACCACCTTGACTTTGACCCCCTTATCATCGCATCAAATGCCTCCCCTTCAAGTCTAGTCGAAGGAAGTCGTGGTCCGACTGACTGGACTATTGCATGAGTAAATTCTGTTGGTGTAATAGACCTAGGTTTTGATGTGTGTGTCAAGAGTTTAAGTTAGGCTTTCATATGTGTTTAATATGTGTTTGAGTCTTGCAGGACTTGGTGAAACACATGAGGAACTTGGTGCGGCCAAGTGTGGGAAGCTCATCCAAGGGCTCGGATCCTTGAGTCGGTGAAGGATAGTGTGGAAGACATCCAAGGGACCGTCAGACGAGGAGCAATGGAGTGGAGCCGAGGAAAACGGACTTCAAGGAAATGTGAAGGATGGCACGGAGAGGAGTTGCGGGCTCAGGTGCATCTGAGGGACGAAGGCCGAGGAAGAGGGCTTCAAAGGCGACTTCGGAAAGGATGAGAGCGAGTGAATGTAAGGTACCAGTCGACTGGTACTTGGACCAGTTGACTGGTCCAAATTCACGAAGAGCATAGAATGCTTCTGTGCTCATCGGCTGCGAAGACCAGTCGACTGGTCATGGGACCAGTCGACTGGTATATGGTCATTGGGTAGAAAAGGCTTCTATAGAGAGCCATTGGCTGTGTCTAACGACTACATCAGTCGACTGGTGCATGGACCAGTGGATTGGTGTCAGGGTTTGAATTGATATCTTGATCAACTCTCTCCTCTTATTTATAGGAAGCTTGGGGCATTAGAAGAGGTTACTGGTGTTGATTGTAAACTCTCTTAGTCTTGCCCAAAAGCTTCCAAATCTTCTCTTCCTCCAATCTTAAGTTTCATCTTGTAAAGAGTAAGAGATTCTTGTGAGAGTTTTGCTCCACCGAGAAGGAGACGCTCTAGCCAGAGATTGCCGGGGACTGATCCACCGAAGGATCAAGGGCTCGTCCACCTCGAAGACACGTCGTGGAGTAGGAGCAAGCAATCTCCGAACAACGTTACATCGAGCGTGTAAGCGTTTGTATTCTTGTTTGATTTTTCATTGTCTTAGTTTTTGTATTTCCACTACGCACTAACCTTTTGTAGAGAAGAAATCAATTTGGGGGTGGCCTAGCTATCCAACCCCCCTTAAAGCCGGCCACCGATCCTCCTACAATTTGTATCAGAGCAAGGTTGCTCTTCAATGGACTAATCGCCGAGAAGAGCATTCATCAAAATGGCCAGCTCAAACATTCATCCACCCAAATTCAAAGGCGACTTCTCTTGGTGGAAGAAGAGAATGGAGGTATTTTTCAATACCGATTTTGACATTATGCTAATCATGAGAAGTGGTTTTAAAGAGCCCAAGGATGAACACAATGAGACAATCGACATAACAAGATGGACCAAAAGGCAAAAAGAAGAGCATCTAGCAAATTATAAGGCAATCCATCATCTACTAAATGTTCTTCCCCAATAAAAAGTAACAAGGGTTGGAACCTACTCAATCGCCAAGGAGTTATGGGAAAAGCTAGTGGAGCTACATGAAGGGATATCGGAAGCAAAATTGGCAAGAAGAGACCTCCTTCGAACTCAACTCAACAATATCAAGCTTGAGAAAGTAGAAAAGGTATCAATTTTACATTCTAGAATTAAGGAAATTATTAATGGACTAACAAGTGTAGGTGAGACACTTTCAAATCGAGACACGATGATGAAAGCCCTAAATGCTTTCCCAAGAACCACAACTTGGAGCTCCATTGTAGATGCATACTACATATCAAAGGACCTAGAGAAATCCTCTCTAGATGAACTCTTCTCAACAATGGAGCTCCATGAAACAAGAGTTGAAGGATTAGATGGAGAAGCTCATAGATCAAGAGGAGTAGCCCTTGTGGTAAATGATGTGCGTAGATTTTATATACTTTTATGCATGTTTTGATGCACATTTACATATTTTGAGCATGCTTGATCTATGCATTTTTGTACTTCCAGTTTTCCTTTTAGCATATTTACTCATTTTGTTCGGAGATCTGCTTTTGTGCATTTTCTGTACACAGGAGTCGAATTCGGTGAAGATTCTGCATTCTTGGACAAAACTTATGAGCAAAGCAAGCGAGAAGGCACCTGGTCGTGTACCAGACACGACCCTGCATTGGTATGGAGCTCTGGCCGTGTGGAGTTCAGAGGCCGTGTGGCAGCAACAACAAAGGAAGAAGGCCTGGCCGTGCGAACCTCACACGGCCGTGCCAAGTTTCAAAGCAAATCAGAGTTCAATCCTTACATGACCGTGTGGATCTACATGGCCGTGTAAGGTTTCTAGAGACCAAGAAGACCCTGGCCGTGTGCATCACACGACCGTACAGGGTTTCCAACGCTTAAAAGTGTTCTGGCCATGTGTACCACACGGTCGTGCCAGGTTTCCAGAAGCTGGGGCAGTCCAGGCCATGTGGATTTACACGGCCGTGCTTGGAGGTTTTGATGGGAGTTGTCCATGGCCGTGTACCACACACGGCCGTGTATAGATGGAAGAGAGGGGGAAAGGCTCTGGCCGTGTGAACCTCACACGGCCATGCCTCGGGGTCGTGTGGCGCCCAAAAGCCTCCCTCTATTTAAAGCCTCCTTGGAGATTTGAAAGGGGATCTTCTCCCCTTTGGGAGAAAGGAAGATTTGGTGGATTCCTCCCATTCTTGGGAGGATTTTTGGGCAATCTAAAGGGAGATCTTGGCGAATTCGACTCCGGAAGCGAGGATTGGATCCGAAGATGGAGCTATATTGTAGATAAGTTTTCTTTCTTTCCTCTTCTTGGATTGGGATTGAAGAATGCTTATAATCTTCTTATCTTTGGTTTTCTTCCTTCGTTTTATGGAGTAGATCTATTTGTTCTAGGATGGAGGGAGTATTTGTGAGATAAATTGATGTAAACTCTTGTGGATTTTCTATTTCTTTGTTTCTATGATGTTGCCTAGTTTGTATCGATTGGATCTTGAATGATTAATTATGATTATGGCTTAATTCTCATTGTTGATTGATTGTTTGGATATCTTATAGACTTTGTAGAGATTAACTCTCACTCGATTTTTCGAGGGATCCACGTGACAGGTGTAAGCCCGTGTAAGGACGTTTGAGAGATAACCTTGAAGGGGAAATGAGAATATTCAAGAGGGTAGGATAGATTTTATGATTCAATCCTTGTATCTTTATGGGTTAGGAATCTATGAACTTCTATGTTGGTATCCGAGGGAAGCATAGTAATAGGTGCAATCCTGTGTAAGGACAACGTAGGTTCATATCTAATTGATCACATTTAGGTACACTTTCAGTCCTAAGCCGGTTATCTATTGCAAGAGAGAACCGACAACCTTCTACAAATATTAGACAATTGAGGAATAAGAATTGGTAAACCATATACATTCAAGAGATCTTATAAAGAAACCAAAACTCCTAGAACCTCTCTTTATCATAACTCAAACCCTCAAACTCTTGTTTGTTAATCTTTCATTTTAGATTTGTTTTTCATCCTTAGCATTTGTACCCAATTGATTAGTTGTTTAGCTAATTCGCTTTGAGATATTTCTAGTGCTTATTCCAGTCCCTGTGGATACGATAATCTTTTATATTACTTGCGACATTTCCGTACACTTGCGCAGAGCGAACAAGTTTTTTGGCATCGTTGCTGGGGACTGCGCTATAACATTAGAGATTATCAATTGAGTTAGACTAAACATAACATTTCTATTTCTTTTCATTTGTATAGTTGAAAAATAATCTTTAGAATTATGTCTTCGTAATTTTTTTTTCTTGTGCGACTTAAACATGGTGTGTAGGTCATTAGGGGATTATGGAGCTCCAACGTCCGCAAAGAATTGGGACCAATTGTCTACCCTAATATATAAGCAAGAAATTTTAAACTCTAACCATCTTTTGTTTCAATGGTTCAAAAAACTCAGTTTGGAGGATTGGAGATTGAGAACCCTTATTCACACTTGATGGAGTTTTATAGTGTAGCGCCCAAAAATTCTCAAAGTAATTTTAGAAATATTCTATGATTTTTCTGGAATTTTAGAATATTTTTATGAAATTTTTAGAATAGCGGAAGTAGCAAAATTAAATAAAAATGTAAAATAGCCTAAGCGGGAATTGAACCCGAGACCTATGGACTCTATGACATATAGGGTGATTCTAGTAACCAAGGGGCCCCAGCAGGGGTGTGCTGAAAGGAAAGGAGGGCAATTATATTTAAGGTTTAGTTGGGCATATTTACCACTTAATATAAATAGGGAAATTAAGTGGAGAGTTATTATTTTAGATCGGAAACTCTCTTCCCTCACCCTCACACGCCACCCCCTCCTTCTTCTTCATCGTCTCGGCGCACAAGCCCAAGGAAACATAGGGTTTCATCCCTAAGGCCATAGGAGCACCTCCCGGCGACGTCTCCGATACGAGGACGCTCCCCTCCGCGAGAAGGAAGCGTAGACGCAAGAGGATCGCCGAAACGATCATCTTCTTCGGAAATCTAGCGATCGGATTGTAAGAAAATCTAGCGCAGGATGTAAGTAACCCCTCACCTGCAGTATAAGTAGCTCCTCGTATGTTTTTATGTCCTTAGTTAGCATTTATATGCATAGTGCAGCCGCACGTAGAGATAGAGCACACCAGGTGCTCGATAAAATGACTAGTATAGTTATCTGCCGCCGTAGGCATTTTAATAACTCAGTTAAATGCCATAGATGCATTTTTAAATAGCATACATAGCCTTGCCTCAGTTATATGGGACTACGGTCCAATGGATGGGCTCCTATAGTCGCCTCTAGGTTTAGATAACTTAGCTCTAGGTTCAGATAACCTAGTAAAAGCAAGATAAGATGAATCAGCTATAAACAGTATTTTACTTTTATCAGTGGCATTATACTGGACTTCAGTTGTCCTTGGGTTGGGCTCCCATAATCGTCCCTAGGTTTAGATAACCTAGTAACCCTACTAGATTCGGGACTTGCTACCTCGGGCCTAGTTAGGGATGCGCGCACAGCAAGTACAGTTGCCGGGCCCATCAGCAACATGTTTAGTATTTTTATCTATTATGGAAATAGTTTTCAAACCTTTATAAATCAGACATATGAATACAATCCAATGACAGCAGTAATCTGACACAAGTTTTAGCTTAGCTCATGTATCGATTTAGCTTCCTTGATGATACAGTAATTAGTTTATGTTCAGTATGTGATTGCTATGATATATATGTCTATATACCCTGCTTCTAGCACTTTCAGTATGATTTTCATTATGTACATCAGCATAGCATCTTTTAAAGAGCATGATTTCTTCGAATGCATGTTTTTGTGAGGTAGATGGTTTCTTACTAAACTTCCAAGCTTATAGTTTCCTTTTTCCTTATGCTGCAGATAAAGGTAAAGGGAAGATGGAATAGCAGAGGCTGGAGGGCAATGCGATAAAGATGTGTGGGAAGGAACTTGGAATAAAGACCCTTGGGGAGTAGCCCACCTAAGGACTCAGTATTTCAGTTTTGGTTATTTTCTGCACTTCTAGAATATTAAGCGTCATGAATTGTGAATGTGTGCACTATGTTATGCCTAGACTTCTAGTTACCTTGATGTTAGTCGGTAAGTTATGAATCATGACCTGTTTAGTAAGAGTTTAGTGTTTATTAGTTGATATATTCATGTTGTACACGAGATTCTGAAATGCAGCAGAAATCAGAGCTCCAATCGATCAGCCGATCGATTGGGAGGTAATCTATTGCATACAGAGAGCTATTGAATCGATTAGCTGGTCGATCGACCATGGATCGATCGGGAATTTAATTTCCGTGAACAGAGAGCCTCTGAATTGATCATCGGATCGATTGGCCAGGCTGGATCGATCATCCGATCGATCCAGATTTGACCCCGTGCACAGTAGCGAGTTAATCGATCAGTGGATCGATCAGACAACTCCAATCGATCAGCCGATCGATTGGAATGTCTAATTTCAGCCAGAAGCGTCTGCTTTCAGGTTTTTGATCAGATAGCAAGTTTAGCTTCCCCTCTTTAGCACATGTAAAATTTCAGAAGTTTATTCTGAACAGTGAATTCCAGATCTCATAGCAATTAGCGATGAGACTTTAATTACTTCAGTGTTCCGCACTAGAATAGTTAGTATAATGTAACCCCCGGCCTTACAGTTTAGTTAGTAGAAGGTGGGGCGTTACATATAGATATTGTTATACTCTGAAATACGAAGAGGTTCCATCTGATGTTATACAGCTGCTTGTTTTTCCTTTTAGTTTAAAGGATGTTGCAAAAAGATGGTATAATTCTCTAAAATCTCAAAGTATTAAAACATGGGATGAGTTAGAGCAAAAATTCCTAGACAGATATTTCCCTCCAAAGAAGACTACTTATTTGAGAAGTCAAAATTTGAATTTCAAGCAATTAGATGGAGAAGAATTATATCAAGCTTGGGAAAGATATTCTTCCTTTTTGCAATTATGTCCACATCATGGAATTGAGAAATGGTTAATAATGCATTTGTTTTATGTTGGGCTTTCTTTCTCAAGTAAAAATCAACTGGATATAGCATCTGGAGGATCATTTATGAAAAAGAATTTAGAAGAGGCTACGAGATAGTTTGCAGAATTACACAAAATTCCAATAATTGGTCAAAGCAAGATAACTCATTCCTAATAGTTGATATTATTGGAGAAAAGGAGAATGGTGAAAAAGGGCTTATTTTGAATCAAAATAATTTTCAAATATTATTCCCTTGGTGTTGTGAATCATTATCAAAAATATTTGATGAAAAAACATCTTCAACAGAAAAAGAGGAATATCTTTATGATTATAGAGAGGAAGATCTGTTTTCAGAAAATGAAGAGTATTTAGAAGAGAGATTGGTTAAAGAGGAGATTAAGTTGATAGAACAAGAGCCAGCTTTACCAGAAATAGTACCACCTCAACTTGAACTTAAACCATTACCACCAAATCTTAAATATGAATTTCTTGGGCCAAATTCTACTTATCCAGTTATAATTAATGCTCATCTAAATGAATTTGAAACAAAGAGACTGATAGAGGAATTAAAGCTGCATATAAAGGCAATTGGATATACGATTGATGATATAAAAGGGATTAGTCCTTTTCTCTGTATGCACAAAATCTTACTTGAAGAGGGGTACAAGAATTCAATTGAGCATCAAAGGAGATTAAATCCAAACTTAAAAGAGGTGGTAAAGAAGGAAGTACTTAAACTTCTTGATGCAGGGATCATTTACCCAATTTCGGATAGTGAATGGGTAAGTCCAGTTCATGTGGTTCCAAAGAAAGGAGGAATGGCTGTAATCAAGAATGAAGATGATAAGCTAATTTCAACACGTACAGTGACAGGGTGGCGAATGTGTATTGATTATCGGAAGTTGAATAAAGAAACTAGGAAGGATCATTTCCCTCTACCATTTATTGATGAAATGCTTGAAAGATTAGCTAAACACTCATACTTTTGTTACTTGGATGGATATTCAGGATTTTTCCAAATTCTAATTCATCCTCAAGACCAGGAGAAGACTACTTTTACTTGTCCATATGACACTTTTGCTTATCGTCGGATACCGTTTGGGCTTTATAATGCTCCAGCCACTTTTCAGAGATGTATGATGACAATTTTTTCAGATTTAATAGAAAAAATTATGGAAGTATTCATGGATGATTTCTTAGTTTACGGAAATGACTTTGATTCTTGTTTGTCAAAACTTTCTACTATTCTTCAAAGATGCGAAGATACAAATCTAGTATTAAACTGGGAAAAATGTTATTTCATGGTTAAAGAAGGAATGGTTTTGGGGTATAAAATTTCAGAGCGTGGTATTGAAGTAGATCAAGCAAAAGTGGAAGTGATAGAGAAGTTACCCCCACCCATCAATGTAAAAGGAGTTAGGAGTTTTTTAGGGCATGCTGGTTTTTATAGACGTTTTATTAAGGACTTCTCAAGGATTTCCAAGCCATTAACTAATCTATTGATTAAAGATGTTGAGTTTTGTTTTGATAGTGAATGCACTGAAGCTTTCAACAAAATAAAGAGTGCTCTTACAACAACTCCAGTTATTCAAGCCCCAGATTGGGATCTTCATTTTGAAATAATGTGTGATGCTAGTGACTTTGCTGTAGGAGCAGTTTTAGGACAAAGAAGAAATAAGGTTTTACATGCAATCCATTATGCAAGTAAAACACTTGACGCAGTCCAAGTAAACTATTCTACTACAGAGAAAGAACTCCTAGCGGTGGTATTCACTATTGATAAATTTAGATCTTATCTAGTGGGTTCAAGAGTAATTGTATATACTGATCATGCGGCTATCCGGTATTTACTGGGAAAGAAAGATGCTAAACCTAGGTTCATCAGATGGATTTTATTACTACAAGAATTCAACCTTGAGATTAGGGATAAGAAAGGAGCTGAAAATGTAGTAGCTGATCATTTATCCAGAATATCTCAAAATTCAGAAAAAGAAGTAGATTTTGATTTACCTATTGATGACATTTTTCCGGATGAACACTTATTAGCTTTATCAAGTGTTAAAACACCTTGGTATGCAGATTTTGTGAATTTCCTTGCTAGTGGAGTGTTACCCCCGATTTTCTCTTATCAACAAAGGAAAAAGTTTTTTTCAGAAGTTAAGAATTATGTTTGGGATGAACCTCTCCTATATAAGAAGTGTAATGATGTGATTTATCGAAGATGTGTGCCTAGAGAAGAAGTTAGGGATATCGTGTTCAAAAATGATTACAAAAATTCTTCAAGCAGGATTTTATTGGCCAACCTTATTCAAAGATGCAAAGATGTTTGTTCAGTCTTGTCATCAGTGTCAGAGAACTGGGAATATAACTAAGAGGAATGAAACGATGTTGAATTACATTCTTGAGGTTGAGCTATTTAATGTATGGGGAATAGATTTCATGGGACCTTTCCCTCTTTCATATGGGAATAGGTTTATTCTTGTGGCGGTGGATTATGTGTCCAAATGAGTAGAAGTTGTAGTATCTCCTATGAGCAATGCGAAAACAGTTATCAAATTATTTAGGAGTATAATCTTTCCAAGATTTGGGGTGCCTAAGGCGGTCATTAGTGATGGAGGATCACACTTCATAGAAAATGTAACGCCCCACCCTTCTTACCCAACCAAAGGCGGCGCTACGTTCTTATACTACTTACGTACATGGTTTACTATAACAGCGGAAGAATAAAAACTTTAAAGAATTTAATTTATTAAGCATAATATCACATATTCTGATTTGTTCAAATATTGATTCTATAACTAATCATATTAATTTGTCCAAATCGTTCTTTGCCGAGCCACCACCACACACATCACTATCTGCTCCTCCTGCTGCTCCGTTGTTCCGAATATCCGTCCCCCATATCTGCGGTACAAGGAAAGTAAGCTATGAGCACTCATGGCTCAGTAAGTTCCTTTCCTACTCATTGAAACCGAAAATCATCGTATATCAATATCATGCGTAATATCATAAGCATACAACATACAAGGGTATCATATTCATATCATATTATCACATGACATTATATCTAATCATCAGATAATTCAAGTACATATGTAGGCAATGCATCATGAATTTGAAAACTTATACTAATAAGTACTTGAAATTAATATCATCATTAAGGGGATCCCGGTTTGTACCACATACATAATACGCGCGCTTCATAGGTAGGTCCAAGGTAGCAAGTCTTGAACCCTATCATGCATACATACTAGGCCCGAGTCTTACTCCATCGACCTAGGGCATTCAGAGGCCCATTACTGACGAGGCCCGAGTCTTACTCCATCGACCCCGGGGCGTTTACGGAGCCCACCCATGGTACAAACCCATACAAAAATAACTTATCATGCATAACTATCATATCATGTCCTTAACAATCTTTCATGCATTTCTTTTCATTATGTATAGCATTTCCTATGCTATCACATATCATGGCATATTACATAACATAATTTCATTTCTTCATTTTGTATAGCATTTCCTTATGCTATCACATATCATGGCATATTACATAACATTATGTATAGCATTTCCTATGCTATCACATATCATGGCATATAACATAATTTCATTTTCTCCTCATTATGTTTAGCATTTCCTATGCTATCACATATCATGGCATATTACATAACATTATGTATAGCATTTCCTATGCTATCACATATCATGGCATATAACATAATTTCATTTTCTCCTCATTATGTTTAGCATTTCCTATGCTATCACATATCATGGCATATTACATAACATTATGTATAGCATTTCCTATGCTATCACATATCATGGCATATAACATAATTTCATTTTCTCCTCATTATGTTTAGCATTTCCTATGCTATCACATATCATGGCATATTACATAATATTATGTATAGCATTTCATAGAAGGAACCTTGCACTAGTTTGGTTAGACAATAATCTTACTCACCTCTTTAAAATATTTTTGGTTGAAATCCTAAGGTTAGATACTCCTCTGATCATACATCATATCAATATAAAATCATGGAAAGGAATCCTTCTACATAGCATAGAAAATCTTATCATGAAATGAGGTCTTGTTTAAATCATCCTAGATTTGAAAACCTTTTCTTTAGCCGAATTTTCTTAAATTCTTTCCTAGGTTTTCTAATCCTTATAAATCCGAAAATCACATAAAAGCCTTGTACCACAGGTGAGGGGAAGCTTACCTTCTTCGCTTAAGTTTCCTAGATTTGAGAACTTGCTTGGGGACCTTTCTTCCTTGCTTGCTTGCTCGGCACCAATGGAGGAGAAGAGTGGCTAGGTCTTTTGGTGGAGAGGAGGAGGGAGAAGAGACCTCTTCCTCTTGTGTTGCTCGGCAACAACAAGAAAGAAAAGAGGGAGGGAGTGAGGAGGAAGAAGAGGTTTCTTCCTCTTGTGTTGCTCGGCAACAAGAAGAAGAAAGGAGGAAGGGAGAGGGTTTTCGGCACCCAAGGGAGGAGAGGAGGAAAGTGAGTGAGGATGAAGTTGAAGTCACCCCTCCATGCCTATTTATACTAAAATGAGGGGAGGAAACTTGTCTTGATTCATCCTCCTTATTTACTTCTCTTCTTAATGTTAAGAATATTCTAGAGAAGATGCTTCTTGAGTTCTCCCTTAATTTCTCTCTTTTCTTTCCTTTAATTAAAATTCCTATCTCTCCTCTTACAATATCCTCTCCTATCCCACTTGGTTAACACATGCATGTATCCACAAGAGAACCAAGGATCAAAACTTGGTTATGTATATTTTTACTTCTTTTTACTCCCTTTTCCTTTTTAGTAAAAAGAATCCTTTCTTATTCTTAACTACTTAGTCCTCTCTCTCCTTATCAATAATTCTCCTATCCCCTTTGGTATCCTATACATGTTCCTTACATGAGATCCAAGGTTCAATCTCTCTTCTAACGTTTTATTTTCTTTTGTACATAATAATTCATATATTACCCTATTATGCATTATGCATAAATATTTCATACATGTATTCATATTTCTTCCTTTTGTCTACATTAATTCCATACATTATAAATCATGCATAGATGATTTATATTCTCAACTTTATTTTCTTTCATAATCATCTAAATCCTTCCCATCGTAACATTCAACGTAGACTATCTACACATTCTTTTCATTACATTCGTACTCTCATTGCCCTTACTTTATCTAGGCTTTCTAGGGGTGTTACAGAAAAACAGTTTGAAAATTTACTCAGAAAATATGGAGTGAAGCATAAAGTAGCAACACCTTATTATCCTCAAACTAATGGTCAAGCAGAGATATCTAACCGGGAGATTAAATCCATATTAGAGAAGACCGTATCCACCTTAAGAAAGGATTGGGCACTAAAATTAGATGATGCTTTATGGGCATATCATACTGCTTATAAAACTCCCATTGGAATGACTCCATTTCGGTTAGTTTATGGAAAGCCTTGCCATCTTCCAGTTGAGCTAGAACATAAGGCTTATTGGGCAATTGCAAATTTGAACATGGATTTAAAGGAAGCAGGGGAGAAAAGGAAGCTTCAGTTAAATGAGCTTGATGAATTAAGGATGGATGCATATGAGCATGCTAAATCTTACAAGGAAAGGACGAAGAAATGACATGATCAACACATTCTTCGTAAAGATTTTAATGTAGGAGATTTAGTTTTATTGTTCAACTCAAAATTAAAGCTTTTTCCAGGGAAGCTTAAGTCAAGATGGACGGGTCCATTTGAGGTAAAGAAGGTTTATCCTTTTGGGGCTGTAGATATTTGGAAAAAAGAGCTTGGGATAATTAAGGTAAATGGTCAATGCTTAAAAAAATATATTCATGGTATGGAATTAGAAGAGGTACAAAGGTTGTATTTTTCTGAACCTCGTCCTCCAGATTGACTCTTTTAGTTAGAATAAATTCATTGTTGTGTTTTAGTTTGTTTTCACTATGTTTTAGTTTTGTTTTCAGGTTGAAATCTACTTCCATGAGCTGGCCATGACTTCTTCATGGGCATGGAAGTATTGGAGAAGTGGATTAGGAGAATAAACATCAAATGGAGTAAAACAGGGCATGGCCGTGTACTGTACACGGCCAGGCAAAGGATGCAGAGAAGGAAAAGGATCTGGCCGTGTCTACCAGACACGACCGTGTGAAGTCTGCAGAGAAGGAAGGGAGCATGGCCGTGTACCAGACACGACCGTGCGAAGAATCCAGAGAAGGAGAGTTCTTTGGTCGTGTTCCAGACACGGCCGTGTGGAGAAATCAGAGCAAAAGCTTGCATCGACCGTGTACCAAACACGACCATGTGCCAAATCCAGAGAAGAGAACTCAGAAGGCCGTGTTCCAGACACGGCCGTGTGGAGAAAGCCGAGAAGAAGAAGGATGTGGCCGTGTCCCAGACACGGCCGTGTGAGTAAAGCCGAGGAGGAAAAGGGAGGGGCCGTGTAGATCTACACGACCCGTGTGGAGAAGCCCTTAAGAGGCCGTGTTCTCCTTACACGGCCAGGTTTTGGCCGTGTCCCGCACACACCCACCTCTCTTAAAACATCTTCTTTTCTCTCAATCTCTTTAAAATCCCTCTTTTCTTCAACCTTTTTCCTCAAACTCTCTTAGATCTAGATTCTTTTCTTCTCCAACACTCAAGATCTTTGTTCTCCTAACCTCAGATCTTGTTCTTCAAAAAATTTGTTTCTTTGAGATCTTACTTCTCTAACCCTAAATAGTCCCTTCCCTCATCTAAACTCAACAAGATGTCCAATTTTTTGAAGAAACTTCGTAAAGGAGGTGGTGGATCCAGTGGAGATAAAGAGAAGGAACCATCTAGGGATAAAGGAAAACAACCGATGAAGGGCAAAGGAAAGAGGACATTACGCAACGAAGGTAATGACAATGAATTCAACATTGTATTTAGAAATGATGATCAAATTACTAGATTTGCAATTCTTGTCAATAGAAAGATTGTGTGTACTCGGTATATGGACCCAACTGTTCTTGATATGTTTGGAATTAGGGAAGATGTAGATTTGTTGATTGGGTTTTTAGAGTGGGGTGATATTATGTACACAAATTTGCCTATATATCCTCGTCTTGTTTTGGAGTTTTTAAGTTCATTAGATGTCCATTTTACTAACGAGGATGATTATATTGGAAAATTTTCATTTAGATTGATGAATCAAGAATTTCAATGGACATTTAGTGATTTTAATTCTTATTTTGGATTGTCTACCGGTAGCCCTCGTAGGTTTGATTCAAGGTTTAATTGGAATCATTTTTGGAATGCATTAACTGGATTGGATCAACCGTACCTTATGAGCCTTCAAGAGCTAAGACTTCTCATATGCAAAACCCCATTTTTAGGTACCTACATAGAATTATGAGCAAAAACTATTTTTGGTAGGGGAGAGAGTGATGGGGTAGTTAAAACACTACAACAAAATTGTTAAAAGACAACACCATAAAGACATTGGTTTTAGAAGGAACTGTTATTAATTTGGTAAAAGACAACGGTTTTTGGCAAAATCGTTGTCTTTGAGCGCCTGAAAAAAATAAGAGACAACAGTTTTGTAAAAACCGTTGTTGTTGAGCGACTTTTTGTAAAATCAACAACACCTTTTACAACAGTTTTCTAAAACTGTTGTCTTTAAACGCTTTTTTAGGGGTTAAAGACAACAGTTTTAATAAACCGTTGTCTTTGACTTTATTCTTTTGCTGTTTTTCTCCCTTCGTCGTTTTTGTTGTAGCAGTGGTTTGCTTCCCTCTCTCCGAAAAATTTTTGGCGCACTATTTTCCCCCCTTAGCCTACCCGAACCCTAAACCTCTCTCCTCATACGATCTTTCTCCTCATACGGCTCTAGGCGTTGCCTCCGCCTCGACCGCGTCCTGACCCTCGTCGTCTCCTCCCCCGACGCTGCCCGGGATGTCCTCCGCACCCACAATCACATCTGTGCCAGCCGCTCCTCCACCATCGTCACCCGCATCCTTCTCGATGGCTGAGTGACATGGCCTTCGCCCCCTACGGCGACGAGTGGAGGCAACGCCGCCAGATATGCACTCTCCACCAGCTGAGCCCCAAGATGGTACAGTCCTACGCTCTGGTTCGCAAGCAGGAGGTGGCCACCATGGTTGCCGCCATCTTCTCCCGTGGATCGGCAGCGGAGATCGACATGTCAGCCATCCTGTTTGCCTTCTCCAATGACATCCTGTGTCGGATGGTCACGGGGAAGAAGTTTGAAGGGAGGAAAGGGTTGTTCTCGAAGTTCATCTCAGAGAACTCGGTGCTGCTGGCCAAGATTAATCTCGGGGATTACCTCCCGTGGCTCGGTTGGGTGGATTGGTTGCTCGGCAAGGTGGCGCGAGTGAAGAAGAACAATAAGAGGTGGGACGATCTGCTGGATCAGGTTATCAAGGAACATGAAGAGCGAGTGTCGTCGCATGATGAGAAAGATTTCGTGGATGTTTTGATCTCCCTTCAGAAGGATCCCGTGTTGGAATCCATCCTCACTCTAGAAGTCATCAAGGCGCTCCTTCAGGTAGATTAATTCTTCCTCTGCTCAACTTCCACAGCAAATAGGTTGAATAGCCGAACCGTATGAGGACATTCCCTAATACATTTTTAGGGAATGTCTTCTTTGTTAGGACCTTCGGATGGCTAGAGAGGGGGGGTGCGAATAGCCTCCTCTAAAAACTCAATTAATCTCCTCACAAAAGTTTGTTAGCACAGCGGAAATAAGCAAAAGGAAAACTGATGCAAGGAAAAGAAACAACCCACCACTAACACAATAAGGATGTACGAGGTTCGGGGATAACTTGCCCCTACTCCTCGGCATATCCGTAAGGTGGACGATCCCTTGATCTTTCGATAGATCACACCCCGGACAGATTCCGGCTAAGTATTTCTCCTTCTCGGTGGAGTAACCTCTCCACAAAGTCTCAGAAAAGATTTGAAATGAAGAACAAGACTTACAGAGTTTAGTGGCTAAAAGGAATGAACAATAAACTTACAGCCACGATGAAAGCAAAGCGCAAAGAAAGAAGAAGTTCCTCAGCCAAGAGCTCAAAAACACAGCACTCTTGCTTGATCGACAGAGAGTTTTTTTTTTGAAAATCCTCTCTCAAACCTCTCTTCTTCCTTCTTCTTATTCCTCTGCTTTCTCACTGTCTTCAGCCAGAGCCGAATCACTGTCACCTGTATCGAATCACTGCGACCAACTCAGGCGTCGCCAATCACTCTTCCTCCTCATCTGGTTCTCTGAACTCACACCAATACCATCCATGGTCTTCACTGGTGTCTCTGAGCTCGAACCAATAAGCAAGAGTTAAGCTGTTGCCAACTGATCGCAGCCAGTGAACGTTGACGCTCCAATTGCACCATTTGCAGCGAAACCAGCAGAAAGAGCACTTGGTCTTATTCTTCTGATGGAGCTTAATTTGAATTTAAGCATTAGCACAACACCTGAAACCTGTAACTCAAAAAGCTTACAGCAGATGGTTAGATCAGATGAATCAGAAATCACATAGAAACAGCAGAAGACAAACGACATCGTTATAAATCGGTCAACAGACCAATCCATAGCCCTCTGGACCGATCAGGACACATCCTGATCAGTCTGGGATGATGCTGATCGGTCTGTGGACCGATCAGCCTATAGGTGGATCGGTCCACAGACCGATCCCCCTATTGTTCTGAATCACATCGCTTCTTACTGATCAGTCACCAGACCGATCAGATAACCCACAGAGAGCTACTGTGTGGTTACTGATCGGTCACGAGACCGATCATATAACTAAGGTATCACTGGATCGGTCGATAGACCGATCCAGATAGCCAAAGTATCACTGGATCGATCAACAGACCGATCCAATGCCTCTGTTGATTTTAGAGCTTCCCAGCCCTAAACCCTAACATCTTCCTGGTCCAGAGAATGAGCTACCGAGCCCTCTCTGACCTAGTCTGGAGAACAAGCTACCGAGCCCTCTCCAACTTCCACGTCCGGGTCAGAGAACGAGCTACCGAGCCCTCTCTGACCTAGTCTGGAGAACGAGCTGCCGAGCCCTCTCCGACTTCGTCCGGTCCAGAGAACGAGCTACCGAGCCCTCTCTGACCTAGTCCGGAGAACGAGCTGCCGAACCCTCTCCGACTTCGCGTGCCAAGTATCCGTACTTGGACTTTTCCTCTCTACATGATCAACCTTGATCATTAATCAGTCTGAGTTTAATTAATATCTGATACAAACTTAAATCAGTGTCAACATCAAAACAACAGCCCGGTCAGACTGTATTAACATTCTTGTGAGACAATTATTTTTTTAAAACAATCCTAAAAATTTTATTGACCTGGACTAGTGGTTTTAATGTTCAGAGGTTATATGTGGAAAATTGTTCAATAAAATATAGAAACGCAGTGGTGTTATTTTGGTCTGTGGCAGATCAGCATCGACACTACATCTCCATATATAAATGTACATATATTGTCTAAGTTCCAGTATGAATGGTTATATATATCACACTTTATACGGTGCAAAAGTAATTTAGATTTACTCTTTATTTGTATTACATTTGCTGATTTCTTAAATTTACATCACCAAAAGATTAGAGCTTGGAATTCCAGAATTCACAAGTGCAAGGACGGAAGTTGTTTATATATGGTTATCCTTTTAGATTATCTAGTAAGTCATTTCCTTATCTTATCTCCGAGCAACCATTGAGAAGAGTACAATACTGTGGAACGCTTTAATCTTCTATGAGATGTTGTACTTGATTTGCACTAACCACTCAAATTCATTGAACCTAACTCTTTGTAGCAAAAAACACTACAACTATGTAGGATTCTTAGCATATATGATCCTTGTGAGATAAATGAATTATCTTTCATACAGTTAATTATCATATATGTATGCTAGTTAACCACAATTTGGCTTGGAGTACAAGTGGAAATTCCTGCCTCTGCATATTTCTTTTGTATTTCTTCTGTTGCAGCAAACAGTCTTCTTTTGTATCGTATATTCTAGCACATGAAGAGAAGTAGCAAACTAGAAGTGCAACTAATAGTAAAGATGCTCAGTCCAATCAAGCACATGAAAAAGAAGCAACCAATTATAGGTGCAATGTCAATGGATAATCCTGGAGCTCTCGACAAATGGTACACAGGGAACAAGGCACAAATCTCAAAGACAAAGAGAGAAGAAATATAGTCACTTTGTGAATGAGATATTGAGTCACGGGAATGCTAGAGATCCAGTGAAGATAATCAACTACATCAAATAAAGTCATTGAAGGGCACCAACGAAGTTACACAGGATAAAAGACAAGAAATGAATATACAGTAGAGTAGCTATAAGGGCTATTCTAAGAAGATACTGGCTACTGCAACAAATAGAGGACTTCAAGGAAGGAAATAAGAGGGATTTACTATTATATTAGTCTACTATTAGTCTTCTTTTACTATTAGTCAATGGATAATTCTAGTTTACTATTAGTCTTCTTTTGTATTTCTTCTGTTAGTAGTGGCCACAACCACAAAACTCTCCCTTCCGGTAACATTTTTTCCCTTCCCTTCCCTTCCCTTCCATTGTTTGATACAGTTTGTTTCAAAAACTGAGACTACTGTTACTTAATATTCATAAGTCTTCCCATAAAGAAGACATTATAGATGTCTTCTTGTTTATACTACTGTTACTTAGTACTCATAAGTCTTCCTAAAAACTTTATTGTTTTAAAAATATTATTATCTTTCTTATTTGTTGAATATAGATGCCTCTACTACTATGACTGTGTGTTCTGGACTAGTGGTTGATTTTCTACTTACAAATCAAAATATCAAGGATGCATACCAACTGGACTGGAACAAGGTGATTAAGAATTTGTTCTTTATTTTTATTTTCTAGGTTATTGAATGCCTATATATAATATACCTATTAAGACAACTTGTTTTAGCTTGCTTGTTTCATTCTTCATATTATGTCTACTAAGATTATTTTTTCACTGTTTGTTGTTGCTAGGCTAGAAGAGCTTTGAAAATTCGAGAGTGAAGACAACTCATACAAATCAAGAATTTAAAATCATTGGGATAAGTGACAAGCCTTGCAAAGATGAAATGTGAGTTTTTCCGGGTTGTGTTGTTTCAGTATTTGTCAGCATTTTGCAATCAATTGGTTTATAAGAATTTTTGAACCATATGTAATGAAGCATTATTTTAAGAACTAGGAGAAGCTGCTTTTATATACCAAATCGCTGTAATGAAGAATTTTTGAACCATATGTAATGAAGCATTTCACTGCAAAGATATACCAAATCACTGTCAACATTTCAATGAGCTTCCCTGGTGGAAAAGTCAAGGTTGAAGCCTCAACAACGAATGAGTGTCCTCAGTGAGGTATGTGTCGATCTTTAAGATTGGTTTTGTTGGTATGACCTATATGCTATTTTTTCATGCTTATCCTTCGATGATAGGCTTTAAGGTTCAATAATTATGATCCTAACCCACTCCTATATGCATGTGGCATTAGCATTGTCACTGCTTTTACTCAAGTAGGAGGCATAGTATTACAGCCTCCCCGGGTATGGTTTTATGTTTTGTATTTATACTTTTACGTATTATTTGAGGTTATTTATGACAACTAAAGCAAATGTTGTAGCTCAGAGTTGGCAATGGAGAGGACTTTATTCCATCAAGGGGAATTTTAACCAAAAGGTGTGTTTTTTTTCTTTCAATGAGTTTATTCTTTAAATTGTTAAGACCCTTGTATTGAAAAATCTGGACTATGGTTTCACTTGGAGGTCTGACTATTCTTTCCAAGTTAAACTTGTGAAAATTCTAGGTTAACCAGAGTCCATCCAATCCTACCAGACAGGATTGGTGACTAGTTTCAGTTTCAACTTGCTGAAGTGAATTGTTCAAGATTTTTGAAACTTGTCTCTTTTGATCATAAATAACTTGGACAACTTGCTGAAGAAAATTGAAAGACAAAAGGACCTTGATAATATAAAGGAGTGCATTCAAACGGTATTTTATTTCAATTCCATCTTCCTGCATTCTCTTATTTCGTTATGTACCACAGCGTCCGAAATGCCCAAGAGTTGTTTTATAGTCCATAGGGGAAGGTTCTTCTGCTGTACCTTCGCGAAGGAGATATGTAGATCTCAAACCTTCTTCCAATCACACATCCATCGAGCTGACAGGGATAGATCGGCTTGGCCTCCTCTCTGAAGCTAGTGCTGTTCTTACTGATCTTAAATGCAATGTGGTGAGTGCTGAGGTCTGGACACACAACACTCGAGACGTAGCAGTTATGCAGGTGACCGACGAGAAGAATTCAGCTATAACTGATCCTCAAAGACTCTCTAGAATCAAACAACTACTTTGCAATGTGCTAAAAGGGAACAACAGGCATAGGGGAGCCAAGACTGCGGTTTCCATGGGTATCACTAACACAGAGAGAAGGCTTCACCAGTTGATGCTCGATGATAGGGATTATAAGAGGTCTGAAGAAGATAGTGGGAACAAGAATTGCTGGACAAAGGTTACTATTGTCAATTGGTTTGACAAGGATTATTCTGTGGTCACAATACGGTGTAAGGAAAGGCCGAAGCTTCTTTTCAATACAGTTTGCACTTTAGCAGATATGCAATATGTGGTTTTCCATGGAAGTTTATTTGTAATGGGATAATTTTATTTGAACATGAGATATGTTTCTTCTTTTGTTATTGTAATTCTTGAATAACTAACATTTTGAATGATATTGATGTGGAGAATATTCTTTCTTGATTATGATTCTTTATTATATATTTAAATTGAAATATGATATATTGGTATTAAAAGATAATAATTTAAAAGACAACGGTTTAAAACCGTTATTATTGTCTATCACCCTTAAAGACAACGGTTAAAAACCGTTGTCATAGCCCCAAAAACGATTGTAATTGGTAGTGTTACGTTATTAAAAATGCTCTAAATAACAACGGTTTTAAACCGTTGTCTTTTCATTCAAAGACAACGGTTTAAAACCGTTGTAAAACTGTTGTCTTTTCATTCAAAGACAACGATTTAAAACCGTTGTCGTAGCCCTCCACTTTTAATAACACTGCAAATTACAACGGTTTTAAAGGGCCTACGACAACGGTTTTTAACCGTTGTCTTTTAATGTTTTTGTTGTAGTGAAAATATAGAGCTTTATGCTTTATGGGCCATGCTTCATAAGGTCGATTTCGATTCTAGTTTTTATTTTGTACAAACCTTGTTAAGAGCCGCAAGGGCATCATCGGGATCAATTGTCTTTGGTGGATTGATTACCCGAATAACTTATAATTTAGATCTTGATTTAGATGGGTTGGAAATAATTCATGGCAATGATATGATAGAAATTGATGCATGTCTTGCCATGAAAATGATTGTTCAGGATGAGAATGGGTTTGCATTTCCTAGGAGGAATGGTTTTCCTCTACCTCTCCCTTGTCTCGGACGAACGTCTATTCGTAACCCTGCTAATTGGGTAATCACCGATATCGATCACGAATATGTTCCCTCTATATCCGGAGACACAGAGCCACGCATTGAACCTTCAATATCTGGATACCCGCAGCCTTCCGGACATCCGAATCTTGCTAGGCATTCTTTTGCTTACGGTACGGGTTCCTCCAGATTTGATTTTTCTGATTTCCGTACTTCTCTAGAATCGCTCCATGAGAAGCATGATGCCCAACGAAGAATGTTGGAAGGTCGCTTCTCTTTATCAGATAATCAGTTTAGAGAAGTATAAGAGCACTTCCAGTTCACAAGAAATTTTCAGGGTCAAGTGGCCGAATTTGTCCAGGATTATGATACTGATCAAGCTAGAATGAGAGACTTTATGCAAAGCATGAGTGTCACTAGCCAACAAGTTGATGCTTTGTTTGAGTATCATATAGTCCTGAGTGAAACTCCAGGTTTCCCTAGTTTCCCCGTTGGTCAGCCATGTCGTAGGCACCCTTTTCCTCATCCCCCTCCCCCTCCACCTCCACCATATTGATTTCATCGGGACGATGAAAAGTTTAAGTCTAGGGGGGTGTCAAACCTGATTTCTTTTTGTTTCAGTTTTTGATTGTTTTCTTGTCTTCTGCATGTGTAGTTTTTGTTTTGCATTCTATTTTGATTGTCTTGCTTGAGTGAATGTTTTGATAGTCATTTGATTATCTTTTGAAATAATTTTGGCAAACATCTTGAGAACATCAATCTTCACTTTTATGCTTTCTTGTCTTCAAGATAAAATACTAGCACGTTCATTATCTAGATTCATGATGTTGTAAATGATGCTAGTAGTAAGCTTTATGTACTTCTTTTCTCTATCTTGGGTAGCATGAAATAAGATAAGAATCATATGGAGATGAGCTTTAGTCTTGTCTTGACCTTAAGAATCTTACCTTCACTACACTTTGACTTGATTCTTGAATGGTTGATATCATTGAAATAGTCATGATTCATCTTGTTTGCTTAGTACTTGGTTTCCATGGTGATTTTTCAAACTTCATTTTGGTTACTAGATGAGGCTCAACTCATGAAAGCTCATTTGGAAAAATCAAAATATCCCAACATTTGTGCTAAAAGTACACTTGTGAAATAAGATTTTCACAATGCAAATGCTTATGAAAAAATAAATTGAAAAAAAAAAGCAATGGAAAAAAAAGTGAATATGGGATATAAAAAACAGTTGTCGTGAGTGGAATCTAGCAAGTCACTCCTTTGAGACCGAGTTAGGTTACTGGGGAAATGACTGCTTAGCTTCTCTAGAGATTGAGCACACCTTTGAGACCTTGGGTTGATTGAGAAATATGAACCAAGTGAGTGGCAAGTAAGTGCCTATCACTGGTTACTTGTCTTTCACCGGAAACATTAGGAATTCAAATTTGATGATGACTTGACTAGGACATAGATTGAAACTTGAAGGGTTTTGAGTTACTTTTACACTGTGCATAGGCTACTTAAGCTTAAGCCATACTTGATTTGTTTCCATGAATATGCTTGTTAGTGGAACTCTTTGATAGAGTTAGGAAAGTGCATTAGGGTTTATGAATGCGTTGTAGAACATATGAATTTAGATTGCAGCATTTTGATTGAGGACAAGCAAAGGTTTAAGTCTGGGGGTATGATGTGCGTAGATTTTATATACTTTTATGCATGTTTTGACGCACATTTACATATTTTGAGCATGCTTGATCTATGCATTTTTGTACTTTCAGTTTTCCTTTTAGCATATTTACTCTTTTTGTTCGGAGATCTGCTTTTGTGCATTTTCTGTACACAGGAGTCAAATTCGGTGAAGATTCTGCATTCTTGGATAAAACTTATGAGCAAAGCAAGCGAGAAGGCACCTGGTCGTGTACCAAACACGGTCCTGCATTGGTAGGGAGCTCTTGCCGTGTGGAGTTCAGAGGTCGTGTGGCAGCAACAGCAAAGGAAGAAGGCCTGGTCGTGCGAACCTCACACGGCCGTGCCAAGTTTCAAAGCAAATCAGAGTTCAATCCTTACATGACCGTGTAGATCTACATGGCCGTGTAAGGTTTCCAGAGACCAAGAAGACCCTGGCCGTGTGCATCAAACGACCGTGCAGGGTTCCTAACGCTTAAAAGTGTTCTGGCCATGTGTACCACACGGTCGTGCCAGGTTTCCAGAAGTTGGGGCAGTCCAGGCCATGTGGATTTACACGGCTGTGCTTGGAGGTTTTGATGGGAGTTGTCCATGGCCGTGTACCACACACGGCCGTGTATAGATGGAAGAGAGGAGGAAAGGCTCTGGCCGTGTGAACCTCACACGGCCATGCCTCGGGGTCGTGTGGCGCCCAAAAGCCTCCCTCTATTTAAAGCCTCCTTGGAGATTTGAAAGGGGATCTTCTCCCCTTTGGGAGAAAGGAAGATTTGGTGGATTCCTCCCATTCTTGGGAGGATTTTTGGGCAATCTAAAGGGAGATCTTGGCGAATTTGACTCCGGAAGCGAGGATTGGATCCGAAGATGGAGCTATATTGTAGATAAGTTTTCTTTCTTTCCTCTTCTTGGATTGGGATTGAAGAATGCTTGTAATCTTCTTATCTTTGGTTTTCTTCCTTCGTTTTATGGAGTAGATTTATTTGTTCTAGGATGGAGGGAGTATTTGTGAGATAAATTGATGTAAACTCTTATGGATTTGTCATTTCTTTATTTCTATAATGTTGCCTAGTTTGTATCGATTGGATCTTGAATGATTAATTGTGATTAGGGCTTAATTCTCATTCTTGATTGATTGTTTGGATATCTTATAGACTTTGTAGAGATTAACTCTCACTTGATTTTTTGAGGGATCCATGTGATAGGTGCAAGGCCGTGTAAGGACGTTTAAGAGATAACCTTGAAGGGGAAATGAGAATATTCAAGAGGGTATGATAGATTTTATGATTCAATCCTTGTATCTTTATGGGTTAAGAAGCTATGAACTTCTATGTTGGTATCCGAGGGAAGCATAGTAATAGGTGCAATCCTGTGTAAGGACAACATAGGTTCATATCTAATTGATCACATTTAGGTACACTTTCAGTCCTAAGCCGGTTATCTATTGCAAGAGAGAACCGGCAACCTTCTACAAATATTAGACAATTGAGGAATAAGAATTCGTAAATCCTATACATTCAAGAGATCTTACAAAGAAACCAAAACTCCTAGAACCTCCCTTTATCATAACTCAAACCCTCAAACTCTTGTCTATTAATCTTTCATTTTAGATTTGTTTTTCATCCTTAGCATTTGAACCCAATTGATTAGTTGTTTAGCTAATTCACTTTGAGATATTTCTAGTGCCTATTCCAGTCCCTGTGGATATGATAATCTTTTATATTACTTGCGACATTTCCGTACACTTGCGGATAGCGAACAGTAAACAAGGGAAAGGGTAAGAAGAAGAAGTCTTCATCCCCACCATCCTCCGACTCCGAAGAATCAAGCACCTCAATGGATAGTGATCAAGAGGCGTATATGGTAATAAAAATGAGAAAAGCATTTAAATCTTTTTCTACTAACAAATCACATGCTAGGAGAAGTTCAAGGGGCAAAAGTAGAAATAGGAAGGTCATTTTCTATAATTGCCAAGGAGAAGGACACATGAGGGATGATTGTCCTCTCTTGAAGAAGAAAGAAGAAAAGAAGAAGGAAGAGAAGAAGAAGTCAAAAGAAAAATGGAAAAAGGTTAAAAACCTAAAGGCTACATGGGATGATCCATCATCATCGGAGGAAGAAGAACATCATGTCTCCCACTTTGCATTAATGGGAGTTGATGACATTGCCTCCACCTCATCCGAAAGGGAAGAAGGAAGGAGCTCCAGTGAAGATGAAGAAGGGAGCTCAAGTGAAGGGGGAGGTCAAACTTCGGATTCGGACTTCTTGATAAGTAAGGTATATAATCTTCCTCCCCATGTTTTAATTAAGATTATTAAAAGTACTAATGAGGATTTGTTCAAGGTAAAAAGGAAAAATAAGTCTTTGAAAAATGATATTGTTTGCCTTGAAGAAAAATTAGAATCCATGACTCTTAAGGAAAATGATATGCATGTTTCTTTGTCTTCAAGTTCAAATGTTTCATGTCTAGAAGAGGAAAATAGGAAACTAAGGGAAAAGGTAGAATACCTTAGCGAAGCCCTTAGAAAATTTGAAATTGGCTCTAAAATCCTAAATATGATTATTGGGAGCCAAAGGGCAAGTTTTAAGAAAAATGGGTTAGGATACAATGAACCCAACAATGAAAAGACCTATCATTGTCTACTTGCTAGGGGCAATCAAAAACCAAAACTATAGATAGAAAATGGATCCTCGAGGAATATTTGGTTAACTCAATTAGAAAGAATTTTTATTGGGTACTAAAATCAATCCTCAAGGGTTAGAGGATTTTAGGTCAAGTCAACCATGGAAATCATAATTCAAATCCTTGAAAAATGGTTGACTTGAGACCTTAAGGGGGAGCACTTAGTCTTGATAAGAAATTCATGATCAAAAGGGCTAAGTAGAGGTTACCTTTATCTCACAATGATTTGCATTATTTTATAACCATAAATGTGAGATCTTATGATGATACAAATAATTCACTTATGCTTATGGCATTTTGATGAGTTATAAAATGTATCAATTTTAGTGATTATAGACTAACTATGGGGAAAACAAATGTTTAATTAATGGACATCTTGCCCATAGATCATAGTTGAATATTTTAAATGTTTTGAAAACAATTCTATGTTTTATCTACTGTAGTATAATTATTTTGAAACATATGAATTCAAAACAAAGTTTAAAATTGATACAAACTTTCATGTTTTCAAGGTTCTTTTTAGATTTGGTCAAATTTTCAAAAATATGATGAATTTTTATGGACATATATTTTTCCTAGTTATAGGACCTAATAAGAAATATGTGTTCAAAATTTCATGTTTTTTTCAATTTTTTTGAAATTTTTTATGAATTTTTTAAGTTGGCTGCAAAAGGCTGAAATTCAATTTCAGAGTGTACCAGTCGATTGTGTCAGGTACCAGTCAACTGGTACCAGCATTCAAGCATACTGTTATTTTCTGAGATCAAATTTTTGGTCATACTTGATGCCATATAGTGTATGATTGTTTGGTACAATCTTTTTGATGGTGTCAAAGGGGGAGAAATGGGTAAATTTAAGTTAGAAACCTTTATTCCCATACTCGTGTGCAAAACTTGAAAATTAAGGAAGAAAGCATATGTTTAGGGGGAGTTTGGTTTTATGCTTCATGTTTACATGTTGCTTGTAATTTTCAAAGTTATTATTTGTGCCTAACTTAAACATATTGCCACACATCAAAAAGGGAGAGATTGTTGGTGCAATCAGCCTAGGTTTTGATGTGTGTCAAGAGTTTAAGTTAGACTTTCATATGTGTTTGATATGTGTTTGAGTCTTGCAGGACTTGGTGAAACACATGAGGAACTTGGTGCGACCAAGTGTGGGAAGCTTATTCAAGGGCTCGGATCTTTGAGTCGGTGAAGGATGGTGTGGAAGACATCCAAGGGACCGCCAGACGAGGAGCAATGGAGTGGAGTCGAGGGAAGTGGACTTCAAGATAATGTGAAGGATGGCACGGAGAGGAGTCGCGGGCTCGGGTGCATCTGAGGGATGAAGGCCGAGGAAGAGGGCTTCAAAGGACCTTGGAAAGGATGAGAGTGAGTGAATGTAAGGTACTAGTCGACTAGTCCAAATTCACGAAGAGCACAGAATGCTTCTGTGCTCGTCGGCTGTGAAGACCAGTCGACTAGTCATGGGACCAGCCGACTGGTATATGGCCGTTGGGCAGAAAAGGCTTCTGTAGAGAGCCGTTGGCTGTGTCTAACGGCTACATCAGTCGACTGGTGCATGGACCAGTGGATTGGTGTCGGGGTTTGAATTGATATCTTGATCAACTCTCTCCTCTTAATTATAGGAAGCTTGGGGCATTAGAAGAGGTTACTGGTGCTGATTGTAAACTCTCTTAGTCTTGCCCAAAAGCTTCCAAATCTTCTCTTCCTCCAATCTTAAATTTCATCTTGTAAAGAGGAAGAGATTCTTGTGAGAGGTTTGCTCCACCGAGAAGGAGACGCTCTAGCCGGAGATTGCCGGGGACTGATCCACCGAAGGATCAAGGGCTCGTCCACCTCAAGGACACGTCGTGGAGTAGGAGCAAGCAATCTCCGAACCACGTTACATCAAGCATGTTAGCATTTGTATTCTTGTTTGATTTTTCATTGTCTTAGTTTTTGTATTTCCGCTACACACTAATCTTTTGTAGAGAAGAAAGCAATTTGGGGGTGGCCTAGCTATCCAACCCCCTTAAAGCCGGCCACCGATCCTCCTACAGATTCCATCTCGATCGGCCTTCCTTTTTGTATGGAATGATCAGGCCAGGCCTGAGCCTTGCCGATCGGCCTTTTGAAGGTGGTCGCTCAGTCATAAGAATGCTCCTTTGATCTGATCAGACAAGCAAAGGCTTACACTTGTAGACTTTTTCCTCCGTCTATCCTGGGCAAACGTAGGCTGGCCTAACGTCACCTCAATTTCTTGGGAAGCGTGTAATTCCCTTTTCATTAAGGTAGAGTAGGTTCCCATGCCAATCTTAATTGCCGACCCATGGTAGCATTCCACATGTCATGCCCGCAGCCGCCGCACGCCTGACGTGACAGGTACTGATGGCGACGTTTGGCAGTTTAAATTCAATGGTCGGATCTTTGCATAGGTTTTCATGACCTAGATCGGACGGCTGTGGTAGGCCGAGTGCAACATTTACAAACTCGCAGTGTCGGCTTCTCGCCTGCACTTGTGTCTTCCTCAATGTTTCCGGCGACTGTTGCTCCTCTGCACACTTCGCTCCGATGACCACCTACATTTCTTTCCCGACGATCTCTTCCCTTTCCAGTAAGCTTTCCCCTTTGTTTCTTTTTTTACTTTATTCCGGTGGCCTTCCCGCGACCCTTTGGGTTTCTTTTGATTGCCTTTCCTTCCCCCCACTATCTTTTCTCTCTATTTTTCCTTTTATTTTTGCCACGGAAAGTTCTTCACAGTCGTCGACCGTCATTTTCGAACTCTGGTATACCACCATGGAGTCCTGGTTTGATGCGGGCGACGCGGAGGCTTTGAAAAATGCCTTTGAACTCCCCCCGGGCATGAGATCATTCTACCCTTTCCATCCGATCGGCCCAATAATCCCCCGACCAGCACAATCTTTCTGTTCGTAGACAACTTTGTCGTCGGTCTATGATTCCCCATCCATCCTTTCATTATCGCTATTTGTAAATACTTCCGCATCTCCTTCCCCCAACTCGTACAGAACTCTTTCCGTCTACTATGCGACATCACCATCTTGTTCTGGCTGCACAGCATCCCTCTTATTCCTCGAGTCTTTCATTACTTCTACTACCCCAAGCAATCTGAGTCAGTGACCTTCCTTTTCTAGTCTCAGGTCGGCCTAGTTTTCTTTGACAAAATGTCGACCTCTAATAAATACTAGAAAGAATACTTCTTTTTCATTTGTCTCCCCGAGCGACTAGAATTCGCGACCCATTGGCAACTTGAAGTGGCGCCTCAGCCCGACCTGAAGCGATATAAGAGTAGCTCAGACTATCTCCATGCGACTTCCATGCTGGCCGATTAGAAATATCGCATTCACAAAATAAAAAATGTGGAACCGCCACATCAGCGACCCCCCTAGAGCCAGTCCCATGGATATGGAGAGAGGTAAATGCAGGTACACAGGTGGAAAGTGCATGGCGGAGACGTTAACCCCAGGCAGTGACACCCCGGGGATCGACCCCTGGACCTTTCAGCCACAGAACCATGCACTCCCCATCTGTGCTACGCCCTGGGGACAGAAATATCGCATTCACAAGCTATTGTTGGAGGGTGTATTGTACATTTTTGGCTTGAGTCTGATCCACACTAGGTTGCCGACCAGCCTAGATATGCAACCACTTTATCCTTTTCCTTTGATACTAACTGATCTTTCTTTTTCTTCTACAGCCGGAGTCATGATGCGAGCATGGATGGCCGACAAAGTGAAGCTTTCGGACGTCACGATCAAGGCGGTGGCCACTGAAGTGCTGATGAGCCGAGGTCTGCAACCAGTCGACTCTCACGAAAACCCACTCAGGCTGAGAGAGGAAGCACCCATGGAAGTGGGCGAAGGCACGGCTAGCTATGCGCCGAGCGGAGGGGATGCTCCGAGCTCATAACTCCAGATGGAGTGGCAACCCGTCATTCCCGTCAAGGAGCCTTCGGGATCGGCCTCCTCCAACATGCCCTTGACCAAGCGCAAGAGGTGTCGAGGGGAGCCATCTTTGCGCTCTACTACCTCGGTCGTGCAATCGGTCGAGAGGGTCAAGACTTCGACTCTGGCTCCGCTCCAAGCAACTGTGGAGGTATCATTGTCCAATCGAACGCCCTCCTTGGCTGAGCTACCATAAGGGATTGTGGCCGCAACACCCATGACCTTCCTGCCGCCCCAACCAAAGCCTGTAGTAGTCCAACGGTGCGGGATCTTACCGGCTTCTAGTCCAGCGACCTCCTCCCACTCAGCTCTGAGCGACCGACGATCTGTCACAGCGCCCAGTCCCGGACCCCCAAGCACTAGATCCTCATCTAGGGGTAGCTCGCCGAAGTCTAGGAGGATGCCCAAAACCAGGCGGCGATGCTCCCTCCAAGCGCCTTGGACAATAGTCATACCCATATGACCACCGGTGTAAGTTCTTTATTATAACTTCATCGCTTACCTTTGTTCGTGACCTTTTTTTGTTTACCTACAGTACTGGGTGGAGAGCCTGGTCATGTGCCACAGGCTGGCTCATTTGGAGGATGAGTTCAGGAAGCTCAAGGTTTCGAGCGGCGCCTCTTCCTCCCAGGAGCCATCCATCTCCGAGGTCGAGAAGCTAAAGGCCAACATGGAGAAAAGTAACAAGCTTTTGGAGGCTGAGCGAAAAAAGTCTGTCGACCAGGAGGTGATGTTGTCTCAATACAAAACAAGTTGCCACATTCAATAAGAAGATAGAGTCGGACACTGCCTGGAAGCAACAGGCCATCAACGATCTCAAGTTGAAGAACCAGGAGGTCAGGAAGCTTGCCCAGAAGCTCAAGGAGGCCGAAGATTTTATGGTGACTGAGCGGAACAGTCGCTCGGCTGAAGAAAAGTCCCTCTGGGACCAGATAGCCACCGCTAAGGATGAGCTGGAGGGCTCTCAGGCGGCACTACGTATCTACCAGGACGTCGATGGGAGCAGGTTTGAAACCATGAAGAAAGTCTACCTCCATTCGGATGCGTTCTGTGACAGATTCACCGATCGGGCCCTTCGCCTATTTGACTTGGCGATCGAAGGGACGATTGGACAGCTTCCCGAGGGAGGCCACTTGCCAACTACTGTGACAAGCAAAGTCATAAGTCGAGATAAGCTTACAGCCACTCTGCCTAACGACATGTTAGACTACTTAGAATGAGGCTGAGAGCTTGATCTTTGTAATCCCTCTTTTGTAAACATTTCAAGTATTAATGCATACCCAGCCATTCTGCAGGGCTTTTTCTTATTGTGTTTGCATTCTGGTCTTCCTTTAGTCGTATTATAGCCTCATAATTCCTCCGTTCGGTCATGATTTTTATGCACGTCCGATCGATTCGCCTTTCTTTTCAAGTCGTTGGGCCAGTAGTATTATAGTGTGTCCTCTCAAACGGGCCCTTTATTTGCCATTTTGGGGGTTTTCAGGCAACCCTCATCTGTAGTTAGTCGTTTGACCGCCTGCATAGTCTTGGGTTCGTCGTTGTCGCTTGTCTAGTTGATGAAGCTTCGGATATGACATCGCCGCTCAACGATTCAAAGCAGGCACACATTTAACGTCGCCACTCAACGATTTGGCGAAGACCCGAGTTTAACGTCGCCACTAGATGATTTGAAACAGACCTGCGTTTAACATCGTCGCTCGACGATTTGGCAAAGACTCGAGTTTAACGTTGCCGCTCGAAGAATGGTGGAGATGAGGGTTTAAGGTCGCCGCTCAACCGTTGATGGAGATAAGGGTTTAAGGTCGCCGCTCGACCATTGATGGAGACGAGGGTTTAAGGTTGTCGCTCGAACGTTGATGGAGACGAGGGTTTAAGGTCGCCACTTGACCGTTGGGGGAGATGAGCGTTTAACGTAGCCGCTCGACGATTTATTTATACTTGCACCCGGATTTAAGGTCGTCACTCGACTGTTGGGAGAGACGCGCTTAAAAGAGGTCTTTGCTTTTTTATTCAAACTTTTCCCTACACTTGGCAAACACACAATAGCCGAAAAATATAGGATTCACTTGCGCACCTCTCATCCAACCCTATAGGGTTGCAGATGGTTCGCGCTCTAGGGCCTCTCGAGCTGCCTCCCCTCTTTGTCCTCCAAATAATAGGAGTCCGAACGGAGCTTCTGCATGACCTTGAATGGTCCTGCCCATGGTGCCTAGAGCTTGGTGACATTGCCGACCGGCTTCACTTTCTTCCAGACGGGATCGTCGACCTGGAAGGATCTCGGGATCACCCGCCGATTATAATTCTACTACATACATTGCCAGTAGGTCGTCAGTCGAACGACGGCTTTTGCCCGCGTTTCATCCACCAAGTCAAGCTCCATTTACCTCTGTTCGACGTTCCCTTCATCATAGAGTTGTACTCGATCAGATTCTACTCCAACCTCCACTGGGACGACCGCTTCACCGCCGTACACCAACTGAAATGGGGTGACGCCGATCGCCTCTTTTGGAGTCGTGTGAAGCGCCCACATCAAGCTGGGGAGCTTGTCAACCTAGCTGCCCCCCATGTGGTCAAGCCGAGCGCGCAAGACTCGGAGGATTTCCCGATTGGTGACTTTAGCTTGTCTGTTGCCTTGGGGGTAGGTCACTAAGGTGAAGGACTATTGGATGTCATAGCCTTTACATCATTCTTTGAGCTCCTGAACGACGAATTGCCTCCCATTCGGCGAATTGCCTCCCATTGTAAGACACGAGTTGGCATGGGATTCCGAACTGGTAGATGATGTTCTTCCAGATAAATTTGATGACCATCTGTTCGGTGATTCTAGTCAGTGCTTTGACCTCGACCCACTTTGAGAAGTAGTCTACCGCCACTAGCTGGAACTTCCGCTGACTGATTGTCATAGGGAAAGGCCCCACGATATCCATGCCCAATGGTTGAATGGGTATGATACCGTGGACGCTTTCATTTCCTCAGTCGGTCGGTGCAGCATGTTGTGGTACTTCTGGCAAGATAGGCAAGTGGCCACCGTCCGAACGACGCCCTCCTGGAAGGCCAGAAGTATCCAGCCAGAAGTATTTTCCGAGTCAATGCGCGACCGCCTGGGTGACCCCTACAAGCACCTTGGTGTACCTCCTTCAGGTTGTAATCGACATCTTCTTATCCAACGTATTTGAGTAGGGGTCGGGCGAAAGCCTTCTTATAGAGTTGGTTGTCGATCAGCGTGAACCGATCGACTCTCTTCTTTATCAGGCGAGCATCCTCCGAATCGGTAGGTACAATCCCTGAACACAAGAACTCTGTTAGGCCCGTCCTCCAGTCGTTTGGAAAGGTGATTCCCTCCATACGGTCGATGTGAGCCACCAGCGATACTTGCTCGATCGGCTGACCTATGATGATCGGCGTTAACAAGCTAGCTGGCTTTGCTAGCTCATTCACCGCTTAGTTCTCCGATCGGGGGATCTTCTAGATAATCATCTCTTGGAAGTTGGCCTTCAGCTTTTCAAAAGTCTCTGCATATAGCTTTAACCGCGAGCTACTTATTTTAAAGGTCTTGAATAGTTGCTGAGCGGTGAGCTGGGAGTCTGAATGGATGAGGACTTTGTCTGCTCCTACGTGCTGAGCTACTTATAGGCCAACTATCAGTGCCTCATATTCTGCTTTGTTGTTAGTAGCTCGGTAGTCCAGCTGGACGGATAGCTTCATCCGGTCTTCCAGAGGTGAGATGAGGATTAAGCCAATCCCGCTATCCTACTGAGTGGATGATCCATCCATATATATCTTCTATGTCACTGGTGGTTCGTTACTTTGGACTTATATAACAAAATCCGTTAGGGCCTGAACCTTGATTGCCGCTCAGGGTTGATATTGGATGTCGAATTCGCTAAGCTCGGTTGTCCACTTGAATAGCCGTCCGAACGCTTCTGGATTGAGAAAAACTCTCCCTAGTGCGCTGTTAGTCAGCACTATTATTGAGTGTGCTAGGAAGTACAGGCGTAGACTCCGCGCAGCGACTACCAATGTATAGGCCAATTTTTCGAGACCAGTGTAGCATGATTCAGCGTCCTTCAATATATGACTCAGAAAATATACAGGTTGCTGATGTTGGTCATTCGGCCTAACTAAAGCCGATCCAACGGCATGTTCATTGGACGACAAATATATCCAGAGTGGCTCACCCGCGACTGGCTTAGCCAACACAAGTAGTGAGCTCAGGTACGCCTTCAGCTCGGCTTCCCATTGGAATTTTGTGGCTCAGAGTAGTATATTAAAAAGTGGCAAACTCCAATCAGATGACTTGGATATGAACCGGGATAATGCCATGATCCGACAGGTCAGCCTCTGAGCTTCCTTCAAATTTTGAGGCGGGGGCATGTTCTGCAAAGCATGGATCTTACTGGGGTTGGCTTCGATGCCCCGCTCGGTGACAATGTAGCCTAGGAAGCGACGACTCTTTGTGCCGAACATACACTTGCTTGGGTTCAGCTTTATCTCGTATGCTCTTAACGTTCGACAGTTTTTGTTGATATCTGTGCATAGATCAATCGCTCGGAGAGATTTGATGAGTATGTCATTGACATATACCTCTATATTACGGCTGATCTACCATCGAAATACCTTATTCATTAGCCTTTGGTAGGTGGCTCCAGCGTTCTTCAGTCCGAACGGCATGACGTTGTAGTAGTATGTTCCGTCGGCTATGATGAAGCTGATCTTCTCTTGATCCTCTCGGGCGAGCAACACTTGATGGTATCCTTGATATGCGTCGAGCATGCAGATCAGCTCGCTGTCCACCAGTTGATCTATCATGGGTAGCGGATAGAAATCCTTCGGCCATGCCTTGTTTAAGTCATGAAAGTCGATGCAAACCCATCATTTGTTGCCCGGCTTGGAGATCAGTACCACATTGGCGAGCCAGCTCGGGAATTGGACTTCCCTGATGTGGCCGACCTCCAACAGCTTTTCTATCTCCGCCCAGATGATTAAATTCTACTCGGCGCTGAAGTCCCATTTTATTTGTTTGACCGGCCAAGCGTCTCTGCTTCTCCTCCAGGTCGACAGCCACGAAAGTCGTGGCTTCTGACTGGCTTGGGTGGATCTATATCTCCTCCTTTTCTTCATATATCAAGGTAGGAGGCTTCTTGGTAATAGCGTTTACTTGTAGCCGTGGAACCTTTCATGTTGCCTTGGCCTCGGCCTTGACCATCTCCACGTAATATCGCCAAGCAGCCAGTTGATCACCCTTGACCTCGCCTACCTGGTCATCTACTGGGAACTTTATCTTCTAGCAATAAGAGGATACTACCGCATGGAACTTGTTGAGCGCCGGTCGGCCCAAAATGACATTGTAGGTCGATGGTGCATCCACTACTATGAAGTTTGTAGTCCAAGTCCTTCTTAACGGCTCTTCTCCTAGTGAGATGGTCAATCTTGCTTTGCCAATCAACAAGACTTCATTACCCGTGAACCCGTAGAGCGGGGTCACCATGGGCAGCAGTTCACTGTGATCGATCTGCAGCTAATCGAACACCTTCTTCAAAATGATGTTCAACGGACTCCCCGTATCGACAAAGGTTCGGTGGATGGTGTAATTGGCGATCACCGCTCGGATGATCAAAGCATCGTCGTGAGGGATTTCGACCCCTTCCAGATCGCTGGGGCCGAAGCTGATCTGAGGCCCTTCGGCCTTCTCCTTGCTGCACTCGACGACGTGGATCTCCAACCGACGAGTATATGATTTCCGGGTCCAATTGGAATCTCCGCCTATCGGCCCTCTAGCAATAATGCCTATCTCTCCCCGGGAAACGTTATTTCTACTTTCCTCTTCCTGAGCGGATGGCCTATTCCGTTCGGCTGGGATTCTAGAGAGATCGATTTCCTCCCTCTGCGGATGGTGATTGTGCTCGGGCTCCCTTCTCTCTTCTCGTCGCTCGATCGAGTGGTGGAGATCCCTTCGATCGGGAGATGGACAGTGACGGCGATATCCCCTTGGGGCTGGTCGACTGATGATCGACATCAGTCCTCGACAATCCCGCGTGTTGTGTGTCACCGACTAGTGGAACGAGCAAAACTTAGGCATCCATATCTTGCCCTTGGATGCCTTGGGCCGACCAAACGCTACATGCTGCACGACGTGTGCTCTAGTCTCTTGATGCAGCCATGATCCTTCAGCCCTCGGTCCTTTAGGCGGTATATGACTGCTAGTTGGTCGACATTCGGTCAACGTCGAATGCTCGGTCGGCGCCTCCTTCCTTCTGGCTTCTTGGGCTTTTTCCACGTTGATGTATTCGTTGGCCTTTTTCAACATGTGGTCGAAGTCTCGGGGCAGCTTCCGGATGAGCGAGTGAAAGAAGTCTCTTTCGGCGAGTCCCTGGGTGAAGGCATTCATCATAGCCTTGGACGGGACCGAGGGGATATCCATGACCACCTAGTTGAAGCGCTGGATATACGCTCGAAGCGCTTCCTTGGGCCCTTGTTTCAGGGCGAAGAGGCTAACACTTGTCTTTTGGTGGCATCGGATGCTGGCGAAGTGGTGTTGGAAGGCACCTCGGAAGTCTTTGAAACCTCGTATCGAGCCATCCGACAGCCTTCTGAACCATCGCTGCACCGATCCGGAAAGAGTCATGAGAAAGACTTTGCACTTTACTCCGTCCGTGTACTGGTGCAGCGTTACCTCATTGTTGAACCGATCTAGGTGATCATCTAGGTTGGTTGCCCTGTTGTACATCCTGATCGCCAACGGGGTGTAGTGTCAAGAAAAAGAGTCTTATAAGATTTCCTTTGAGAACTGCCTGTTGATCTGTTCAGGGGATGCGACACTCCAGGGTGTTGTTCCTTTTCTCGTGTCCCGCACGGGCGCCTCGTTAGAAGATGACCCCTGCTCCTAATGCGCTTGAGCTATCTCCGATGGAGTTTGGAACAGAGCCTGATGGAAAGGGATCGGCATGGGCGGCGCTTCCCCTTGGTGTCGGTCGGCCTACGGTTCTGCCCCCACACGGAGAGTTGCTACGCTCGGTCTTCTTGCCCTGCTCGTCGATCGACCGCCGAGGTCGCCGGTTGCGGTGCTAGTCGATCAGCTATCGCTTGCTGTTGTTGTTGCTCCATCATTTTTGTTGCTCATGCTTGCATGAGCATCTCCAACTCCTCTTGCGTGAGCGTCACGGTGGTTAGCCGTCCAACATCTTCTATTTCCTCTGCTCAGATTCAAGTGGCATTCCCAAATACGGCGCCAAATATGATCCTGTCCGAAAGTTGAGGAGGTGGATGCTGGGGACATGATGCTCCTGCTGACCTCCGAGGGACTTTGCTCCCGTCTGCAACACAAGCAGCGTCAGTGCTGAGCTAGGGAAGGGATCCCTGACGATGACCCTTCGACGCTCAAGTAAGTCTCTGGTGAAGCAAGAAGTGAAGGAAACTGTAGCGCACTATAGAGATCGCTAGAAAAGCATACCGCCGCCGATGCTTCACCCACTCTTTATATAGGGCTCTTATAGCTTGTGTGCACACTTCTTAAAGTGGGCATGCTGTCCCAAACCTTCCGTAATAGTCATGTTAGTAAAGTGTCCCTGACACAGTACCTTAACGAGCCGAGCATATCTCTGAAGTGACAGTGGAAGCTTCTGCCATACGATCTTCTGCCTGACCATGCCGCCCGTCGACGACACTAACTCTCAAAAGAATGTCGAAGGATATCCCGCGGTGTCTGTTGCTCTGCCGAACGGGATGGCCGCTCGGCTGAGAGTTCCTTGTCCTAGTGTCATCCATTGCAAGGCCGAGCGGGGTGGCTACTCGGCTGGAGTCTCCAATGTCTGGCTGATGAATCTACTACTTGGTCGAGCAGGGTAGCCGCTCAGCCGATACTTCCACTGTCCGGTTGATGTATGCGCACCTTGACCGAGCGGGATAGTCGCTCGGCTATATTTAGCGTTGTTCATGTGTGGTCTGCTCGACTATAACTCTACTCCGCTGATCTGAGTATTGATGTAAGACCAAGTGGGGTAACCGCTCGGCTTGCTTCTATATATAACACTTAGCGTTCATTCCTGTCTTGAGCGTCTTAGCTCAGTTGGTGGCCGAGCTAGTGATGATGTCAGATTGGGCCTTTCATATCTCGGTCGGACGAACCACTCGCCCGCCTGACCAGTGATAAGGGACGTTGACCGCCTTAACTTTAACCCCCTTTATGACGAAAACTTTTCTTAAAATAAATCTCTCCTTATCATCACATCACATATCATATTGACTATCAACTTTACATTATCTTTGGAGTGGCTCGTAACATGTCGTATCAAGAAGTATTTCAGAAGTTTATTTCATTTTATATTTGATTTAGATTAACTTATTAAAAATGCTTGAACAACAGAATATTTGGCTGACTTAGGCTCGTTTACAATCTATGTGGCATGACCTACTTCCCGTAACGTGGAACAAGGATTGTAAGAGTGAATTGATCAACAATTTGACAAGCAAATGCCTATGTGCATACTTCTCTATACTCGAACCATTTGTATATAGGTACTGAAACTATTAGTTATTTTGCAATGAAATTTTATCTTATTAAATATCCTTTGTAAGAATTATATTGCTTTAGTTAATATTGATTATTATTTTTTTCTCTACATGCTTTATTCCTTCAATCCACTTTTTTCCAAAGCATTTCTCCTTCCTTAATTAGTAAAATCAACGTTCAAACAATTAATTAATTACAAGGAATACTCTAATTTGAATAAAATTAACGGTTTTATTTCGATAACTTTCAATTTAACGGCCTAACATTAAAAAAAAAAATAGTGACCTTAATTTCTCTAAGATTCAACTTCCATTGCTTTGATTATTCTTATTCCATTACATAAATAATTACTTTCCTGTTTCAACCATGAGTTGGGAAATGTAAGGTATTAAATAGTTTTATAGGTGTGCATTAATTATTGTTTCTCTTATGTCAGCTGAACTCATAAACCCCTAGATCAGAAAAATATATATCTCTATAGGATGATTTTATTTTTATATCAAGGTAATTAAATAATCATTCATTGAAATTTTTGTATAAAAAAAGGGAAAAAAGGATTTTAGAATAGGATGATTTTATTTTTATTAAAAAAATAGAAGAATCCTAAAAAGAAGGAATATAACAATAATAAATATTCAATATCAAAGTGGTATTATACATTATATAAACCCCACCACACATTCAACACATTATCATCGTTCAAGTGTTCAAGTTTCTACTATCAACAAACTAGATCGTGAGAATGAGGCCCCTTAGTCACATGCTCACCAATGCCTTCATCATCCTTGGCCTGGTCGTAACTCAAGTTAGCACTGCAGCCTACATGGTGTACTTGAGCCCCTTTCTTTCCATTGGCATGAATCCTTTGTTCTTTGTCATTTTAGTGAACTTTTTCATGTTTGAAATTATGCTTCCATTCGCGGTCATATTCGAAAGGTAAATAATATCCGTCACCTCTATACCTTTGCATAACTCAAGTATCTATTCTTTATCGATACACATTTGTGTTCAACTTACAATAGGAGCAAATGGCCGGCTCGACTAAGTTGGAAATTGATAATCCAAATCAGTTCGATTGCTCTTTTAGGGTAACTAAGATTAATCCAATTCTGTTATATGGTTTTGATCTCACTTATATCTGTAATTTTAATTTCATATAATTAATTTTTAGGGCAACATTATATCAAGTTATGGTGATATCGGGAATGAAGATCACATCTCCTTCCATTGCTTCTGCCATGCCTAATCTTGCCCCTGGAATCATCTTCATAGTAGCAGTGTCTTTAAGGTAATCATTCGATTAAGCAACTAATCAATGATTATATATTCTCTTTTAAGTGTACATTACTTTCATTTAAATAAGAGAATCTTGTTTCTTAGATTTGAACATGCATTTAATACATTCCAATATCATAGTAACATGATAGATCTTTGAAGACATCTATAATAGTTAAGCATGAGTTTTGAATTCATGTGGTAGGCCTCAAATACTGACGATATGTTGTAGGTTCGAGAGGTTCGATATCAATTGCTGGTTCACCAGATTGAAGATCCTAGGAAACATGGTGTGCATTGGTGGAGCAGTGGCCTTCAGCATCTACCAAAATCCTTCATCTCCACCTGCCAACTCTGTCAATAGCGGCATCTTTGGTGGTTGGTTCATCGGTTGCATATGCCTTTTTGGGGCTGTCCTGATGAACTCCTTCGCGACAATTATGCAGGTATTGTTATCACCTCAGTCAACTTAATCTACCACTTAACTAATGCTTTTTGACATGATCAAGAACCACAATCGTGTTGTGTAGGCTGCAACATTGATGGAGTTTCCCGCTCCCTTAAGCTTGTGTGCCTTTGCATCCTTGTTGGGGACAATTTTTACAGCGATAGCACAGTTACTGATTGACGGGAAGATCGACGTTGGCACTTCAACCATGAACTTATGGGATGCCATCCGTGTTGCTCTAATGGTACACATGCTTTGCTAAGTCACATGTATCATGCTTTCAGGTGTGTGTTTTCTTTCTATAGCCATTCAATGTTGGGTGTAATGCAGAGTGGTGTAGTGAACTCTGCTGGCCTTGGATTCATTACATGGTCTGTGAAGGAAAAGGGGCCGGTTTTCGTCTGCATGTTTAACCCAGTTCAAACCGTCGCTTCTGCCATTCTAACGGCAGTAGTTTTAGGCCAGTCAATCGGACTAAAAAGGTACGGTTTTGATATTGAATTCAATTGCTGATGATCTATAGACAGTTTGCTGATGGAGCTATTTCTTGGACTTTAATGTTGCAGCATTGTTGCTATGTTCCTCATGTTCTGTGGACTCTATGAGGTGCTCTGGGCCAAGACAAAAGAAGAAGCTGCTTTCCCACAAACTACTGAAGACATTCAAGAACCTTTGCTACCATGAACACTTCTTTTCCAATAATTCGTGGAAGACGATATCATAAATGAACTCTTTTGTCCCTGTAATTTGCAATATGTTTCTTCTAAGTTCAATAACAAGAGTTATGTTATATCTAAAAGTGTGACATAAGAAACATATTGATACGTCATAACAGACCCAGATATGACGTTGCAGTTAAAGTCAGTTAAAGTCAAGATGAGGTGATGGCCCAAGTCAAGGAGTCATTCTTAATAGGGCTTGGTTCTTTGCCCAACGCTAAAACCCTCTGTTTAAAGACGGTCGGCCAAGAGGTCGGTCGGACCAAAGGAACCTAGTGCTTCCCGCTTGTAGTAAGACACCTAGTATATACTCGATCGGTCATTGTCCATTCGGGTTCAAGAGAATCCTGACCGACCATAAAGTCGGCCAGGAGTAATATTCGGACAGGACCCGGAGACCTAGCATCTTTCTCTGGGTGGCCGAATATACAACTGACTAGAGTTATAAGGTTCAGTATTCTTATCTTTGCCGAGTAAACATACAAGGCAAATCTTAGAAGAAATCCGACTGGATTTCTAGAGCTCAGACATCACTTCAGGAGCGAGCATCCCAATACAAGGACGATCGGCGGAAAGTACAGGTCGGGCCTCTCGAGGTTTATTTCTCTATTTTCGTGAAACAAGTATCCCTGCGTATGGTTGATCGGTCATATGGTCATCCGAACCTAGGGGACTTGATTTTCTATCCATAATCAGAACTCTAGCATTACATAACATATATCTGAGCAGTCTTAAGGGCTGAACATCCTACCATATTTAGTACTCTACTTTTATATATACACTCAGACGCCTAAATATCCGGCCGAGATACCTTCGGGGATCACATTGTCAGAGAATCGCGATAGTCTATCAGAGAATAACAACCGTTTGACAGAGAATATTCTTTTATTGTTATATGAGCATTCAATGGAATCTTCCTCAAAGGCGATTCTACACTTTCTATCAGTCGATACAGTGTGACAGTATATTCCTTCAACCATCACATTAATGGTGTAAGTTACAAAAAAGGCGCACATGAGTAACAGAAGATTTCTCGGACAATGGTTGTACGCTTCCCAAGCTGTATATATTTTCTTACTCGACAACTTATGCCATCCAACATTCTCTGCCATCTCATGATTGCGGCAGTTATTAGAGATGATATATAAAAGGGGGCATCTCCATTAACAGGGTATGCTTTTTGCAACACTCTGAGTGTCACTTGAGCCTTCTTTTTGGCCAATTTGGTACACTTACTTTTGTAATATCCTTTTCCTCTACACTCAAAGCAAATAATATGATCTTTATTTTTACAAATTAAAATTGTTATACCTTCACATACAGGGGTGACATTTTCTTCATTTGATCTGGATGCAGAGACTTCTTTTTGCTCCAATGCCAATGATCTACACTTCCCCTTAATCCTTGAGGTGACAACTTCATCCTCGGATGTTTGGTATCTCTCAACCTCCAAATCCTCATATACATGAAACAAAGATTTTCTCTCTTTGCCTTTGTCGTTGCTCTAAATTGTAGATGGATCTTCATGGAGCTTCACCAATTTTCTCCATAGCTCCTTAGCATCTTTATATATCTCCAATTTGGCTCAAAATGTTGCCTAGCAATAAATTAACTAATAATTTGATCACTTTGTCATTGGTCTCACATCTCTTGATTTGTTCCTTGCTCCATTTACTTCTCCTGATGAGTTTGCCTTTGTTATCACTTGGAGCTTCAAATCCCTCCATTAGAGCAAATCATTGCTCTATCTCGATCATTAAAAATTTTTGATTCTTGATTTCCAAAGATTGAAGTTTGGCGATATGAATGGTGGAGGCACTCGAATATCAAATTTGAGTCTATCTCAAAAATCCATCTTGAAGTTGAACTCTCTTGATAAAATCCTTGACTTGTTGACTTTAGGGTTTCAACTTCTTCTTCTTCCTCTAGCTTGTTGCCCTTTTTGACAGTAAGGGATAAACTCATTGGAGGAGGTGTATAAGGAGGAGGATGACCCGACATCCACGAGCGTACTAGATCAATCAAGGAATCAATGCTCGTCTGTAGATCAATCTGTCAACGCCCGATGGTCGCAAGCTTAGTGCGCGCCTTAGCCATCTCAAGAGCATGATCCATGCACATCTCCTCGAAGCGTGTGTCCATAGTCTACTTGAGCTCCAAAACATGAGATCAAAGATCATTATCATCGCTATACACGTCGTTATCATCATCGCAATTATGAGCTATTGCCACTGAGCCCCAGCTGCAACCTACTCCGCAACTCGTAGTCGTGGCCCCTCACCCAAGCGACGACCGTCAATCCATCTTACGATATCCCCCTCTACCTCAATGCCAGCTAATGAGAAGGATCAAGCCGAGACCCTCAAATACTTCTTCGTCATCTGCTACACCCTGGCGCCATGTGAGACATCGATGCCCAAAGATGCTAACCACTCTATGATGATATGTCCAAGGGGCGTATAAATAGTACCATGGACAAATGTGACAAAGTGAGTAATGCAGTAGAAAGCATTCAATGCAATGTTTATGTCAAGGTAATGATGGAGAGCGTATACCATGAAAAGGTGAGAGGGTCGAATAACAGCTAGCGCATGAGTCACAATAGGTAATAGACAATTGACAGTAACTTTGAACAAAGCATTGTTTGGTGTAGATATCTCAAGTGCCGAGAAATTGGTGATCGCAACACTAGGGTTGTTTGGACGGGGTCATCGATAAAAATGCTCATACATAAAAGACAAAGAGAGATGGTCAAAAGGTGGAGGCAGGAGATATGGTAAGGTGGGATAAAATGCAAGAGCATTCGTGGATGGACGACAATATAGAAACTCCTAAAAAATGGTGAGAGAAAAGTCGATATTTCATTTTGCAATGCAAGTACGATATGTCAAGTCCACACCAGGATGCAAATTATTATAGAATTTGCTAACTAATGATTCATTGATAGGATGCTCACAATAGACAAGCTTCTGCAACTGATAGTGGGCAATGATCCGAACTACATCTTTATAGTGATGATGGAAGAAGATTGGGTCAATTGACCAAGCCAGAATAAGTTTGAACTTTATCGAGTTGAAATCATGTTGATGAAAAGCATTTGGAAAGCGAGAGTTAGTAGGTGGTTGATGGTGGCGAGATGAACCCTCACCTGACTCTACTTGTTTTTGTTTCTTCCTAATGGTAACGAAAGAATGCACTAAACATGCATGAGAAATAATAGCAATGATATGGAATGATGCATGAATGAGATGCCAAACAAACTGATTAGCAAAGTGGACACGAATACATAAACAATCGAATGAAAGGTAGGGATTAGGGTTTTAGGTTTTACCTTGGTGGCGACATTGTTTGCCCAGCAAAGTGAATGGCGAAGAGATAAGGACTAATTGACACCACACCAATGAAAGTAGTCATCAAAACCACACAAGCACTAGAAACTTAGGTCTCAGGATAGGGAAAGGCTATCACCGGGAGGTTGAGAGGGAAAATCAAGGACATGAGAGAGACCTAGGTCTTACCGGAGTGACCTAAACAGTGTAGTCATCGCTGGAGAGACGTCAAGGATGAGCACGACACCGAAAAAGGTTTTAGAGGTTTTAGGGTTCAAGAGAATGAGAGAAAATAAAATGAGTGAATGAATAGAGTAGTTAGGGCATGAGGTTTAAGTCGAGATCTTGAATTGATTAGGTAATTACACCAATCGATTAAATAAGGTTTAATCAATTGTCTATTCAATTCCAATTGAATCTATGCGGAGAAAAAGTAACCCAAATCGATTGATTCAATCGATTAATATGATCGTAATCAATCAGGTGATCAATTCAACAAATTTCTGTTCGCGCGACAAAATGACTCTTAATCGATTATACCAATTGATTGGTCTAACACAAATCATATTGGTCATCACTAATTAATTGATTCAATTGATTTGTGTGCTGTAATCAATTGATCCAATCGATTACCGTACCTGAATATCTAATTTTAATTTCAAACCAAAATTTAGAAAAATCATTGATAATTCTACAAGTATTAGAAAATTATGAAATTTTATGTAGACATTACTTATGCCATATACTCTCAAGGAAAATAGTTTCATATGAAAATACATCCCATTTTCAAAAATAGATACAAAATTAAAAACTATTAAAAACTTTAATGTTTCACTATACTTTGTATCTAACTAATCTATGGTGACTTCAATCGAAAGATAGACTTCACCAAGGGTTTCAAAAATTATTTTGAAATGATCTTCAAAACATAATTTTCAACCACAATCTTGGGCTAAATATACATGATTTGTACACTTGCTTTCATCATGATTGGATAAATGAATGATCCATGAAAATTTTAATCTTCTTGATCAAAGTAATACATCATAATAAGCATTATAACTAAGAGAATTGTCCCTAACATATCACTCACATCTAAACATATCAAAGGAAATCCTATGTTTATGTAGAATGTAAAATAAAGGTTAAGTGGGCTTTAAGAATTTGTATTTTTGAAATGATCATGAAGGTTTATGGTCTAGTCAACATAATACATTCCCAATTCTCTTTGAAGAAAACTAAATTCAACTTTGGGAAGATGTTTAATGAAAATGTTGGCTAAGTTGGATTTTGATTCAATATAATTAAGAACAATATCACCTCGAGTCACATAATTACGAATAAAATAATGTTTAACCATAATGTGTTTTGTTCTTGAATAGTGAATTGATTTTTTAGTTAAGTTTATGGTACTCACATTATCATAAAGAACGTGAATATTTTTGTAAGTGGGTTTATAATCTTCTAAAGTATGGGTCATCCATAATAATTATGATACACACTCTCCCATAGCGATATATTCCACTTTGGTTGTGGAGAGAACTACATAATATTGTTTCCTACTTGATCAACTCACTAGAGAGGATCCTAGAAATTGACATTCACCACTAGTTTTGCAATCTAATTTGCATCCGACATAATCAGAATCCGTATATCCCACTAGATCAAAGGTCTCAATTCGAGGATACCAAAGACCTACAATTTAAGTTCCCTTGAGATATTGAAGAATTCGTTTAACAACACTCAAATGTGACTCCTTGGCACAAGATTGATATCTTGTACACACACCCATGATGTGTGCCTACAAGTATACGGGTGTCGTCAAGTAATAAAATATCGATCTCACAAGGATTGCTGATTAAGCATTAGTTAACTTCGCACGGTAAATTATCTAGACAATCGAATGTTGGCTCATGAAAACTTAAAGGAGAATGAGAAGGGAAGAGAAAGAGAATAGAGAGAAAGAGAATAAGAGTAGGTGAGTGAAGGATAATAGATTTTAAGATTTTGATTTCATTATGATACTAGTTAATGTCCCTATCCATTATTCATCTATCTAACTCTATGCTTACACTTGTGTAGGGCTTCTAACTAAAGTCCAATACAACCCCCCGTAAATCACACTGAAGAGTTTACCCAAGTTATAATACCATTAAGTAAAGAAGTAACTCTAGAAAGTTTGGTTAAAGGGATACCCTCTATCATAGGCCCCCCATCATACAATCGCTAGAGTTATCCAATTTACTTCCTAACGATAGATTAATGTAATTAAGTAGAAAAGGTAACCTAGAAAGTCAGATTAAAGGGATACCTTCCATCACAAGACTTTTCGTTCATACAATTGCTAGATTATACAAGTCACTTCCTAACATTAATTTGGAAAACTCCAAAAACTCTGATTAAACTCCCTAGTAAATAATTGATATTTGTTTCAAGGAAACGCCGTAGAAAGTAAGGGATACCTTTTGTCACAAGGTCCCATGGTCTTACAATCCAAGGCCCTTCCTCTACATGGTTATCAAAACTCTACATCTAAATGTATTGACCTCACACACATTTTGTCAAACACATACAAAGCACAACATACAAGAACAAGTCGTAAAACATATCATAGCATAAGAAAATATCTAAATATATAGTTCACACATCACATCGCATCATAACTACTTCCTACATCCTAGATTTAGAGATCTAGTCTATTGCGAAGAATTTACAAACAAGAGATAAGAAACTAAGCATCCTACAATCCAAACACAACATAGGGAAGAGAGGAATGCTTATCTATACATCGTTAGTTTTCTTGCTTGTAATCCTTACTCCGGAGGTGGATGAATCGGAGAAGAAGAAACTTCTAGGGTTTCCCCAAGGGGGAGAACCCTTCCCCAAGAAATGGGGGCAAGCCCCAAGCTAAAGATATGTGAGAAGGGGAGAAAAAACCCTTAATATAGAGTTGGGCACGGGCCTGCCATGGCCGTGTGAATCCAGACGACCACAGCCTGCCTTGGCATTGGTTTAGTAGCACGACCATGTGGATTCCACACAGCCGTGTGCTTCTTTGGCTCTAGAAATTGACATGGCCGTATGAATCTACATGATCGTGTGCTGCTTCGGCTCTAGAAATTGACATTACTGTGTGAATCCACATGGTCGGGTGTTGCTCCTTTTCTGCTTCATTAACACAACCATGTGGATTCAACACGAATGGGGCTTGCTTCGTCCCTGCTTTGTGACATGACCATGTGGGTTCACACGGCCAAATCCTTCTCCTCCTCTAGACATGTGGCACGGCCATGTGGATTCCACACGACCAAACCTTTTTCTTTGTTTGTTCTCCAAGTTGTTTACAAGTGTTGTTTTCACTTCAAATCACATCCAATTAATAAAAAAATACAAAGAGCAGATCTCTGAACAAAGGAGTAGAAATATGATATTATAATGAAATAAGATGCAATAAACATAGATTATGCTCATGAAATATAAGTAGATATGCATTAAAATATGCATAAAAGTGTATATAATCTATGCACATCACACCCTCAGACTTAAACCTTTACTTGTTCTCAAGCAAAAACTGCATCTAAACTCTTGTGGTTAAATAGTGCATCATAATTTCTAGAAAATCGATCTAATCCTATCAAATGATTTCATTGGTGAGCAAGATACAAAGGTTGTTTAGGTATGGCCTAAGAAATAGTTATTCATGCTCAGTGTAATAGTGATCTAAATTTTTCAAGTTTCAATCCCTAAGCCTTATCAAGTCGTCATAAAACTATGTTCCTTATGCTTTTGGCAAATATGAACTTACCTATCACACACATGATTTATATCTCTAAAACTACACAAGGTCTCAAAGAACTACTCGGAATCAAGAGAAATATAATATTTATTTTGCTAGTAACCTAACTTGATCTCAAAAGGGTAAATTATTAGTTTCCACTCACGACAACTATTTTTATCCCTTATTTAAATAATTTTTTTTGTGCTTTATAAGGTGAAGTACTAATCACATATGCCAATGTAGAGATTTAATTTTTCCAAGTGAGTTGCCATGATCCAAAATCATCCAGTAACCAAAATATAATTAAGATGTCACCTTAGAAACATAAGTACTAGTCCAGTTCTTTGAATCATGACTACTTTTAGAGTTATCTACAATCAAAATTAGGCAAGGTGTAGAGAGACCCTAAAATAATGCCAATACTTAAACTCTTACAGTAAAAACACTACTCACTTCATGCTATCATAGATAGAAAAAGATAGATCACTAAACATACTAGCACCATAAGTAACCAATAAACCACATGAAATCTAGAACAAGCATGCTAGTATTTTACATTAAGGAATAAATAATCATGGTATAATGAATGATGCAACTAGAAAAATTTTATTATGCAAAAAGAGATGTAACAAAAACTAAGGAATATGACAAAAAATAAACTAAACCCAACACATCTCCTTAGACTTAAACTTTTCATTGTCCCAATGAAAACTAGAAATGTAAAGTGGAGGAGATTTTAGAGTTAGAGAAGTTACCAAGTGATGAGCTTCAAATGGTTGAGACATTAATGTTTTGAAGATACTTCTCTATATGTGATTTACACTCCTCCACAACTTAGAATCCTATAAAAATAAAGAGACAAAAAAAAATTAAGTAGAGGGATTAGGGTTATTATGAAGAAAGAAAAGAAACTAGAAAGAAACTAAAAACTTAAATGAAAATAAGAAAGAAGAACTTGGGTTGCCTCCCAAGAAGTGCTTGTTTAAGGTCATTAGCTTGACCCCTTATTAGGCTTATCGAAATATGATCTTGCCGAAGTAAGAAACTTCAAGACTTTCCTTCCAATGACCCATATTATTTTGAAGAGAGCTATGATCATAAGAGTAATGTAGTGTATCACCGCTCTCTTCATTTTCGTCTCTTTGCGAGTTCTTTCTGAAGGACGGAGATGGTTCAGTGTGAGCTTCCAAATCATGGCCTCATGAAAATCTACACACCAATAGGGAAAACATATCTCTCACAAGCATATTATAAAAGATAGAACTAAAACTATATTAGCTTTGACAAAGCATGTATTAAAAATTGAATCACATCCAACAAAATATATAACAGGTACTATAAAGACCACCCTTCTTACAACTCTACTACTCTCTAAGGTGACCGTTACTTAACTATTAACTCTACTTAACCGGTGTGATCGAAACCACGAGGAATCCCTACCGAAAAATTTCGGCAGAGTCTCCCCTGTACCGGTGACCATAAACATCAATACATACACAGTATACATAGCCACAGGTGGATGGAACATATATCAAACACCCACGCAGTTCATATATAATCAAAATAATCAACTTTCACAAAACACGATAAAACAATCCATAGAGTAGCATGTATAAGTTCTAAATTCTTTAAACAATTTAACGGAAACAGTCTTAATAAATTCTTGGCAAATCCCCAGATCTCTCCATAGTCCTGGCATCACACACCATCCGCACCGCCTTGTCGCCTCCCTTGCTATATCTTTTCCTTTCCTTTATCTGCAGTAAGAGGAAATGCAATCTATAAGCAAAATTTACTTAGTAAGCGCTATCTAACTCACAAAAACACGGATATGCATGTATACAAGAAGAACTAGAAACTGAATGCTCTAAAAGAAAATAAAGCATAAATATAGCTGCATCATGTTTATATGTACTGAAACTAGAAATAAATCTGCTCATGCATAATCAATAGTAAAGCACTATAAACTGCATACTCATGATATACAAGAATAAACTGCATGCTAGTAGATAAATCTAATCATGCTCAATAAAATAATCAAGAAACAAATAAAACTAATACTGCATGCTAGAATTCAAAAGAACTAAACTTATTGATTCTAAGCATATGTGAAACTTGTTTCATTTGTTCCACAACTTATACTTTATTACTTCAAAACAATAATAAAGTTCTTCTTGGTTAAAAACTTATACTTTAATACTTAAAAATAATAATCAACTTCTTTCTTGGGCCCAGGCTTAGTACCAATGCGCACTCCCTAATAGAGACTGTGGTAGCTAGTCATCAGTCCTATGAGGGTAAAGACCTTGGTCTTACCAGGGTCAAGTCCTTGGAATTGGTCACCTGGATTTGTTTAACGACAACCTCGGAAGTCGGGTACTAGCTTCTTTAAAGTAAAATACTTATTATCTTTTATTACTTCTTCTTTAAATGTCTTGACATTTTAACAAGCACCTTGTGTGCTAAAATTCCTAAAGTCTTGACTTTGGGAATCTACTTAAGGTCTTGACCTTTTTCTTTCTTTTCTTTATCTTTCTTATACTTATTCAAGTAAAATACTAGCCTATTCCAACATGCTACAATAGATTTAAAACCAAGGAAAACAAATCTGAAATCTTTAGGCATGCTACAGCAGAAATAAATCAAAGAAAGAAAAATATGCATTCTTAAAAAAAAAACTGCATACACTTAGAGAGTAGCTGTTCATGCTTGTTAAAGTAATGAAGTAACTAAAACTACAATGCTAATAACAGGGTTGATCATGTTTGTTAAAATAGCAAAGAAAACTAATACTATGTACTTGGATTAAAGGCTGTTTGTGCCCTCTAAATAGCACAAAAAAATGTCTAAACAGAAAATGCTAAACATAGGGTTGTTCGTGCCCATTAATGCCACAAAAAGATCTAAACTTGTATGCTAAATATAAGGGTTGTTCCAACTAGTTAAGAAAGCATAAGAAACTAAATCTGAAATTGAAATCTTATACTTAGATACAAGGTTAACAAAAGGAAAACTAAAGAGAGCTAAATCTGAAACTTGAGCACGAAGAGGAAAACTAAAACTACACGGTAAGAAAAACTAAATCTTATACTTGCTAAACTACAAATTGAAAAGAACTAGATGCTTATAGGAATCTAAAATTCTACACTTCTACTAAATATGGTACACGCCTACCGCCAAAACTAAAGAAGTCTAAACTAAGGTACTACCCAATGCAACCAACTGCATGTTCCAAATTAACCCATTTCATGCTCAAATTTCTTAAAACCATATAATGAATGCTGTGCTAAAAGAACACTGCCCTTAAGAACACTGCCCTAACCAAAAGAACACTGCCCTTAAGAACATGCTCCAACCAACTCACGGCAGGAAACCAAAAGAAATGAATGTTGTGCTAAACAAAACTTTATAGCATAAATCCGAAACCTAATCCAACCAAAACCCCCTTCTATCTACTTTATGTGATACACGGCAGCAACCCTAAATCATCAATCTTCACAGAAAACTCGAAAACAGAGGATTAAGAACCCAGAACTACTCTACTGCAGGTGAGTAGCAACTTACAATGGTGTTCTTGGACTTACAATCGAAGCAAAGGCTCTAGGGTTTCCGGAGAAGTCGAGCTCTCGGTCTCTTCTTGTGCTCACGGCTCCGCCTCGACGAGGGAACCTTGTACTGGTGAAGAACCTCCAGAGAATCCCCTTGTCGGCCGCTGGAATCGTGCCCTAGCTGCTGCTGCGTTTTCGCCCGAGAGAAGCGCTAACGCGAGAGGAAGGTGAGAAAGAGAATCGGTTTCGGGAGAAAATTAAGCCCTCTTTTGTAACTAGGGTTTTTTTATTAGCCAACTACTACTTAAATATTATTCGCTCTTTCCTTAATTAACACCACCCGCCGGCACACTTGGTTGACTACGTTTTCACCGAAACCCTTGGTCACGGTTTCGAATCCTTAGCCGAGCCTTTTATTACCCTTTTATTTTAAATATTCTTAACTACTGCTTAAATGTATTTCGTTCCATATTCATTCACAAAACATTTGTAGAACAGTTGGCTGGCTGGATTCGGTTAAGGCTCGGTTCAGGTCCGAGGTCTACGGTTCGAATCTCGGCTTGGACGTTTTTTGTCAAAACTTCTTTCATTTAGTAAAAATACCAAACGACCTCCAAAAATTGCATAAAAATACTCTAAAAATTCCTAAAATTCTCTAGAATATTTTAAAAGTATTTTTAAATATTTTTAAATTACTTTTAGGACTCGAAATGAGGAAATTCGAGTTGTTACAGGTACTTCTATGAAATTTTCTAAAAGATCATTAGAAATATTAACCTTGCATGACTGAGAGGTACTTGAAAGTTTTAAACAAGTGAATATGACTACTTATGGATCTTGTAGTGGCTCTAGCTCTAGTTCAAGTGGCGGTTCCTTTAAAAGTAGTGATTATTAGGGTTTTGCTTCCATTGCACAAGTCCCTACACATTATCATCAACCAATTCCATTCTTATAATTTCCAAAGTATCAATTGGTTGTGTAATCAAAGGAGGTGATTCTTTGGACTTTTCCTCCCATAGTACATGTCCCTATACTTTTATCCACCACATCATCATCATAAGTGGTGAAGAGTCCACTAACATCAATATTATCAACTAAACGATCGACAACTTCATTAGAAAAATGTTCATCAATTTATTATAACATCCATAGAAACCAAATCCCCCATTGTACCATTACCTCTTCAGAATCTTGTGTTGTGGTCTTTATCTGGCTGGGCGAAAGATTTTCTAAGTCATGGGAATCTTCCCAGAAAGTTAGCTTAATGTGTTGAGATTGATGTAGTCTATCTAGTGTCAAATCATCCTGAAATTTTGACAAACTATAAGATGCTTGAAAAGATTGATCAACACCTTTCATACTTCTATAATCAGAATTTTGATGATCCATCCAATCTTAATTGTAGTAGTGAGGTGGGTTAGGGATATGCTACTGTGTTTGGAAATAATCATGCTGCTTGGGAATTTCTTGGGGTTGAAAGTTCTGAGTCTAATAAATTTTCAAATCATAGTAATCAATGCCAAAAATTAGTTCATTCATGAGAGGTTGAAACAAATACTGAAGTTCCATAGTATTACAACTTTTTGGAAGAAGTGACAAAAAGCAGATGGATGAGACGTAGTACCACGCACTTTACAAAGGTACTCAAATTGATCATCATCTGAATTATAATTTTCATCAATAAAAAATCTTCCTCTTGTACTCATAAGTATGAAAAATTCTCTTAAAGATCTGCTTGACATATTAATGCTCATAATATCTAAAAACAATTATAAGGAAAACCAACAATGCATAATTGAAGACAAGAAATAAAATGCATAGTGAAAATAGGAAAGAAAATATAAAAAGAAAAAGAAAAAGAAAAATATCTAGAGTAACTCATATGTTAATCAACTAATGTTAATCGAAAATAGTCCCCAGCAATGGCGCCAAAACTTGATGTGTGCCCGTAAGTATACTGGTGTCGTCAAATAATAAAATATTGATCCCATAAGGACTATTAATTAAGCACTAGTTAACTTCGCATGATGAATTATCTAGACAATCGAATGTTGGCTCACGAACACTTAAAGAAGAAAGAGAAGGGAAGAGAAAGAGAGTAGGGAGAAAGAGAATAAGCGTAGGTGAGTAAAGAATGATAGCTTGTAGGATTTCAATTTTATTATGAAACTAATAATGTCTATATACAATGTTCATCTACCTAACTCCATGCTTACACTTGTGTAGAGCTTCTAACTAAAGTTCGATACAATCCCACATAAGTCGCACAAAAGAGTTTACCCAAGTTCTAATGCTATTAAGTAAAGAAGCAATTCTAGAAAGTCTGGTTAAAGGAATACCCTCTGTCATAGCCCCCCCTCCCCCCGGTTATATAATAGTTAGGGTTATCCAATTTACTTCCTAATAATAGATTAATGTAATTAAATAGAAAAGATAACCTAGAAAGTCTGGTTAAAGGAATACCCTCTATCACAGGGCACCTTGTTCATACAATCGCTAGATTACACAAGTCATGTCCTAACATTAATTTGGGAAAAACTCCTAAAACTCTAATTAACTTCCCTAGTAGAGAATTGATCTCTGTTTCAAGGAAACACCGTAGAAAGTAAGGGATAGCTTCTATCACAAGGTCCCATGTGTTGGTGCGGGAAGTATCCGATGATCGAACTCAAGTTTTGATAATGGCAAAGGGATTCAAAGTTAAGGTTAATTATTATCTAACATGTGTGAATGAGGTTTCTCAGGAAAGTCCTAACTGCGGTTAGGCAGGTGGAAAACCCTAGGGAGTGGTAACCTTAGGTCCTAGGGGGTGGTAACCCTAGGTCCTAAGGGGTGATAACCCTAGGTGGAGGAAAACCCTAAGGGGCAACAACCTTAGGTCCTAGGGGGTGGTAACCCTAAGTGGTGGAAATCCTAAGGGGGGTAACCTTAGGTCCTAGGGGGAGGTAACCCTAGGTGGTGAAAAATTCTAGAGGGTGGTAGCCCTAGGTCCTAGGGGGTGGTAACTCTAGGAGAAAAGTCTAGTCGGTCTGGAGGACCAGACTGGCATCAGGTATGCTCTCTTGAGTGGAGTAGGTGAGGACGTGTTCCCGCGAAGGGAACAATAGGCGTTGGTTCGACCTAGGGTTTTCGGTCGAAAATCCAAAGTCAGAACCAGACGGTCCGGAGATTGTCAAAATATTTATGTTATTGTGTTTATTATGTGCTAACTTTGTTTTGCAGGATATGTTGGTATTTTGTGGAGTAACATATTTTGCAAGGACTAAAAAGCAAAGTATGTCTTGGATGAACAGTACCCGAGGCGCCCTCATGGAGCTTGGAAGCGCCTCGGGTGCAAAGGAGGAGATGTGCGCGCTGCGGATCTGGAGGCACCCTCATGGAGGCTTGAGGCGCCTCGGATAGGTTTGAGGGCGCCCTCAAGAGGTATGGAGGCACCTTCAAGTGGATCAGCGATGACACCTTCAGAGCTCATCCGCGCGGTGAACTCAGCACGGATGGGGGCACCTTCAAGGAGGTTGAAGGCGCCCTCAGTGGGCTTTATAAGGGATTCTCGACCAGCAGCTTCATTCATCAATTCTAAGTGATTCATCCTTCGTGTGCTGCTCAAGAAACGACCTGGATAAGATACGACAAGTCCCTGATGACCCGAAGCTACGAGATTACTATTTTAGTTGTCGGTATAGCTTTTTCTGCACTAATTGTAATATTCCAATTGTATTTTTTGTGCTATAATAGTTGTTGCCCAAAGCAAATGCTCAAGGAGTGTGGGCCTTGGAGTAGGAGTCTCCCAAGGCTCCGAACCAAGTAAAAATACTTGGGTCTTTCTATGTGTTTGCTTTATTTATTTCCGCTGCATTACTCGAACATTTTTTGAATACGAAAAGTGAAAGCCACGAGCGCTATTCACCCCCCTAGTGGATCTCGATCCAACAATTGGTATCAGAGTGGAGTCGCTTCGATTTGGTACAACAACCAATCAAGCATTCTTTCGTGGTGATTTTAGTTTTTTGGAGTTGATCAGAGTCGGTATTTTTACCACCTTCCGATCAGATTTTTCATAATCGAATTTTTCTTGAAGTTGGTGCAACACCACTCGAGAATGCGTGCTAATTTTTTCTTTTAAACCACACTACTAATCCAGGATCAAGTCCCGAGACTCGTTTCTTTTTTTTCTCATTTCTCGTGCTAGATCTTCAATGGCTCTCCAAGAAGGTTATAGCACCGTCCACCCACCGCTCTTCACCGGAGATGACTTCGGTTACTGGAAGGGCTGTATGGAGGTGTATCTCTAGACTCACTTTGAAGTCTGGATGATCGTCAAAACTGGGCTCGAACTACCAACTAACGGCGCCGGTAAGCCAATACCATACGAGAACTAGGACGCGACTCTGATCAAGAAAGTAGAAGCCAACGCCAAGGCGACCTGCATCCTCCAATGTGGACTGACGAAGGAGGAGTTGAACCGCGTCAGCCCGTTCTCGAGCGCCAAAGAACTGTGGGAGAAGCTGTTCAAACTACATGAAGGAACGTTCGACACTAAGATAAGTAAGGGGAATTTAATTCTTAATAAATTATATAATATAAAATTGTAGGAAAGTGAAACGGTGAGCCAGCTGCATGCACGTATCCAAGACCTTCTCAACGACCTACAAGCAATCGGACAAAAGGTAGAAAATAAAAATATAATCAGGTATTCCCTAAACGCTTTTCTGAGGAATACCTTGTGGGCATCCATGGTAGATGCTTACAAGGTTTCTAAGGATCTCTCTTCAATTAAGTTAGATGAGTTATTTATAGAATTCGAATTGCATAAACAGATTAACTCACGTCCGACCGAGAAGGGTATAGCTTTGGTTGTAGGTACAGGCAGAGCGTGCGAGTCAAAACTAAGACGCAGAACCGAACCAGAGTCAGAAGAAGATCCAAATTCAGACGACGACGAACTCACTGCCGAACTCATCAACCTAGTGAGGAAACTCTATCGAAATAAGAAAGGATTCAACAAGAAGGATGTCAAAAAGGTAATCCAGTCCAAGGAGGCCCAACTAAACTCAAAAATGAAAGTCGAAGTCACCTGCTACGGATGCAACCAGAAGGGGTACATCAAGGCGAACTGCCCAAACCATAAAGACACGAACAAACCAAGAAGAAAGAAGGCACTGAAGGCGACCTGGGATGAGTCTTCTTCCGAAGAGTCATACAATGAAGAACTCGGGCATACGAGTTTTCTTGCAATGATGGCCCGGGACCAACTCAAAGAATCCGGAAGCGAGGACGAATCGGAAGCTGAGTCCAAGAGAAGCCACGGATCTGTATCCGTTTCCGAAGGGCCTAACCTCTCTATAAGTACGCGTCGATTATATAATTTAATTAATTACTTAATGCATAAATTAGCAAAATCCAACATTCGGATCAAATCACTTCTAAAGGAGAAAACATCCTTTAAAGAAGTGACTAACTCTGAATCTTTGACTGACCTGATTCAGACTGGAACCTCAACTCAAGTCCAAAAGCTTGAGGAAGAGAATTCCAGTTTGAAAACTCAAGTCAAGGATTTGAAGTTAGCATTGGAATGGTTTACACTGGGTTCCAAGAATCTTGACTTGATTCTTGGAAAATAGAAAGTCGTATACAATCGATCCGGACTAGGGTTTAAAGCTAAAAGAAAACACCGATCTTATCTATCGCTTGTTAATATACCGAATAGAAAGATAGTCCAAGCATGGGTACCTAAGTCCAACTTGGTCAATCAAGTTGGACTTGGTCAATATTGGGTCCCCAAGGATCAAGTCCATTACCTTGATAGACCATATCGAGGCTATAATCCAAGGGAGCCAATAAAAAAAATATCTTAATAAATAGATAAAATTGCTTGATGCTTGTTTGTTTTCTTTTCCTTGTAATATGCATGTTTAGATTAGGTTACATTAAGGACCTAGGCGTAATTTACACTTGTTTAGTTAAACCTAGGGGTTTCAAAAGGGAAATTAAATATATATTTTCTTTGAAAGACTCTGTATAGAAGTGGTGGATGATCTCATACTCAAGAAGGCCTAGTGCCTCGCCACAGCCTGGGAGCCAATCTTCAAAATGTATATTTAATTAACAAATTGGAAAACCTAAGTTTAACTCAAATGTAAATTAATCTTTAGAGATAATCTAAATTAAAGATAACCATCTCACAAAACTACTTAAGGTTCCCTGATTGATAACTTAGAATTGGATGAGATGGATCTAGGTTGAACTTAGTCAATTTTAACTAATTCAATTTATAACCTAAATAAATAAACTTAATTGATAAATAAATAAACGTAAATACACTTAATTAATAAATAAATAAACTTAATCAACTTAATTAATAAATAAATAAACTTAATAAAATTAATAAACTTAATTAATAAATAAACTCAATTAACTTAATTAATAAATAAATAAACTCAATTAACTTAATTAATAAATCAATCAACTTAATTAATCAACTTAATAAATAAATCAAATTTAATTAATCAACTTCATTAATCAACTTAAACTAAATTAACATAATCAACTTTAATTAACTTAATCAAATTAATTAACTTAATTAATTTAATCGAAATTAACACAAACATAAGTTAATCTTAATAAAAAAATATATCAAATCACGACAAGGCGCCATAAAGCGCCTCTCGAAGGCACCTCCAATACAAAGGAGGCGCCCTCGAGAGCGGCGGCAAACTTCCCGCCGAACCTGTTTAAGGCGCCTCCCACCAAGAGTACTGAGGTGCCTCCCACACCACCCTCAGGGTGCCTTCAAAGGCCGTGAAGGCGCCTTCAACCCGAAATTCTTCACTGAATAGAAACCTTTCTATTCACTATTCCCACTCCTTTCTCACCCAAAATCTCGACGATTTCTCCCCATCAAGGCGCCTTCAACCTAAAGTCTCCTCTCTTTTAGCTTCAGAATGCCACCTAGGTATATCCCAATCCATCCTAAATATTTCTATATACCTTTATTTTGCGTTTTTGTTGTAATATCTATGTTTGGTTAAAAACTAGGAAACAACGCAATGTTGCATCCACTTCTGGCAGTGCCCCCTCTGCCGATGCTAGATTTCCCATTGAGCAACATAGGCTTGATTTCATTGAGCATACATATTTTGTAATCAAATGTAGATATTTGAATAGACATTTTTTCTAGCTATTGTCAGCTTGTGGTCCAAACGATTAAGCATTTTCAGCTTGACAAGCTGGTCTACTGTAGTAATGTAGTAAATCAGACCTTATGTGCTCAATTCTATAATAACCTAAAAAGAGTTGATGACTTGACCTATTCCACCAGAGTTGGTGGAAAGGATTTTCAGCTTACCCCCTCCTATTACGTACCAGTCTAGATCTTAGACCCTCTACATGTCCATTTTTATGCTACCCTAGTAGGGATTTGCCATTTGATGAGCCCTACTCCCATATTACATTGGATACACTCCATGTGTATTTTTTTGGAGAGGAGAGACCACTTGGAGCTTCCGACTTCAGGTCACTCTCTCTTAGGGTTCAAGACTACATCATGTATAGAGTCTTGACAACATGCATTTTGCCTATCTCATCTCGGGATGTCCCGAAGATGCGTCCATCGCATTCCTTCTTTTTGTATACATTGAGTCAGCACTTAGAAATAGACATCGCATTACATATTTTTTATAACATTATTCATGAGGCTAGTCTCGTTACGTCCTTTCATATGCCCTACTGCCATATCTTGACATACATCTTCTCGACTATAGATGGTGTAGATATGACTCATGGGATGGTTACCCATCTTACACCTTATGATGAGTTTGACCAGTGTCATGTTAGATTAGCACATATAGATATCACTGCTCAAGGGGCCCTTGCATGGAGAGGTAGGCCGCCACCAACCGATCTAGTTGAGGATGAGCCTGCTGCTCCAGTCGAGGAGTTCAGCCTAGCCCCAGATGAGTACTTTCAGCCAGCCGAGGGACAGGAGGAGTTATTCGAGTTCACTGAGGCTCAACTATTTGGGGAGCCTCTTGATCCATCATAGCCTTCGACGTCAGCTCAACCTTCCACTTCCTTATCCATTGAGGATAGACTCGCTCGTCTCAAGCGATCTTCCGCGCAGACACGATAGCTCGTCTCGGATGGTTTCCGTACACTACGGGCCGAGATGATCACTTTTCGAGAGGAGGTTCTTCATGCACTACATGCACCCGAGCGATCACCCCCTCCAGTTGACGATCCTCTGAGTTGATCATACTTTGGATATGCATTTGTATTTATTAGACATACACTTCTTGTATTGATAACTTACTTTTGGATATTTTAGTCTTGTGCTTAGTAGAATAGACCTTATATTCTGCTTACTATGCTCTTAATTCAGTTTGTTTTTTAAAAAATTCTTTTAAAATTCTAGGAAAAATCATTTTTCAAAATTTCAACTTTTGTTAGTTTTTTAAAAGTCTAGTTTAGCCTAGGAAATTACCCCCTAGAAAGCATGTACCTCTAGAAAAAGTCAGAGCACCTCACAAGCATCATAGGTCTAACTTGCTTGTGTTTAAAAACACTTAGAATGGTGTGAGATGCATAGAGTACTGTCTGAACTTCAGTATGCTTATGTCTGTGTATCGACATAAGTCTGGGTTATAAACACCAAATTTACATTGATCAAGTTAAGTTATCCTGTCTTAGTCAAAACTAACTGGATCACTAACTTAACTTGACTAACCTAGTAAAAACTATTGCCCTCTAGGTAAACAACTAGTAACAAATGGTTAGACATTTGGCTAAGAAGGCTAAGTATTTTGTTACTCATGCTTGGACTCTAGGATCTTGAAAAGAAATTTTTTTAAAGTAAAAGTGGCCTTAGTTACAAGTTTTACAAATTAATACTATTTTCAAGTTAAGTATTTTTTAAATTTAACTAAATTATGAATCTCTAAAATTTTCTTCTTAAAGTTTGTAAAATATTTATTTGCTCTTTTTAAACTAAGTTTTCTAACTCAAAATTGGCTAAGTGATTCTTTCAAAGATAAATCATTTTTCTTAGCTAAATTTTCAAGTCAAAATAACTTTCTCTTAGTTAAAGTATTTTCTCTTGGGAAATTTCTCAAATTTTTTGCTTTCACTTAGCTGAAGAGTCTTATAAGAGAAATTATTTTCAAAGCTAAGCCTTTAATCACTCTACTATTAAACTCCCTTCTTTTAAAACTAAAAATTTAATAAAGTGATTCTCTTACTAAAAACTCCTTAAAGTTTTCACATATTTCTAACTTAATATTAGCTAATTTACTTTTCAAGTTAATTATTTTCCCTTAGCTAAAGTTTTTATCCTATAAAGACTTTTAAGTATTTCTAAAGCTACTTTTTAGCTATATTTTGGAAATTGGATTTTTAGAAATGATTTTTGAAAGATTTTTTTCCTTTTCGAAAAACAATTTTAAAAAGCTTACCTAAGATTTTTTTTTCCTTTTCAAAAAGTTAGCTAAGTTGACAAAAGAAAGATTTATGAATTTATCAAGGTGTTTTCAATTTTTAAAGCCTAATCATTTCTCAAACAAAGTTATTCTTAGCTACGACCAATAATCACTTTCTCAATTTTTTTTCTTTTCCTTCTTTGTGTTGATGATTTTTGATATATGGCAAAGGGGGAGAATATAAGAAAATTCAAATTCAAACTTTTTTAAGAGGACTTTTATTAAGGGAGAGTCTTTATACTTAAGTTTTTTTTACTAAGGGGGAGCTCTGTACTTAAGTTTATGTTTGTACTATCATGCTTATGCTATCTTTTGAAAATTCTTTATAGCATTATTTTAATTAACTTTGAATTTTTGTTGTCATAATCAAAAAGGGGAGATTGTTGATGTAGGAAGCATCCGACGATCGAACTCAAGTTTTGATAGTGGCAAAGAGATTCAAAGTTAAGGTTAATTGTTATCTAACATGTGTGAATGAGATTTTTTGAGGAAAGCCCTAACTGTGGTTAAGTAGGTGGAAAACTCTAGCGGTGGTAACCCTAGGTCCTAGGGGGTGGTAATCCTAGGTGGAGGAAAACCCTAAGGGGCGGCAACCTTAGGTCCCAGGGGGTGGTAACCCTAGGTGGTAGAAATCCTAAGGGGGGTAACCTTAGGTCGTAGGGGGAGGTAACCCTAGGTGGTGAAAAACCTTAGGGGGTGGTAACCATAGGTCCTAGGGGGTGGTAACCTTAGGAGAAAAGTCCAGTCAATCTAGAGGACCAAACTGGCATCAGGTATGCTCTCCTGAGTGGAGTAGGTGAGGACGCGTTCCTCGCAAAGGGAATAGTAGACACCGGTTCGATCTAGGATTTCCGGTCGAAAATCCGAAGTCAAAACCAGACGGTCCAGAGACTGTCAAAATATTTATGTTATTGTGTTTACTATGTGCTAACTTTGTTTTGCAGGATATGTTGGTATTTTGCGGACTAACATGTTTTGTAGGGACTAAAAAGTAAAGTATGCCTCAAATGAACAGTACCCAAGGCACCCTCATGGAGCTTAGAAGCACCTCGGGTGTAAAGGAGGAGATGTGGGTGCTGTGGAGCTAGAGGCACCCTCATGGAGGCTTGAGGCACCTCGGACAGGCTTGAGGGTGCCCTCAAGAGGTATGGAGGTGCCTTCAAGTGGATTAGCGATGACACCTTCAGAGCTCATCCGCATGGTGAACTCGGCGCGGATGAGGGCGCCTTCAAGGAGGTTGAAGGTGCCCTCAGTGGGCTTTATAAGGGATTCTCGACCAACAGCTTCATTCATCAATTCTAAGTGATTCATCCTTCATGTGCTGCTCAAGAAATGACCCAGATAAGCTACGACAAGTCCCCGACGACCCGAAGCTGTGAGATTTCTATTTTAGTTGTCGGTATAGCTTTTTCTGCACTAATTGTAATATTCCAATTGTACTTTTTTCACTGTAATAGTTGTTGCCCAAAGTAAACGCTCAAACAGCGTGAGCCTTGGAGTAGGAGTCATCCAAGGCTCCAAACCAAGTAAAAATACTTGGTTCTTTCTGTGTGTTTGCTTTATTTATTTTCGCTGCATTACTCGAACATTTTTCGAATACGAAAAGTGAAAGCCACGAGTACTATTCACCCCCCCTCTAGCGCGTCTCGATCCAACACCATGGTCTTATAATTCAAGGTCCTTCCTCTACATGGTGATCAAAACTTTACATCTAAATGCATTGACCTCACACATATTTCGTTACATACATATAAGACACAACACATAAGAACAAGTCATAAAACATATCATAGCATAAGAAAATATCCAAATACATAGTTCATACATCACATAGCATCATAACTACTTCCTACATCTTAGATCTAGAGATCTACTCCATTGCGAAGGATTTACAAACAAGAGATAAGAAACTAAGCATCCTATAATCCAAAACACAATATAGGGAAGAGAGGAATGCTTATCTATGCATCACCAATATTCTTGCTTGTAATCTTTTCTCCGAAGGTGGACAGATCGGCGAAGATGAAGCTTCTAGGGTTTCCCCAAGGGGGAGAACCCTTCCCCAAGGAATGGGGGCAAGTACCAATACAAAGATATGTGAGAAGGAGAGAAAAACCCATTATATAGAGTTGGGCACGAGCCTAGCACGGCCTGTGCCACAACCGTCTGAATCCACACGGCCACAGTCTGCCTTAGGTCTGGTCTAGCGACATGACCATATGGATTTCACACGGTCGTGTTCTGCTTCCGCTCTAGAAATTGACACGACCGTGTGAATCCACATGGTTGTGTGTTGCTTCGGCTCTAGAAATTGACACGGCCGTGAGAATCCACACGGCAAGGTGCTACTCTGTTTCATTGACATGGTTGTGTGGATTCCATGTGGCTACTGGCTAGGGCTTGCTTCATTCATGTTTTGTGATACAACCGTGTGGCATCACACGGCTAGACCCTTTTTTTGGACATGTGGCACAGCTATATGGATTCCACACGATCGGACCCTTTTTCTTCATTTATTCTTCGAGTCATCTACAAGGGTCATTTTCACTTCAAATCACATCCTATCAATCAAAAAAATACAAAGAGTAGATCTCCGAATAAAAGGAGTAGAAATATGATATTATAATGAAATAGGGTGTAAGAAATATAGATTATGCTCATGAAATACAAGCAGATGTGCATTAAAGTATGCATAAAAGTGTATATAATCTACGCACATCAACCCATGGCAAAATATATTAGGTCTACTAGTCATGAGATAAAGGAGACTACCTATAGCACTACAATACAACTTAGGGTCAACTTTTTTTCCTTCAAGATCACTATCTAATTTTGTATTAGTGGTTATGAGAGTAGATATATCTTTGACATTTTTCATTCTAAATTTCTTAAATAACTCTTTTTCATATTTAGATTGATGAATATAGATTCCCACTTTTATTTTTTTAATTTATAAACCTAGGAAAAATGTCAACTCACCAATTAAACTTATTTCAAACTCACTCTCCATGTGATTGATGAACTCATTTAAAAAATCTTTGTTTGTGGAACCACAAATAATGTCATCTACATATACTAGGGTGACACATATATCATTACCACTATTTTTCAAAAATATGGTGGGATCAATTTGCCCTCTATAAAATCCTTTTGATACTAGAAATGTTGACAATCGTTCATACCAAGTCCGGGGAGCTTGTTTTAGCCAATATAAGGCCTTTTTAAGTTTATGCATGTGGTTTGGACACTCCAAAATTTTCAAACCCCATTGGTTGCTCAACATATACCTCTTCCTTTATAATACCATTTAAAAATGCTAATTTTACATCTATTTGATACAATTTAAATCCCTTATGAGTGGCAAAAGCCAACATTATCCTAATAGACTCCAATCTAGCTATGGGTGCATAAGTTTCATCATCATCCAATCCTTCTACTTGATTGAAGCCTATAGCAACTAATCTAGCTTTTGTTTCTAACAATCATTCCCTTATCATTAAGTTTGTTCTTAAAGACCCATTTTGCATCAATAATTGATTTTTCTTTGGACCTAGGAACTAAGTCCCGAACTTTACTTCTCTCAAAGTAAGATAATTCATCTTGCATTGCAAAAAATCCAATCCAGATCAAGCAAGGTATCATCAATGGTTTTTGGTTAAATTTAAGAAATTAGGGCTACTTGACTTCCTTCACTTCTAAAGTAAGATTGAGTTCTCACTCCTTGTGTAATATCTCTTCCTACATTATCTAAGGGATGATTTACATGAATCCTAATAGATCTTGATTCTTGATTTATTGTAATTTTGGGTTCAAGTGGTAAAGTTTCAATTTTCTCACTATCACTCTCTTGGTTTTCTCCCCCTTGATCATTTCCTTCATTTAATGTTAATTTCTCTAACTCAAATTGTGATTCTTCATCATTTGTTCTAGTAGGATTTGAGGGAGGATTTTCTTCAAACATAACATTTAATGATTCTTCAACTAATTTAGATCTTTTATTGTAGATTCAATATATCTTGCTATAACTTGTGTAACCTACAAGAATGCTCTCATTTGCCTTAGTGGAGAATTTTCCTAATTGATCTTTGGTGTTTAGAATATAAATCTTACATCCAAACATTCTAATATGTTTAATTATAAGTGGTTTACCAAACCACAACTCATGAAGTGTATTTCCCAGAAATCTATGTATTAATATTCAATTTTGTACATAGCAAGTTGTATTAATTGCTTCATCCCATAGACACTATGACATGAACATTCATTCAACACGCTCCTAGCAACCTCTTGCAAAATCCTATTTTCCCTCTTAGTAACTCCATTTTATTGAGGAGTTCTAGGCGTGGAAAATTCATATTTATACTCTTTTCCATGCAAAAACTTGTGAACCTATCATTTTCAAATTCACCTCCATGATCACTTCTTATTTTATTTATCTTATGAGTCTTTTAATTTTATACCTTTTTACAAAAAGCAATCAAGGTATCTAAAGTTTGATCCTTATGTTTCAAGAAAAATACCCATGTGTATCTAGTGTAATCATCTACAATCACAAAGTAATACTTACTACCATTTAAAAATATATATATATCTACTACTATCAAAAAAATCCATGTGAATGAGCTCCAATGTATTTGAAGTACTTACAACATTTTTACCTTTATGGGTGCTTTGGTTTGCTTACTCATTTGACATGCATCACACATTTTGCCCTTTTGAAACTTCAACTTTGGCAATCCTTGCACCAACTCTTTCTTTGAAAGAATTTTGATATTCCTCATGTTGGTGTGAGCAAGTCTCCAATGTCAAAGCTAAGTCTCCTCTTCTTTAGACATGAGACACTTAGCAAATACATTAGTAGCACCAAATAAATCAACTTGATAAATATTTTCTTTTCTATGTCCTATGAGCACAATGGTGTTTAGTTCACTATTCTTGATTAGACATTGAGATGAGTTAAACTCAACTCTATAACCTGAATCACATAGTTGACTAACACTTAGAAGATTAAAAGTCATATCTTTCACTAATAAAACATTTTTATCATAATTTTTTTAGAAATTCTAATATGTCCAATTTCTAAGACTTTTAATTCACCACTATTACCAAGAGAAATGGTACCTTTACTTTTGTGTCTAAATGATGAGAATTTTGATGAATCTCCCGTCATGTGCCTAGAGTATCCACTATCTATAAACCATGTTGTTGGATGCTCCCCCTTGGCACATGCCTATTCAAACATAATGAACTAAATGTTTTGGTGTCCAAATTTTGGGTCCGGTAGCATCAACAACAAATTGCTTGGGTACCCAAGATTGCACAATTTTAACCCTTGAAGCATTGTTTCTACTAACTAAAGATATGAATTTGACTTCTTTATGTTGTGATTCAAACCCTAAGCCTGCTTTGTTGTAAACCCCTTTTGAGCTCCTAGAATCATGTCCAAATATTTTAAGCTTGAAGTAAACTTTACCACAACACTTCTAAGATTAACAATTTGTAATTTTAAAGATGCATTCTCATCCTTAAGCTCATCAAATTCATTCATGTCATTTACTTGATGTATGCAAGTTTCACATAACACAATTTCATTCTTAAATGATTTTAATTCATTTTGTATCTTTCTAACCTTTTCTTTTGATTTTGCTAGAGAATTAGTTAAAGATGCAATAGTGGCATACATCTTATCAATCTTGGGAGAGATTACCTCGTTGTAACACCCGAAAATTCTCAAATAAATTTTAGAAATATTCTATGATTTTTTTGGAATTTTAGGATATTTTTACAGAATTTTTAGAGTAGCGGAAGTAGCAAAAATAAATAGAAACGTAAAATAGCTTAAGCGGGATTTGAACCCGAGACCTACTAGACCTTGTGCCTTATGGATGACTCTAGTAACTAGGAGGCCCCAGCAGGGGTGTGCTGAAAGAAGAGGAAAACAATTATATTTATATTTAAGTTGGCCGAATTAACCACTTAATATAAATAGGGAGGTTAAGTGAGGAATTGTTTTAACGCAATTTTTTCCTCTCCTCAAACCCTCACCCGCCGACCCCTCTCCCTCCTCTTCTTCTCTCGGCGCACCAAGCCAAAGGGGCTAGGGTTCCGTCCCAAGGGCTATATGAGCACCTCCCGATGACAACTCCGACACGAGAACGCTCCTCTCCGAGAGAAGAGCACGTAGACGTGAGGAGATCGACGAAGGGATTTTCTCCACCGGAAACCTAGCATTTAGATTTGTAAGAAACTTCGAGCAGGAGGTAAGAAACCCCTCACCTGTAGTATAAGTAGCTATTCGTGAGTTTTATGCATTAGTTTAGTAGTATGCAGATTTTCAGTACGTAGGGTGTGTTCTAGTGCACACCAAGTGCTTGATAAAACGTTTAGCTCAGTAAAATGCTACAGTAGGCATTTTAATAGTTCAGTAAATGCAGTAGAAGCATTTAGAATAGCATATTTAGTCTTGCTATAACTTATATGGGAGTACGGTCCAATGAGTGGGCTCCCACAGTCGCCTCTAGGTTCAGATAACCTAGCTCTAGGTTCAGATAACCTAGAAATAGCAAGATAAGATAATTCAGTTATAAAACAGTATTTTACTTTTAGCAGTGACACTGTACTGGACTAGATGTCCATTGGGTTGGGCTCCCATAGTCGTCCCTAGGTTTAGATAACCTAGCAACCCTACTAGATTCAGAATTTGCAACCCCGGGTTTAGTTAGGGATGCGCGCACAGCAAGTACAGTTGACAGGCCCATCAGCAGCATCATTAGTATTTTCATCTATTTATGATATATAGTTTTTCAAAGCTTCACAATTTAGTTATGTGATTTCAGTTCAGGATTTATATCAGTTTAGCATTTATGTAGTTAGCTATTGTATCAGTTTAGTTCTATCTTGTTGATACCAGAAGATATTGCCATGATCATCTTTTGCTTTCTATGTTTTGTATGCCAGAATGCCATGTTTTAGCATGTTCAGCACATTTTTCAAATAGCATGTTTTCAGAACATAAATTGCATCGTATGCATGGTTTTGTGAGGTAGATGGTTTCTTACTAAGCGTAAGCTTATAGATACTTCTTTCCCTTATACTGCAGATAAAGATAAAGGAAAGATGGACTAGCGGAGGCTGAAGGTCAATGCAGTGAAGATGTGTGTGGATGGGAACTTGGAATAAAGATGTTTGGGAACTAGCAAACCTGCACTTAGTATTTCTGATTCTAGTTACTTTCCTACATTGTAGAATGTTTGAGTAGCATGAATTGGGTAGTATGCTTTAAGTTTGATATTAGATAGCACCTTATGAGTAATGTTATTCCTAGTAGTTTGGTTTTATGCTTATAAAGTTGATACATGTGATTTGGGCACGAAACAGTGCTGAAATCAGATTCCTGGTACGAAATCAGAAACCCCAATCGATTAGCCGATCGATTGGAGGCTTCTCGATCGATCAGCTGATCGATTGAGGAGTTTGTACCGCCAACAATAATCTCCGGGATCTATCCGTCGATCGATCTGGACGCGTTCTGTCACGAATAGAAAGCACTGGAATCGATCACTGGATCGATTGGCAAGTCTGGATCGATCAGTCGATCGATCCAGAATATTACCCCACGCACAGTAGCGCGCTGAATCGATCAATGGATCGATTAGTCAGGCCGGATCAATCAACCGATCGATCCAGAATTTTGTCCGTGCACAGTAGCACGCTGAATAGATCAGCGGATCGATCACATGACTCCAATCGATCAGCCGATCAATTGGAGTGTCTGATTTCAGCTGGAAGGGTCTCATTTCAGTCTTTTGATCAAATCGGAAGTTGGGTTCCTTCCCTAGTCTATGCATGTCAATGGAAAGGTCTTTGAACCTAGTCTTACAGACCATAACGGTCATTAGCAGAGTAAGATTTTAATTAACACAGTTTTCCGCACCTCTTAGCTTAGCACAACATAATGTAACCTCCGGCCTTACAGCCTAGCCAGTAGGAGGCGGGTCGTTACAGAGTGGTATCACAGCAAGTTCCATACTTCCCTAAACACACATCAGCATTGAACCTACGGCTTCCAAGTAAGAACATCTCTCACTTTATTTATGTTTTGTTTGTTTTCATGTTCTTAGATAACTAAAGCATGCTTGTAGATGTAGTATAGTACCTAACATGATAACAATAGTTATGCAATATGGTTCTATTAGTTATGTATGTCCTCTATTTCTTTAGAAAATGGTATGAGGACGCCCAGGTAGAAAGGCACCAGCTACTGAGCCCCAGCAGGAGGCAGACAGCTCAGTGCCTCCTCCAGACCTTACAGCAGTAGTGGCTCAGTTACAGAAACAACTAGCTGAACAGCAACAGGAGATAGCCACCTTAAGAGCTAGTCAGCAGAACACTCCCACTGTCACTCCAGAACCGAATTTAGCAACCCTGGTAGTCATAGAGGTTCCACCAGTCCAACCTGCAGCACCAGTAGCCCCAGCAGCAGGGGCAAGGAGAGAAGCCTATCTGATCCAGTGGCAGAAAATCAAGCCAGAGAATTTCTCAGGCACCAGCGAACCATGGGATGCCCAAGCCTGGTTCAAAACACTGGAGAGTACGATGGAGCTTCTGGACTGGCCAGAACATGAGAAAGTGAAGTGCGCCTCTTTCTACCTGACAGGGGAGACACGTATGTGGTGGGAGCGAATTAAAGCGAAGCACCCAGTGAACCAGATGATGTGGGTCGACTTCGAGAAAGAATTCTTCAAAGAGTTCTTCCACATGCGGGTCACAAACCGCCACTACGACGAGTTCACTGAATTTCGTCAGGGCAACCTTTCAGTGGAGGAAGCTATGAAGAAATTCAACAGATTGGCTCGTCTATGCCCTGAACTAGTCAGCACTGAAAAAGTACGAGTCCGGTTGATGCTCAAGATGCTAAGGCCGGAAATAGCAATGAACGTGGCCAGCGGCGTCCATAGACCGCAAACCACTGAAGAACTAGTAAGTAGTGCTCTGACCACCGAGCACTACCAGAACAATATCAAACAGCAGAAGCAAGTCCTCATAGAGTCCAAAGGTCAGGGAGGCTCAGGTACTCAGAAACACCAGGGCCACAGCTCTAACTGGAAAGGGAACTCCAGCAACAAACGCAAACCAGGGAGTTACCCAAAAGGAGGACCAGCCAGTAAACACCCTAGTTATCCCAAGTGTTCTACTTATGGGAGATTCCACCCAGGAGTTTATCGCAAGGGCACACGAGGATGCTTCGAATGTGGATAAGAGGGGCATATGGCTAAGCAGTGCCCGAACAAGACCGGTTTTCCTCAACCACAACCGATTCAGTATGGAGGCCAGCCAGCCCAGTTACACCAGATGCAGGCTGCTTTAGACGGTCCATACATCAGCCAGGGCAGACTAGAAGCCCCCTCAGCCACGACGAACGCGAGGATCTATTCACTCACCAGAGAGGATGTAGCGAATGCCTCGACAGTTGTTACAGGTCAGATCAGTATTTTATAGTAAAGTACAACTGTCTTATTCGATACTGGGACAACCCATTCTTATATATCCAGGGCGTTTTCCGAAAAGTTAGCGACACCTCCAGAGGTACTCAGTGGTCAGTTTCTGACAACACTACCTTCGGGAGAAATTATGGCATCCACGCACTGGCTCAGAGCAGTGCCAGTTATTATAGCAGACAGAGAACTCTTTTGTGATCTGATAGTGCTAGATATGACTGATTACGATGACATTTTTGGAATGGACTTCCTGATTCGATACGGTGCCTCTATCGAGTGCCGTAAACAGAAAGTCATATTCCAACCTGAAGCAGGAGTACAATTTGAGTACAGCGGAGAACCGAAGAGAAAAGCCAAGAAATTTCTTTCAACTCTGAAAGCACAGAAATTGCTAGATTCGGGATGTACGGGATTTTTAGCGCATGTAGTCAATACCAGTCAGGACAAGGACCAAAAGCTAGAAGAGGTCCGAGTTGTATGTGACTACCCAGCAGTCTTCCCTGAAGAGCTACCAGGCCTAGCACCAGACAGGGAGATTGAATTCGAGATAGAACTCATTCCCGGTACAAATCCCATCTCCAAAGCACCTTACCGCATGGCTCCAATAGAACTGAAGGAACTTCAGGAGCAACTATAGGAGCTTCTTGACAAGGGCTTCATACGTCATAGTCACTCACCATGGGGAGCGCCTGTATTGTTCATGAAGAAGAAGGATGGGAGCATGCGTCTGTGTATAGATTACAGAGCACTGAACCAAGTCACGATCAAGAACAAGTATCCTCTTCCCAGAATAGATGACCTGTTTGATCAGCTAAAGGGAGCAACAGTGTTCTCCAAAATAGACCTACGGTCAGGATATCACCAGGTTAGAGTTAAAGAAGGTGATATACCCAAGACAACCTTCAGGACCAGATACGGACATTATGAGTTCGTAGTCATGCCTTTTGCATGACAAATGCTCCAGCTACCTTCATGGATCTCATGAACAGAGTATTCAGGGAATACTTAGATAAGTTTGTTATCATGTTCATCGACGACATTCTTATCTATTCCAGAACTCAGGAAGAACACGCAGAGCACCTGAAGACAGTACTACAGATCCTTCAGCAGAACCAGTTGTACGCCAAGTTCATGAAGTGTGAATTCTGGCTCGATCAGGTGTCCTTTCTGGGTCACATCATCTCCAAGGATGGTGTTATGGTAGACCCCATCAACATAGAGGCTGTGAGTAACTGGAAAAGATCTAAGAATGCCAGTGAGATCAGAAGCTTCCTAGGACTAGCGAGCTATTACAGAAAATTCGTAGAGGACTTCTCCAGGATAGCCACCCCACTGACAGCTCTTACCAGAAAGAACAGAAAATTTTAGTGGACAGAGGACTGTGAGAACAGTTTCAGCGAGCTAAATAGGAGATTGACCAGTGCTCCCATTCTGGCTCTACCAGAAAACACAGACAGCTTTGACATTTATAGTGATGCCTCTAAGTTGGGACTAGGAGCTGTACTGATGCAAAATGGCAAGGTGGTCGCCTATGCCTCCAGACAACTCAAGGATTATGAGAGGAACTACCCTACTCATGACCTCGAGCTTGCAGCAGTTATCTTCGCTCTCAAAATTTAGAGACATTACTTGTATGGAGCTCAGTGCAGAGTGTATACAGATCATCAGAGTTTGAAGTACTTCTTCACTCAGAAGGATCTGAATATGAGACAGCGCAGATGGCTCGAGCTGGTCAAGGACTATGATATAGACATCCTCTACCACCCATGAAAGGCCAATAAGGTGGCAGACGCACTTAGCAGGAAGTCCAGTGCTACCTTACTATCCCTAGCAGCCATGTCACCATCCCTACAGAAGGAGATTACAGATTTTGGTCTCGAACTTATAGTGGGACAGCTCTCTACTATGACTTTAGCGTCTACCCTGCTTGATGACATTCAGACAGCTCAGGATCAGGATCCTGAAATTCATAAAATCAAGCAAGGGTTAACAGAATCAGAAAGTGGAGAGTTCAGGGTCTCAGATAGTGGGGTATTATATTTTGGTGACAGACTATGCGATCCGGATCAGGAGGAACTACGGAGGAAGATTCTAGACGAGGCTCATAGGACTCCTTATGCGATGCATCCTGGTTCCACCAAAATGTACCAAGACCTGAAGAAATGTTTTTGGTGGCCTGGGATGAAAAGAGACGTCGCTAGGTATGTTAGTATTTGTCTGACCTGTTAGAGGGTCAAGGTAGAACATCAGAGACCAGGAGGAGTTCTGCAGCCCATTCAGATCCCAGAATGAAAGTGGGAGGATATTTCCATAGATTTCATAGTGGGATTACCCATAACCACGAATGGTTTTGATGTCATCTGGGTAATAGTCGACAGGTTGACTAAATCAGCCCACTTCTTAGCTATCAGGATATCCTACTCCATGGAGTAGCTGGCTCAGTTGTATCTCAAGGAGATCGTAAGACTGCATGGAGTCCCACGGACCATTATTTCAGACAGAGATAGCAGATTCACATCACACTTCTGGGAGTGTGTACAGTCAGCATTAGGCACTAAGTTAAAATTTAGCATAACTTTCCATCCTCAGACAGATGGTCAGACGGAGCGAGTAAATCAGGTACTCGAAGATATGCTCCGAGCGTGTGCCCTAGAATTCAAGGGAAGTTGGTGCAAATATCTGAGTTTAGAAGAATTTGCATACAACAACAGCTATCAGGCCACTATCGGTATGGCACCCTACGAGGCTCTCTATGGACGGAGGTGTAGATCTCCAATCTGCTGGTATGAGAGTGGTGAACAGAAAGAGCTAGAACTTCAGATAGATCTAGTGACAGATACCACAACAGCTATACAGCAGATCTGCCAGAGGATAGAGACAACTCAGAGCTCCCAGAAAAGCTATGCTGATACACGGCGCAGGCTCTTAGAGTTTATAGTTAGGGATACAGTGTTCCTCAGAGTAGCTCCCATGAAGGGAGTAATGCATTTTGGGAAGAAGGGCGAATTGAGTCCCAGATATGTGGGACCATACCTTATCACCAGAAGAGTTGGAAAGGTAGCATATGAGCTAGAGCTACCCCAGGAGATGTCAGCTATCCACAATGTATTTCATGTCTCTATGCTGAAGAAGCATATCCCAGATGTCACCCAAGTGATTGAGCCCCAGTCAGTACAAGTCCGCGAAGACCTCAGCTATGACAGTCGGCCTATTTAGATAATAGACCGAGCAGTTAAGAAATTACGGAATAAGGAAGTACCATTAGTAAAAGTTATTTGGCAAAGTCACACAGCAGAAGAGGCAACTTGGGAGACAGAAGCCAGTATGAGACAGAAGTACCCAGAGTTATTCTAAGTTCGAGGACGAACTTTTTATAAGATATGGGGGATTGTAACGCCTGAAAAATCTCAAATAAATTTTAGAAATATTCTATGATTTTTCTAGAATTTTAGGATATTTTTACAGAATTTTTAGAGTAGCGGAAGTAACAAAAACAAATAGAAACGTAAAATAGCTTAAGCGGGAATTGAACCCGAGACCTACTAGACCTTGTGCCTTATGGATGACTCTAGTAACCAGGAGGCCCCAGCAGGGGTGTGCTGAAAGAAGAGGAAAACAATTATATTTATATTTAAGTTGGCCGAATTAACCACTTAATATAAATAGGGAGGTTAAGTGAGGAATTGTTTTAATGTAATTTTTTTCCTCTCCTCAAACCCTCACCCGCCGACCCCTCTCCCTCCTCTTCTTCTCTCGGCGCACCAAGCCAAAGGGGCTAGGGTTCCGTCCCAAGGGCTATAGGAGCACCTCCCGACGACAACTCCGGCACGAGAACGCTCCTCTCCGAGAGAAGAGCACATAGACACGAGGAGATCGACGAAGGGATCTTCTCCACCGGAAACCTAGCGTTTAGATTTGTAAGAAACTTCGAGCAGGAGGTAAGAAACCCCTCACCTGCAGTATAAGTAGCTATTCGTGTGTTTTATGCATTAGTTTAGTAGTATGCAGATTTTCAGTACGTAGGGTGTGTTCTAGTGCACACCAAGTGCTTGATAAAACGTTTAGCTCAGTAAAATGCTACAGTAGGCATTTTAATAGTTCAGTAAATGCAGTAGAAGCATTTAGAATAGCATATTTAGTCTTGCTACAACTTATATGGGACTACTGTCCAATGGGTGGGCTCCCACAGTCGCCTCTAGGTTCAGATAATCTAGCTCTAGGTTCAGATAACCTAGAAATAGCAAGATAAGATAATTCAGTTATAAAACAGTATTTTACTTTTAGCAGTGGAACTGTACTGCACTAGATGTCCATTGGGTTGGGCTCTCATAGTCGTCCCTAGGTTTAGATAACCTAGTAACCCTACTAGATTCGAAATTTGCAACCCCTGGTTTAGTTAGGGATGCGCACACAGCAAGTACAATTGTCGGACCCATCAGCAGCATGATTAGTATTTTCATCTATTTATGATATATAGTTTTTCAAAGCTTCACAATTTAGTTATGTGATTTCAGTTCAGGATTTATGTAGTTAGCTATTGTATCAGTTTAGTTCTATCTTGTTGATACCAGAAGATATTGCCATGATCAGCTTTTGCTTTCTATGTTTTGTATGCCAGAATGCCATGTTTTAGCATGTTCAGCACATTTTTCAAATAGCATATTTTCATAACATAAATTGCATCGTATGCATGGTTTTGTGAGGTAGATGGTTTCTTACTAAGCGTAAGCTTACAGATACTTCTTTCCCATATACTGCAGATAAAGATAAAGGAAAGATGGACTAGCGGAGGTTGAAGGTCAATGCAGTGAAGATGTGTGTGGATGGGAACTTGGAATAAAGATGTTTGGGAACTAGCAAACCTGCACTTAGTATTTCTGATTCTAGTTACTTTCCTACATTGTAGAATGTTTGAGTAGCATGAATTGGGTAGTATGCTTTAAGTTTGATATTAGATAGCACCTTATGAGTAATGTTATGCATAGTAGTTTGGTTTTATGCTTATAAAGTTGATACATGTGATTTGGGCACGAAACAGTGTTGAAATTAGATTCCTGGTACGAAATTAGAAACCCCAATCGATCAGCCGATCGATTGGAGGCTTCTCGATCGATCAGCTGATCGATTGAGGAGTTTGTACCGCGAACAGTAAGCTCCGGGATCGATCCGTCGATCGATCCGGACGCGTTCTGTTGCGAATAGAAAGCCCTGGAATCGATCATTGGATCGATTGGCAAGTCTGGATCGATCAGTCAATCGATCCAGAATATTACCCTGCGCACAATAGCGCGCTGAATCGATCAATGGATCGATTAGTCAGGCTGGATCGATCAGCTGATCGATCCAGAATTTTGTCCGTGCACAGTAGCACGCTGAATCGATCAGCGGATCGATCAGATGACTCCAATCGATCAGCCGATCGATTGGAGTGTCTGATTTCAGCTGGAACGGTCTCATTTCAGTCTTTTGATCAAATCGGAAGTTGGGTTCCTTCCCTAGTCTATGCATGTCAATGGAAAGGTCTTTGAACCTAGTCTTACAGACCGTAATGGTCATTAGCAGAGTAAGATTTTAATTAGCACAGTTTTCCGCACCTCTTAGCTTAGCACATCATAATGTAACCCCCGGTCTTACAGCCTAGCCAGTAGGTGGCGGGTCGTTACACTCGTCATCACTAGATGATGACTCACTTGAAGATTCCACATCCTCCCCATGATTGTCTTCCCCTTTGCTATCATCCACATGGCTTAAGGCCACGAGTGCCACATGCCTTGAGCTCTTCCTTTCATATTTTTCGGATGAGCTCAAAGATGATTCATCCCATGTGGCTTTCAAAGCCTTCTCCTTCTTAATTTTCTTCTTGCTTCTTCAATTTTGGGCACTCCATTTTATAGTGCCCTTTTTCATTCATAGCAAATTACATCAATTTTAGACATCCTTCTTGTCAAACTTTCTTAAGCGTCTCATCATCTTTTGGACCAAATTTGCCATTTCACTTGATGATAGCAACTCATCACTATCACTGTCACTATCTTGCTCAGATTCGGAAGAGGACTCTTCCTTCTCCTTCTTTTCTTTGTGATTCTTCTTGCTCTTTTCACTTGCAACCAATGTTATACCTTTCTCTTTATGGCTTGCATTATCCTTCTCATGCAATTCAAGTTCACAAAATACATCTAACTTTACCATTGACAAGTCCCTTGAAATCTTATATGCATCCACCATTGATGACCATAATGAGTTTCTTGGGAAGGAATTTAGTGAATATCTTATGAGATCTCGATTCTCCACACTTTCTCTAACTGAATGGAGACCATTTAAGAGTTCCTTGAATCTCCCATATAGTGAACTTACCATTTCTCCATCCTTCATTGTGAAATTCTATAATTGGTTTATTAAAAGATCTCTCTTCGCAATTCTCCTTAGTGTCTTCATTTAGCTTAATGAGCTTGTCCCATAAATCTTTGGTACTTTTGAAAGGTCCAATCTTGTTGAGTTGTTCCAAGCTCAATCTACATTGAAGAGTCATGATCGCCTCGGCATTAGCTTGAGCCTTCATTTTTTGTTCAACAGTCCTTTTGAGGATTCAAACACTTTTCCATCCTCCATTGGCACCATGAATCCTTTCGTGATAGAGAACCACATGTCAATTTTGATCATGAGATAGTGCTCCATGCAGCTCTTCCAGTAAGCAAAGTTGTTGCCTTTGAAGAATGATGGTCGAAAGTGTTGTCTCCCTCTTTTAATGACATCTTGTAGCTCTAAACTTGTGCTTCCTTGGATGTGAGTTCTCAAAAACAACCTTGCTATAATACCATTGGTTGGGGGTTGAAGGGGGGTGAATAGCTCACTTTGATTTCTTGATCTTTTTGGTTGGACAGTGGAAACTTAGAAGTAATGCTAACTCCTTGTGTTTACTTAGTATCCACCTACTTGAGGTGACTAATCTAAGGATCTATACCATGATCACATCATCCACTATGAAACTTCTCTTTCTTGGAACAATGCCAAAGGTGGAGAAACCTTACACAATTTACAACTCTCTCTCAAATGAAATAGCTCACAAGAAAGAAGAAGAGAAGAAATTAGGATTTCGATGTAGCTTCTTCTTCTTCTTAGAGTAGCTTGAGGATGTAGCAAGGATGAGAGCACTTGAACTTTTTGAGCACTTGTGAACAATGGAACAATTGTTCTTCTTTATGTTTGAATCTCCCCTTTTGAATGCTTCAAAATCTAGCCGTTTCTCCGCTTTTTGTCGCCTCTAATCGATTAGAAGGAACCATATGGGTCAAATTAGAAAAATTAAAAAAAAAATATGGCTAAATTGGTATATCAGGAACCATAGGGGTCAAATTAAAAAAAATCTTAAAAAAGTATATTCCACCAAAATTCTTGATTTATCCAGTAGGAAATAACTTATATCATATTCCCAAATCATGTCTAGTATAATTTAAATTAATTTTATGTAACGACCCAATTTTCCCTATTTCAAGTTCTAAAGGTCCATAAAAATATTTGGAAATACTTTTAAAATATTCTAGAGATTTTTAGGAATTTTTAGAGTATTTTTACGTAATTTTTGGAGGTCGTTTAGTAGGGTTAAAAAAAGAAAGAAGTTTTTAAAAAAAAAAAGTTGTAGAAGCTAGGTTTCGAACCCAGCTCCTCGGACCCAAGCACAACCGGCCCGACCAATCGAGCTAAGCTCGTTTTGTTAACTAAATATGGGAATAAATTTATTTAAGGTATAGTTTCGATTTAAACCCTAGTATAAGAAAAGGAATTTAGGTTTCTTTTCAGAAAATCAAACAACTTCTCTCAAAATTCTTCTCCTTCACGCGACGGCGCTCCTCTCGGGCGGAAACGCAGCGGCGACTAGGGTTGGTTTTCCGACGGCCGGCGAGCTCCCTTCTCCGCGGATTCTTCACAAGTTCGAGTTACTCTCGGCAAGGAGAGCGCGCAGGCACAAAGAAGAGCCGAAACAGCCACATCTCCGAAGCCCTAGAGGTCGTCTCCGTCGGTTGTAAGTCCAAGAACGCTCGGTGAGTTGCTTCTCACCTGCAGTAGGAGTAGTTCCGCGAGCTTTGATTCTTCTTTGTTTGCTTCCGGGATTTGTAGTTTGATTTTGGTAGATTCATTCGGACTGGGTGATTTTGTTTCACTGAGTTGTTGTAGGAGTGGTTTCGGATTTATGTTAGTTCTTGTGTCGATTTCGGAGCATGTTTCATGGAGCTTTTGTTGTTTTTGCTTGCTGCCGTGATCCTTAAAGAAAGAAAGGGAAGGGTTAGTTCAGTTCAAGCGGGTGGATTAGAATTCCTTCCAAGCCTTGTAATTAGTATTGTATATTCAGAACTCTGAAGCTAATGTAAAATTTTATATCCATGTGGATAAGCTAGTTGGAGCTCTTGACCATGACAGGGATGCCTTTCTAATATACTAACCTTCCATCATCTTGATATCATTGACCTTCTGATCTTATTGTAGAACTGATATTATTGATCAAGATGAGGAATTAACTACAATTTCTATAACAAATGAAAGAAGTATTGAAAATATTACATTGTTTGATTGATATATGCTAAACTTGGTCACTGATTATACCAATAACTAATTTAGTTGATTCTTGATTTGTTCTTCCTAAACTATGAATTAAGATGACTGATAAGTTAGATGTAATTTCCTTTGCTGTCATACCAAGCTTTGCATAGGTTTAAAACTTCAGCAGATTCTAGTTTCGGTCTTTTGTTGTTTTAGGCAGTAAGCATGAAGAATATATTTGAATCTAGGTTATCAATGATAATTCTCTTTTGTTGGTTAATTTCCTTTTTGCTGCCTTAGCTTGGTTAATCTACCTTTGCTATCATGAGTTTGTTAAAGAAGAGGAGAAGGAATTTGAATGGGTTTAGCATGTTGTTTAGATTTTTCCTATGCTGTTTAGATTATACTCTTGCTGTTTAATTTTCGTTTGCTGATAGTAAAGCATGAGCAATTTTCCATTTGCTAATAATTAAGCATGATCAATTCCCTTTGCCATTAGATGTGTACGGTGATACTTTCTAGTCTCTTTTGCTATTAGAATATCTTGAGCATGCGATTATTAGTTTCTTTGCTATTACATAAGCATGAGTTTCTATCTTTAAGAACTATAAGCAAGAAAGACTAAGGTTTAGACTTGATTTCAATTCCAGAATATTGAATATCAAAAGCGCACACAAGGTGTTTGCTTAAATGCCAAGTAAGGGCAAGTATAAAGAAGTTATAGTTAAAAAGAAAGTATTTTACTTTTAAAGGGCATGTACCGGACACAAGGTCCAAGGGATGGGCTCCAAGATGCCCCTAGGCACAAGGCCTAGAAGTATCTTAGTAGTTTCGGGATTAGCTACCTCGATTCTTATTAAGAATGCGCACTAAGTGGTACAATGCCGGGCCCAAAAGAAGTTTATTATTATTTTGAAGTATTAAAGTATAAGTTTTGAAACAAATGAAACAAGCTTCAAATATGTTTAGAATTAGAAAGTTTAGTTTCTTGTTATTTGAAGCATGCAGTAGTAGTTTTATTTGTTTCTTGCTATTAGATTATTCAGCATGTTCAGTTTTATTTGCTTTCAGCATGCTGTTATAGTTTTATTCTTATGAGCCTGTTTAGCTTTACATGTTTAGTAGTTTTACATGTTTAGTAGCTTTACATGTTTAGTATGCTTCTTTTATTGGTTTATGAGCATGATGAGCTACACATGTTTAGTATTTCAGTTAGCATGATTCCTTTGCTATATATGAGCATGAGTAGTTTTATATGTTAGCATTCAGTTTTAGCATGTTTTTATTTATATACATGCATATCGAGTTTTTGTGAGTAGATAGCGCTCACTAAGCTTTATGCTTATAGACTGCACTTCCTCCTACTGCAGATAAAGGAAAGGAAAAGATTTAGCAAGGAAGGCGACAAGGTGGTGGTGATGAAGGTGTGTGATGGCTGAACTATGGGGAGATCAAGAGTTTGCTAAGGAATTATTAAGACATTTCTGTTTAGATTTCTTTAGTTTTCTTTTAATGCTATTATGAGTCAATATTGTATTTAAGTTTATTCCGCGTTTGTAGTTTGGGTTCTATTGATGGAGTGATATTGATGTTTGCTATTGATAGGATAGTTTCTTTCTTTTATTTGTGATATTATACTGTGTGGTTGTGAAGATATATATTCCAGCCGCCTGTGACAGAGTATATTATGCTTGTATTATGGGAAATGATCACCGGTACAGGGGAGACTCTGCCGAAATTTTTCGGTAGGGTTTTCCTAGAGATTTTTAATAAACCGGTTAAGTAGAGTAGTAGATAAGTAACGGTCACTCTTAGAGAGTAGTAGTAGTAGTATGAAGGGTGGTCGTTACAGTTGGTATCAGAGCAGGTCCCATTCTCCAGCATCACACACACATCAGCATCATCCTTGCCGTCTCCAAGTAAGAAAGTATTTAAAATTCTTTCTTTATTCTGCTTTCCTTATTATTAACTGCAGTATAGAGTATTTGTTTTTAAGTGCTTAAGTAAGATAGAAGATTTAGTTTCCCTTTCCTTTATTCATATTTATGTATGATTAGAAGGGTTAGAGAGAGGATACCAAGTCTTTTTCCCTGCATAATTAGATGTCAGGAAGAGGACGTCCCCGTATCGTTTATACTGAGGACCAAGTTCAGGAGAACGAAGAGCCCAGAACCCCTGGGCCTATTCTCCCTAAAGTTGTTGCTCAACTTCAGAGACAAGTAGCGAGCAGCAGCAAGTGATCGTCAATCTAATGACCAATCAGAAGCCAGCTCCTCCCACTTTCCCAACCATTAATGTGGAGACCCCAGTGGTGGCTGAAGTCCTATCGGTTGTCCAAGAAGTCGCCACAACACCTAGAAGACATGAAGCATACCTCATCTAGTTGCTGAAGCTGAAACCAAAAAGATTCTCAGGCACGATTGAGCCTGGGATGCCCAGGCTTGGTTCAAGACATTTGAGAGCACAATGGAGCTTCTTGACTGGCCAGAAGTCGAGAAGGTCAAGTGTGCTTCATTCTGCCTATCTGGAGATGCTTGTATGTAGTGGGAGCGAGTTAAGAGTAAGATAGCAGTCAACCAGATGAGCTGGGTTGACTTTGAGATAGAGTTTTACTAAGAGTTTTTCCGCGAACGGATCACCAATAAACATTATGAGCAGTTTATAGAATTTAGACAAGGTGACCTACCAGTAGAAGAAGCGGTTAAAAGATTTAACAGGCTAGCTCACCTTTGCCTAGAGTTAGTAAGTACAGTGAAAGAACAAGTCAGACTGATGCACCTAATGCTGAGACCAGAAATAACACCTAATGTGAGCAGTGAAACTCACCGACCATAGATTGGTGAAGAGCTGGTCAGCAGGGCATTAGTGAGCACTATCTGAACGGCAACAAGGCACAACAAATGCAACACAAGCTAGTTAAGATAGAAGACAAGACAAGGGGGAAACAGAGAACCCAATCAAGTAATTGTTGGTTGCTACTCGGAAAACCTAGTGGTTCCACTGTACAAAAATTTTGTACAAAGATCTGAACCTTTTCCTAGCTACCATGTGTTCTTTTAAATTAAATTTTGGATCGTCTGCGGAACTTAACACGTTTGATCCAAAACTTAATCTATTTGTTCTTTTAGGTTTTGACTTGGATCTCCTGCGGAACTTAACACGTTCGACCCAAATCACCTTAAGTTATTAATTCCATTAAATATTAATTTCCATAATTGGTTCCCAGTACTGACGTGGCGAGGCACATGGCCTTCTTGGATATGGGAGCAACCACCACCGGCTAGACAAAACCTTTTATGGAAAGCTAATATTTAATTTCCTAAAATAACTTTAGGTTAACCGAAAAGAACAATCAAATCACAAGGGAAAAAAAATAAAAGAACACAACATCGAAAAACATATTTGAAATACTAGAATCGCATGCCTCTTGTATTTGGTATTATTTCCAAAAATAACTAGTATGATGCGGAAAGATAAATTACTAGTTATACCTTTTAGAAAGACCTCTTGATCTTCTACCGTATTCCTCTTCTAACCTCGGACGTTGTGTGGGCAACGATCTTCTGAGATGAGAACCACCAAGCACCTTCTTCTTCCTTGCAAATTTCGGCCATCAAAACTTCTTCTAGGATGAAGAGGTTCGGCCACCACCACCATGCTCCAAGGGATACTAGAAACGAGGCTTGCTTTCTCTCCTTCTTCTCCTTCTTAGATCCGGCCACCAAAGCTATCTCCACCATGAGAAAGTTTCGGCCACACAAAGGAGAGGAGAGAAAACAAAGGGCCGGCCACACCCAAGGAAGAAAAGAGGGAGAAAAATAGAATAGAGTCGTTAGCTTTGAAGCCTCCTCTACCCCCTCTTTTATAATCCTTGATCCTGGCGAATAAGGAAAATTTAATAAAAATTTCCTTAATTCTTTTTCCATTGAAAAGGAAAAATTATTTAATTAAAAACAATTTTCTTTCTCAATTTTATTTGGCCGGCCACACCAAAGCTACAAACAAGGACACTACAAGAATTTTTGCATTCCACAACACCCAATAGACAACGCTTTTTAATAAAAACGTTGTCGTTCTTTGTTTTACAACGCTTTTAGTGAAAAGCGTTGTCTATGGTATTTACTTTTTACTAAAGACAACGGTTTTTAATGAAGTGTTGTCTTTAGTGTTGTTGTTTATGGTCAAAGACAACATTTTTTTAAAAAACGTTTTTTAAAGTGTTGTGTATGTTTCCCCTAAACTCACTTAAAATAAATTCGCAGCCCTCGCTTTGCTAAACTCTAAACCCTCAACGCGCGCACGCCTTCTCCTCACCACTCCTCTCCACGAGTTCTCCTCTCCACTCCTCTCCACGAGTGCCTTCTCCTCTCCTTCTCCTCTCCACGAGCGCCTTCTCCTCTCCACTCCACGAGCGCCTTCTCCTCTCCACTCCTCTCCACGAGCGCCTTCCGTACCAGATCTTTTCTTTTTTATCTTCTTTTCCTCCAACTTCTGGTGCAATCCTCCATCGTCGAGGGCTTCGAAGCTTCTCCTCTATACCCGTGACCCTCATCTTCGAGGTTTGTCCCAAATCTTACTCCCCGATTTGGAAGCGCAAAGATTATGCCTTTTCTTGTAGGGTTTTTAGATTTTGTTTCTCACTTGCCGGATTCGTGTTTTCTGCCTTGCTACTCTTGCTTTAAGGAAACGATCAAGAGGCTTCCGTAAAGATCATGTTTTAGTATGTATCTTATGTTAAAGAATTTGGCTTCGAAATCCAATCTATGTCGGTTTTCTCATTTGCCCTAAATTTCTGTACATGCTTTCCATTTTTGTATTTGTATGCTCGTTTTTATTTTCTTTCCGTACATATTCTCCTCTTGCTTTCAGTCCAGATTGATGGATTGATTCAATGTGAGATTTGTTCAATGGACTATGTAAAAAATAGATCTTGGGGAATTGGATGAGCTTGCTTTCCAAATGCCATCATGCAAAGAGAACCATGCCATTTGATACCCCTTTTCTTTCTGAAAAGGAGCTGCCGAGGCCATTATTTTTCCACAATACTTGTCTCTCATGCCTCTCGAGCCTGACAACTTTACAGTAGATTCCTGTCTCTCTCTTCAGTCTTCCGCCCTTGCTCTGCCCTCATGATCATCTCTATGTCTTTGTAGAGATGTTGGTTTGTACTAAATATATCCTGACTCGATCAAAGTTTTTTTCGTCAATGCTCTTCTTCACTGCATCATTTTCCGTAGGATCTCGTATCAGTTCCTTATTGATTCAGAAAAGGTGATTGTTCTCAATTCACAGTAGTAGTGCACTGCGCCACTATGAGTGATCTCACATTTGCTTTTCCAACTGCGTGTTCCTCTAGTCACTTAAAGCTGATGCCTTTCAAACTTTTCTTCTTTGTTTTGTTTTGTTCCCTTTGCTGCTTTTGATTTGATCAGGGGTGTGTGACAAAGAGGAAGGATGATGGAAGGAGACAACTTCTCAGTCTTCGGCAATGGAACCCAAGTGGATAGCAAAGTCTTCCAATCCTTCCAGAAGAGCTTCCTTCAGGTGCAAAGCATCTTAGATCAAAACAGATTACTGATCAATGAGATCAATCAGAATCACGAGTCAAAGATCCCTGACAGCCTCAGCCGCAATGTGGGCTTGATCAGAGAGCTCAACAATAACATCCGGCGTGTCGTCGACCTCTACGCTGATCTCTCCCTCTCCTTCACCAAATCCGTGGAAGCATCGTCCGAGTGGAGCTCCGCAGTGAGGCAACCAAGCCACAAGAGGAGTAGGCCTGAGCAGTGAGAGTGTCCACGAGATGGCAGACAAATTACGACACAGGGAGGGACGATTTAGAGCTTTGAAGAGAATTGCTTATTCAAATAACAGGTGAGTTCTTTCACTGTTGTAATTATTGTTGTCTGAGTTTAAGAATAGTTCAGTTTCCTGCTATTATTGTCCTTTGATGCTTCGTGCTCTGGTGTGCATTTATCATTCCAAGGATTCAGAACCTTGTGGAAATTGTTGAGATGTTTGATGACTTGCAATAACAAGAAGGAAATCAAAAAGAAACATTGCAATAGATGGATAGATTGATAATCAGGTTGAGGGTGCCAATTAGCTTAACTTAGTTGGTAGGGAGAGGTCTTACAGATAGATTATCATGATCTTAGGGTTAAAATTCGTCTTCTCTTAAATGTGAGTGTTGGAGCTTTTCATAATAATAATATTTCTAATACTATGAGATACTTTTTTTCAGAGGAAGAACCAAACTTGAATTTGGAGGAAATGCAGTTGTTAATCCATAATTGTTTTGTCCTACATTTGTATTGAGGAAGCCAAGGCAAGCAGTGCAATGAGGAGTTTAACAGCCATTCCTTGCATAGCTTGAATTTCAGGAAATTTGATCGTTGCCTACATATGGTAAGTAAGTTTATTTAAGCAATTTCAGCAACTTTTTCATCACATGTTTGCTTCCCAATTTTAGCAACTTATTATGGTTTATTGTTACAATTTCACCAACTTATTATGATTTGAACTGCAAGAAGTTTACTAATATTGTTGTGTGAACAAGTTTACTCTTGAAAAATTCAACTTCTAGTAATTTTCTCATACCATGTTATTCTCATTAAGTTAATAGTTCATCATTTCTATTGAGAGGTTTACTAATATCAATTGATGTGGTACACTTTACATAAATATAGCTCATTCATTTTCAACCGGCCCTTAATGTTTGCCTTCTGCCATTTGTTCTTCTAGACAGGAAGTACTTTGCTCATATCTTTTTTCTTGTATATTTTTAAGTATCTTAAATGTGCTTGTCCTCAAGAAATAAAAGAATTTGCATGTATACATTTCTGGTATGTTTAATATGCAAGACTGCTCATAGTAAGTTCTCATGTATGGATGTTACTATCATCAGCCATAACTTAGTGTTATGAGTGATCATTATTTTTTCCAACTTATTATGAGTGTTTTGTATCTAAATTTTATTATTTAGTATCTAAATTTTTTTTTTCTTTGCAATGATAGGTGTCTGTATAAAAAGATGGTGAAAGATACCAAGACAAAGAAATTCAGATTTATGAATCCTCACAAACTCCCATATCTGGCAAAAACGGCACAAGACAAATCAGTTAAGCTTGAAACCCTGAATCAAAGGGCAACTCTTTTAGCAGATAAGCTGACAAGTGCATCAACAGATCAACTAGTGTTAGTGCCATGTAATGTCGGGTAAGCAAGAAGTAAAACATCACTTTCAATTGCTTCCTTTCGATAATTTATTCAATTTTATGATCTAATCCTATGTATTTGCCTAGTTTCCATTGGAATCTTAGTGTTATTGAACCTTACAAGGATGCTATTTACCTGCTGGATTCCCTAAGTTGCCGCATTCGCGATGATGATTCAAAATACGTAATGAAATGTGAGTTCAGATTTCTTTTAGTAAATATTTATTATAATAAAAATATTATTTAACAAATATTCTTAGCGTATGAAGGGCCTTAAAATTGTTTAATTCAACCAAGGGAAGGAAAGGTAGGAAAAATGTTAAGTGGGAAGTAGTTAAGGTATGTGTACTTTTGTTTAACATATATTGTAATGTGTATAATTTTCATTAACAATTTGACTCTAATTACTATATATAGGCTCCTCAACAACCGGATGCGAAACAATGTGGTTTTTTTGTGATGCGATTTATGAGAGAAATTATTGAAGAAGTTGAGACTATTGAGAGAGATTCGCTGCAATCAATAGTAACATTATTTAGCTTATCTCAAATTATTTGACATAAACTATTTAAAATTGCAAAGTGATCAGTGTTGATTATTTTTTCCATTAACATAAATTGTGTATGCTCACAGTTCACAAAAATAGGGTACTCTCGTGAACAAATTGATGAGGTTCGGTCCGAGTTGGCGGAGTGCATACAAGATCATATTTATGAATAGGTATGGAATGATAGTTGCCATAATTCTATTTAGATTTAAGTTCATGGAATGGTGGTTTTTTTGGTGGAATCATAGTTAATGCCAATTTTTTTGATGCAGTGCATAGTTACCAGATCGACCTTGAGCAGTTGACCCCAAAGAAAAGTTGTCACTGAAGTTTAAAAACTTGTGAAAATTTTTAGTGAATGATGATGTTTTGTGAATGATGATGTTTTGGAAAAATTGTCACTTAGGTGAAAGGATGTTTTCTGGATTAATATGCAAGTACAAAGCAATGTATTATATGTTATTCGTAAAGTTCGTCGGTGTAAATTATCTAGTTTCTTTATCTAGCTTTTGTTCCACTATTGGGTTTGTTTTTCTAATAATTACTCGTGCAACAAAATATTGAGCAAGAAGCTGTAGATCTTATAATCAGGTAAAGTAGAAAAAGTTAACTACTTCATTATGCTTTCATCTTAGTATTTGTATATTTGATTTGTCTTCTTTGAACCAACTTCAAGTCAAAAAGCCGGATCCTCTAGATAGCTGTTAAAAATAAGGTATTATTTGGTTTGTCAGTGATCTTAATATTTGGTAATATTTGGTCTTTGATGCTCACGACAGAGTTCCAACGCTGCATGATTACCTTGTTCAAGCAGATTGCTCGCTGCCTCAGTAGCTCGCATTTTCAGGTTTGTTTCATCATTGATATTCCTTCTTTTTAGTGTTCTATATTAAAAGGAAATACTAACTGTCGATGAGATTGTTATCCTCTTGCTTGAACATGAACCAAAGTATATAAATTTGACCTTTTGATCTGAAAGTATAAAAAAGTTAATTGGATACTAGTTTTTTTTTTTTTTGCAGTTGCATTTGTTGTATTTTCATATGTTTCTCAGTGAACTTCTAAACAATTCTTTTTTCATTAATTTATTAAGGCTTATTATAAGTTTCAGTTTGATGGTGCAAATTGTTTTCTTTTGTAATCCATCTGTTTCTTCTTTGGTTTAGGAAAGTTGAAGTGAATCCCTTGATAGCTGTTTCATAGGTTTGTTCCATTATTTTCCAGTACGTACTGGAATCACTATCAATAGCCCTCAAGGACTATTTACAACCTTGCAATCAAATTAATTGGACTTATAATCTAATGTATGGTCATCTGGAGCATGAATATTGGAGGATTCATGAATGACTCTTCGGATGATGAATGTATGTCATTTAATATTGGTTCATGTATTTATTTAGATACATCTTGAGTATTCCCTATAAATACCCTATGTATTTAACAATTCAAAGATGAAGAAAATCAGAAGTAGTTGAACACTAACACTTGGACGCCAACATTTTTGAGTTGGCGCCTAGATTTGACCATCTAACAGACACGGCTAAAGGATCAACTTCTATGAACACCCTTAATAACTTATACAGATATTTGTGAACAATTAGGTTGGTGGCTATCAATATAACTTCTATTTAGGCTGCTCAACCCGTTTGGCAAATCCTTTCAGCCGAGCCTACCAAACTGGTTAACTTGGTTAGTGTGACTTGGGTCAATTCAACTTATATGACCCACTTAACACATGCAAGCCTAATGGACTTGCCCGATCTATCCAACTTGTTTGAATTGTCTAGTTCACTCATTTCAACACTCTTTGTATTAAACTAGCAAGTTTAAACACCCATCCATAGCTCAAGTATTCACACAAAAATGTCTATAACCTAAGTTGACACTGAGTTTATAGTCATCATGTCCATTTTCTCTAGATACCATTTCAATGTGTTAGACAGATACAATTAGGCATGTCAAATAACATAAATAGTAGGCTACCAACGGAATTGCAAGACGTAATACTAAGAATCACTCTTCAGAGCAATGAGATGCATGTAAATAGGCAAACTTCAAAGCTATGGATGATAAGCTGTTTAGACACATAAAACAGTACCCAGGAACTACTACTGATTTTTAAGTACATCAAAAAATTATAGTACAATCCATCTTTTTCAGGTTGATTCTAAGAAAAACAAGAAGAGAGGAAAGATAAACTAAAAATCCATCTTTTCCAAGTTAACTTCTGAAGCTTCAAACTGAAGACTGAATATATTTATAGCACACGAAATTTGAAGACCTGATTACCTTTATGTCTCCCTCCTAGATCTCCTAGGGCGTGGTGCTGATACATCATCCTTCCCTTCCTCTTCTTTCTCTTCACTGCTTCCTAGAACTTCAGACTCTACAGAATCAGGGTTCTGGGGTTGAGCAGCTGGTGCGACAGTAGCAGCTGGTGGAGCCGGTGACTGTGATGCAAAACAATAAAAGTTAAATCATGCATAAGTTGTAGACAGGAACGAATGGTGAAGTCACTGCAAGACAGTAAGCTCACTTGAGGTTTCTTTCTGCCGAAGAGAAGCTTGAAAATGACAGTAGCGAATATGACCAGTATGGAAACCAGGACTCCTATAGTGAGGTTAGGTATACTATAATTTATACTATGCACATTTACCGTGAATTTTCCTTATTGAGCTTGGGCTAGTGACGGTTACGAATGTATTTTATTTCAAGAACCGTATAAGCAAGTGTTCGTGCATCTAGTTTTATAACAATGCACTTCGTATCTTTGATCTAAAAAGCTTCTGAAACAAGTCATCTTCTCCAAGCATGCCCTGGTCAACATGCTAGTCACCTACTGGAGTCATTTCCTCGATGGCACGGATGAATACCTGAAATCCATCCTCTACTCCACCATTCTTTGCCACTCCTCAAGCCGAAACAACTGCAAAGGTAGAGTCAACATCAAGTATTACATTGTGCCTGGCTACAAGAAGACCGGGGCCGCAAAATCCAATAAAGACAGGTCAAACATCAAGTAGCATTTTGTAACTTATTCCTCTTAGGTTATATGCTTGGTTAATATATATGCTTAGAACTTGTAAAGACAGGTCAAACATTAATATGCTTGGTTAATATATCCATCTACGACTCCCACTTTTTCCTCTAAATATGATTTTCATTTAGCACAGAACTAATGCCAATTTTTTTATTTTGATGCAGTGTTTAAAGAGCTTGAGTAGAAGTTGGCCCTAAAGAAAACTTGTCAGTTACGATATAAACACATTTACGGTATGAATTACATGTATATATAACATTGACATATTATTTAGTACGAGATTTACATGTATGAAAGTTTTCATACAAAATTTCTTGATTGCCTACAACTCCAGGTGTGCTGATGACAAGTTGAAGAAGATGGCTCTAAGAGTGATAGCTGAAAGCCTTTCAGAAGAAGAGATTGCTGGACTTAAAGAAGCAATTCCATGCGATGGACACCAACAATAGCGGTTAGTCAATGATGAGGTTTTGTAAAACTTGTGTGTTTGAAAAATTATTGTCATGAAGTTAAGGATAACTTGTATGATACAAATTTAATTTGTGGATCAATATGTATACATTTTGTTTGTATAATATAAAGTTTTATTTATTTGTTAAATAGTCTTATTATAAAAATGATTGTGGTTGTGGATATTCAATTATATGTAAATTTTGAGTATTTTTTATAATTTTGCTATTTAGAAAAACACTATTTTTATAAATTTAAATAGACAACGTTTTTAAGTAATAAAAGACAACGCTTAAAAAACAATGTCTTTGAGACCAACCACAACGCTTTTAAAGCGTTGTCTTTGATATGTGCATTTTTACAACAGCATCTTTAACAACGCTTTTTAAGAACGAATAGACAACGCTTAAAAAGCGTTGTCTTTGTGACCAACCACAACGCTTTTAAAGCGTTGTCTTTGATATGTGCATTTTTACAACAGCATCTATAACAACGCTTTTTAAGAACGAAAAGACAACGCTTAAAAAGCGTTGTCTTTGTGACCAACCACAACGCTTTTAAAGCGTTGTCTTTGATATGACTTTCTACAACACCATCTACAACATCACTTTTTAAGTACATACGACAACGCCAAAAAAGCGTTGTTGTTTAGCTTTTTTCTTGTAGTGGGAGAGTTTTAATTAATTAAAACTTCCTAATTTGTCTCCAGAAATTTATAAAATTTCTCCAATAATTTAATCCCTTCATGATTGGTTTATAAAAAAGAAATTTAATAAATTAAAATCTTTATTTTAAACATGTGGATAAAAAGAAAGTTATCTCTAAAAATTAAAATCTCTTTTAATCTACAAATAAGGAAAGATATCAAATCTTTTCTCAATCTTTTGTAGAAACTAATAAAAGAGAATTATTAATTTTTAAACTTTCTTTTAAATCATGAACATGGTTAAAAAGGAAAGTTTTCTTAAAATTTAAAATCCTCCTTTAATCAACAAATAAGGAAAGATTTCAAATTTTAAACTCTCTTTTAAACATGTAGATGATTTACAAATAAGGAAAGTTTTTACCAAAAATTAAAACCATCCTTTTAAACTACAAATAAGGAAAGAGATTAATCTCTTCTCTTAATCTTTTGTAGAAAGCTATAAAAGGAAATTTTTAATTTTTAAACTCTCTTTTAAAATCATGATATCCACATAAGAAATAATTTTAATAAAAATCCTTTTAAATATTCTAGTGGCCGGCCACCTAAGCTTGGGACCCAAGCTTTGGCCGGCCACCTACATGGCTCATCCACTTGGTCTTGGCCGGCCCTAGCTTGGCCGGCCCCATTGGATGGGTAAGAAGGTGGGTATGCGGTGGGTATAAATCTCTATATACTAGAGGCTACGATAGGGACCGAGAGGAGGAATTGGTTTTGGTCTCCCGATGAAATTAAGCATCCCGTGTTCGCCCCGAACACACAACTTAATTTCATCAATAATAATTCATTCCACTAAAGAACTATTATTGAACTACCGCACCAATCCCAAATTACATTTTGGGCTCCTTCTTATTATGAGTGTGTTAGTCTCCCTGTGTTTAAGATAACAAATGTCCACTAATTAAGTAAGTTACTGACAACTCACTTAATTAATATCTAGCTCCAAGAGTAGTACCACTCAACTTCATCGTCATGTCGGACTAAGTCCACCTGCAGGGTTTAACATGACAATCCTTATGAGCTCCTCTTGGGGACATTCTCAACCTAGATCACTAGGACACAGTTTCCTTCTATAATCAACAACACACACTATAAGTGATATCATTTCCCAACTTATCGGCTTATTGATTTATCGAACTAAATCTCACCCATTGATAAATTAAAAAAATAAATATCAAATATATGTGCTTGTTATTATATTAGGATTAAGAGCACACACTTCCATAATAACTGAGGTCTTTGTTCCTTCATAAAGTCAGTACAAAAGGAACGACCTCAAATGGTCCTACTCAATACACTCTAAGTGTACTAGTGTAATTATATAGTTAAAATAAACTAATACCTAATTACACTATGACCTTCCAATGGTTTGTTCCTTTCCATCTTGGTCGTAAGCTACTGTTTATAATTTATAAGGTACTGATAACATGATCTTCTGTGTGTGACACCACACACCATGTTATCTACAATATAAATTAATTGAACAACTACATTTATCATAAATGTAGACATTTGACCAATGTGATTCTTATAAATATTTATACCAAAAGCTAGGCTTTTAGTATACGCTCTAACAATCTCCCACTTATACTAAAAGACTAAGCTGCCATATCTGCTGCCATACATCTGATTCCCATGCCTTTCAAAAAGCTCTTGTCTTAAGGACCTTAGGTTATCATCTGATACAATCTAGGCGGCAACAACTTCTCCTCGTTATACAATTTCTCGTATTGGGTAGTACTTGCGCTCTATTGTGTTTACTTGCCTTATAGACTCATGGTTTCTTCGAGTTTGTTACTGCACCATTATTATTGCAATAAATTGTAATAATCTTTGGACAAACTAGAAATCATATCTAAGTCTATCTTGAGGTAATTAAGTCATTCAGCTTTTATGGCTACCTCAGAGGCTTGCCATATACTCAGCTTCTATGGTGGAGTCCAGAAAAACACCTATGTTTATCACTCTTCCATAGTTATGACTTTTCCTCCTAAAGTAAACACAAAACCCCGAGGTCGACTTATTATTGTCCCTATCCGATTGGAAGTCAAAATCCATGTAACCCACAGGGACCAAATTAACTGCCTTGTAAGCTAGCATATAATCTCTAGCGCCTCTAAGGTACTTTAATATATGCTTTACTGCAGTCCAATGTCCTTGTCTAGGGTTACTTTGATATCTGCTAATTATGCCCTTGGCAAAACAGATTTCTGATCTCGTGTATAGCATACATTAGGTTGTCTAACTGCCGAAGCATAAAGAACTGTCTACATGTCCTTAATCTCCTTTGATGTCATCGGAGACATCTCTTTAGATAAAGACACTCCATGCTTAAAAGGTAAGAAACCTTTCGAGGAGTTTTGCATGCTTAAAACGAGCAAGGATTTTTCGATGTATCAAGCTTGGGATAAGTGAAATATATATTTTTTCTTTCGATCCCTTATTACTTTGATCTCAAAAATATATACATTCTCCCAAGTCCTTTATATCGAATTATTTGGACAACCATACCCTTACTTCTGACAACATTTTGATATTGTTTCCAACTACCAAAAATGTTATTTATGTATAGTACAAGAAATACCACCACGTTTCCATCACACCTTTTGTATACACAAGACTTATCCGTTTACTCAATAAATCCATAGGTCTGGATTACTTTGATAAACCGGATGTTCCAAGACCTTGAAGCTTTGCCTCAGTCCATAGACTGATTGAGCTTGCACACAAGATGCTCTTAGCCCTTTGCAATGAACCCTTCTGGTTGCTTTATATGGATGCTTTCATCAAGACTTCCATTAAGGAATGTTGTCTTGACATCCACTTGCCAAATAGATAAAAGAATCCGGATAGACTTAAGCATGGCCACCAGTGAAAAGGTTTCCTTTTTCATCAAGCCTTGCTTTGAAAGTTACTACCTTCCTTTCTATCCCTCTTTTCCTATTATAGACCTTTTTACACCAAAAGGCTTTTACACCATTTGGTGGTTCTACAAGCTTCCAGATTTTATTAGAATATATATATTCTAATTCTGTTATTCATTACTCTTTGCCAAGATGTTGCATCTTTATCTTGGAGTATTTCGTCATATGTCCGGAGATCAGGTTCATGTCCTCCAGGGATCGAGTTCAAAAACTCTCCCAAAATATGAATCTTTTTAGGTTGCCAAACAACCCTCCCACTACGACAAGACACTTTCTGCAATTGTGTATCATTTGTGATACGTGTTGCAGTTTCCTTGTGGTATCTCATCTTGTACAGTTGGTACTAGATTAGATATGTCTTTTATTATTTCCTTAAGAACAAATTTTCTTATGGGCACATGGTTTATTACATAGTCCTTTTCTAAAAATCGGTCATTGATGCTAACAATAACCTTCTGATTTTTAAGACTATAAACCTACTTTCATTTCACTAGGATAACCCACAAACAAGTGAATTCCTGTCCAACTTATCATTGTCTCTCTTCTGCATATGTGCTGGACTACCCGAATCCGAATATGCTTCGAAATAGGCTTACGCCTATTCAGCAGTTCTATATGAGTAGAGAGTTCTGACTTTAGAAGGTACTATGTTCACTTCCGTTTCCAGAGTATATTCTTAAAATGAATTTGGTAAAATAACTCATCATCAATCTACTTATTTCTATAAGAGTCCTATACCTTCTTTCTACTACACCATTCTGTAGAGGTGTACCAGGTGCAGTTAGTTTGGATTGAATCCCTACTTCTGATAAGTGACTCCTAAATTCTCCCAAGAGGTACTTGCCACTATGATCTCACCATAGTGTCTTTTTACTTTGTCGTTTCTCCACATCAGCCTAGTACTCTTTGAACTAATCAAAGTACTTAGTCTTGCGGTACATTAAGTAAATTTATTTATATCTTGAAAAGTTGTCTATAAAATAGACAAAATATTCAATACTACCTCTTGTCTGGATAGTCATAGTATCACACAAATCAGAATGAACCAATTTCTACATATCTTTGACTCCATACCCCTTAGACTTGAAAGCTTCTTGGTTATTTTTCCTTCCAAGTAAGACTCGCAGGTTGGAAAGATTTCCACTACTAATGAACCCAAAAGTTCATCAGCTACCAATGAATCATACTCAAGTTAATATAACCTAGCCTTAGATGCCAAAGATATAATTGGTTCATTTCCGAAGGTTACTTTCTCTTAAAGTTAGAAGATGTGTTACTAATTTCCATTTGTTGCATCATGAGAGTTATTGGATTTATAAATTGTCAACCAACGTACCAAAACAGATAACTTCCCTCTTTTTCTTAATAACAACTTTGTTATTAAAAGAGGCAGAATATCAAGTTCTTTGAATAGTTTAGAAACTGAAAAACTAGTTCTTTCTAAACTTGGTGCGTAAAGACAATTACTCAAAAATCCATGTTTTATTCTTATCAAAAGATAAACATCTCCCACTGCAACAGCTACCATTTTTACAGTAGTGCCCATGTGGACGGTGTTTTAATTTTCATTTAGTTGTCGGGTTTCCTGGAACACTACAATGAATTGCAGACATGATTAATGGCAACTTGTATCTACACTCCAGGTTCTGGTAGATAACACCACTAGACATGTTTCAACTAATGAATTAAATACACCTAAATTGTTCTTAGTTCTTAGAAGACAGTCTACCTTAATGTCCAAGTCCTATTTCCAATCATTACAATTGGGACTACTAAGTCTTTTCTATAGTATGACTACTAGGGAATTGACAAATATTTAAATCCTAAGAATCACAAAAAATATTTGGTCAAGATCAACTCCTTAAAAATCCCCATGAATTTTGTATGTCACGTTAGTGTGGACGTATACAAAATCAAAGAGGAGATTTTATCCATTAATTTTATTATCTTGTCAACTTTACTTTATGACGAATATAATTAATAGTTGATCTGTCTTTGATCAAATATTTGGTCAATAACTTTTGAATTTAAAAAATATTGATTCCTCAAACAATATTATTTAAATTCACCAACACCTCAAACACCGTGAATTTTGCATGCTACGTTAGTGTGGACGTATACAAATTCAACATTTGTAAAAGGAGGGTTTTAACCCATTAATTTTATTATCTTGTCAACCTAACTTTTTGACAAATAAAATTAATAGTTGGTATCATTTGGTCACACAAATAATAGCAGTGACTCCGATGGGGAGGATACTATTAAATGTGTCTAAGTGTATACCATTACTTGACACTAAGTCCATTAATAAGATTATGCCCCTTCCGTTGGGGAAGATCACACGCTCTTAATTAACTTCCTATAGTCATCCAAAAATGGAAGTCTATTCTAGTGATCCACAAACAAGCTCATCCGTTATGGAGGAAGGCACTCAGAGCCAACGCGCAAGCTTGTTTGCATCACTTACAAACCAGTAATGGAGACCATGGGATTTACTTAAAAATCCCTCTCCCACTTAGTTATTTATAAATGAGGAATTTTAACTATGCTAGCCTACTAAATATGTAAACCAACATGCACACACAGCACAATATAAAAGCAATAAATAGAAAATCTAATTTTCAACTATTATGGAATCAACCCACAGGCCCCCCTAGAGCCTCTCCACGGATATAGCGGATCAGATAAGGAATTAAAGGGACAACCCTAGCGGTGACACCCCGGGGATCGACCCCTGGACCTTTCAGCCACAGAACCATGCACTCCCCATCTGTGCTACGCCCTGGGGACTAATTTTCAACTATTATGGCTTTTATCTCTAGTTGTCCTCCGTGTGTTGTCATCCCAAGCTGCTGCCATATTTGGCCACCGCCACCGGGTCTAGCTGTCACATCCATCTTGCTCCTAGTTCCGCTGCGCCTCTGGTCCTCAGAAGGTTCCACGCTTTGCAAGATTCGATCCGCGACATAAATAGAATTTTACATTTTTGATCCTATATTCCATAAAAGGAATGTACATGTATCTAGATCAAAAATAAAATCCTAATAAAACTAAATACATCTCCTGCTGTATTTTATAATACAATCATGCACACACAATAAAATGCCCTTGACATGTCTAAGGGTCCAATCACACACATAATAACTATAAGCCATAATAGTTGGATCCTGCATCCACAAAGTTAGCACATCCTACTATTATCCTGCCTAAATTATGTATGACATGTGCATAATTAAACTAATACCAAATACACAGAGGCAAAACCCTAGCTCTGATACCAATTGTTGGTTGCTACTCGGAAAACCTAGTGGTTCCACTGTACAAAAATTTTGTACAAAGATCTGAACCTTTTCCTAGCTACCATGTGTTCTTTTAAATTAAATTTTGGATCGTCTGCGGAACTTAACACGTTTGATCCAAAACTTAATCTATTTGTTCTTTTAGGTTTTGACTTGGATCTCCTGCGGAACTTAACACGTTCGACCCAAATCACCTTAAGTTATTAATTCCATTAAATATTAATTTCCATAATTGGTTCCCAGTACTGACGTGGCGAGGCACATGGCCTTCTTGGATATGGGAGCAACCACCACCGACTAGACAAAACCTTTTATGGAAAGCTAATATTTAATTTCCTAAAATAACTTTAGGTTAACAGAAAAGAACAATCAAATCACAAGGGAAAAAAAAAAGAACACAACATCGAAAAACATATTCGAAATACTAGAATCGCATGCCTCTTGTATTTGGTATTATTTCAAAAAATAACTAGTATGATGCGGAAAGATAAATTACTAGTTATACCTTTTAGAAAGACCTCTTGATCTTCTACCGTATTCCTCTTCTAACCTCGGACGTTGTGTGGGCAACGATCTTCCGAGATGAGAACCACCAAGCACCTTCTTCTTCCTTGCAAATTTCGGCCATCAAAACTTCTTCTAGGATGAAGAGGTTCGGCCACCACCACCATGCTCCAAGGGATACTAGAAACGAGGCTTGCTTTCTCTCCTTCTTCTCCTTCTTAGATCCGGCCACCAAAGCTATCTCCACCATGAGAAAGTTTCGGCCACACAAAGGAGAGGAGAGAAAATAAAGGGCCGGCCACACCCAAGGAAGAAAAGAGGGAGAAAAATAGAATAGAGGCGTTAGCTTTGAAGCCTCCTCTACCCCCTCTTTTATAATCCTTGATCCTGGCGAATAAGGAAAATTTAATAAAAATTTCCTTAATTCTTTTTCCATTGAAAAGGAAAAATTATTTAATTAAAAACAATTTTCTTTCTCAATTTTATTTGGCCGGCCACACCAAAGCTACAAACAAGGAGAGTTTTAATTAATTAAAACTTCCTAATTTGTCTCCAGAAATTTATAAAATTTCTCCAATAATTTAATCCCTTCATGATTGGTTTATAAAAAAGAAATTTAATAAATTAAAATCTTTCTTTTAAACATGTGGATAAAAAGAAAGTTATCTCTAAAAATTAAAATCTCTTTTAATCTACAAATAAGGAAAGATATCAAATCTTTTCTCAATCTTTTGTAGAAACTAATAAAAGAGAATTATTAATTTTAAACTTTCTTTTAAATCATGAACATGGTTAAAAGGAAAGTTTTCTTAAAATTTAAAATCCTCCTTTAATCAACAAATAAGGAAAGATTTCAAATTTTAAACTCTCTTTTAAACATGTAGATGATTTACAAATAAGGAAAGTTTTACCAAAATTAAAACCATCCTTTTAAACTACAAATAAGGAAAGAGATTAATCTCTTCTCTTAATCTTTTGTAGAAAGCTATAAAAGGAAATTTTTAATTTTTAAACTCTCTTTTAAAATCATGATATCCACATAAGAAATAATTTTAATAAAAATCCTTTTAAATATTCTAGTGGCTGGCCACCTAAGCTTGGGACCCAAGCTTTGGCCGGCCACCTACATGGCTCATCCACTTGGTCTTGGCCGGCCCTAGCTTGGCCGACCCCATTGGATGGGTAAGAAGGTGGGTATGCGATGGGTATAAATCTCTATATACTAGAGGCTACGATAGGGACCGAGAGGAGGAATTAGTTTTGGTCTCCCGATGAAATTAAGCATCCCGTGTTCGCCCCGAACACACAACTTAATTTCATCAATAATAATTCATTCCACTAAAGAACTATTATTGAACTACCGCACCAATCCCAAATTACATTTTGGGCTCCTTCTTATTATGAGTGTGTTAGTCTCCCTGTGTTTAAGATAACAAATGTCCACTAATTAAGTAAGTTACTGACAACTCATTTAATTAATATCTAGCTCCAAGAGTAGTACCACTCAACTTCATCGTCATGTCAGACTAAGTCCACCTGCAGGGTTTAACATGACAATCCTTATGAGCTCCTCTTGGGGACATTCTCAACCTAGATCACTAGGACACAGTTTCCTTCTATAATCAACAACACACACTATAAGTGATATCATTTCCCAACTTATCGACTTATTGATTTATCGAACTAAATCTCACCCATTGATAAATTAAAGAAATAAATATCAAATATATGTGCTTGTTATTATATTAGGATTAAGAGCACACACTTCCATAATAACTGAGGTCTTTGTTCCTTCATAAAGTCAGTACAAAAGGAACGACCTCAAATGGTCCTACTCAATACACTCTAAGTGTACTAGTGTAATTATATAGTTAAGATAAACTAATACCTAATTACACTACGACCTTCCAATGGTTTGTTCCTTTCCATCTTGGTCGTGAGCTACTGTTTATAATTTATAAGGTACTGATAACATGATCTTCTGTGTGTGACACCACACACCATGTTATCTACAATATAAATTAATTGAACAACTACATTTATCATAAATGTAGACATTTGACCAATGTGATTCTTATAAATATTTATACCAAAAGCTAGGCTTTTAGTATACGCTCTAACAGTAATCTGAACTGGAAGGACAAAGATAACAAGAAAGACCCAAGCAGGAAGATGTTCGAGTAGTCTGTGAGTATCCAGAAGTATTTCCAGAAGGGCTACCTGGACTACCTCCCAACAGAGAAGTGGAGCCAATTTCAAAAGCTCTGTACCAAATTTCTCTAGCAGAGCTAAAAGAGTTATAAGAACAATTTCAGGAGTTACTTGACAAGGGTTTCATCCGCCCTAGTCATTCACCCCGGGAAACTCCAGAGTTGTTCATTAAGAAGAAAGACGGATCTATGCTAATGTGCATAGATTTTAGAGCGCTGAGCAAAGTAGCAGTTAGGGACAAGTACCCTCATTCCAGAATAGATGACCTATATGATCAACTAAAAAGGGTAATAGTGTTCTCTAAAATAGACCTGTGCTCTGGGTATCATCAGTTGGAAGTGAAAGAAAGTGATACACCCAGGAAAAGCTAACAAAGTGGCAGATGCACTAAGCAGAAAATCCAGTGCATCCTTGATGTCTTTCTCATCATTAGCCCTACCACTACAGAAGGAGTTGTCAGACTTTGGAATGGAAATTATTTATGGGCAACTCTCTGCATTGACACTAGAGTCAACCCTGCTTGAGGATATATAGAAGAAGCAAAGTGAAGATCCTGATATCCAAAAGATCAAGCAAGGGATACAGAAAGAAGAAAATTTAGAGTTTCGAGTATCAGACAGTGAAATTCTTTATCAGGGGAGCCACCTTTGTGTTCCCAATGCCGAAGAGCTGAGAAAGAAAATTTTAGAAGAAGCTCATAGTACACCTTATTCCATGCATCCTGGTTCTACCAAGATGTACCTGTAGGACCGTTAGATTCGATAGAGGGGGGGTGAATATCGATTCGAAAATAGAGAGTATAAGTGCAGCGGAAAAAGTAAAATAGACACAATGGTTTTACTTCGTTCGGAGCCTGTGACGACTCCTACTCGAAGGTCCGTACTCCTTGAGTACTTTAGTTGGGCAATTCACTAGCAATTCGGATAATTACAATTTAAGTACAAAAAGATGCTAATGAAAATTGAAAACAAATACCGACAAAAGGGAAAAGAACGGAGCGTAGTGTCGGAGCTTTGTTGACGTCGCACTGAACGTTGAGCAGCAAGACCAGCAGTAGAAGAGTTCTCAGTTTGATTCATTCTGAAGCTCCTGTCTAGGGCTTCTTTTATATGCTGTTCCAGGCGCCTGGATCCCTTCCGGGCGCCTGGAATGTGACGTAGCTGCACAAACCATGATGCTCCACGTGGCGACGACTCGGCTGGATAGAATTCGCCTTCCGGGCGCCCGGACCACCTTGTTCCAGAAAACTCCCTTTTCCTGCAAAACAAAGTTAGTCCGAGGCAGATGTATATCCTGTAAAACAGATTGTCAGCACAATTAAAATTCAACAGATAAATAAAAAGAGTATGACTTAGATTCCGTCTTTCCGAGACCGGAATCTAGTCACGATCTCGACTTAGACATCCGAAATGGATCTAAGCCGGATCGACGCCTAATGTCCCCTTCCCGGGAACGCGTCCTCGCAGTCACTCCCTTCCAGTGACTTACCTTGCTTACCTGCCAGACGTCCGGTCAGCCCGTCGACCCGTCTGGACTTCTCGCCAGCTTACCTCACTTACCTGCCAGACATCCGGTCAGCCCGTCGACCTAGCTTGGACTTCTCGCCAAGCGTCCGGTCAGCCCGTCGACCCTCTTGGACTTCTCGCCAGCTATCCGGTCAGCCCGTCGACCTAGCTGGGCTTCGTGCCAGACATCTGGTCAGCCCGTCGACCTGTCTGGACTTCTCCTGCACACTTGATCAAAGTGTCAGACAACAACAAAACTAACTTAACCTATTTGTCATTCATCAAAACCTGGGTTAGACCGTTAGTGCTACCCGCACCAACAATCTCCCCCTTTTTGATGGAATGACAACCTGGTTAAGTTAGTGAAAACATATGCAAGAAACAACATGCATTTATGTGGTTTTAAAGTTTGTTAGTTTGTATTTTCAAATTGGTTTAGCTAACTTAACCACCTAACCCTCCCCCTTTGGCATTCATCAAAAAGGTAAATAATCATAGTGAAGAGTTACTGTAACAGGTAATCAAATTTTGAAAGATATCTAGGTTTGGTTCAAAATTTGAAAGATAAAAGTGCAATTTTTAACACCAAGTTAAAAAATTGTCAAGTTGACTTGGGGGAGACAAGTAGTTTTGAAAAGTTTAAAGTTAATCAAGTTTAACTCTCAAGCGTGTGGAAATTTTCAAAATAGGTTTTTCAAATTTTTATCTACTTTTCGGAAAGGTAAGTTTTTCAACTTTGATTTTTCAAACCAAAAAAAAAATTAAGTAATTTTTCAAGAAAAAAAATTTTTGTCAAAAATTAATTTTTAAGGCTAATTTGATAAGAACTAAATTTTGAAATAGTTAACTTTTCAAATCAGGTTTGAAAATCAGGTGGGATTAAACTTTCACATTTTTCAAATATTTAGTTAAATTTAACTTTTTGTAAATCAATGTTCAAACATATGTTAGGTTTTAAAAAGCATTTTTCAAACACACAAAATTTGAGTTAATTCTCCCCCTGAACTTGATACTTAACTCTAACCAGCTGTCTAACCAATTAGGTACTAACTAACTATCAGAAGATAGTAGCTTTCACTTGGTTAGTCAGATTAAGTTAATTATAACCAGTCAGTGTTTGACTTGACTGATGAACTTTAATCTGATTAATATCTGAATTGTATTTAACGTCCAGACTTATGCTGATGCACTGGAATAAGCATCTTAAGTCTAGACAGTTGGCCTATGCATCTCACCCCTTTCTATGTTTATCAAACACAAGCAAGGTAAACCTAAGGTGTTGGTGAGATGCTCAAGAACTAGACCTATGGGTACATGCTTTCTAAGGATTCAAAACTAGTCTAAGGCCAAAACTGTTTTTGAAAGTCTAAAAATGGAAAGTTTGAAAACAAACAAGTTTAGCCTATAAGTTGGTAAAATCATTTTTGAAAGTATTTTTGAAAGATCCTAGCCTATTAAGCACATCCATAGTTTTCGTCGTAAGTTGCTAAATTCACTTTCAGGGAGAAGTTTTGTAAAAATGTCAGCTAAATTTGATTTGGACTCAATATATTTGAGTTCAATATCGCCTTTAGTAACATGATCCCTGATGAAGTGGTGTCTAATTTCAATATGTTTGGTTCTTGAATGGTGCACAGGATTCTTGGTTAAGTTAATTGAACTTATATTGTCAATTAATACTTTTACATTTGTGATATTTAAGTTGAAATCTTTTAGAGTATGCATCATCCATAATATTTGTGCAACACATTCGCCTATAGCTATGTATTCTGACTCAGTTGTAGACAGAGCAATACAATGTTGCTTTCTACTAAACCAGCTAACAAGTGATGCACCTAATAATTGGCATCCACCACTTGTGCTTTTGCGGTCTAATTTGCATCCAGCATAATCTGAGTCAGAATACCCTATTAGTTCAAAATTATTTGTCCTAGGATACCAAATTCCTACATTTGTTGTTCCTTTAAGATATCTAAAAATTCTTTTAACCTGTGTCAAATGGGATTCCTTAGCACAAGTTTGGTATCTAGCACACATACTAACTGCAAATAAAATATCAGGTCGGCTTGCAGTTAAGTATAATAGGCTACCTATTGCACTTCTATAATATTTTAAATCAATTGGTTTTCCATTTGGGTCACTATCTAAGATTGTGTTTACAGCCATCGGTGTTTTTATTTCTTTTGTATTTTCCATTCCGAATTTTTTAAGTAATTCTTTGGTGTATTTATGTTGAGAAATATAGTTTCCTTCATTTGTTTGTTTGATTTGTAATCCTAAGAAATAGGTTAGTTTTCCCACTAAGCTCATTTCAAATTCTTTTTCCATTAGATTAATAAATTCTTCTAAAAATTCTGAATTTGTTGAGCCAAATATTATGTCATCCACGTATATTTGTGCAATAAATATGTTTGTATTTAATGATTTAACAAACAAGGTTGGGTCAATTTGACCTTGTTTGAATCCTTTAGATGTTAGGTAAGATGTTAGCCTCTCATACCACGCCCTGGGTGCTTGTTTAAGTCCATATAGGGCTTTCTTTAATTTAAAAACATAATCAGGGTGTTCTAAGCTTTCAAAACCAGGAGGCTGACCTACATAAACTTCTTCTTTGATTAGTCCATTAAGAAAGGCAGACTTAACATCCATTTGGTATAGTTTAAATCCCTTATGGGCTGCATAACTTAGTAACATTCTAATGGATTCTAATCTGGCTACTGGGGCATATGTTTCGTCATAGTCAAGTCCTTCAACTTGACTAAATCCTTTGGCAACCAGCCTAGCCTTATTTCTAGTAATTTCCCCAGTTTCACTTAGTTTGTTTCTGAATACCCATTTTGTTTCTATTATTTTCTTATTCTTAGGTGGTGGGACTAGGTCCCAGACCTCATTACGCTCAAATTGGGCTAGTTCTTCTTGCATAGCTATAATCCAATCTGGGTCTAGTAGGGATTCATCCACAGTTTTAGGTTCTATTTTGAAATTAATGAAATTTGACTTAGGTTTCTAAAAGATGATCTGGTTTGAACTCTTAAGTCTGGGTCACCAATTATTTGATCAGTTGGATGATTTGGGTTTACCCTTATTGTTTTAGGAGGTTGATTCTCTTGATGTTGTTCCTCTTCTTCATGACTTAGAGTTTGGTTGATTTCTGGAACAAACTCCGGTGGTTGTGTAGGTTCTATGTCTTGTTTAGTTTCTTTAAATTTTACATTAGTAGTTTCTTCAATTTTTAAGGTAACCTTATTATAAATTCTGTAGCCTCTACTATTTAGGGAATATCCCACAAAAATTTCATTTTCAATTTTAGAGGTGAATTTTCCTAAGTGTTCTCTTGTATTTAAGATAAAAACTGGGCACCCAAATACCTTAAAGTATTTTATGTTTGGTTGTTTATTATAAAATATTTCGAAGAAAGTTTTGTTATGAGTTTTATTTATTGTTGTTCGGTTCTGTACATAGCAGGCTGTACTAACGGCTTCTGCCCAAAAGTATTTAGGTAGGTTATACTCATTTAACATTGTTCTAGAAGCTTCAAGTAAGGTTCTATTTTTTCTTTCTATAATTCCATTTTGTTGGGGGGTTTTAGGGCATGTGAACTCATGATGGTAACCGTTTTCTAGACAAAAAAAGTTGTGATTTTTAAATTCTCCCCCATTGTCACTCCTAATTCTTTTAATTTTAATATCTTTTTCGTTTTCAATCTGTTTGCAAAAATTTGTAAGAATTTCAAAAGTTTCATCTTTATATTTTAAGAATTTTACCCAAGTAAACCTGGAGTAATCGTCTATAATTACTAGACAATATAAGTTTCCATTAATGGATTTGACTTCATGGGAGTCAAAAAGATCTAAATGTAGAAGTTCTAAGATTGAGTTAGTTTGTGGTTGATTTGTTTGTTTGTGGGTTGATTTAGTTTGTTTTCCTTGTTGACAAGCATTACATATAGTTGAATCTAAGTTAGGTAACTTCGGTAAGCCTTTTACAAGTCCATTTAGTTTACTTATATTTCTAAAGTTGGTGTGAGACATTCGCCTATGCCATAACCAAGTTTCTTCTTTTTGTGTTAAATAACACTTAATGGAAGAAATGGTTAAGTTGATGACATAGATGTTGTGTAACGACCCACCTTCTAACTACTAGGCTGTAAGGCGAATCGCTACATTACTGCTAAGCTATACTGTGCGGAAAACTGGTCTAAATTGAAATTTTACTCTACTATGACTAAGACAGCTGATAAGAAAGGTCTAAAGACCTTCTTCTCTGGTGTACACATGCTGAAAAGGGAACTGGACATCCCAACTGAGCTAGGGACTAGGAACTAAACTTCCCAACTAGCTGCCGATCGATCCACGGATCGATCAAATTCGCTGCGATGCTGTGCCCTGCTGGACCGGTCTGCGGACCGATCCGACAGAGGCTGGATCGGTCAGCTGACCGATCCAAGTGTGTCCGGATCGGTCTGCAGACCGATCCAGGCACCTGGAGACCTGGGACTCGCTACTGTGTTGTACTGGATCGGTCGGCTGACCGATAGGATACTGTATCAGTCTGGATCGGTCGGCGGACCGATCCAGTGGCACGATCAGGCTCTGATCGGTCTGGAGACCGATCAGAGTCTGATTTCGCCCGGAAAATCAGACTTCAGCACTTTGGCGTGCCAAAATACAATCTAACGACTACCTACTGCATACGAAACTATTCTAACAACATGTAATAACATTCTAACATGATTACTGACATTTTAAAACATTCTTTCATAGTTCAATGCGTCCCAAATCTAAATTGCATGAAAGTGAAAGTATCAAAACTAATAAGCTGAAAGTAAATGCTAACGAGTTCTAATGCATAACTTAAACTTGTTAGATCCCTGAGGTCTTTCATTCCAGTTCCACACACACACCCTCATCTGCATTGACCTCCAGCCTCCACTGCTAATCCACTTTTCTTTTACCTGTATCTGCAGTATAAGAAAAGTAGTATCTGTAAGCTAACGCTTAGTAAGAAACCATCTACCTCACAAAATCATGCATACGATGCAGTTATGATTTGAAAACATGCTATTCGAAAACATACTGGACAGGCTAGCATGGCATGGCATACAATCATATAAACATGGCATAGTGAACTAGTCATGGCATAGCATACAACCAATTATAAAGCTAACATAGAGAACTGAACTGAAATATAATACTGAGCTAAACTAACTAAAGCTGCAATCAAACTCAACTAGCATAACTGTTTTGAGTTTTGAAAACTAATACATAATAAGTGAAAATAATAAACATGCTGTTGGGCCCTAGTGTGCGCGGATCCCTACTAGACCCGGGTTGCAAGTCCGAATTTAGTAGGTTTACTAGGTTGTCCGAACCTAGGGACGACTGGGAGTCCAACCCAATGGATATCTAATCGAGTGCCACTGAAAATAAAATACTAATATCTATAGCTATCTGATATAACATGCTGTTTTCTAGGTTGTCGAACCTAGAGCTAGGTTATCTGAACCTAGAGGCGATCGTGGGAGCTCACCCATTGGACCATAGTCCCATATATTGTAGTGAGCAAAGTTACTAATTTAAATGCTACTAATGCATTTAATGGGCTAATAAACATAACTGAAGGGTAATTAGCTAAACTAACCCCTTTTTCGAACACTTGGTGTGCTTCAACCCCTCTCTGCATCAGGAAAGACACCTCTAGGCACCCAACCGCGTCTATGATCTCCAACTGAAGGAGAATAAACGTGTCCGGCCCATCTAAAGGTGCTAACTAAATTCCTAATCTTCGAGAAGGGTTAAAACACATCCTAGGTGCCGGAAACTACACATATAGCTAATAACTAATGCATATAAACAAACGGAGCTATTATACCGCAGGTGAGGGGTTTCTTACCTCGTACGCTAATTTCCTTACAAATCTACCCGCTAGAAATTCCGGTGAAGACGATTTCTCGACGATTCCCTCGCGTCCACGTGCTCCACTCGTGGAGGAATCTTCCTTGTGTTGAAATCGTTGCCGGATGGTGAACTTGGGACCTTTGGAGAAGATCCCTAGGCTCTTCTTGAATTGGCGCCGAGAGAATGAGGAAGAGAGGAGAGGGGCGGCGTGGATGGGTGTCGGGGAGAAGGATTGCCGAACCACAAATCTAAAAATAACCCAAACCAACCTAATTCTCCTATTTATATTAAGTGGTTCAATTGAACCAACTCTAATATAAATAAAATCGGTTCTCTTTTCTCTCAATATGGCCCGGCTGGTTCACCGGTTTCTATAGCTAACTAATGGTTTAGCGGACCCGAGAGGTCCCGGGTTCGATTCCCGCTTGGACCGTTTTGCTTAATTAATTATTTTTGCTACTTACGCTACTCGGAAAATTTCGGAAAAATATCTAAAAATTCCAGAAAAATCATAGAAAAATTCTAAAATAAATTCGGGAATTTTTCGGGCTTTACAATCCCCCATACCTTATAAAAAGTTCGTCCCCGAACTTAAAACAATTCTGGGTACTTCTGTCTCATGCTGGTCTCTGTCTCCCAAGTCGCCTCTGCCGCTGTGTGATTTTGCCAGCTGACTTTGACTAATGGTACCTCCTTGTTCCGTAACTTCTTTACTGCTCGGTCTATTATCTGAATAGGTCGACTGTCATAGCTGAGATCATCACGGACCTGTACCAACTGGGGCTCAATCACCTGGGTGGCGTCTGGAATGTGCTTCTTCAGCATGGAGACATGAAATACGTTGTGGACAGCTGACATCTCCTGAGGTAGCTCTAGCTCATATGCTACCTTGCCCACTCTCTTCGTAATAAGGTATGGTACCACATATCTGGGAGCTAGCTTGCCCTTCTTCCCGAAACGCATGACTCCCTTCATGGGAGCTACTCTGAGGAAAACTGTATCCCCAACTGAAAACTCTAGGGTCTGCGCCGTGTATCGGCATAGCTCTTCCGACGGCTCTGTCTTTGTCTCTATCCTCGTGAATCTGTATGGTGCTTTGTGGTATCGCCACTAGATCCGCTCAAGCTCTAGTTCCTTCTGCTCACCGCTCTCATACCAGATTGGTGATCGCACCTCCGCCCATAGAGTGCCTCATAAGGTGCCATGCCGATAGTGGCCTGATAAGCTGTTGTTGTATGCAAATTCGGCTAGACTCAGATATTTGCTCCAACTTCCCTTGAAATCTAGGGCACAAGCTCGGCGTATCTTCGAGTACCTGATTTACTCGCTCCGTCTGACCATCTGTCTAGGGATGGAAGGCTGTGCTGAATTTTAACTGGGTGCCCATAGCTGACTGTACACACTTCCAGAAGTGTGATGTAAACCTGCTGTCTCTGTCTAATATAATGGTTCGTGGGACTCCATGCAGCCTAACAATCTCCTTGAGATACAACTGAGCCAGCTGCTCCATGGAATAGGATATCTTGATAGCTAAAAAGTGGGCTGATTTAGTTAACCTGTCGACTATCACCCAGATGGCGTCAAAACCATTCGTGGTTCTGGGTAGTCCCACTATGAAATCCATGGAGATATCCTCCCACATCCATTCTGGAATCTGTATAGGCTGCAGAACTCCTCCTGGTCGCTGATGTTCTGCCTTGACCCTCTGACAGGTGAGGCAGATGCTAACATATCTGGCGATGTCTCGCTTCATCCCGGGCCACCAAAAGCATTTCTTCAGGTCTTGATACATTTTGGTGGAGCCTGGATGCATCGCGTAGGGAGTCCTGTGAGCCTCATCTAAAATCTGTCTCCGTAGCTCCTCCTGATCTGGAACACAGAGTCTGTCGCCAAAATACAACACCCCGCTATCGGACACCCTGAATTCTCTACTTTCTGATTCTGCTAGCCCTTGCTTGATTTTCTGAATCTCAGGGTCTTGATCCTGAGCTGACTGAATATCACCAAGCAAGGTAGACTCTAAGGTCATAGTAGAGAGCTGTCCCACGATGAGCTCGAGACCGAAATCCACGATCTCCTTCTGTAGGGGCGGTGACATGGCTGTAAGAGATAATAAGGTAGCACTGGATTTTCTGCTAAGTGCGTCTGCCACCTTATTGTCTTTCCCTGGATGGTAGAGGATGTCTATATCGTAGTCTTTGACCAGTTCTAGCCATCTACACTGTCGCATATTCAGATCCTTCTGAGTGAAGAAGTACTTCAGACTCTGATGATCTGTATACACTCTGCACTGAGCTCCATATAAGTAATGTCTCCAAATTTTGAGAGCGAACACTACTGCTGCAAGCTCAAGGTCATGAGTAGGGTAATTCTTCTCATAATCCTTGAGTTGTCTGGAGGCATAGGCGATCACCTTGCCGTTTTGCATCAGTACAGCTCCTAGTCCCAACTTAGAGGCATCACTGTAGATGTCAAAGCTGCTGGTGTCGTCTGGTAGAGCCAAAATGGGAGCACTGGTCAATCTCCTTTTTAGCTCGCTGAAGCTGTTCTCACAGTCCTCTGTCCACTGAAATTTCCTGTTCTTTCTGGTAAGAGTTGTCAGTGGGGAGGCTATCCTGGAGAAATCCTCTACAAACTTCCTGTAATATCCTGCTAATCCCAGAAAGCTCCTGATCTCACTGGCGTTCTTCGGCTGCTTCCAGTTACTTACTGCTTCTATCTTGCTGGGATCTACCATAATACCATCCTTGGAGATGACGTGACCCAGAAAGGACACCTGATCTAGCCAAAATTCACATTTCGTGAACTTGGCGTAAAGCTGGTTCTGCTGAAGTGTCTGCCATACTAGTTCCAGGTGCTTTGCATGTTCCTCCTGAGTTCCTGAGTAGATAAGAATGTCATCGATAAACACAATAACAAACTTATCTAAATACTCCCTGAATACTCTGTTCATGAGATCCATGAAGGTAGCTGGAGCATTGGTCACGCCAAAGGGCATGACCACGAACTCGTAGTGTCCGTATCTGGTTCTGAATGCTGTCTTGGGTATATCCCCTTCTTTGACCTTTACCTGATGATAACCTGATCTGAGATCTACCTTAGAGAACACTGCTGCTCCCTTCAGCTGATCGAATAGGTCATCTATTCTGGGAAGAGGATACCTGTTCTTGATCATGACCTGGTTCAGCGATCTGTAGTCTATGCACAGTCGCATGCTTCCGTCCTTCTTCTTCACGAACAACACAGGCGCTCCCCATGGTGAGTGACTCGGGCGTATAAAACCCTTGTCAAGAAGCTCCTGTAATTGCTCCTGAAGTTCCTTCAGTTCTGCTGGAGCCATGCGGTATGGTGCCTTGGAGATAGGATTGGTGCCAGGGATGAGCTCTATCTCAAATTCAATCTCCCTGTCTGGTGCTAAGCCTGGTAGCTCTTCAGGGAAGACTGCTGGGTAGTCACAAACGACTCGGACCTCTGCTAGCTGCTGGTCCCTGTCCTGACTGGTGCTGACTACGTGTGCTAAGAATCCCATAGCCTTCATAGCTGAGAGAAACCTCTTGGCCCTTCTCTTTGGTTCCCCGACGAATTCGAACTGTGCTTCCGCTTCAGGTTGAAACGTGACTTTCTGTTTACGGCACTCGATAGAGGCACCGTATTTGATCAAAAAGTTCATTCCGAAGATGAGGTCATAGTCGGTCATTTCTAGCACTATCAGATCACAAAAGAGCTCTCTGTCTGCTATAATGACCGGCACTGCTCTGAGCCAGTGCGTGGACGCCATGATCTCTCCTGAAGGTAGTGTCGTCAAAAACTGACCGCTGAGTATCTCTGGAGGTACCTCTAATTTTTCGGAGAACATCCTGGCTATATATGAATGGGTTGCCCCAGTATCAAATAGAACAGTAGCACTATACTGAAAAATGCTAATCTGACCTGTGACCACGGTCGAGGCATTGGCTACGTCCTCTCTGGTGAGTGCGTAGATCCTCGCATTCGCTAAAGCTGGAGGGGCTTCTAATCTGCCCTGGCTGATAAGTGGACCTTCTAGAGCGGCCTGCATCTGATGTAACTGAGCTGGCTGGCCTGCATACTGAATCTGCTGTGGCTGAGGAAGACCGGTCTTGTTCGGGCACTGCTTGGCCATGTGCCCTTCTTGTCCACATTCAAAGCATCCTCGTGTGCCCTTGCGACAAACCCCTGGGTGGAATTTCCCACAAGTGGCACACTTTGGATAACTGGGTCGCTTGCTAGATGGTCCTCCTTTTGAGTCACTCCCTGATTTGCGCTTGCTGTTGGAGTTCCCTTTCCAGTTGGAGCTGTGGCCTTGCTGTTTCTGAGTGTGAGAGCTTCCTTGGCCTTTGGACTCTGAGGAGACTTGCTTCTGTTGCTTCATGCTGTTCTGGTAATGCTCTGTGGTCAAGGCACTGCTCACTAGCTCCTCCGTGGTTTGTGGCCTATGAATGCCACCAGCCACGTTCACTGCAATCTCGGGCCTCAGCATCTTGAGCATCAACCGGACTCGTTCCTTCTCTGTGCCGACTAACTCGGACATAGACGAGCCCACCTGTTGAATTTCTTCACGGCTTCCTCACCTGATAGGTTGCCCTGACGAAACTCCGTGAACTCGTCGTAGTGGCGGTTTGTAACCCGCATGTGAAAGAACTCCTCGAAGAATTCCTTCTCGAAGTCCCCCCATGACATCTGATTCACTGGGCGCTTCGTTCTGATCCTTTCCCACCACATGCGTGCATCTCCTGTCAAGCAGAAGGAGGCACACTTCACCTTCTCGTGTTCTGGCCAGTCCAGAAGCTCCATCGTGCTCTCCAGTGTTTTGAACCAGGCTTGAGCATCCCATGGTTCACTAGTGCCTGAGAAGTTCTCTGGCTTGACTCTCTGCCACTGGATCAGATAGGCTTCCTTCCTTAGCTCAGCTGCTGGTACTGCTGGTGCTGGTGCTGTAGGCTGAGCTGGTGGAACCTCTAAGACTACTGGAGTCGTCAGATTCGGTTCCGGGGTGACGGTGGGGGTATTCTGCTGGTTAGCCTTTAAGGTGGCTATTTCCTGTTGCTGTTCAGCTAGCTGCTGCTGTAACTGAGCCACTAATGCTGTAAGGTCTGGAGGAGGCACTGAACTGCCTGCCTCTTGCTGGGGCTCGGTGGCTAGTGCCCTTCTAGCTGGGCGTCCTCGTGCCATTTCTAATGACATAGAGAACATATGTATAACTAATACTATCACAGTTATATAATTTCTGATATCATGTTTAAACTATCATGTACTAACCGGCAATAAGCATATAACATGAACTGTAACTATAAGCAAGAAGCATATAACATGAACTGTAACTATAAACAAGAACAATAAAGAGAGTAGAGGTATTCTTACTTGGAAGCTGCAGGTACAATGCTGATGTGTGTGTAGGAAGTATGGAACACTGCTCTGATACCACTCTGTAACGACCCACCTTCTAACTACTAGGCTGTAAGGCGAATCGCTACATTACTGCTAAGCTATACTGTGCGGAAAACTAGTCTAAATTGAAATTTTACTCTACTATGACTAAGACAGCTGATAAGAAAGGTCTAAAGACCTTCTTCTCTGGTGTACACATGCTGAAAAGGGAACTGGACATCCCAACTGAGCTAGGGACTAGGAACTAAACTTCCCAACTAGCTGCCGATCGATCCACGGATCGATCAAATTCGCTGCGATGCTGTGCCCTGCTGGACCGGTCTGCGGACCGATCCGACAGAGGCTGGATCGGTCAGCTGACCGATCCAAGTGTGTCCGGATCGGTCTGCAGACCGATCCAGGCACCTGGAGACCTGGGACTCGCTACTGTGTTGCACTGGATCGGTCGGCTGACCGATCCAGGAGGATACAGTAGCATACTGTATCTGCATGGATCGGTCGGCGGACCGATCCAGTGGCACAATCAGGCTCTGATCGGTCTGGAGACCGATCAGAGTCTGATTTCACCCGGAAAATCAGACTTCAGCACTTTGGCGTGCCAAAACCCCACATAACCTCTAACTAATGCATCAGAAACTATTCTAACAACATGTAATAACATTCTAACATGATTACTGACATTTTAACACATTCTTTCATAGTTCAATGCGTCCCAAATCTAAATTGCATGAAAGTGAAAGTATCAAAACTAATAAGCTGAAAGTAAATGCTAACGAGTTCTAATGCATAACTTAAACTTGTTAGATCCCTGAGGTCTTTCATTCCAGTTCCACACACACACACCCTCATCTGCATTGACCTTCAGCCTCCACTGCTAATCCACTTTTCTTTTACCTGTATCTGCAGTATAAGAAAAGTAGTATCTGTAAGCTAACGCTTAGTAAGAAACCATCTACCTCACAAAATCATGCATACGATGCAGTTATGATTTGAAAACATGCTATTCGAAAACATACTGGACAGGCTAGCATGGCATGGCATACAATCATATAAACATGGCATACTGAACTAGTCATGGCATAGCATACAACCAATTATAAAGCTAACATAGAGAACTGAACTGAAATATAATACTGAGCTAAACTAACTAAACTGAAGCTGCAATCAAACTCAACTAGCATAACTGTTTTTGAGTTTTGAAAACTAATACATAATAAGTGAAAATAATAAACATGCTGTTGGGCCCTGTACTTGCTGTGTGCGCATCCCTACTAGACCGGGGTTGCAAGTCCCGAATTTAGTGGGTTTACTAGGTTCGAACCTAGGGACGACGATGGGAGTCCAACCCAATGGATATCTAATCCAATATACACTGAAAATAAAATACTAATATCTATAGCTATCTGATATAACATGCTGTTTCTAGGTTATCGAACCTAGAGCTAGGTTATCTGAACCTAGAGGCGATTGTGGGATCCTACCCATTGGACCATAGTCCCATATGACTGTAGTGAGCAAAGTTACTAATTTAAATGCTACTAATGCATTTAATCGGGCTAATAAACATAACTCAAGGGTAATTAGCTAAACTAACCCCTTTTTCGAACACTTGGTGTGCTTCAACCCCTCTCTGCATCAGGAAAGACACCTCTAGGCACCCAACCGCGTCTATGATCTCCAACTGAAGGAGAATAAACGTGTCCGGCCCATCTAAAGGTGCTAACTAAATTCCTAATCTTCGAGAAGGGTTAAAACACATCCTAGGTGCCGGAAACTACACATATAGCTAATAACTAATGCATATAAACAAACGGAGCTATTATACCGCAGGTGAGGGGTTTCTTACCTCGTACGCTAATTTCCTTACAAATCTACCCGCTAGAAATTCCGGTGAAGACGATTTCTCGACGATTCCCTCGCGTCCACGTGCTCCACTCGTGGAGGAATCTTCCTTGTGTTGAAATCGTTGCCGGATGGTGAACTTGGGACCTTTGGAGAAGATCCCTAGGCTCTTCTTGAATTGGCGCCGAGAGAATGAGGAAGAGAGGAGAGGGGCGGCGTGGATGGGTGTCGGGGAGAAGGATTGCCGAACCACAAATCTAAAAATAACCCAAACCAACCTAATTCTCCTATTTATATTAAGTGGTTCAATTGAACCAACTCTAATATAAATAAAATCGGTTCTCTTTTCTCTCAATATGGCCCGGCTGGTTCACCGGTTTCTATAGCTAACTAATGGTTTAGCGGACTCGAGAGGTCCCGGGTTCGATTCCCGCTTGGACCGTTTTGCTTAATTAATTATTTTTGCTACTTACGCTACTCGGAAAATTCCGGAAAAATATCTAAAAATTCCAGAAAAATCATAGAAAAATTCTAAAATAAATTCGGGAATTTTTCGGGCTTTACATGTTGTCTTTTCTAAAACCTTTTTGGCTTATGGTAGGATTATCTAGATGTTTGATTGAGCATTCTGTAGATAGAAACTTGACCTTATACCTAGTATCACACAATTGACTTATACTTAGAAGATTATATTTAAAGTTTTCAACAAGTAAGACATTCGTAATTATAAAGTCTAATTTTAATTCAATATTACCTATACCAATTACCTTGAGTTTGCCGTTGTTTCCAAAGGCAACTGTTCCTAGGCTTTTGTAAGTGAGTTGAGTGAACTTGGTGTGATCTCCAGTCATATGTTTGGAGCAACCACTGTCCAAAATCCACTTGGTTTCCTACAGTAAGTAGGATTTTGAAGTTAGTCTTTTGAGTATGCATAAATTTAAGTTTAAAATTAAGATTTCCAAATTAAGTTAAAATTTAAAATTTGAAATTTTAACATTAAAATTTTGAAATTAATTTTTAAGTTAAAATTAAAAATTTTGAAATTAATTTTTTTGAGTTAAAAATTAAAATTTTGAAATTAATTTTTAAGTTAAAATTAAAAATTAAGTAAAAATAAAAAAATTGAAATTTTAACATTAAAATTTTGAAATTAATTTTTAAGTTAAAATTAAAAATTTTGAAATTAATTTAAAATTAAAAATTTGAAATTTTAACATTAAAATTTTGAAATTAATTTTTAAGTTAAAATTTAAAATTTTGAAATTAATTTTTTAAGTTTAAAATTAAAAATTTTGAAATTAATTTTTAAGTTATAATTAAAATTTTCAAATTAATTTTTAAGTTAAAATTGAAATTAATTTTTTAAGTTAAAAGTTAAAATTTTGAAATTAATTTTTTAAGTTAAAAATTAAAATTTTGAAATTAATTTTTAAGTTAAAATTAAAAATTTTGAAATTAATTTTTAAGTTTAAAATTAAAATTTGGAAATTAATTTTTTAAGTTAAAATTAAAAATTTTGAAATTAATTTTTAAGTTAAAAATTAAAATTTTGAAATTAATTTTTTAAGTTTAAAATTTTGAAATTAAGATTAAAAATTTTGAAATTAATTTTTAAGTTTAAAATAAAAATTTTGAAATTAATTTTTTAAGTTAAAAATTAAAATTTTGAAATTAATTTTTAAGTTAAAATTAAAAATTTTGAAATTAATTTTTAAGTTTAAAATTAAAATTTTGAAATTAATTTTTTAAGTTAAAAATTAAAATTTTGAAATTAATTTTTAAGTTAAAATTAAAAATTTTGAAATTAATTTTTAAGTTTAAAATTAAAATTTTGAAATTAATTTGAAATTAAAATTTAAGCCTTATTCATCTCACCCGATCTATATTATCAATCAGGGAATCTTATGATTTTGTGAGATGAAATTGGTTTGATTACAGACTTTTGGTTTAACTTGTGTTAGATTCAGACTTAGCTTTGGTTTCCACAAATAGGCATTTTTTGGATAAACTTCTAAGCTTAGTGAGTCACAAGGACATCATTAGAAGTAACCAACCTTTCGAGGTTTTTCGAATAGTCCTATCCACAGAACTTAGTACTAAATCTTGGTCTAACTGGTTAGGATTCGTTTAAGGGTAGCTTCGGTCAGTTCCACTTGGCCAAATGCACCAGATCGAAGCCATATCTTTCTAGACATGCGATGCCCAAGCTTCCCTAACGTACTATCATCCAAAAATTTCACCAGTACCATGATTCAAGTTAAACTTGGTCTCTTTTTAACTAATCCTAATTACCCTGCCGGGTTAGTTAGTTTTGGAGGTGCCAGCTATTCTGGAGCCTCCCCCTGAATTATTGGCCATTAATTTAGATTTTGGTTTTAGGCTTGTGTCGATTCTTTTTATAGTTATAGTTAACTTGGTGATAATTTTGTTGTTTTTTAAACTGTTTAGATTTTGAATTTGATTTATGTTTGTATTTTGGATTTTGGTTTGGTTTATTTAATTTTATATAATGTATTTTTTCTTTAGGTATATAATATTGATTAAGTCCTACTTGCGTGGTCAAACACGCTTTCGGAACCCAAGCTAGATTGGTTGACTTGTATTGGGTTATTAATGATTTGAAGGTTTTATTTGAATTCGACTTATATCCTAGTCCGGTTTTATTATAACATGCTTTTTGATTATTTAGGATTAAGTCTAAATTTTTTGATCTTGTTGTGAATTTTTCTAACATCTCCTTTAAATTGTTTATTTCATTTTTTAATGATAAATTCTCTTCCTCAAGTGTTAGATCTTGAGTTGGATTCGAATTCTTTAATTGTTCCTTGAGGTTTTGATTTTCCTCAAGAAGTGATTTGTTTTCATTTTCTAATTTAGTTAATTTACTATTTAAACAGGAAATAATTCTAAAAAAAATTTTGTTTAAATTAAAGTATACCTCATTCGGGCCTTCGGAAACGAGTACGGACTCGTGGCTTGTTTCGGGTTCAGACCCGTCTTCATCTTCCGACTCGTTTTCTGTTTCGGCTTCGCGGGCCATCAGTGCGAGGTGGCTCTGATGTTTCTGCTCTTCTTCCTCCGATTCGTCCGAGGAGTCGTCCCACGTTGCTTTGAGTGCCTTCTTTTTGGTTGGTTTTGGTTTGTCGAACTTTAGTTTTGGACATTCGTTCTTGTAATGTCCCTTTTTGTTGCAGCCGTAGCAAGTCACGTTCTTTTGTTCTGAGGGAGAGCTGATCTTTTGAAGATCCTTTTTGCTGAAGCTCCTCTTTCTCCTGGTGAACATTTTTCTTACCAAGTTCACCAGGTGTTCTTCGTCTTCAGAATCTTGATCGGAGTCTTCTTCAAGTTCAGGCTTGCTTTTCTTTTCTTTGGAGGAACCTGCAAATAGTGCTATACCTTTCTCGGCTCCAGCATTAGTTTGTTCGTGTAATTCTAATTCACAAAACAGCTCGTCTAATTTTAAGTTAGAAAGATTCTTAGAAATTTTGTAGGCATCCACTATTGATGCCCACAAACTATTACGTGGAAAAGCGTTTAAAGCGTACTTTATTAAATCTCTGTTCTCCATTTGGTGGCCTATTGCATGAAGCCCGTTGAGGATGTCCTTGATCCTCGCGTGTAGTTGATTCGCTGTTTCTCCTTCCTGCATTTTTATATTAAAAATTTTATTTAGAAGCAGGTCTCGTTTTGTTACCTTAGCGTCGCTCGTTCCCTCGTGCAGTTCGATCAGCTTGTCCCATAGCTCTTTAGCGTTTTTGTGTGGACCGACTCTGTTCAGTTCTTCTCTTGTCAATCCGCACTGTAGAGTGTTGATCGCTTTATTTTCTGTTGACGCTTTTTTCTTGAGATCTGCTGTCCAGTCTTCAGGATCCACTAGATTCTCGGCGTTGTCCACTCGAATTTTGTAAGGTTTCGTAATGCTCATCCACTGATCGAAGTCTGTTTTGAGGTAGACCTCCATGCGCTTCTTCCAGTAAGGGAAGTCGTCCCCGTTGAAGAGTGGAGGTCGCACTGTGCTGAATCCTTCTTGTTGGGACATTCATAAGTAACCAAAAAAAATATCCCAAGACTTGGTCTTGGATTAGTAGTGCGGGAAGAGAAAAAATAGAAAAAAAATCTAGATTCGTGTTGCACTAATTTAAATTGATTAGTGAAATATTAAGTTAACGAAGCACCAGTTTTAAAATTAATTAAAAAAATAAAAACAATTCACCCCCTGTCTGATTGGTGGTTGCACCAAATCAGAGCGGAACTTGGCTCTGATACCACTTGTTGGACCGTTAGATTCGATAGAGGGGGGGGTGAATATCGATTCGAAAATACAGAGTATAAGTGCAGCGGAAAAAGTAAAATAGACACAATGGTTTTACTTCGTTCGGAGCCTGTGACGACTCCTACTCGAAGGCCCGTACTCCTTGAGTACTTTCGTTGGGCAATTCACTAGCAATTCGGATAATTACAATTTAAGTACAAAAAGATGCTAATGAAAATTGAAAACAAATACCGACAAAAGGAAAAAAGAGCGGGATAGTGTCGTCGCACTGAACGTTGAGCAGCAAGACCAGCAGTAGAAGAGTTCTCAGTTTAAATTGATTCTGAAGCTCCTGTCTGGGGCTTCTTTTATATGCTGTTCCAGGCGCCTGGATCCCTTCCGGGCGCCTGGAATGTGACGTAGCTGCACAAACCATGATGCTCCATATGGCGACGACTCAGCTGGATAGAATTCACCTTCCGAGCGCCCGGATCCCTTCCGGGCGCCCTGACCTCCGGGCGCCCGGATCCACTCCGGGCGCCCGGACCACCTTGTTCCAGAAAACTCCCTTTTCCTGCAAAACAAAGTTAGTCCGAGGCAAATGTATATCCTGTAAAACAGATTGTCATCACAGTTAAGTTTCAACAGATAATTAAAAAGAGTATGACTTAGATTCCGTCTTTCCGAGACCGGAATCTAGTCACGATCTCGACTTAGATATCCGAAATGGATCTAAGCCGGATCGACGCCTAATGTTCCCTTCCCGGGAACGCGTCCTCACAGTCACTCCCTTCCAGTGACTTACCTTGCTTACCTGCCAGACGTCCGGTCAGCCCGTCGACCCGTCTGGACTTCTCGCCAAGCGTCCGATCAACCCGTCGACCCGCTTGGACTTCTCGCCAGCTATCCGGTCAGCCCGTCGACCTAGCTGGACTTCTCGCCAAGCGTCCGGTCAGCCCGTCGACCCGCTTGGACTTCTCGCCAGCTATCCGGTCAGCCCGTCGACCTAGCTGGACTTCGTGCCAGACATCCGGTCAGCCCGTTGACCTGTCTGGACTTTTCCTGCACACTTGATCAAAGTGTCAGACAACAACATAACTAACTTAACCTATTTGTCATTCATCAAAACCTGGGTTAGACCGTTAGTGCTACCCGCACCAACAGTACCAAGACGTGAAACAGAGGTTCTGGTGGTCTGGACTCAAAAGAGATGTAGCTAAATATGTCAGTACCTGCCTAACATGTCAGAGGGTCAAAGCAGAATACCAGAGACCAGGAGGAGTTCTACAGCCTCTTCCTATACCAAAGTGGAAGTGGGAAGACATATCCATGGACTTCATAACAGGTCTCCCAAGAACCACAAATGGATATGATGCGATATGGGTGATAGTGGACAGATTGACCAAGTCTGCTCATTTTCTAGCCATCAGGGTGTCTCACTCTATAGAGCAGTTGGCACAGCTGTATGTTAAAGAGGTGATCAGACTTCACGGGGTTCCTAAATCTATTGTTTCTGATAGAGATGGGCGCTTCACCTCTCACTTTTGGGAGTATGTTCAGAATGCACTAGGCACCAAACTCAAGTTCAGCACAGCTTTCTATCCACAAACTGATGGACAGACAGAGCGAGTAAATAAGATTCTAGAAGATATGCTCAGAGCTTGTGCACTAGATTTCAAGGGAAGTTGGTGCAAGTATCTGTGCTTAGCTGAGTTTGCCTACAACAACATCTATCAGGCCACCATCAAGATGGCTCCTTATGAGGCATTGTATGGCAGGAAGTGCAGATCACCCATTTGTTTTTGCAAGAAGCAGGTGAAAGAAGAGAGATGGAAGTGGAACTGGGCATTTAGACAGAGCTGATAGATGAGACTACTCAGGCTATTCAGAAGATCAGACAGAGAATTGAGACTGCCCAGAGTAGACAGAAGAGTTATGCTGATACACGTCGTAGGCCACTTGAATTCCAAGTAGGGGATTCAGTCTTTCTCAAGGTCGCTCCTATGAGGGGAGTGATGAGATTTGGCAAGAAGGGCAAATTAAGTCCTCGTTATGTAGGGCCTTACCTGATCACAGAAAGGAATGGGAAAGTAGCTTACAGGCTGGACTTACCACAAGACATGTCAGCAATACACAATGTATTTCATGTTTCCATGCTAAAGAAGTGTCTCCATGACCCTAGCCAAGTGATTCAGCCTCAGTCAGTGCAGATCCAAGAGGATCTTAGTTATGAGAGCAGACCTACACAGATAGTGGACAGAGCAGTCAAGAGACTAAGAAATAAAGAAGTGCCACTAGTGAAGGTTGTCTGGCAGAATCAGAAGCACGAGGAAATCTGTAACGACCCGGCCCTCTTGGCCCATTTGGCGATCCTCGGGTCGTCGACCGTCGGCCCTTATGTCGTCGACCCATTTGGCGACATCTAATGTCGTCGACCGACGACCCTTGACTGTGCCGTTACTCACTAGGACTTTCCACCCCTGACAGTGGATTTTTGCCTCCCCCAGGATTCGAACTCTAAACCTCCAGGCTTAAGTAATAGAGTTTATGAATCCTGGTAACCAAGTGAGATAATAAGTATTGCATGCAGAACTTCAATTTTATGACAGATTTTATTAAGCTTAATGTGCAGAATTTTATTAGCATAGTAGGCAGTTTTTTTTTGGTTTAAGCATTTCAAAGATAGAATTTGCTTAAACATTTTAGTTTCTCTTTAAAGAAGTATTCTGTTAGAAGTATTAACAAGTATAAGAAAGATAAAGAAAAGAAAAAAAAGGTCAAGGCCTTAAGTAGATCCCAAAGTCAAGACTTTAGGGATTTTTGGCACACAAGGTGCTTATTAAAATGTGAAGACATTTAAAGAAGAAGTAATTAAGATAATAAGTATTTTACTTTTAAAGGGCATGTACCGGACACAAGGTCCAAGGGATGGGCTCCAAGATTCCCCTAGGCACAAGGCCTAGAAGTTCCTTAGTAGTTTCGGGATTAGCTACCTCGACTCTTATTAAGGATGCGCGCAAAAAGTTGGTACAATGCCGGGCCCAAAAGAAGTTTATTATTATTTTGAAGTATTAAAGTATAAGTTTTGAAACAAATGAAACAAGCTTCAAATATGTATAGAATTAGAAAGTTTAGTTTCTTGTTATTTGAAGCATGCAGTAGTAGTTTTATTCGTTTCTTGCTATTAGATTATTCAGCATGTTTAGTTTTATTTGCTTTCAGCATGCTGTTATAGTTTTATTCTTATGAGCATGTTTAGCTTTACATGTTTAGTAGTTTTACATGTTTAGTATGCTTCTTTTATAGTTTCATTCTTATGAGCATGATTAGCTATACATGTTTAGTATTTCAGTTAGCATGATTCCTTTGCTATATATGAGCATGAGTAGTTTTATATGTTAGCATTCAGTTTTAGCATGTTTTTATTTATTTACATGCATATCGAGTTTTTGTGAGTAGATAGCGCTCACTAAGCTTTATGCTTATAGACTGCACTTCCTCCTACTGCAGATAAAGGAAAGGAAAAGATTTAGCAAGGAAGGCGACAAGGTGGTGGTGATGAAGGTGTGTGATGGCTGGACTATGGGGAGAATAAGAGTTTGCTAAGGAATTATTAAGACATTTCTGTTTAGAGTTCTTTAGTTTTCTTTTAATGCTATTATGAGTCAATATTGTATTTAAGTTTATTTCGCGTTTGTAGTTGGGTTCTATTGATGGAGTGATATTGATGTTTGCTATTGATAGGGTAGTTTCTTTCTTTTATTTGTGATATTATACTGCGTGGTTGTGAAGATATATGTTCCAGCCGCCTGTGGCTGAGTATATTATGCTTGTATTATGGGAAATGGTCACCGGTACAGGGGAGACTCTGTCGAAATTTTTCGGTAGGGTTTTCCTAGAGATTTTTAATAAACCGGTTAAGTAGAGTAGTAGATAAGTAACGGTCACTCTTAGAGAGTAGTAGTAGTAGTAAGAAGGGTGGTCGTTACAGTTGGTATCAGAGCAATTCCCATTCTCCAGCATCACACACACATCAGCATCATCCTTGCCGTCTTCAAGTAAGAAAGTATTTAAGTTTTTCCTTTTATGCTTCTTTATTATTTGCAATATGGAGAAATTGCTTATATGTGCTTCTGTAAGATAGAAGTTTGTTTCTCTTTTATTCATATACCTAAGTTTGGTTAGAAAGGATAAAGAATATATCAAGTTTTTCTTTCTTTGCATAATTAGATGTCAAGAAGAGGACGTCCCCGTACCGCTCGTACTGAGGACCAGGCTCAAGAGAACGAAGGGCCAGGAGCAACTGAACCAAATCTCTCTGAAGTTGTTGCTCAACTCCAGAGACAAGTAGCAGAGCAACAGCAAGTGATCGTCAATCTGATGGCGAATCAGCAACCAGTTCCTCCCACACCTCCAACAGTAACTGTGGAGACTCCAGTGGTAACTGAGGTTCCACCAGCTGCCCAGGGAGTCGTCACAGCACCCCAGAGACAAGAAGCCTACCTCATACAGTGGCTGAAACTGAAACCAGAGAGCTTCTCAGGCACGACTGAGCCCTGGGATGCCCAGGCTTGGTTCAAAACACTGGAGAGCACCATGGAGCTTCTTGACTGGCCAGAAGTCGAGAAGGTCAAGTGTGCCTCCTTTTGCCTGACTGGAGACGCACGTATGTGGTGGGAGAGAGTCAAAAGCAAGAGGACAGTCAATTAGATGAGATGGATTGATTTTGAGACAGAGTTCTACGACGAGTTCTTCCGCCAAAGGATCACCAATAAGCACTACGAGGAGTTTATGGAGTTCAGACAGGGTGATCTGACAGTGGAGGAAGCAGTTAAAAGATTCAATAGGCTAGCTCGTATCTGCCCAGAGCTAGTAAGCACGGAGAAGGAACGAGTCAGACTGATGCTCAGGATGCTGAAGCCAGTGATAGCACTTAATGTGAGTAGTGGAGCTCATCAGCCTCAGACTGGCGAAGAGTTAGTCAGCAGAGCATTAGTCGCTGAGCACTATCTGGACAGCATCAGGGCACAACGAGCGTAGCATAAGCCAGTCAAGATTGAAGACAAGACAGCTGGTAATCAGAAACCTCAAGCAAATAAGCAGCAATGGAAGGGTAAAGGTAACAAGAGAAAGCAGTGGAACTCAGGAGGTAACCAGAAGGGGGGACCAGCAAACAAGCAGACTAAGTTCCCTCCCTGTTCTAAATGTGGGAAAATACATCCAGGAGTCTGTCTTTTGGGTAAGACTGGATGTTATTCGTGTGGGCAGGAAGGACATATGGCTAGGGAGTGTCCTAACAAGCTCAAAGCACCTCAGCCACAGCCAATACAATATGGAGGCAAGCCTCAGTTACATTACATGCCTGCAACTCTGGAAGGACCTCAGCTCAGTCAAGGAAGGTTGGAAGCTCCACCAGTTCCAGCCAATGCCAGAGTATTCTCCCTCACTAAAGAGGAAGCTGCTAGTGCCTCCACGGTCGTATTTGCCAAAGAATTACAGGTACCTACAGAAAGCATGAATTCCAAGTTCCTGACAACCCTACCTTCTGGGGAAGTCATGGAATCTAGTCAGTGGCTTCGGTCTGTACCAGTCAGAATTTCAGACCGAGAGCTATGTGTTAATCTGGTAGTCCTCGCTATGCAGGATTTCGATATCATTTTGGGTATGGATTTCCTCAGCAAGTACAGTGCTTCAGTGGACTGCAGTAGAAGAAAAGTGATCTTTAGTCCAGAAGGTGAACCATCCTTTGAATTTACAGGAGTGCCAAAGAGGAAGACTCAGAAATTTCTCTCTTCCCTCACAGCTCACCAGATGCTAGCTAAAGGGTGTGCTGGTTTTCTTGCATTCATTGTGAGTACAGAAGAAGAAGAAAGACCTAAGCAGGAGGAAGTTCGGGTAGTCTGTGAGTATCCGGAGGTATTTCCAGAAGAGCTACCTGGACTACCTCCCAACAGAGAAGTGGAGTTTGAGATTGAACTGTTTCCTGGTACCGGTCCAATTTCAAAAGCTCCATATCGCATGTCTCCAGCAGAGCTAAAAGAGTTACAAGAGCAACTTCAGGAGCTACTTGACAAGGGCTTCATTCGCCCTAGTCACTCACCATGGGGAGCTCCTGTGTTGTTTGTCAAAAAGAAGGATGGATCTATGCGAATGTGCATAGATTATAGAGCTTTGAATCAAGTGACCATCAAGAACAAGTATCCACTGCCCAGGATCGATGATTTATTTGATCAATTGAAAGGTGCAACAGTGTTCTCCAAGATAGATCTGCGCTCTGGGTACCATCAGTTGAAAGTGAAGGAGAGTGATATACCCAGAACAGCTTTCAGGACCAGATACGGACACTACGAATTCGTAGTCATGCCTTTTGGTGTGACTAATGCACCTGCAGTCTTCATGGACTTGATGAATAGAGTGTTCAGAGAATACCTTGACAAGTTTGTCATTGTGTTCATCGACGACATTCTAGTCTATTCCAGAACTTCAGAAGAGCATGACACGCACTTGAGAATAGTCCTGCAGACCCTTCAGCAAAAGCAGCTCTATGCTAAATTCTCAAAGTGTGAGTTCTGGTTGGAGCAGGTGACATTCCTAGGTCACATCGTTTCTAAAGAAGGCATTCAAGTGGATCCAGCCAAAGTAGAAGCGGTCAGCAATTGGAAGAGACCCAAGAATGCCAGGGAGATCAGAAGCTTCCTTGGTTTAGCTGGGTATTACAGGAAATTCGTGGAAGACTTTTCCCGAATAGCCTCTCCACTTACAGCCCTCACCAGGAAGAACAAGAAGTTTGAATGGTCAGACAAATGTGAGCAGAGTTTTCAAGAACTCAAGAAGAGACTGACCAGTGCTCCCATTCTGACTGTTCCAGAGAGTGACAAGAGTTTTGACATCTACAGTGATGCTTCCAAGATGGGCTTAGGAGCTGTACTCATGCAGGAAGGAAAAGTTATAGCTTATGCTTCCAGACAACTCAAAGACTACGAGAAGAACTATCCCACTCATGATCTTGAGCTGGCAGCTGTGGTCTTTGCACTGAAACTCTGGCGACATTACCTGTATGGAGTCCAGTGCAGAATCTTCACAGACCACCAGAGTCTTAAGTACTTCTTCACTCAGAAGGACTTAAACATGAGACAACGTAGATGGCTAGAGTTGGTCAAAGAATATGACTGTGAAATCCTCTACCACCCAGGTAAAGCTAATAAAGTGGCAGACGCACTAAGCAGAAAATCCAGTGCATCCCTGATGTCCCTGTCATCATTAGCCCTGCCACTACAAAAGGAGTTGTCAGATTACGGACTTGAAATTATTTATGGGCAATTCTCTGCATTGACCTTAGAGTCAACCCTACTCGAGGATATACAGAGAAAGCAAAGTGAAGATCCTGATATCCAAAAGATCAAGCAAGGGATACAGGAAGAAGGAAATTCAGAGTTTCGAGTATCAGACAGTGGAATTCTTTATTAGGGGAGTCGCCTTTGTATTCCCAATGATGAAGAGCTGAGAAAGAAAATTTTGGAAGAAGCTCATAGTACACCTTATTCCATGCATCCTGGTTCCACCAAGATGTATCAAGATCTGAAACAGAGATTCTGGTGGTCTGGACTCAAAAGAGATGTAGCTAAATATGTCAGTACCTGCCTGACATGCCAGAGAGTCAAAGCAGAACACCAGAGACCAGGAGGGATGCTACAACCTCTTTCTATACCAGAGTGGAAGTGGGAAGACATCTCTATGGACTTCATAACAGGTCTCCCAAGAACTACGAATGGATATGATGCAATATGGGTAATAGTGGATAGATTGACCAAGTCTGCCCATTTTCTAGCCATCAAGGTGTCTCACTCTATAGAGCAGTTGGCACATTTGTATGTTAAAGAGGTGATCAGACTTCACGGAGTTCCCAAATCTATTATTTCTGATAGAGATGGGCGCTTCACTTCACACTTTTGGGAGTGCGTTCAGAATGCACTAGGCACCAAACTCAAGTTCAGCACAGCCTTCCATCCTCAGACTGATGGACAGACAGAGCGAGTAATCAGATCCTAGAAGATATGCTCAGGGCTTGTGCACTAGATTTTAAAGGCAGTTGGTGTAAGTATCTATGCTTAGCTGAATTTGCCTACAACAACAACTATCAGGCCACCATCAAGATGGCTCCTTACGAGGCGTTGTATGGCAGGAAATGCAGATCACCCATTTGCTGGCAAGAAGTAGGTGAAAGGAGAGAAATGGAAGTAGAGCTGGGCATTCAGACAGAGCTGATAGAAGAAACCACTCAGGCTATTCAGAAAATCGGACAGAGGATTGAGACTGCCCAGAGTAGACAGAAAAGCTATGCTGACACACGCCGTAGGCCACTGGAATTTCAAGTAGGAGATTCAGCTTTTCTCAAAGTTGCTCCTATGAAGGGAGTGATGAGATTTGGCAAGAAGGGCAAATTAAGTCCTCGCTATGTAGGACCTTACCTGATTACAGACAGGATTGGGAAGGTAACTTACAAGCTGGAATTACCACAAGACATGTCAGCAATACACAATGTGTTTCATGTCTCCATGCTAAAGAAGTGCCTCCATGACCCTAGCCAAGTGATTGAGCCTCAGTCAGTGCAGATCCAAGAGGATCTTAGTTATGAGAGTAAACCTACACAGATAGTGGACAGTGCAGTCAAGAGACTAAGAAACAAAGAAGTACCACTAGTGAAGGTCGTCTGGCAGAACCAGAAGCACGAGGAAGTCACTTGGGAGCGGGAGGACAACATGAGACAGAAATATCCAGAACTATTCTAAGTTCGAGGACGAACTTTTTATAAGGTATGGGGAATTGTAACGACCCAATTTTTCCTATTTTGAGTTCTAAATATCCTTAAAAATATTTGAAAATGCTTTTAAAATATTCTAGAGATTTTTAGGAATTTTTAGAGTATTTTTATGCAATTTTTGGAGTTCGTTTGGTATTTTTATCAAGAGGAAGAAGTTTAAAAAAAAAAAGGAGAAGAAATATGTTGAAGCCAGGTTTTGAACCCACAACCTCGACTAAAGCCGAACCTCAGCAAAACCGGCCCAACCAGCTGAGCTACACGATTTTGTTAACCTTATATGGTGAGAACTAAGTTTATAGTACAGTTAATGATTAGGGAATAAATTGAGGAAAAATGCGCGGCTGAGGGATTGAAGCCGAGACCTTTGACTTGGTTAATACTCGGTTGACCAGCTGTACTAGCGAGTTTTTGTTAATTAAGGAAAGAACGGATTATATTTAAAGTATAGTTCGGTTTAAACCCTAGTATAAGAAAAGGAATTTAGGTTTCTTTTCGGAAAATCAAACATTTTCTCTCAAAATCTTCTCCTCTGCTCCTTGCGTGCGACGGCGCCGCTTCTGCCTGAGTGAAGGAAATACGAAGCCCTAGCTTCGTCTCCGGCGGCCGGCGAGGGCTTTTCCCTGTGAGATCTTCACACTCGCGAGACACCTTCATCGAGGAGAAGGTGTTGCCGCAAGGGATCACTGGAATCCTCACCTTTCCGTAAACCCTAAGGGTTTTCCTTCTCGGTTGTAAGTCCAAGCAAAATCCCGGTGAGTTGCTTCTCACCTGCAGTAGGAGTAGTTCCCTTCGATTGGTTTTCGAAAGAGTTTTGTCTTTGAAGATTTCTGCCGTGAATTGAGGATTTGGATTTCTACACGAGTTTTGTGTTTTGTACTACTTCTTCTGGGTAGTTTGGGATTCCAGATTAAGAACGTGAAGGATTAGGCAATTAACTTGAGATGGTATAAATTTGTTTATTGGTTTAGCATGAAGTTTGATTTGAGTAATGAAAAGGGCACAAGTAGTTTTCTTTTTAGGTTTGCTGTGCAGGTTGGTTTGTGCCAATTAGCCCTAGCTGTTTTTCAATTGGCACATTAGTTTAGACTTCCTTTTCTTGCTGCAATGGGCACGAACAGCCCTCATTGCCCAGTTTCGGTTGGTGCATATGAGGAACAGAAATGATGTATATAAATGTAGCATGTAGAACAAGTATGGTTTTGAGTTTACAGTAGCAATTCCCATTAGATTTATTGGATTGATCCCTCTTGTTAATAAAAGAGTATACCATTAGTTGTATGTGTAAGTTGACTCTCCATCTCGTATATCTAAGGTTATGGCTTTTCTTTAGTCACATATCAGTTATTTCACATGCACCTATTGACCAATTTCATTCATGCCCAACCAAGGAATTAGAGTATGATATGGCACATTCACAGTAGAAGCAACAGCAATTTAGTCAAGTAACTCCACCTTTAGGGAAAAGTCTTTAAGTATGACCACGCATCCCCAATAGCCTTTTGGTTAATGACTTAGAACTACATGAACAGATTTAGATTTCTAGTCCCCTTGCTATTAGAATAACATGAGCAGATTTCTAGTTCTTTATGTTATTAAATGTGCATGAGTAGCATTTCTTCAAAGTAATCAGTTTCTAATTTTCTTTTTTTTTATAGCATGCAGATTTTTAATAAGCAGATTTTCATAAGTATTGCTTGCAGATGTGATAAGTATTGCATGCAGAACTTCAATTTTATGACAGATTTTATTAAGCTTAATGTGCAGAATTTTATTAGCATAGTAGGCAGTTTTTTTTTGGTTTAAGCATTTCAAAGATAGAATTTGCTTAAACATTTTAGTTTCTCTTTAAAGAAGTATTCTGTTAGAAGTATTAACAAATATAAGAAAGATAAAGAAAAGAAAAAAAAATGTCAAGGCCTTAAGTAGATCCCAAAGTCAAGACTTTAGGAATTTTTGGCACACAAGGTGCTTATTAAAATGTCAAGACATTTATAGAAGAAGTAATTAAGATAATAAGTATTTTACTTTTAAAGGGCATGTACCGGACACAAGGTCCAAGGGATGGGCTCCAAGATGCCCCTAGGCACAAGGCCTAGAAGTTCCTTAGTAGTTTCGGGATTAGCTACCTCGACTCTTATTAAGGATGCGCGCAAAAAGTTGGTACAATGCCGGGCCCAAAAGAAGTTTATTATTATTTTGAAGTATTAAAGTATAAGTTTTGAAACAAATGAAACAAGCTTCAAATATGTATAGAATTAGAAAGTTTAGTTTCTTGTTATTTGAAGCATGCAGTAGTAGTTTTATTCGTTTCTTGCTATTAGATTATTCAGCATGTTTAGTTTTATTTGCTTTCAGCATGCTGTTATAGTTTTATTCTTATGAGCATGTTTAGCTTTACATGTTTAGTATGCTACTTTTATAGTTTCATTCTTATGAGCATGATTAGCTATACATGTTTAGTATTTCAGTTAGCATGATTCCTTTGCTATATATGAGCATGAGTAGTTTTATATGTTAGCATTCAGTTTTAGCATGTTTTTATTTATTTACATGCATATCGAGTTTTTGTGAGTAGATAGCGCTTACTAAGCTTTATGCTTATAGACTGCACTTCCTCCTACAGCTGATAAAGGAAAGGAAAAGATTTAGCAAGGAAGGCGACAAGGTGGTGGTGATGAAGGTGTGTGATGGCTGGACTATGGGGAGAATAAGAGTTTGCTAAGGAATTATTAAGACATTTCTGTTTAGAGTTCTTTAGTTTTCTTTTAATGCTATTATGAGTCAATATTGTATTTAAGTTTATTTCGCGTTTGTAGTTGGGTTCTATTGATGGAGTGATATTGATGTTTGCTATTGATAGGGTAGTTTCTTTCTTTTATTTGTGATATTATACTGCGTGGTTGTGAAGATATATGTTCCAGCCGCCTGTGGCTGAGTATATTATGCTTGTATTATGGGAAATGGTCACCGGTACAGGGGAGACTCTGCCGAAATTTTTCGGTAGGGTTTTCCTAGAAATTTTTAATAAACCGGTTAAGTAGAGTAGTAGATAAGTAACGGTCACTCTTAGAGAGTAGTAGTAGTAGTAAGAAGGGTGGTCGTTACAAAATCACTTGGGAGCGGGAGGACAGTATGAGACAGAAGTATCCGGAATTGTTCTAAGTTCGAGGACGAACTTTTTATAAGGTATGGGGAATTGTAACGACCCAATTTTCCCTATTTCAAGTTCTAAAGGTCCATAAAAATATTTGGAAATACTTTTAAAATATTCTAGAGATTTTTAGGAATTTTTAGAGTATTTTTACGTAATTTTTGGAGGTCGTTTAGTAGGGTTAAAAAAAGAAAGAAGTTTTAAAAAAAAAAAAGTTGTAGAAGCTAGGTTTCGAACCCAGCTCCTCGGACCAAGCACAACCGGCCTGACCAATCGAGCTAAGCTCGTTTTGTTAACTAAATATGGGAATAAATTTATTTAAGGTATAGTTTCGATTTAAACCCTAGTATAAGAAAAGGAATTTAGGTTTCTTTTCGGAAAATCAAACAACTTCTCTCAAAATTCTTCTGTTTCACGCGACGGCGCTCCTCTCGGGCAGAAACGCAGCGGCGGCTAGGGTTGGTTTTCCGGTGGCCGGCGAGCTCCCTTCTCCGCGGATTCTTCACAAGTTCGAGTTACTCTCGGCAAGGAGAGCGCGCGGGCACAAAGAAGAGCCGAAACAGCCACATCTCCGAAGCCCTAGAGGTCGTCTCCGTCGGTTGTAAGTCCAAGAACGCTCGGTGAGTTGCTTCTCACCTACAGTAGGAGTAGTTCCGCGAGCTTTGATTCTTCTTTGTTTGCTTCCGGGATTTGTAGTTTGATTTTGGTAGATTCATTCGGACTGGGTGATTTTGTTTCACTGAGTTGTTGTAGGAGTGGTTTCGGATTTATGTTAGTTCTTGTGTTGATTTCGGAGCATGTTTCATGGAGCTTTTGTTGTTTTTGCTTGCTGCCGTGATCCTTAAAGAAAGAAAGGGAAGGGTTAGTTCAGTTCAAGCGGGTGGATTAGAATTCCTTCCAAGCCTTGTAATTAGTATTGTATATTCAGAACTCTGAAGCTAATGCAAAATTTTATATCCATGTGGATAAGCTAGTTGGAGCTCTTGACCATGACAGGGATGCCTTTCTAATATACTAACCTTCCATCATCTTGATATCATTGACCTTCTGATCTTATTGTAGAACTGATATTATTGATCAAGATGAGGAATTAACTACAATTTCTATAACAAATGAAAGAAGTATTGAAAATATTATATTGTTTGATTGATATATGCTAAACTTGGTCACTGATTATACCAATAACTAATTTAGTTGATTCTTGATTTGTTCTTCCTAAACTATGAATTAAGATGACTGATAAGTTAGATGTAATTTCCTTTGCTGCCATACCAAGCTTTGCATAGGTTTAAAACTTCAGCAGATTCTAGTTTCGGTCTTTTGTTGTTTTAGGCAGTAAGCATGAAGAACATATTTGAATCTAGGTTATCAATGATAATTCTCTTTTGTTGGTTAATTTCCTTTTTGCTACCTTAGCTTGGTTAATCTACCTTTGCTATCATGAGTTTGTTAAAGAAGAGGAGAAGGAATTTGAATGGGTTTAGCATGTTGTTTAGATATTTCCTATGTTGTTTAGATTATACTCTTGCTGTTTAATTTTCGTTTGCTGATAGTAAAGCATGAGCAATTTCCCATTTGCTAATAATTAAGCATGATCAGTTCCCTTTGCCATTAGATGTGCACGGTGATACTTTCTAGTCTCTTTTGCTATTAGAATATCTTGAGCATGCGATTATTAGTTTCTTTGCTATTACATAAGCATGAGTTTCTATCTTTAAGAACTATAAGCAAGAAAGACTAAGGTTTAGACTTGATTTCAATTCCAGAATATTGAATATCAAAAGCGCACACAAGGTGTTTGCTTAAATGCCAAGTAAGGGCAAGTATAAAGAAGTTATAGTTAAAAAGAAAGTATTTTACTTTTAAAGGGCATGTACCGGACACAAGGTCCAAGGGATGGGCTCCAAGATATCCCTAGGCACAAGGCCTAGAAGTATCTTAGTAGTTTCGGGATTAGCTACCTCGATTCTTATTAAGAATGCGCGCTAAGTGGTACAATGCCGGGCCCAAAAGAAGTTTATTATTATTTTGAACTATTAAAGTATAAGTTTTGAAACAAATGAAACAAGTTTCAAATATGTTTAGAATTAGAAAGTTTAGTTTCTTGTTATTTGAAGCATGCAGTAGTAGTTTTATTTGTTTCTTGCTATTAGATTTTTCAGCATGTTTAGTTTTATTTGCTTTCAGCATGCTGTTATAGTTTTATTCTTATGAGCCTGTTTAGCTTTACATGTTTAGTAGTTTTACATGTTTAGTAGCTTTACATGTTTAGTATGCTTCTTTTATTGGTTTATGAGCATGATGAGCTACACATGTTTAGTATTTCAGTTAGCATGATTCCTTTGCTATATATGAGCATGAGTAGTTTTATATGTTAGCATTCAGTTTTAGCATGTTTTTATTTATATACATGCATATCGAGTTTTTGTGAGTAGATAGCGCTCACTAAGCTTTATGCTTATAGACTGCACTTCCTCCTACTGCAGATAAAGGAAAGGAAAAGATTTAGCAAGGAAGGCGACAAGGTGATGGTGATGAAGGTGTGTGATGGCTGGACTATGGGGAGATTAAGAGTTTGCTAAGGAATTATTAAGACATTTCTGTTTAGAGTTCTTTAGTTTTCTTTTAATGCTATTATGAATCAATATTGTATTTAAGTTTATTCCGCGTTTGTAGTTTGGGTTCTATTGATGGAGTGATATTGATGTTTGCTATTGATAGGGTAGTTTCTTTCTTTTATTTGTGATATTATACTGCGTGGTTGTGAAGATATATGTTCCAGCCGCCTGTGACTGAGTATATTATGCTTGTATTATGAGAAATGGTCACCGGTACAGGGGAGATTCTGCCGAAATTTTTCGGTAGGGTTTTCCTAGAGATTTTTAATAAACCGGTTAAGTAGAGTAGTAGATAAGTAACGGTCACTCTTAGAGAGTAGTAGTAGTAGTAAGAAGGGTGGTCGTTACATTTTATGCATGCTTTAAATTTTAATGTGTTGTATCTTCAAAATTATTTAAACAAATTATTTAAATACCTATTGCTTGTATTTCGAATTATAAATTTTTTCTATGCTATCTAATGATTTAAAATACAAACCAATTTTTTTTAAATTTTTTTTATTAAAATATTTTCTATGATTTATTTTACAAAAAATGGTATTTTGAAAATTAAAAATACTTTGTAGACTTATTTTTGATAACTTTTATTTTTTATGATAAAATGTAATGTTTTCTATCATAATAAAATTTTTTGATATTTTTTGAATTTTATATGAATTAGTATGAATTATTTTCTAAAAAACTAATTTTTAATTTTAAAAATATTGGAAAATAGAAATTTGAGAACTTCAATTTTTCTAGTATTCGACATTCTATTTTACATATCTAGAAAATTTTAGAAGAATTTTTAGAGTTAAAAAATATTTTTAATATCTATCTTCGAAAATTTGATTGTTCTGAACCATATATTCTGAAATCCTAAAAGAATCTCAAATCAAACTCGGATCCTTTGAATCCCAACCAAATCCACATCTATTTGGAAAAATAGAACCACGTTGAATTGTATACACATAGTTCAAATCTGACCGGCATTAACACCTGGAACACGATCGTGATACGGAAACAAATCTGAAACTAACTCAAACCAACAATCCTGTAGAAGCAATACAAGGAACACAATTCGGATTCAAAAACTTCTCAAATCTATTCAATAGAAATCAAACCGTTATACCAAAACAAAGCTACAACAGAAACCTACCACAACTTCCAGTCAAAACAGATCATTCACAGTGGCAACAAATTTGAATTCAAGCAAGTTCTCCAGCAACCTAGCAAACCCGAGCATTAAACTTACTATCCTTTCAAATTCCCGAACCCAACATGAAGCACACATTCGTTTCAAGACCAGATCCGACATCCAGCAATAGCAAAAGAAAGGAGACGCAACGAGAACTCAACTCAACACTTCAAAGTCAAACTTCGCAGAGGGCACGAACTCAGCCGAAGACATCACGAACAATCTCACTCAAAGCTAGAACTCTATGAAAAACTCACTTCAATTCTCATTACACCAGCTAACATTTCTGTTAGGATTTTTAACAAACAGATTGCGTACAGAAACTCGACGCTTAAATCCTCACGGAAAAAAAATCAAAACCAAGCCCTTACAAGGACAGAAACGATTCCCACAGAACCACAGGGAAGCCTTCCGAAGAGCGTCGAGCTCCTTCTATACAGAATGCACTAGCTAAATTCCGGAATCAAACCAGACAAGCAAGAACAAATTCCAAAACCAAACCAAAAACACGAAGCCAACATGAATCCGAAGCTACTCTACTGCAGGTGAGGAAGCTCTTACCACGGTTTCTTGGACTCACAGCCGAAAAGAGGCAGCTAGGGCTTCGGGAAAAACTTGAGCTGTTGACCTCTCCTTGCGCCCACTTGCTCTTCTCGACGAGGGGATCACGAAGGTGTAGATGGCTCTCGGAGAACCCCCTCGACCGGCCACCGGAGTGATGCCCTAAATCCCCTTCGTTTAAGCCCGAGAGAAAAAAAAATGTCGACGCCGTCGCGAGCGAGGAAAGGGGAGAAGGAGAGAAAGAATTCGGGAGTTAGGGTTAATACCTAAGTTCCCCTTTTTATAACTAGGTGTTCTGTTAACTTGTTAAATAATTTTGCTACCTATTCTAAACAGAACCGGCCGCGTGAACACTTGGTCGGCCGCGTGAACACTTGGTCAGCCGTTCATGGGTTAAGGCTTGGCTCGTGGGTTCGAATCTCGGCTGCAATCATTTTCTTCCTATTATTTCCCCTTATTAGCTTCTACTACTTAAATACATTTCTCTCTTCTTTTAATCAGCAATGACTGCTTGCACACTTGGTTAGCCGGACTCGCTTAAAGCTTGATTCGGCCGGAGGTCTCGGGTTCGAAACTCGGCTTGGACATTTTTTTGTCGAAACTTCTTTCGTTTAGTAAAAATACCAAACGACCTCCAAAAATTGCATAAAAATACTCTAAAAATCTCTAGAATTTTTCTAAAGTATTTCTAAATATTTTTAAGAACTTTTAGAACTCCTAATGAGGAAAATGTGTTGTTACATCATCTTGCCTTTATGGTAAGAAATGAAGAATCGGAGTCCGAGGAACAGTACGAGTCTAAATCTGAGTTCAAGAGAAGCTACGAATTCGTATCCATTTTTGAAGGCCATGATATGGTAAAATTTTATTCCTAGTTAAATTTATTTAAAGTTATAAAATGCTTGTTTAAAAAGTTAACCAAGTTAGAGGAACAAAATAACTTACTACTTAAGGAAATAGATCACTATAAGGAGCAAGTTAGCTTGAGTCACTCGGCTAACCAAATTCAAGTTGGAACTTTAACTCAAGTTGCAAAACTTGATAAAGAAAATTCTAACTTGAAAGATTAAGAGGAGCAACTTAAGAAAATGTTGAAAAAGTTTGATATAGGATTCAAGTGTCTAAACATGGTATTTGGATCGCAACGAGATGTGTACAATAGATCTGGACTCAGGTATAAACTAAACACAACCAACAAATCATATCTATCTTTACTTAGTCAAAACATAAAAAAAAAGTCCAAGCATGGGCACCTAAATCATGTTTAACTAAACAAGTTGAACTGGATCAATATTTAGTTCCCAAGAGTCAAATATATCTCTTAGATAGACCATATATAAGCTATGACTCAGGGAGAGCAAATAGAAAAATTATTCACCCTACCTGATTGATTACATGCTTTGACTTAGATTTATTTTTCTGCTTAGATTAGGATGGTTAGAAATAAAAAGGGTTTACCAAACCCTAATAACATAGCATCAAAATGGATTGGGATGATAGTACGTCAAGGAAATGTTGTCGAAGGCATGTATATGCTAAATCATATATGTTCTACCTAGTACACTAGACTTATTGGATCTGATCAAATTTACCTCAGCCAAACATGAGCTAGTTATACCAAAACCTAGTATTAAGTTCTTTGGGAGTGTCATTTTTAAAAAGTTATTTTAGATGTGGTTACTCTAATAATGTTCGATGTGACTCATGATGGTCTAGAGACTTACCCTATAAATTCCTTCTTGATGAATATGAATCAAACAACCTTTTCAAAAATTCTTAATAATTCAAACTAATTAAGAAAATAAAATAATAAAACCAACAATTAAATCTCAATAAATTAATAAGTTATCTACTATAATAAATTAATAAAAAACTAAACTTAAAATTATTAAAATTTAAACAAAATTTTGTTAACTGAGCCCTAAAACAAGATACTAAATTAATATTAATAATTTAGAATTAACCTTAATTACTTAGTTTCTAAAATAATAAATCAATTACTTTAATATTTACCTAATTATTAAATTAATTAATCAATAACTTTAATTAAATTTTAATTAATTAATAAATTACTTTAATTAATCATAATTAAAATTAATTTACTCAATCAAAACTTAAACAATTCGCAATTAACTGTTGGATCATGATCGTTCGATAGAAGGGGGGTGAATATCGATTATAAAAATTTCGAAAAAAATAAGTGCAGCGAAAAAGACAAAGTCAGAACAATGCTAACACAAGAACCAATTTTACTTGCACTACAACAAAAACCCTCATAGACATTGATTTTCTATCGGTGTCTATTACATTTTCGACCGATGTCTGTGAGATCTCGGAAAAATTTAATAAATAAGGTTATTTGGGAAATAGCCTTATAGAATTTTTTCGGAATTTTTAGAAATTTTCTAGAAATTTTTCTGAGCTCGTAAGACGGGTTTTGAAGGGATCAATTTCGGGTTCGGATAAAGCCTGTTTTAGATACTCGTTTAAGTGAGGAAAAGTTTTTAATTATTAGTTCTTTTCCTTTATTATTTCTCCCCAACCCAAATACCGAACTCGTGCTCTTTTCTCCCCCAAATCGTCGATCCACTCCTCTTCCCCGACTCTCTTCCCCGACCCTTTTCTTTCTCTTCTCTGTGCTCTCCCTCTCTCTCGGATCACTCGATGCCGAGGCCGAAGGAGACTCGTCACCGGAGCTCGACGGGGCCGAGGAGCTAGATCTGATTGGGGGGTTCTGTCCCGTGAGTTCTGCGGCTGAGCGTCAACGGCGAGGTGGCTAGGGCACGGTGAGGAGCAAGATTCGCCGACTCCCAACCGATCGACCTCCGTTCTTCTCTCCTCGCGCTGTTCATAGTGCGATTCACCTCTTCACTGGTCGGATCTGGATCGAGCCGTGCCACCCGATCGCCGGTGTGAAAGGGGCAGTTAGGGCTATGAAGGTAAGCGACTAAATCCTTCCCTTGATTTGTCTTCCGACTTGTGCCCTAGCACAGTCGCTGGTTCCTTCTTGTCTCTTTCTGGTTGTTGTCGATCTTGGAGGTTAGGGCTCTATTTTGGTGTTGATCTTCCTTGTTGGATTCGTGATCGTCTTCCAGTTCTGGGCTAAGAGAAAGTATCGAATTTCTGTGGATTGTCCTTGTGGCCGATCATTGCGTTCTCCTTTGTGATCCGATTGAATCCATTGAGGTGAGGTTCTGTTCTATTCTGTGGTGTTGATTCTTGATCGCTTTGAGATGTTTATTGCATCAGATCAGTAGGAAGGATTGAATCCAGTGAGGACCTATTCTGTGGATTTCAATTTGAGTGTTGTGGATTGCTCTTTGATCCAGCAACATCTTATTTCAACAGCAACTTGAGCAAAGCAGTGAGGTTCTGTTGGTGTGGTGTTGGAAGTGTGATCGTGAGGTGATTCCTAACAGCAACCTTTGATCCAACAGTCAATAGGTGCTGTGAATCGAGGTATGTGAAGGGATGTTGATACTTGATGTAAATGCATGGAATTGGGTTTATGTGTAGGTTTGATTAGAGGTTGTAGTAGATGTTGATTGTATCTAATCTAATGGATGATTAGGGGTTAGGCAACTAACCCTAATTAATTGTTAGATTAGTTTAGGAAGGATAATGGTGACGTGATTAGGGTTTTGCCCTAATTTGTTATTAGGGATTTTATTTAGCTATTCTTTTTGATTTAGCTAAATAAAATATATATATTGTTTGACACAGGACTCTGATTCGAGACAGGCATCTCGACGTTGGATTTGGCGTGATACTACCTGCTATTTGAGGCGGGTATCCTTTGACTTATCTTTTGATACTATCTTATGATATGTATAGTTTATATATAATTACTAGTAGTAGATGGTAGATTTATCTCTTACCTGATCTTAGCTTAGTTGATACCTATCACATGCTTCTTCTATTAGTTGTTGTACTTTAGAATTGGATGATTTTTACCTTTTGCTATGTTTATGTATGTTATGGAGATGGATAGATACATTTAGTGTTATTTTCCACTGGATCAGTTGCTGTAGATACTTGTTATATGTTGTTGGATCTATGCTGCTTATATCATGGTTATAGTTATATGTGTTTACTTTTTGGCACGCACATATATGGAGGAGGCTTTGTTCAGGTATGTCATATTGTAGCCGCATGCACCATATCGCATGATTGCATGCTGGGCGATTGACGACTCCATTATTGCTGAGCTCGTCGGCCGGCTACATGGGCCTGCACATAGCGTGTCCACTCATGGGTAGTGGCACAGCACTAGGGTGTGTATGGTAGTTAGCTCTGTAGTGCTCCGCTGGTCCGCTCATGGGTAGTGTGACTGCAGCGTGGTAGCAGGCAGGGATCCCTCCCCGTCATCGCGTACCGGGAGATGAGAGCATTGCGCTCCCTCACTATGTTTGAGGTAGGAGGATAGGTGTACTCCGACAGCATCCCGTCCACTCGGTCACTCTTCAGGGGTAGTGATGGCAGAGTGCACGGTGTCACAGCCCTACCCACTCGGTCTCACCATTGTGTGTGAGATGGCTGACTGGCTGACAGGGGTGACCATGTCATATTGCATCATATGCACAGATTACATTTATTGTGATTGTTGCATATTGGATGGTGCACTTGGGTGACTGCATATGATTGACATGCATATAGGATACATGCGTATTTGCTCTGACTATCTTTATCTGTGTATGTCCACAGTCATTTGCCCAAGCCTCGCAGGTGAGTACAGTTTATTTCGATTATGCATTTTCTTATTTTTCTTGCTATAGACTGTACTTTATGCCTATTGCTGGTTATTACAGTTTATTTCCGCTATGCATATCTGTTATACTGTTAGGAGACTGTACCGTAGGTTGTACTGTTAGGAAACTATACTGTAGGCCCTATGGTTTAGTGTACTGTTCCATAGGATGTTACTGGTGGTTATATGTTGCTGTACATATCTATTGGACTACCTGCTGAGTACTTTGAACTCATCCCGTTGTTACTATTTTTCAGATTGAGGCCGTCGGGAGATATTCCAGTCGCTAGCCCCATTATTGCGAGGATTTTCTTTGTCGGATTGTATTTTGCTTTTGCATCTTATATACTAGTATTGTGGGTTTGTATTGTGGACATTGAACATTCGGGTTTGCTACTTTTGTTTTCCGCTGCAGATTTTCTCATTACTTCGTGGATTTGTTTTCTTCGTTGTAGTGGAGTAGGATGGTTGCATATATCTTCGAGAATTCTATATCTTTTCTTCCTTATTAAACTGCGTGGATTGATTATATGTTGAACTGTGTCGAATGTTGATATAAACTGCGTGGTTTGTTTCTTATTTGTATTGTATTGTTCCGGCCGTGTGTGGCCGAGGTATAAATATATGTATTCTGGATTCATATTGTCACCCGTACAGGGGAGACGCTGCCGAAATTTCTTCAGACAGTGACTACCTGGGGCGTGACAATGTCTATGAAGGCGATGTAAAAGGTCTGTCATTTTAGACATCGGGTTAAAACCGGTGTAGTATCAGTTAACGACACCGATTTTCGAATCGATTATTAACCGGTGTAGTATCACTTAACGACACCGTTTCATCAACGGCATAAAACCGATGTAATATTATATGGTAATAACACCAGTTTTGGCAGCGGTATACGACCGATGTAATATTAGTTAATGACACCGGTTTTGCAGCGGTGGAAAACCGATGTAATATCAGTATTTTTTACCAACACAAATTTGATTTCCGAAACAGTGAAAAATCGACAGTACCCAAGAAAATACACAAATATTCACAAATTACACAAATATTCTTCATTCAACAGTATCCATAAAATACACAAATATTCACAAATTACATAAATATTCTTCTTACAACAGTATCCATAAAATACACAAACATTCTTTTTACATCAAAAGCTAATAGATATCAAAATCAAGGTAGAACATTCTTTTAACAACACATCAAGGTAGAACATCGTGAGTCAAAAATCAAACTGAGGCTACATTAAATTATGAGAATCAGAATCTGTTCAACTTGCTATACTGCTCCATTCTTCTTGCACCTTTCATTTCCCTAATCTCACCACTTTTCACCTTCAAATGCCTAGTTTTCTGAGTTAAAACATCCACTATTTTAATTTGTCAAACAAAAGTATCATTTGGTCTACTTAACTACAGCAAAGAACAAAAATAGAAGAATTATACATGCTGCAGAAGTCCTAGAATATCACCATCAGAAAGAAATTGACATGGGACAATATACGCAATTTACATTCCATGCAAATGCATGCATCATCCAAAGTTTTCAAAAATCAAATACGTTTCCTACTCAAATGTAATCTAGCATGCATTCAGCCCACTCGAACCACACTTCATCAATTTCAACTCTGGAGTACTTGAGATTTGTAAACTGTAAAAACACATAAATAATATATTAGTAAACCAAGACCAAAAATCATACTTGGAAAAGTAGTAAGAGCACCAGGTAACAAGATGACTAATTTGAATGCTTAAAAAAAGACACATTCATCATTTATCTCAACCACATCATATAGTAATAGACCTATCATTCCTGGGAACTTAATATATTCCAAACCAGAAATTATTGCAACAAAGTTATCTCATAGTTACAATTTAATTAATCAGTACTTGATGGAGGTTCAATCTTTTCATATTCAGAATATCATTCAAACGCCCTGGTGTAGCAACAATGATTGAACACTGCGTTCAAAAATTAATCAGTACTTTAGAGCCTTCAAAAATTCCCACTGCGTTCTTCACAGACTCAACATCAATGTCTATTAGCTTTCCTGTGCTTGATGCAATGATTGAACACCTCTTTTCTCGGACATTAGGAACAAAGGTGTTTGCTTTTTCTTCAGAAGAAAACAATGCAATACTGAAAAAAAAAACATCTCAACTATCACAAACAAAAGAATGATATGTTTGTTATTAACCACTTACGAATCAAATAAAGTTGAGCTAGAATATTGAGGGTGATGGGAATTTAGATAAAGACTTTTTTTTTACTGTACAAGGTTTATTAGTAAAGAGATTATTTTGCTGATCTCTTTCATCCTATATCTTTTCCAATCCATCATGGTATCTTACTGGACATAAACTTCAAACGATGCCTAACAAAATATCAAAAATAGTACCAGAGCCAAAATTCTCAAACACATCAATCCTCTTCTTCCTTTGGTTTATCTTACGTCAAACATTTTCGTATATTTCCTTTACGGCACCCTCTTCTTCCCTAGTACTTTCTATACCAAACACATCAACCCTCCCATGGAGCCTCTATATAAAACAATGCCTATGCGCTATAACTCATGATATATGTCATGCAAACTTTATATGCATTCAGTATCATCAGTTTATGGAGGTATTAAGGAAAGATTAAAGTGATTGTTGTCTAATTCATAACCAATTCTACCTTGATCCTTTCCAGCTTGATGTATTACCATATTAAAATTCCTAATTGCTTTCGCATGATGTGATTTTTCTCCATTCTTGTCCATTATTTTTATGTAACTGCTAAAGTATTGCTTGTGTTAACTATGAACTCTAAACAATGCTGAACAAATCATCAAGAATATTTTTGTTTCAACAAGTTCTCACAAAATTGTGTATAATTGATCTAAATAGTTAGCAAATGCAATTTTGTGATTGTTTTTTCAAAAAGATATATAAAGGAAGCCCTTGAGCCTCCATCCCCCAATAACTTATAATTGTTGTAAGACATTGACATTGTTGTACTACAATTTCAAAGTGTGTTGTATCCCAAAGGTTCAACTAACTGGGGCTCTGACAATATTAATCTTAACTCACCAAGAATTCATGATGTTAAACTAATCATGTCTGGCCAGTTGCTAAGACAAAAATAAAGCACTGACCTGTAACACATTTAACCAATATGTAAGGCACACACCGTGTAATGTTGTCCCAAGAAAGTTCCAAGCACTCCATGCCACTGGGTTTTGTGGCATGAAACTTTTGTCATGATGAAGATAAATGTCACTGTGCATTGAGAAATCGAAGACTCCAATCAGTCGAGAGGGTGAGAAAACTAAAATTTTGCAAGGACGTGTATGTGATTGAGTTTGAGCAAGAAGGAATGTGCAGTTCCCCTCAAGTTTGCACTTAGCTAACATTTTTATCTGAGAAGACCATATATCTACAAATTCCGAGCAAAAATTTGTGTGCAAGATGATTGATCACTAAATCCTAAGGAGATATGAATGCCAGTCTTATTTCTCAGTAATAAATTAAAGATGGAATTAAATAGAATTCTCGATGTCAAAAGGATAAGAAGTTGTATTGTAATATATGAGTTTTATTTTGTGATTTAAAGTTCCTTTAGTTCCTTAAAAAAAATTTTGAATCAGTATTGCTTGTTGGGCTATTTTTGGAAGAAAGAACTGGAGGTGAGAAAAGGTATGTCGTTTGTTCGAAAACATATCACCGAACACTGTGAGAAAATTAAGATCTCAGGGCACCATTTGAAAAAAAAATCACCTAGATTCGAAGCTATCAGTTGTCCTATAACTAAGATCCTAGACATTCAGCTAATAGTTATCACATGAACACCCAATTCTTAAAATTCATGGGCTTTTATGATTCGAATGGATTTCTTGCACTTCTCAAAAAAAAAAATATGTGCATATATATCATCATACCTATATACATATTGAAAAGCACCAAGTATCCTTGCTTCCTCAGATGTTGCTTGCTCTCCCAATAACTTTAAAGCATCCGGCGCATGAGTGCTAATTATGCATCCATCATATATATCTTTGGAACAATCTTCTCCTACCACACAGCATCTTGCCAAAAAGGCATTTTCAGGAACTTACTAAAATGTGCACCAGAAATTCAACTTGCATAATGAGTTATTATAGTTTCCCAAAAAGAAAAAGAGAAAAAAAAACATGATCTGCTCATTGTGTTCTAATAGTACATTAAGATTTTGTTCCAAGGCAATGTTAAACCTTTAAGTTTATCGATATAAATATCAATGATCATTGATTAGGTAACTGAAAGTTGTTTACCTGCATCAGTACTAAAAACTGATTCCACAGCACACCTTGTTCTAATAGTACATGATCTGCTCTCCAATTCTTCTCTTATCTACTTATAATAAGCATCAACTTTGAGTCAAAAGTTTACAAAGAATGAGTTCAAACACTCAGGGAGAGGCAATACCTTGTCGACGTAGCATTGTGAACGTGACTTGACAGTGAGCCATTGTGGACGGCCGAATAGCTGAAATGTGAATGGAAGCATTAGAGAGATCATAATAAGGGAGAAGGGAAATGGAGAAACAAGGATGCTAAGTTGAATAAGCTCTAGCAAACAACAAAACTTTGACAACACAGAAGATACATCACTAAGCATGTAACATGCAACTTATACAGTTACAAAGCACCAAAAATAGTCTGTTCAAATAAAGTGCTAAATAAGAATAATGAAAATGTGGCAATGCATTACTTCATAATTAACAACGGCAAGAGTCACAAAAGGATATTGACCTGAAGAAGGTGGCTCACTGTCTCATAATTAACTTATAACTCATCATGAATTCTTTAACTTTGTCTCCCTAACCATTCCTCCATTTCATCATACCTGAAACACCACAAGTATCACAAATGAACAATCCACAACAACAAAAGATTTTTTTGTTTGTTTGTTTAGAATTGAGGCATCAATGGTGGTTGCCTCACATGTGGTATCCACGTTCGGAGAGGTTCATGGTTTGAGAAGTGAAGGTCTCTATGAGCAGCAGGCCTGCGCTTGCTGCATTGACATTAGGGTACACGTAGCTTACTTTGTCCCGAGCAGATGTCATGAACAGGAATGCCGCATGGCCAAGTCCAGCAAGCTTGGTCGACAAGATCAAATCATAGTATCGATTCTATCAACAAATTCGTAAAAACTAGTGAGATTTCTGCTGTCATTCCATTTCAAGGATCATGTTTTTTTCCCCCTTTCATTTGTACCTTTAACAGACCGATCATGTTGACGTACTCCGTCGGCTCCGGGAAATCTTCGTCGGGGTCATACACATTCGCCCACCTCACATTCTTGTTCACCTCGTACACCTGCTTCCCCCTGGGCAAGGCAACGACATCGATCTGCAGGCCGGGGTACCTATCCTTGATAAGCTGGATCACGGGGAAGAAGAGGAGGTTCTCGTAGACTCCGCCGGAGATGACGCAACAGCAGAGGCACATGTCACCGCGGACCTTGGAGGCGAGTGAGGCGAGCTCGACGTTGAATCCCATGGGAAACTTGAGGAAGCCGTAGGGGTTGGAGGGGTTGTCGGGAGGGTGAGGGTCCTCCTCCTGCTTTCCGTCAGCGAAGAGGGATCTGTACTCGATGTCGGGGTCCTCTTCGCAGTTGAAGGGGTCGAGCCAAGGGTTCTTCTTCTTCTTCACGGCGGTGGCAACGAATCGGAGCCGTCCTCACTGAGGATGGTATGCCGAGGAAGAGGATAGGGCATGGGTGTGGATTGGGGAAGGGAATGCGTGGGAGATGGGGAAGGAAAAGCTATAGGAATGCGAAGAATGTCTCCTCTTCTCACCCAAAGGGAGGAGTTGGAGGAGATGCGGTGTGGTTGGATGGAGAAGGAAGGGGCGTCGATCTAGGAAGGGGAAGAGGGAGATGAGGTTGAGAGAGATGGTCAGGTTTAGGTTTAGGTTTAGGCTGAGAGAGATGGTCGGAGGAAGGGGCGTGATATAGGTTTAGGTTTGGAGGGAACTTTGTGAAGTGTTGCAAATTTTGGCTAGTGGGAAAATTAAAATATTTTATTTTGGTTCATTAACACCGGGTTTTAAAAATCGCTGTTAAAATCGGTGTCTATTAACGAAAAAAAGGCGCTCATAGACATCGCCTAAAAAACCGATGTCTATGAGCGAAAATCTGCGCTCATAAACACCAGTTTTTGGAAAAAATCGGTGTAAAATACTCAAAGACATCGGTTTTTTCTTAAAACCGTTGTTGTTCCACCGATGTCTACGAGGGTTTTTATTGTAGTGTTGGTTCGGAGCCTTTGGCGACTCCTACTCCAAGACACGCGCACAAGGGTATTTTCGTTGGGCAATCCACTAGCAATTTGAATATTCGATTACAAATAGTTAAGTACAGGAATGCTAGAAAAGTAAATACCGACAATGAAAAGAAATGGAGTAGAGAAAGAAAACTCGTCGGAGATCGCGGCGTTGCAGGAGCACAAGAGAGCAGTTCTTCAGTTCTGAGTTGTTGTGTTTGAGCTCCACCTTTGACCCTCCTTATATAGGAGGCTCGGGGCACCCCGGATCCCTTCCGAGCACCCTGGTGTGACGTGGTAGTCCCAACCAGCGAGCTCCATGTGTCAACGCTGCGTCCTAGATAATATTTGCCTCCGGGCACCCAGATCCCTTCCAGGCGCTCGGACCTCCTTTCTCCAGAAAGTCTTTCTCCTGCAAGACAAGGTTAGTTCGAGGCAAATATATAATGTGTAACCTGCAAAACAAAATGTTAGCACAGTTTATAAGTTCAACATAAGGAGTATGAATTAGATTCCGTCTTTCCGAGACCGGAATCTAGTCACGATCTCAACTTAGATATCTGAAATGGATCTAAGCCGGATCGACGCCTAATGTTACCTTCTAGGGAACGCGCCCTCACAGTCACTCCCTTCCAGTGACTTACCTTTACTCACCTGCCAGACATCCGGTCAGCCCTTCGACCCGTCTGGACTTCTCTCCAGCTATCTGGTCAGCCTGTCGACTTAGCTGAACTTCGTGCCAAGCGTCCGGTCAGCCCGTCGACCCGCTTGGACTTCGTGCAAAATGTCCGGTCAGCCCGTCGACTCATTAGGACTTCGTGTTAAGCGTCCGTTCAGCCCGTCAACCCGCTTGGACTTCGTGCCAGATATCCGGTCAGCCCGTCAACCTGTCTGGACTTCGCCAGCACACTCGGTCAGAGTGTTAGATAATGACAAACCTAACTTAACCTAATTTGTCATTCATCAAAACTTGAGTTAGACCGTTAGTGCTAACTGCACCAACAATCTCCCCCTTTTTGATGGAATGACAACCTGGTTAAGTTAGTGAAATAGATATGCAAAAACCAAGCATGATTTTTAAGATTTAAGTTAGTTTTTAATTTTTAAATTTGACATTTTGTTGCTCTAACTTAGCCTCACCATCTATCCCTCCCCCTTTGGCATTCATCAAATAAGGGCATAATTCAAGTAAGCAACAATATAGAGTAACAAAAGAAATTATAAGAAATGATGTCAAGTCAACTTGGGGGAGTTTCAAATTTCACCATATAGTAACTTAGTATATTTTGAGTGATTTTTTAAAGATAATTTTTGTAAAATTAGATGAATTTGCCAACTCAAAGAGAAAGTTTTTAAAAACTAATATTCAAATATAAGTTTAGGGAAGTTAAACATAAATGTTTAAGTTTCAAATTTCAAGAAATTAAATTTTCAAGCATGAGTTTTTAAAACAAAAGTTTCAAGACTAAAAAAAACTTTTCAAAACTAATTAAAATGGAGTTTTCAATTTTCAAAATTTTAGTTTATAAGATCCAATTTAAGCCCTTAGTTTGTAAAAGCTATTTTTTTAAAAATAGAGTTATAAAAAAAATCCAAACATAAGTTTAAAAAATTTCAACACTAAGTTTGAAAAATCTACTTTTCAAAACTGATAAGATTTTTCAACATTAAGTTTGTAAAAGCTTCAATTTCCAAAACCTTGGTTTATAAAATTCAATCTCAAAACTGAAAAAAAAAATTGAGAAATGACATTATTTTTAAAGTGGAGAAAATAATTTTGGTGCTAATTGTGAAAGTAGGTTGATTTAATCCTCCCCCTAAACCTGACATTCAAAATAGTTGTCTAACCAATTAGGTACTTAATGACTATCAGAAGATAGAAGTTTTCACTTGGTTAGTCAAGTTTAGTGCATTGTAATTAATTAGTGTTTGAGTAAACTGAATAACTTAACTAGATTAATATATGTTTGGTATTTAATGCCCAGACTTATATCGATGCATTGACATAAGCATCTTAAGTCCAGGCAACTGGCCTATGCATCTCACCCCTTTCTATGTTTGGCAATCACAAGCAAGGTAAAACTAGGGTGTTGGTGAGATGCTCAAATGCTAATCCTAGGGGAACATGATTTCTAAGGGATTGACCTAGTCTAAGGCTAAAAATCTGTTATTTTGAAATTCTACAAATAGGAAAGTTTTGAAAAATAATTTTAACATAGGATTTAAAATAATTATTTTTTAAAACAATTTTGAAAATCCTAGTCTATTAAACATATCCCTAATTTTCTACATAGATTGCTAAATTTACTTTTAGGGAGTGGTTTTGTGAATATGTCTACTAAATTTGACTTGGAATCAATGTATTTGAGTTCAATGTCACCTTTAGTAACATGATCCCTGATAAAGTGATGCCTAATTTCAATGTGTTTAGTTCGGGAATGATGCACTGGATTTTTTGTTAGGTTAATTGAACTAATATTATCAATTAAAACTTATACATTTGTAAGGTTTAAGTTAAAATCTTTTAGGGTATACATCATCCATAATAATTGTGCAACGCACTCTCCTATAGCTATATATTCTGACTCGGTTGTAGATAGAGCAACACAGTGTTGCTTTCTACTAAACCAGCTAACAAGTGATGGACCTAGTAGTTGACACCCACCACTTGTGCTTTTGCAGTCTAATTTGCACCCGGCATAATCAGAGTCAGAATATCCTAACAATTCAAAGTTATTGGTTCTGGGATACCAAATTTGTAACGACCACTCTTCTTACTATACTACTCTCTAAGAGTGACCGTTACTTATCTACTAACTCTACTTAACTGGTATGATCGAAAACAAGAGGAGTCTCTACCGAAAAATTTTGGCAGCATCTCCCCTGTACCGATGACCATAAACTGAGATACAAAAATATATACTTCAGCCACAGGTGGCTGGAACATGTATCAAACACTCATGCAGTTTAATAAGTGTCAAACACTAAAATAACTACTTATTACACAGAGACTCATCACAACATGCAATCTAAGACACGAATAAACTCAATAAAACAAGGAATAAAAATACAATCTCAGATGACACAAACCAATAAGTACAACTCAACTATTTCTTATCCACTAAACATGAAAACTCATAGCTTCCCAGATCTCTCCATAGTCCTGGCATCACACACATCCATCACGCATCCTCCTTGTCGCCTTCCTCTTTACACTTTAACTTTTCCTTTATCTGCAGTAGGAGGAAAATAAATCTATAAGCGAAACGCTTAGTAAGTACTAAACTATCTCACAAAAACATGAAAGTGTATAAGATGCAAAGGATGCTAAACTGAAATGCTAAAAAGAAAAGCTACACATGCTCATCTAATAGCAAAGCACTAAAATAATCCACATACTCATGATATACAAGAATAAATCTGCATGCTGAAAATAAAGCTAATCATGCTCAATAAACTCATAAGGAAAGCAAATGAAAACTAATACTGTATGCTTAGAATTATAAGAGCTAAACTTTGCTAGTTCTAAACATAGGTGATACTTATTTCATTTACTTATAGCCTTATACTTGAAATTAATATTTAACTTTCTTCTTCTCTTTCTTGGGCCCAGGCTTAGTACCAAAATACGCGCTCTCTAATAGAGACTGAGGTAGCGAACCTCCAGTCCTATGAGGGTAAAGACCTTGGTCTTACCAGGGCCAAGACCTTGGAATTGGTCACCTGGATTTGTTTAACGACAACCTTGGAAGTCGGGTACTAGCCTCTTGCTTTAAATTATTTGTTATCTTTTCTAACTAGACCTTGGTCTTTTCTCACTTATAGCTACTCATTATAGCAAGGAAAGTCTAAACTAAATGCTATGTATATAGGTATATGCTATAATCTGTTCATGCACATCTTAAAGCAAAGGGAAAACAAAATCAGCATACTACTATATGCTATAGATTAAAGAGCTATTACAAGCTAACTAACATATATATGCATATGTATCAAAACAAGAGACTAGAAACTGAATTAAGCATCAATACTGCTCATTCTATTCTAATACGGCAAGTGAAAGAATTTAGAACTAATACTGCTCGTAAATTTCTCATGCTTGTAAACGGCAAGGAAGAGGAAACATCAAAGGAAGATCATAAAGCTACTAATTTCTCATGCTAAGAAACTATTCTTATGACAGTTGGTTCTAGGTAGCAAGAAATCTAGACTGAAATCATAAACTGAAATGCTACAACAGAATGAACTAAACTGTATGCTTAATTAAAAATCTGGAACTAGAGTATTTGAACACATGGCTATTTGTATCCAACAAATCCCAAAGGAAATCAAGACTAGTTCGGCACAGCAGCAATAAGGAAAGGCTCAGATCTGCACTTGCTATAAGGACCACTGCAAACTAAAGAAACTCCAATCTGAATTATATGAAGGAAATTCAGGTTTAATACCGCAGCAACAAAGGAACCCAAACCTAAATTCTGCATGTTCCGGAGTCAGGAAAGAAAGGCTAAATCCCTAGCAACAATTCTATACAGCATGATCCAAAAGCATGAAGGGAAACTAAAGCTCTATCATATAATTCTACTCGACACAGCAAAATCCGAAGCAAGGAACGAAAACCCTAAGTTCGGAGCAACTCCTACCACAAGTGAGTAGTACTTACAATGATTTGCTTGGACTTACAACCGAGAGAGAGAGATCTAGGGTTTCGGAGAGATGAAGATCTCGGCGGCTTCTTTGTGTTTCCGAGCTCCTCTCGTCGAGGTGGTCACGCACGGGTGAACACCGGCCGGAAAACGGTGCTCGTCGGCTGCCGGAGACGTGCCCTAGGTCATCTTCGTTTTCGCCCGAGAGAGAGCTGTGCTGCGCGTGTGTGAGAGGAGAAGAGGGCTTCGGGCAAGGAGAGGAAAAGAAATAACTTAACCCTCTTAAACCTAGGTATTTCAATTTTAATTATAACTTATATATATCTCGTTCCATATTCTTTCACAAAACATTTTCGGAACAGTTGGCTGGCTGAATTCGGTTAAGGTCGGGTTCGGCCGGAGGTCTCGGGTTCGAATCTCGGCTCGGACATTTTTTTGTCAAAACTTCTTTCGTTTAGTAAAAATACCAAACGACCTTCAAAAATTGTATAAAATACTCTAAAAATTCCTAAAAATCTCTAGAATATTTTAAAAGCATTTCCAAATATTAATAAGGACTTTTAGAACTTGAAATAGGAAAAATTGGGTCGTTACAATCCCCCATACCTTATAAAAAGTTCGTCCTCGAACTTAGAATAGTTCTGGATATTTCTGTCTCATACTGTCCTCACGTTCCCAAGTGACTTCCTCGTGCCTCTGGTTCTTCCAGATGACCTTCACTAGTGGCACTTCTCTATTCCTTAGTCTCTTAACTTCTTTGTCCACTATCTGTGTAGGTCTGCTCTCATAGCTAAGATCCTCCTGAATCTGCACTGACTGAGGCTCAATCACTTGGCTAGGGTCATGGAGACACTTCTTTAGCATGGAGACATGAAATACATTATGTATTGCTGACATGTCTTATGGTAAGTCCAGCTTGTAAGCTACTTTCCCAATCCTCTCTATGATCAGGTAAGGTCCTACATAGCGAGGACTTAATTTTCCCTTCTTGTCAAATCTCATCACTCCCTTCATCGGAGCAACCTTGAGAAAAACTGAATCCCCTACTTGGAATTTCAGTGGCCTTCGGCGTGTGTCAGCATAGCTCTTCTGTCTACTCTGGGCAGTCTCGATTCTCTGTTTGATCTTCTGGATAGCCTGAGTAGTCTCATCTATCAGCTCTGTCTGAATGCCCAGCTCTACTTCCATTTCTTTTCTTTCACCTGCTTCTTGCCAGCAAATGGGTGATCTGCACTTCCTGCCATACAACGCCTCATAAGGTGCCATCTTGATGGTGGCCTGATAGCTATCATTGTAGGCAAACTCAGCTAAGCATAGATACTTGCACCAACTTCCCTTGAAATATAGTGCACAAGCTCTGAGCATATCTTCTAGAATCTGATTTACTCGCTCTGTCTGTCCATCAGTCTGAGGATGGAAGGTTGTGCTGAACTTGAGTTTGGTGCCTAGTGCATTCTGAACACACTCCCAAAAGTGAGAGGTGAAGCACCCATCTCTATCAGACACAATAGATTTAGGAACTTCGTGAAGTCTAATCACCTCCTTAACATATAACTGTGTCAACTGCTCTATAGAGTGGGACACCTTGATGGCTAGAAAATGGGCAGACTTGGTCAATCTGTCCACTATTACCCATATCGCATCATATCCATTCGCGGTTCTTGGAAGACCTGTTATAAAGTCCATGGATATGTCTTCCCACTTCCACTCTGGTATTGAGAGAGGCTATAGAACTCCTCCTGGTCTCTGGTGTTCTGCTTTGACCCTCTGACATGTCAGGCAGGTACTGACATATTTAGTTACATCTCTTTTGAGTCCAGACCACCAGAACCTCTATTTCACATCTTGGTACATCTTGGTAGAACCAGGATGCATGGAGTAAGGTGTACTATGAGCTTCCTCTAAAATTTTCTTTCTCAGCTCTTCATCATTGGGGACACAAAGGCGGCTCCCCTGATAAAGAATTCCATTGTCTGATACTCGAAACTCCGAATTTTCTTCTTTTTGTATCCCTTGCTTGATCTTCTGGATATCTGGATCTTCACTTTGCTTTCTCTGTATATCCTCAAGCAAGGTAGACTCTAAGGTCAATGCAGAGAGTTGCCCATAAATAACTTCCATTCTAAAGTCTGACAACTCCTTCTGCAGTGGTAGGGCTAATGATGACAAAGACATCAGGGATGCACTGGATTTTCTGCTTAGTGCATCTGCCACTTTATTAGCTTTGCTTGGGTGGTAGAGGATTTCACAGTCATAGTCTTTGACCAACTCTAGCCACCTACGCTGTCTCATGTTTAAGTCCTTCTAAGTGAAGAAGTACTTAAGACTCTGATGGCCTGTGAAGATTCTGCACTGAACGCCATACAAATAATGTCGCCAGAGTTTTAGTGCAAAGACCACAGCTGCCAGCTCAAGATCAGGAGTGGGGTAGTTCTTCTCGTAGTCTTTGAGTTGCATGGAAGCATAAGCTATAACTTTTCCTTCTTGCATGAGAACAGCTCCTAGGCCCATCTTAGAAGCATCACTGTAGATGTCAAAACTCTTATCACTTTCTGGAACTGTCAGGATGGGAGCACTGGTCAGTCTCTTCTTTAGCTCTTGGAAACTCTGCTCACATTTGTCTGACCATTCAAACTTCTTGTTCTTCCTAGTGAGGGTTGTCAGTGGAGAGGCTATCCTGGAAAAGTCCTCTACAAATTTTTTGTAGTACCCAGCTAAACCAAGGAAGCTTCTGATCTCCCTTGCGTTCTTGGGTCTACTCCAATTGTTGACCGCTTCTATCTTGGTTGTATCCACTTAGATACCTTCTTTAGAAATTATGTGACCAAGAAACGCCACCTGATCTAACCAGAATTTGCACTTTGAGAATTTAGCATACAGCTGCTTTTGCTGAAGGGTCTGGAATACTATCCTTAAGTGTGTGTCATTCTCCTCTGGGGTTCTTGAATAGACTAGAATGTCGTCAATGAATACGATGACAAATTTGTCAAGGTATTCTCTGAACACTCTATTCATTAAGTCCATGAAGACCGCTGGTGCATTAGTCACACCAAAAGGCATGACTACAAACTCGTAGTGTCCGTATCTGGTCCTGAATGGCGTTCTGGGTATATCCCTTTCTTTCACTTTCAGCTGATGGTACCCAGAGCGTAGGTCTATCTTTGAGAATACTATTTCCCCTCTCAATTGATCAAATAAGTCGTTGATCCTGGGAAGGGGGTACTTGTTCTTGATTGTCACTTGATTCAGAGCTCTATAATCTATGCACATCCGCATAGATCCGTCCTTCTTCTTGAGAAACAACACAGGAGCTCCCCAAGGTGAGTGACTAGGGCGGATGAAGCCTTTGTCAAGTAGCTCCTAAAGTTGCTCTTGCAACTCCTTCAGCTCTGCTGGAGACATGCGATACGGAGCTTTTGAAATTGGACCGGTACTAGGAACCAATTCAATCTCAAACTCCACTTCTCTGTTGGGAGGCAGTCCAGGTAGCTCTTCTGGAAATACTTCTGGATACTTGCATACTACCTGAACATCCTCCTGCTTGAGTCCTTTCTGTTCTTCTACATTTACTATGTATGCAAGAAAGCCAACACACCCTTTAGCTAACATCTGGTGAGCTGCTAGAGAAGAGAGAAGTTTCTGGGTCTTCTTCCTTGGCACTCCCGTGAATTCAAAAGGTGGTTCACCCTCTGGACTGAAGATTACTTTCCTTCTGTGGCAATCTACTGAAGCACTATACTTGCTGAGGAAATCCATACCCAAAATGATATCGAAATCTTGCATGGTGAGGACTACCAGGCTAACATATAGTTCTCGGTCTGCAATTCTGACCGGTACAGCTCGAAGCCATTAATTGGACTCCATGACTTCCCCAGAAGGTAGGGTCGTCAAGAACTTGGAGTTCATACTCTCTGTAGGCACCTTTAATTTACTGGCAAAGGGTACTGATACGAAAGAATGGGTCACCCCAGTATCAAATAGTACAGTAGCTAAATGTTGAAAAATAACTACTTGACCTGTTACAACCGTGGAGGCACTAGCAGCTTCCTCTTTGGTGAGGGAGAATACTCTGGCACTATCAAAGGCTGGAACTGGTGGAGCTTCCAACCTTCCCTATCTGATATAGGGTCCTCTAGTGCTGCTTCCATGTGATATAACTGTACAGGCTTGCCTCCATATTGCACTGACTGTGGCTGAGGTGCTTTGAGCTTGTTAGGACATTCTTTAGCCATGTGTCCTTCCTGACCACAGGAATAACATCCAGTCTTACCCAAAAGACAGGCTCCTGGATGTGTTCTCCCACATTTGGGACAGGGAGGGAACTTGGTCTGCTTGTTTGCTGGTCCTCCCTTCTGGTTACTTCCTGAGTTCCACTACTTTCTTTTACTACCCTTGCCTTTCCAGTTCTGTTTACTTGACTGGGATTTCTGACTCCTCACTGTCTTGTCCTCTATCTTCACTGGCTTGTGCTGTGCACGTTGTGCTCTGATGTCGTTTAGGTAGTGCTCAGCAATTAATGCCCTACTGATCAACTCTTCACCAATCTGGGGTCGGTGAGCCCCACTACTCACATTCAGTGCTATATGCGGTCTCAACATTCTGAGCATCAGTCTGACTCGCTCATTCTCTGTACTTACTAGCTCTGGCAGAGACGAGCTAGTCTGTTGAACTTCTTGACTGCTTCTTCCATTGTTAGGTCACCTTGTTTGAACTCTATAAATTCCTCATAGTGCTTGTTAGTGATCTGTAGGTGGAAGTACTCTTCATAAAACTCTGACTGGAAATCAGCCCAGCTCATCTGATTGGCTGCCCTCTTGGTTTTTATCCTCTCCCACCACATACGAGCATCTCCTGACAGGCAGAAAGAGGCGTACTTGACCTTCTCGACTTCTGGCCAGTCAAGAAGCTCCATTGTGCTCTCCAGTATTTTGAACCAAGTCTGGGCATCCCAGGGCTCAGTAGTGTTGGGACCTTAGATGGCTAGAGGGGGGTGAATAGCCTCTTTGAAAAACACTAAACACAAATTTCTTCAAGAACTTTGTTAGCACAGCGGAATTAGAAAACTAAAACAAGAAAGCACAGCACACTAACTCAGAGATTTACGAGGTTCGGGGATAACTTGCCCCTACTCCTCGGCGTGTCCGTAAGGTGGACGAATCCTCTTGATCTTTCGGTAGATCACACCTCGGAAGCTATCCGGCTAAAGGATTCTCCTTCTCGGTGGAGTAACCTCTCCACAAAGTCTTTAACAGCAGTAAGAAATTAAACACAAGACTTACAGTAGTGGCTCAAGTGAAATGATCAAAGGAAGCTCACAGCCACAATCAGCGAAGAACAAGCACACTGCTTCAATCTTCCAGAGAGTTTTTCTCCACAGTGTTTTTCACAGCAAGAGCACAAAAAGCATTATCACGAGAGCCTCTCCTCTCCACCTTCATATGCCTCTCTGCTCTGTAACGGATCTCTGCCAAACCTGCAGCAAATCCTCGCAACCGTCCACGACGTCGCCAATCACGCTTCTTCCTTGTCTGATTGTCTCAGCTCCCACCAATGGCATCCTCGTTTCCACTGGTACCTCTGAGCTTGAACCTATCAGCACAAGTCAAGCTGATTTCGACCAAACGGCTGCCAGCAGATCGCAAACGAGACGTTGCTACCAAAACTGGTTTGTCCGCAGCGAGACACAGCAAAAGCTTTTTCGTCGCCTTCTACTAATGATCCTTAATTTGAATTCACCCAACATCAAGTAATCTGTAACCTGTAACTTCGAGAAAGCTTACAGCAGATGGTTAGAAACGAAATAGGTAAAAGCAATTGCGAATCAGAAACAATAAGAGAAAGCGCATGCAAAACAAGCCATACTGTGGATCGGTCTGCAGACCGATCCATGTTTTCTGGATCATCTCTGATCGGTCTGCGGACCGATCAGGAACTAATCTGATCGGTCCCCAGACCGATCAGGCTTCGCTCTTTCCGAAAGTGCGCAGATTCTGATCAGTCTGCGGACCGATCAGGAGGACCGATCAGTATCCACTCAGCGCTACTGAGGATCATCTGATCGGTCCCCGGACCGATCAGTATCCACTCAGTGTGCTACTGAGTGTTATCTGATCGGTCCCCGGACCGATCAGTATCCACTCAGTGTGCTACTGAGTGTTATCTGATCGGTCCCCGGACCGATCAGTATACACTCAGTGTGCTACTGAGTGTTTCCTGATCGGTCCCCAGACCGATCAGGAAACTGGATCGGTCTGCAGACCGATCAGCCGTGCCATTGTGCCACTGGATCGGTCTGCAGACCGATCCAAAACTGTGAGTCTCGAGTCAAGCTTCCAAGCTTGCTGTCCTCACCCCTGACGGTCCAGAGAGCGTGCTACCGAACCCTCTCCGACCATACATGCCAAGCTTCCACACTTGGACTTCCCAATTGCCTGGTTTCACTCACCAGGACTTTCCAATTGCCTGGCTTCACTCACCAGGACTTTCCAACTGCCTAACATCCCAGTTAGGACTTTCCCACGCTTCACTCACGGGACTTTCCGTGCCAAGCTCCTTGCTTGGACTTTTCCTAATCAGTCAATCAGTTAACCAAGTCAACCTTGATTAGTAATTAATCTGAGTTAATTTAATATCTGATTAAAACTTAAATCGATGTCAACATCAAAACAACATCGATCGTATCAACAATCTCCCCCTTTTTGTTGTTTGACAACACAATTTAAGTTTAAATCAGAAAAACTCTCATATCCATAATTTCAGGGAAATTAAGATCTCCCCCTAAGATGGATATAACTCAGTTACCTTCTCCTCTTTTTTTTCTTTTTTTTATATTGATTCAAAGAGGTCAAATCGTCTCTAAACTTAATTATTCTCTCCCCTTTGTCAAACACCGAAAAGGTGTAAAATAATGAATAAGACTGACAAGCACCTCCCCCTTTTAACCAATAACGCCTCAATCTTAATCCACATAAAAAAATACGGTATATGAAAAACAATGGCATATGAAACATCATAAGTGTATCATGAATAGTGAAGCATCATAAATAGCATGAATATAAGAAACACAGCTAACATCCAGTTCAGATAAATGTATCAAAGACATAGTATCAACAAAACAATCAAAACATAGAGAATGTCAGCCAACATCCTCATCAAGAGGATCATCCGCAGCATCAGCTGGAAGAGTGGAATCCTGAAGAGGCATGCTGCTGCCTGAGGGTAGCTCGCCCGCGGAGTGCTGAGGAGGTGGATGGCCGGCCATCCATCCTAGAAATGCCTGATGTGTCGCCAACTGCTGTCTCTGTAGAGTATCGAAGCGCTGATCAATCTGGAGGCGCAGGCCATCGAACTCTGCAACCACCATCTCCTCGTGGCGGTCAAACCGGCTCTCCAGCTCAGCGATCTGCCAGCGCAGATCTGGATCCTCCTCGCCATATGCAGCAGCAGCAGGAGGACGAGCAACCTGTCGTGGAAGTGGTAGCTCACCCAGTGCCCTCCCATCCTTCCACCTAACCGGCCCATCCTGACTTAGGATTCCGGACTTGGAAAATGCACGTTTCCCAAGTCGACAATCCTGCCTGACCATCTTCACTATCCTCCCCCTAGAGACGTCAATACCCATGGACTCGAGCCAATCAGTAATTATATGCCCAAAAGGCATATAGATGTTGTCGCCGCTCGGTTCGCTATGGGATATGATAGACATATAGACACTCGACATAATATCAAAATCTAGACGTCGACGTAACCCATAAAGCATCAGACAGTGATATGGTCGAATTTCGCCAACGGTTTAGAGGTGATAGGTAGAAGACATTGTGTGACAACTTTGAAAAGGATGTAGTCAGGAGCAGAGAGTCTAAGGGCTGCAAATGTAGGAAAGTCGTCATCTAACTCATCTAAACCATCCAGTCTCGGATGACCAAAGAAGTACTCATAGATTGAGTCAGAAGAGACATTAAGAGGATGAGGTACGGGTTCAGGCAAAACAGGATAGATGGAGAACACCGTCCCCGAACACAAACGACAACCTAAATACTCAAAGAAGGCAATTATGTTGAGATCAACGTTTTGCTTAGCCACTCTTGTTCTATAACTACCATCAGGAGTCTGATGAAGGTTGTTATAGAATTCAGATACTAGATCAAAGTTGATGTCCCTTTCTAGAAAAACCAAAGAATCGAGCTTGTAGTAGGCAATGGTTTCTAAAATAGAGGGACAAGATTCCTGCATGAACTTCTTATCAACAGATCGACAAGGGAGTAATTTGAAAGTCCTCTCCTTAAATGATTTTTCAAATTGTTGGTTGGGGAATCTCCCCGAACTAGCCGGTTGAGGTCGGGAGGTAGCAGGAGCTTTGGACTTGGATTTGGATTTCTCGGTTGGTTCCTTAGAGGTACCCTCACCACTAGTGGGTTTCTTCCTAACCATTTGGACAATGGGAAACAAAGAGAGAGAGCACCGGCCATGGGCAAACCACCAAACACAAACCACAGTCACCGTAAGAAACATGATAACGTGAACTGCCAAAGACAATAACAGTAGAGATTAGAGATCGAGAGATTACCTCGGTGCCATTTTGACCTTCGGCTTTTAGAAGACGATGGGTCGAGAATACGGGAGGAAGAAAGGGGCGTCGGTCGGCTAGGGTTGTGAGAAAGAAGAAGATCGGGAAGAGAGGAGGTCAGGAGGATTTAATGAGGGGGTAGCGCACAGTGTAATCTGATCGGACGGCTGTCCGATCAGGATCGATTTTAACGCACACAAAAAGGGTCTGATCGGTCCCCTTGACCGATCAGGAAACCCTCTGATCGGTGCTCGGATCGATCAGGGGCCTTCCTGCGAACCATAGAGAGCTGATCGGTCCTTGGACCGATCAGAGATCGAACAGAGAGGTTGAAGAGGTTGAGACTCTCCTGATCGGTCCCTGGACCGATCAGATGTGAATCGTCGCGTGAGATCCTCCTGATCGGTCCCTGGACCGATCAGTGAGCCAACAGAGAGCACGAGGATATCTGGAGGACCCCTGATCGGACGGTGGACCGATCAGAGAGTCTCCTGATCGGTCGTGAGACCGATCAGTGTCTGATAATTCAGATTTCTGATATCTGAATTCGAGCAACTGATTTCGCAGTCGTTTCTCTCGAGAATTCTGAAAATTCAGAACTTCTCAAATTCAGAACACAGAACTTAAACATCTACGAACAAGAACATTTCCTAATTGCAAGCTCTGAAAGTCCTAACATTCTAGGTTTTTTTTATTAAGTTACAAGTTAGTTTCAGACATTTCAGAGTTTCAAAACCTGAAATATCCAACCCTGTCATGTTTAGTTTCAAATTTGTCAAAATATATCCTAAATTACTATTCTTACATTATCAACTCATCTTATCATTAAAGATACCAATCCAAAGTATCAATCAACACATCAATCATGATTAGATAATTTCTAGACAAAAGTCCAACCAAGATTCCTTGGTTGGAATATATGAGTAAGATCTAGGAGTCAAATACACATGAATTATGTAATGACCTTCCCCATACTCAATTTATGTCTCTTCAACCTACTTATTCAAGGGATGCATAATACATTTTGAATAAATTGGTTGTTCCTAGCATCTCACCCCATTTCTAGCAAACAAAAACAATTTGTTAAACCTTATCGTTTGTGTGAGATGTCCCCAAATTGCCCAAATCAGTTTCCCAATTACTCTTGTCATTTTAATAGTCCTTATTGATCATGGTGAAGTTCTAATGACCTAAGGAGCCAAACACATTCCCAACCCTCCTTAAATGACTAAATTCATTCTCCGGAAGGGGTTTTGTGAAGATATCGGCTAGGTTTGACTTTGACTCAACATATGTGAGCACAATGTCTCCCCTAGCTACGTGATCTCTTATGAAGTGATGACGCACTTCAATGTGTTTGGTCCTCGAATGATGGACTGGATTTTTAGTTAGGTTGATTGTGCTAATGTTGTCGCATAGCACTTGTACACCCTTATAAGAGAGTCCATAATCCTCTAGGGTGTGTATCATCCACAACAACTGTGATACACTCTCTCCCATGGCAATATATTCAGCCTCGGTCGTGGAGAGAGCAACACAATGTTGCTTCCGACTTGACCAACTAACTAAACATGAACCTAAAAATTGGCAACCCCCACTCGTACTTTTCCGATCCAATTTGCACCCAGCATAATCGGAGTCGGTATAACCTATCAAGTCAAATGATTCAGTACGAGGGTACCAAAGACCTACTCTAATTGTGCCTTTAAGGTATCTCAGAATTCTCTTAACTGCAATTAAGTGAGATTCCTTGGCACAGACTTGATACCTAGCGCACGTGCCCACAGAAAGAGTATGTCCGGTCGACTAACAGTGACATATAGAAGACTACCGATCATGCTTCTATATTGCGTTAGATCAACTGATTTTCCACTCTCATCATTGTCAAGACGAGTGCTCGTCGCCATAGGAGTGGATACTTCCTTAGAATCACTCATTTTGAATTTCTTAAGCATCTCTTGAGTGTATTTTGCTTGATGGACATAAATGCCATCTCTAGTTTATTTGATTTCTAGTCCAAGGAAGAATGTCAATTCTCCCACAAGACTCATTTCAAACTCACTTTCCATGTGAGTGATAAATTCATTTAAATAGCCCTTGTTATTTGAGCCACAAATTATGTCATCGACATATACTTGGGCTACAAAAATATTTTCACCATCTCGACGAAGAAATAGTGTTGGGTCTATTTGACCCCTTACAAAACCCTTTTCTAATAGATAAGTCGACAACCTTTCGTACCAAGCTCGAGGTGCTTGTTTTAGCCCATAAAGAGCTTTCTTGAGCTTGAACACGTGGTTTGGAGCTTCGGTATTCACAAACCCCGGTGGTTGTTCAACGTAGACTTCTTCTTTAATGAAACCATTTAAGAAGGCCGATTTAACGTCCATTTGATAGAGCCTGAAACCTCTATGTGCAGCAAAAGCTAGCATTGAACGAATGGACTCCAATCGTGCCACAGGAGCATAGGTCTCATCATAATCGAGGCCTTCAACTTGACTATAGCCCTTGGCTACTAGTCTTGCCTTGTTTCTTACTACCTCTCCCTTTTGGTTTAACTTATTTTTGAAGACCCATTTAGTTCCAATAATGGTGGTCTTCTTAGGTCTAGGAACCAAGTCCCACACTTGGCTTCTTTCAAATTGACCTAACTCATCTTGCATAGCTATGACCCAATCAGGATCATGCAATGCCTCATCAACTAGTTTAGGTTCGATTTCTGAGATCAAAGCAACCTCATTCGACTCATTTCTGAAGAATGATCTAGTCCTAACCCCTTGTTGGATGTCTCCCACAATCTGGTCTTGTGGATGACTAGAGACTATCCTAGATTGCCTTGGAGTTGGCGGTGCCTCATGAGTGGTCTCACTCGGCGCAAGAGATCAGATTGAGCCCTTTCTTGCCTTTGCTCATCATCTTCAGAGTCAACTTCGACTCTTCCAATGTTTTGATCATTCAAACTTAGATTTCTAAGTTCGAATTGAATTTCTCCTACATCCCTTGATTGATCATTTGATTTAGGGATTTCTTCAAATGCTACGTCCGAGGACTCTTCAATCAATTTAGTCCTCTCATTGTAGACTCGATAGGCTTTGCTGGTAAGAGAGTACCCGACCAAGATCCCTTGATCAGCCTTAGCCGTGAACTTCCCAAGATGGTCCTTGGTGTTTAAGATAAACACTTTACAACCAAACACCCTAAGATGTTTAATTGTAGGCGGTTTCCCAAACCAAAGTTCATGGGGAGTCTTTCCTAAAACCTATGTATTAAAACTCGATTTTGCACATAGCAAGTCAGATTCAGCCCATAAGTAGCTCGGTAGTGAGTACTCATGAAGCATGCTTCGTGCAGCCTCTTGTAGGACTCGGTTCTTTCTCTCCACAACCCCATTTTGTTGTGGGGTCCTTGGAGTAGAGAACTCATGCCTATATCCCTTTTCTTGACAAAACTCTAAAAACCTATGATTTTGAAATTCCCCACCATGATCACTTCTAATGGTTTTAATTGTTGTCGATTTTTCATTTTCAGTTCTTCTACAAAAGGAAATAAAAATATCTATAGTTTGGTCCTTATGTTTCAAGAAGAAAGTCCATGTGTATCTAGTAAAATCATCAACGATTACCAAACAATATCTACTTCCATTCAATGATATTACACTACTGCAATCAAATAGGTCCATGTGCAATAAATCTAAAGCAGTAGATGTACTTACATTGCTTTTACCTTTATGGACAACTTTTGTTTGCTTACCCTTTTGACATGCATCACATAGTTTGGTCTTGTGGAACTTGATGCTTGGTAAGCCTCGCACTAATCCTTGGTTGGCCAACTTCCAGATGTTCTTCATGTTTACATGTGCCAATCTTCTATGCCATAACCAAGACTCTTCTTCTTTCGACATGAAACACTTAATCAAAGCATTAGTAGCACTTTTAAATGATACTTGATAAATATTGTCAACCCTTGTGCCTACTAGTACCGTGTCAAGTGTGTCAATGTGTTTAACCAAACATTGACTTGAATGAAATTCAATTGTGTAACCCGTATCACACAATTGACTGACACTTAGGAGATTAAAAGTCATCCCCTTGACTAGAAGGACATTCTTGATATTAAGACATTCGGATATATGAATGTCTCCAATTCCTACAACCTTAAGGCTACCATTATTACCAAAAGACACATTACCTCTACTTTTGTTTTGAATGGTAGTAAACAGTGATTTGTTCCCAGTCATGTGCTTGGAGCATCCACTACCAACAAACCAAGTTGATAGATGCTCCCCCTCGACCAATGCCTACAATACACGAAAAATAGAGGTTTTAGGTACCCAAATCTTGGGACCTAATGCTTCTACAACGAAAGACCTAGGAACCCATGTCTTGGTCATACCTTTCCTAGTTCCATGAACTCTAGAAACATGTGATCTACTATTTTGAGTTCTAGACATTAGAGAAATGAAACTCGACTCCTTGGGTTGATACCCTAACCCGGCTTTGTTGTAAACTGCCCTTTGGGCATTTAGAATCATGTCTAGAGTCTTAGAGCTAGTTGAGAATTTCTCAAGCATTTTCTTGAGTTTCTCAACCTCACCCTTTAAGGCCTTGTTCTCATCCTCAAGGACTTCTAGATGTAGGTCATCGACCTCATCTTCCCTAAGGGTCCTTAAGGTTTTTACTTCTTCTTTCAACAATTTATTTTCTGTTTTTGACTTTTTAAGCAATGTAGATAAGTGAGTGATAGTTTTATAACACTTTTCTATATGAGAAGAGGTTACCTCTTCATCATCCGAAGATGATGAAGCCGTGGTTGAAGCGCTTGAGTCATCACTCTCGGATTCTGACTCTTCCCTTGCCATGAGTGCCAATTGCCGAGTGCTCTTTTCCATCTTCTCTTCTTCCTCCGATGAGCTTGATGAGGACTCATCCCAAGTGGCCTTGAGAGCCTTCTTCTTCTTGGCTCTTTCCTCCTTCCTTTTGGCTCGTTCCTCCTTCCTCTTTAGTTTCGGACACTCGCTCCGAATGTGTCCTTTCTTGCTACACTCATAACATGTAACATTAGATTTATCAAAATTTTGATCATTAGTTTTACCTTTTCCTTTGTATCTTTGGCCTCTTCTCATAATCCTCCTTACGAAGTTCGCCATCTCGCTTGATGATGATCCACTTTCATCATCGGATTCGGAAGAAGAGGTGGATGAGGAAATCTCCTTTTCTTTCTTCTTTTCCTTCTTCCTTCTTCCATCCTTGCTCTTTGGTCCTGCAAATAAAGCAATACCCTTCTCTTTTTGACCTTTGTTAGCAAGCTCATGAAGTTCCATCTCACAGAAAAATTCATCTAGTTTAACAATGGAAAGATCCTTGGATACCTTGTAGGCATCCACCATGGATGACCACAAGGCATTCCTAGGAAAAGCTTTTAGAGCATACCTTACGAGGTCACGGTTTTCTACTCGTTCATCCACCGAATGGAGACCATTGATGATCTCCTTGAACCTTCCATGTATCTCACTTACAGTTTCATTTTCCTTCATGACAAGGTTCTGTAGTTGGTTTAGGAACAAATCCCTCTTGGCGATCCGAGAGTCTCGAGTCCCTTCTTGGAGCTCGATGAGCTTGTTCCATAGATCCTTCGCACTTGTGAAAGGACCAACCTTGACAAGTTGATCCTTGGCTATCCCACATTGCAAAGTGACAACCGCCTTGGCATCGGCTTGTCCCTTGCGAGTTTGCTCGGTTGACCATCTCGATGAGTCAAGTTCCTTACCTTCTTCGTCCTTTGGAGGTGAGAATCCCTCCTTGACCGAGAACCACATGGAGATATCAGTCTTGAGGTAATACTCCATGCGACTCTTCCAATACTGGAAATCTGCTCCATCGAAGAACGGTGGTCTGTTGGTGCTGAAACCTTCCTTCATGGCCATCTTGTTGCTCCTTGGAATGTTAGTCCAGATGAAGAGCACCAGGCTCTGATACCACTTGTTGGGACCTTAGATGGCTAGAGGGGGGTGAATAGCCTCTTTGAAAAACACTAAACACAAATTTCTTCAAGAACTTTGTTAGCACAGCGGAATTAGAAAACTAAAACAAGAAAGCACAGCACACTAACTCAGAGATTTACGAGGTTCGGGGATAACTTGCCCCTACTCCTCGGCGTGTCCGTAAGGTGGACGAATCCTCTTGATCTTTCGGTAGATCACACCCCGGAAGCTATCCGGCTAAAGGATTCTCCTTCTCGGTGGAGTAACCTCTCCACAAAGTCTTTAACAGCAGTAAAAAATTAAGCACAAGACTTACAGTAGTGGCTCAAGTGAAATGATCAAAGGAAGCTCACAGCCACAATCAGCGAAGAACAAGCACACTGCTTCAATCTTCCAGAGAGTTTTTCTCCACAGTGTTTTTCACAGCAAGAGCACAAAAAGCATTGTCCCAAGAGCCTCTCCTCTCCACCTTCATATGCCTCTCTGCTCTGTAACGGATCTCTGCCAAACCTACAGCAAATCCCTGCAAATCCCTGCAACCGTCCACGACGTCGCCAATCACGCTTCTTCCTTGTCTGATTGTCTCAGCTCCCACCAATGGCATCCTCATTTCCACTGGTACCTCTGAGCTTGAACCTATCAGCACAAGTCAAGCTGATTTCGACCAAACGGCTGCCAGCAGATCGCAAACGAGACGTTGCTACCAAAACTGGTTTGTCCGCAGCGAGACACAACAAAAGCTTTTTCGTCGCCTTCTACTAATGATCCTTAATTTGAATTCACCCAACATCAAGTAATCTGTAACCTGTAACTTCGAGAAAGCTTACAGCAGATGGTTAGAAACGAAATAGGTAAAAGCAATTGCGAATCAGAAACAATAAGAGAAAGCGCATGCAAAACAAGCCATACTGTGGATCGGTCAGCAGACCGATCCACGCTTCTATTTATCGTCACTGATCGGTCTGGTGACCGATCAGGTGCTTGTCTGATCGGTCCCAAGACCGATCCACCCCTTCACGCGAATCTGGCACCGAAGCCTGATCGGTCTGTGGACCGATCAGGACTCAGCTGGATCGGTCCGTAGGACCGATCAGTATCCACTCAGCGCTACTAAGGATCATCTGATCGGTCCCCGGACCGATCAGTATCCACTCAGTGTGCTACCGAGCGTTATCTGATCGGTCCCCGGATACTGATCATCGGTCCGCAGACCGATCAGGGATTCGATCGCGACACCTGATCGGTCTGGGGATCGATCAGGTGTCGAACCGAGGGTTCATACGCCTAGGCGGATCGGTCTGCAGACCGATCCAAAGCTGTGAGTCTCGAGTCAAGCTTCCAAGCTTGCTGCCCTCACCCCTGACGGTCCAGAGAGCGTGCTACCGAACCCTCTCCGACCATACATGCCAAGCTTCCACACTTGGACTTCCCAATTGCCTGGTTTCACTCACCAGGACTTTCCAATTGCCTGGCTTCACTCACCAGGACTTTCCAACTGCCTAACATCCCAGTTAGGACTTTCCCACTGCCTGGCTTCACTCACCAGGACTTTCCCGTGCCAAGCTCCTTGCTTGGACTTTTCCCAATCAGGTCAATCAGGTTAACCAAGTCAACCTTGATTAGTAATTAATCTGAGTTAATTTAATATCTGATTCAAACTTAAATCAGTGTCAACATCAAAACAATATCCAGGTCAGACTGTATCAACAAGTAGTGCCTGAGAAGCTCTCTGGTTTCAGTTTTAGCAACTATATGAGGTAAGCTTCTTGTCTCTGAGGTGCTGTGACGACTCCCAGGGTAGCTGGTGGAACCTCGGTTACCACTGGAGTCTCCACAGTTACTGTTGGAGGAGTGGGAGGAACTAGTTGCTGATTTGCCATCATATTGGCAATCACTTGTTGCTGCTCTGCTACATGTTTCTAGAGTTGAGCAATAACTTCGAAGAGATTAGGCTCAGTTGCTCTGGGCACTTCGTTCTCCTGAGCTGGTTCCTCAGTACGGGGGTGTCCTCTTCTTGCCATCTAATTATGTAAGGAAAAAGGCTTGATATCTTCTTTATCCTTTCTAAACAAACATATGTATGAATAAAGAAATACAAACTTCTATCCTACTAAAGCGCATATATATAAGCAATTACTCTCTACTGTAAATAATAAGGAAAGCATAAAAGGAAAAACTTAAATACTTTCTTACATGAAGACAATAAGGTTGATGCTGATGTGTGTGTGATGCTGGAGAATGGGAACTGCTCTGATACCAACTATAACGACCACTCTTCTTACTATACTACTCTCTAAGAGTGACCGTTACTTATCTACTAACTCTACTTAATCGGTATGATCGAAAACACGAGGAGTCTCTACTGAAAAATTTCGACAGCATCTCCCCTGTACCGGTGACCATAAACTGAGATACAAAAATATATACTTCAGCCACAGGCGGCTGGAACATGTATCAAACACTCATGCAGTTTAATAAGTGTCAAACACTAAAATAACTACTTATTACACAGAGACTCATCACAACATACAATCTAAGACACGAATAAACTCAATAAAATAAGGAATAAAAATACAATCTCAGATGACATAAATGTTAGTTAAAGCCCTAGAGACAATCATTTGATGATTGTATTATGGACTTGTTGTATCATATTCTTATATAAATAAAGGCATTTATTTTTTGTTATTATACTTACTTGTATTGGTGCTAAATAAACTAAGTATGATAGCGTCCTTGAGTAGAAGGTTCTCACCTATATCAATCGGTTAGTTGAACCGATAGTGAGATGATATAGGGAACACTACTCTTAATCATTCCTAGTCGAGTATTAACATTCAGGGACAATGTTAATGCGACGAGACTAGCATGTAGGTCAACTCGATGACTTGATCTCACAAGTCATGGATATAGAGATATCAAGTTGACACATGGGTATGCATTGGAGAATGTATACTGAATGACCCGCCATGAGAAAGTATCATGGATCGTTATATGAGTGTCATATACTTTCTCATGTGGCTATTAGTATGACTACTAGTCCTTGGACCTGAAGTCACCATGGATCCCTACATAAGGAGTTATGTACTTTGGTTTCGTCAAACGTCACCCGTAACTTGGTGGACTATAAAGGCGATTACTGGGTATGTAACGAATTATGCAGAGGGATGTGAGTGATGTAGATGGGATCTATCCCTCCTATATGACGGGAGAGACATCGATATTCTTGATAGAGTGAGACCACGAAGTGCATGGTCATGCCCAAATGAGTCAATATGAGATATTGAGCTCATTTGATTTAGTGAGTCTACTTGGAGATCAAGATTTAGATTGGTCAGAGGATGACACGGTCTATGCCTCACATTGATCAATCTAGATGTCTAGGATAGAAGGACACTTGTCATATATTGTGAGGAGTCACAATTAGTAGTCACAAGGTGATGTTGGATCTCAACATTCTTGTAACTTGGATAGTAATGATGTGTTGCTAGATACCGCTCATTACTTATGCTCCTAAATGGGTTTGTTGGTGCGGGAAGCATCCGACGATCGAACTCGTGTTTTGATAATGGCAAAGAATTCAAAGTTAAGATGTTTTGTATTCTAACAAGTCTACTTGAGGATTTCAGGAAAGTCCTAACTGCGGTTAGGCAGGTGAAAACCCTAGGGGGTGGTAACCCTATGTCCTAGGGGGCGGTAACCCTAGGTGGAGAAAAGTCCTAGCTGCGTGGATGATCGTCAAGACTGGTTTGGATCTGCCAACAGATAAAGATGGAAATCCTACTCCTTGCAAGGATTGGGAACCAGCATTGATCAAGAAAGTGTAAGCAAATGCCAGAGCAACTTGTACCCTCCAGTGCGGACTAACAAAGGAGGAGCTAAACCGGGTCGGTCCGTTCTCAAGCGCCAAGGAGCTATGGGAGAAGCTGATCGAGCTTCATGAAGGGACCACCGATACCAAAGTAAGTAAGCGTGATTTATTATTCAATAAATTGTATAATCTAAAAATGCAGGAAGGTGAAACGGCAAGTTCACTACACGCATGCATTCAAGACATCCTTAATTCTCTCCACGGAATCGGACAAAAGGTAGAGAATTGGGACGTCATAAGGTACGCACTAAATTCGTTTCCGAGGAGCACATTGTGGGCATCAATGGTAGATGCCTACAAAGTCTCCAAGGACTTATCTGCTTTAAAGTTAGATGAATTGTTTAGTGAATTTGAACTTCATGAACAAACTAATGCACAGCCATCCGAGAAAGGTGTAGCTTTGCTTGCAGGGACAAGTAGAACGCGTGAACCGAGATCCCGACGAAAAATCAAACCGGAATCAGAAGACGAACCTGACTCAGAAGACTCAGAAGACGAACTGACCAGCGAACTCGTGAACCTCGTGAAGAGGCTCTACAAGAAGAAGGGCTTCAACAAGAAAGATCTGAAGAAGGCAGTTCAATTCAAGGAGGCCCAACCGAGTCCGAAAGTAAAATTTGAAGTTACCTGTTACGGGTGCAACCAGAAAGGGCATATCAAAGCCAACTGTCCTAACCAAAAGGAGGCCAAAAAGCAAAGAAGAAAGAAGGCCCTGAAAGCAACGTGGGACGAATCTTCTTCGGAGGATGACGACGACGAACTCGATCAGACGAGTTTGCTCGCATTGATGGCCCGGGACCAAATCATCGAATCTGAGAGCGAGAGCGAGTCGGAGGCCGAGTCCGAGCGAAGCCACGGATCCGCATCCGTTTCCGAAGGGCCAGACTCCGCTGTAAGTATTCCTAGACTTAATAATTTAGTTAATTATTTACTTCGCAAATTAGCTAAATCGAACCTTAAGATTAAGTCACTTCTAAAGGAAATGTCTGTCCTTAAAGAAGTGACTAACTCTGAATCCTTACCTGATCAAGTTCAGACTGAAGATTCAACTCAAGTTCAAAAACTTGAGGAAGAAAATTCAAGTTTGAAAAAACAGGTCAAGGATTTAAAAGATATATTAGAACGGTTTTCTTTAGGTTCCAAGAATCTTGACCTAATTCTTGGGACACAAAGAGTCGTTTACAACAAAACTGGGCTGGGATATAAAACAAAAAGGAAATATAAAACTTATTTATCTTTAATAAACAAACAAAATAGTAAATCAGTCCAAGCATGGGTCCCCAAATCCAAATTGATCAATCAAGTTGGACTTGGCCAATACTGGGTTCCGAATGATCAAATACACTATCTCGATAGACTATATCGAGGATATGATCCAGGGAAAGCTAAAAGAAAAACGATATTAAAAATTTAACATTCAAAATCAAATTAAAAATTCGAAATTAAATTATAAATTTAAATTTTAAAATTCAAAAATCAAATTCAAAATTCAAAATCAAATTAAAAATTCGAAATTAAATTATAAATTTAAAATTTAAAATTCAAAAATCAAATTAAAAATTCGAAATTAAATTATAAATTTAAAATTTAAAATTCAAAACTCAAATTAAAAATTCGAAATTAAATTATAAATTTAAAATTCAAAATTCAAAATTAAATTATAAATTCAAAATTCAAAATTCAAAATCAAATTAAAAAATTCGAAATTAAAATATAAATTTAAAATTCAAAAATAGATGGTGGATCCAAACTAGTTGGCACCTCCAACTGAACTACCCGACAGGGTAACTGAACCTAATTTACCCGAAATGGGCAAAACAAGAGTAGAGTACCCGGTAGGGTAATTAAGGCTAGTTTAAAAACGGACTGAGTTTAACTTGAACCACAGTACCGGTGAAGTTTTTGGATGATAGTACGTTAGGGAAACTTGGGCATCGCATGTCTAGGAAGATATGGCTTCGACCTGGTGCATTTGGCCAAGTGGAACTGACCGAAGCTACCCTTAAATGAATCCCAACTAGTTAGACCAAGGTTGAGTATTAAGTTCAATGGGTAGGACTATTTGGAAAACCTCGAAGGCATGGTTACTTTAATGAGCTCCTTGTGACTAACCATAGCCCAGAAGTTTATCCAAAAAATGCTTACTTGTTGAACCCAAAGCTAAACCTGAATCTAACACCAAGTTAAACCAGACCCTTAAATTCAACAATAATTCATCTCACAACAATTATAGGATTCCCTGATTGACAATTTAGATCAGGTGAGATGACTAAGAAATTAAAATTAAAATTGGGTTAATTAACAATTATTTTTAACTTTTAAAAACTAAATTTCAAAATTATTTTAAAAACTAAATTTCAAAATTATTTTTAAAACTAAATTTTAAAATTATTTTAAAAACTAAATTTCAAAATTATTTCAAAAACTAAATTTCAGAATTATTTTAAAAAAACTAAATTTTAAAATTATTTTAAAAACTAAATTTCAAAATTATTTTAAAAACTAAATTTCAAAATTATTTTTTAAAAAAAAATCAAAATTATTTTTAAAACTAAATTTCAAAATTATTTTAAAAATTAAATTTCAAAACGTTAATAACCATAGGCCTAAGTGTTTGCTAAATTACCTTGAATACAATAGAGTAAAATAGAAAATCTGAGGAGTCTACTTCAATCACGCTATCTTTAAATCCATTAAAAAGAAACCAATTCAACTAATTCATGTGTAGGAATTGGATCAATGGATGTTGGATAGTGGATGTTCCAGACATACGACTGGAGATAAGATGAAGTTTACCAAACTCAAGTACAAAAATCTAGGATCAGTTGCATTCGGCAACGACGGTAAACTTAAAGTAATCGGAAAAGGTAATATTGAACTTAGTTCCGATTTCATTATTCGAAATGTTTTATTGGTTGAAAATTTTAACTTTAATTTACTAAGTATAAGTCAATTGTGTGACAGCGGATATCTAGTCAATTTTGATAAATCTGGATGTCTAGTTAAAAATATTGAAAACCCGAAAATTAAACTTAAAGGACTTAGAAAGAATAACATCTACACAATTGACTTATCAATATCCTCAATAAAGTGTCTCCTGACACAACAAGAGGAAACCCAACTATGGCACGGGTCACACTCACACTAGACTCATTTCAAAAATGAGTCAAAATGGTCTAGTTAGAGGTTTGCCCAAATTAAAATTTATTGAAAACTCAATCTGTGATGCGTGTCAAAAAGGAAAACAAACCAAGTCAACCCACAGGTCAACCAATCTAGAAAGAACTAACACCATACTTGAGCTCCTTCACCTTGATCTATTTGATTCACATGGAGCCAAATCACTAAGCAAGAACCAATATTGCTTAGTAATAATTGATGACTACTCTAGGTACACATGGGTAAAATTTCTAAAAACAAAATATGAAACCTATGAAATATTTAGTAATTTTTGTAATTTAATGGAAAATGAAAAAGATACTAAAATTAAAAGAATAAGAAGTGATCATGGAGGAGAATTTGAAAATCATAGGTTTACCCAATTTTGTAAAATAAATGGATACCTACATGAATTTTCATGTCCTAGAACCCCCCAACAAAATGGTCTAGTGGAACGTAAAAATAGAACATTACAAGAAGCCACTAGGACTATGTTAAACGAATATCACTTAAATCATCAATTTTGGGCTGAAGCGATAAATACTACAAATTATATTCAAAATAGAATTTTAATTAACAAATTTCACAATAAAACACCATATGAACTCTACTATCATAAAATTCCCAATCTAAAATATCTAAAAGTATTTGGGTGTAAAGTTCACATTTTAAATATTAAAGATTACTTAGGAAAATTTACACCCAAGTCTAACCAAGGAATATTCTTAGGATACTCCTCTACCAGTAGGGCCTTTAGAGTATATAATCAAAATACCTTGAAAGTTGAAGAAACAACTAACGTAATATTTGATGAAGAAAATAGCTTACCTTATATAAATGAAAATATTGACATTAATCCAAGAGCTATAGAAGATGATGAAATCCAACCTAAACTTAATGAGTCAGAAGAACCAGTTTTTGACCCACAGATAAGACCAACTAGAGTAAGTACCTCTCACCCACCTGACCAAATTTTGGGTGACCCAAACCTAGGAGTCAGAACTAGATCATCCTATAGAAATCTTAGTCAGATTGCCCTTATTTCTAAAATTGAACCTAAGGCTATAGAAGAAGCCCTGCCTGATCCAAACTGGATCATTGCAATGCAGGAAAAATTAGCACAATTTGAGAGAAACCAAGTCTGGGACCTTGTACCTAAACCCATAGATAAATCAATAATAGGCACCAAATGGGTTTTTAGGAACAAGTTGGATGATCACGGTGATATAATAAGAAACAAAGCTAGGTTAGTAGCCAAAGGGTTTAGTCAAGTCGAAGGCTTAGACTATGATGAAACCTATGCTCCGGTAGCTAGACTCGAGTCCATTAGGATGTTATTAGCCTATGCAGCAAATAAAGGGTTCAAATTGTACCAAATGGACGTTAAGTCAGCCTTTTTAAATGGTTTTATCAAGGAAGAGGTCTACGTAAGCCAACCTCCAGGGTTTGAAGACATAGACTACCCTAACCACGTATTTAAATTAAAAAAGGCATTATATGGACTAAAACAAGCCCCTAGAGCATGGTATGAAAGATTATCTAATTACTTAATATCCAAAGACTTTAACCAAGGACAAATCGATCCGACTTTGTTCGTGAAAACTATAGAAAAAGACATCTTTATAGCCCAAATCTATGTTGACGACATAATCTTTGGCTCAACTAATTCAAAATTCTTAAAAGAATTTGTCAAATTAATGGAAAGTGAATTTGAAATGAGTATGGTTGGGGAACTTAATTTCTTCTTAGGCTTACAAATTAAACAAACTAAAGATGGAACTACATTTATCAAACTAAATATGCTAAGGAGTTAATTAAAAAATTCTGTATGGAAAATTCAAAAATCATAAATACTCCAATGGCAACCAACATAAACATTGACTCTGACCCAGAAGGAAAATCAGTTGACCCAAAATACTATAGGAGTGCCATAGGTAGCCTACTTTACCTAACTGCAAGTCGACCCAACATATTGTTTGCAGTAGGTATGTGCGCAAGATACCAATCCTGTGCAAAAGAGTCACACCTATCATACGTTAAAAGAATACTTAGGTGTATTAAAGGAACTCTAAATGTAGGACTTTGGTATCCAAGAACTTGCACCTTTGACCTTTATGGCTATTCTGATTCAGACTATGCCGGGTGCAAGTTAGACAGAAAAAGTACAAGTGGTAGCTGCCAGATTCTAGGTCAGTGCCTAGTAAGTTGGTCAAGCAGAAAGCAACATTGTGTTGCTCTATCCACCACAGAATCTGAATACATAGCTCTAGGAGAATGTGCTTCTCAACTGTTGTGGATGATGCATACGTTAAAAGACTATCAACTAGAATATAAAAATACACAAATCTTTATTGACAATATCAGCTCAATTAATCTCACAAAAAATCCTATTCACCACTCCAGGACTAAACACATAGAGGTAAAACACCACTTTGTAAGGGATCATGTAGCTAAAGGTGAAATTGCACTCAACCACGTTGAGTCCAAATCAAACCTAGCTGACATCTTTATAAAACCCTTACCTGAACTTGAGTTCAGTGCACTTAGAAGGCAAATAGAAATGTGTTGGTTAGAGTAGGTGTCTCATTTTGGTGTCTTGTATTTTAAATTCTAGAAAAAAAAATAATTTTCAAAATTCCCAATTTCCTAGATTTTCAAAATTCTGGAATTAGCTTAAGTTTTCCCCTAGAAATCATGTTCCCCTAGAATTAAGCTAGAGCATCTCACAAACACCTAGGTGTACCTTGATTGTGTTTGAAAGACATAGAACGGCGTGAGATGCATAGGGTACAGCTTGGACTCAAGAATGCTTATATCTATGCATCGATAGGAGTCTGGGTGTTAAATACGCAATATACATTAATCAAGTTGAGTCTTCCAGCTCTAGTCAAATCTAACTGGACCAAATCAACTTGACTTGACTAACCATGTGAAAGTTGTTGCCCTATAAGCAGTCAGAAAGTAGCTAAAGGTTAGACAGTTGGTAAAAGGACACTCAGTTTTCTGCTTAAGCATGTTTTGATCTTTAGGGCTCTGATACCTAGTAAATTAATCTACTGATTATAACTCATAATTGGACTTAAGGACCAACTGAATTTGAATGAATAACCTAAACCAAATTTAAATATTGTTCAAACTTAAGTTTACTATTAACCCAAGTTTTAAAATTCAATACTTCAAGCCTTTAGCTTAAAGATCTAAGCTAAGTTACAATATTAATGTTCAAATCCTTGCTAAGCCTAGCTAACTTTGAAATCTAACATTGTAAATTCCTACAAAGTTATTTTTATTACCCTCAAAGATTACTTTTCTCCTAGCCTTTAAATTTATCAAAAAGATACATCTTTTCACTTACTATAAATTTATCTAGTTATTCAAAAGTCTATTATTGTTTTTGATATATGGCAAAGGGGGAGAGCAGCAAAATTCAAATTTAAATTAATACAAAAGGGGGAGCAATATAGTTAAGGGGGAGCATCAGTTAAGGGGGAGCAATAGTTAAGGGGGAGCATATAGTTTAGCAAACTTGCTTTGGTTAATGTGTTCACCTATAACTAGCAAATTTGCCTGTGTTAAATTGTTATCTATTCGTTTGTTTACTTAACTTTGAATTTGAGTTGTCATAATAAAAAAGGGGGAGATTGTTGGTGCGGGAAGCATCTGATAATCGAACTCGTGTTTTGATAATGGCAAAGAATTCAAAGTTAATATGTTTTGTATTCTAACAAGTCTACTTGAGGATTTCAGGAAAGTCCTAACTGCGGTTAGGCAGGTGAAAACCCTAGGGGGTGGTAACCCTAGGTCCTAGGGGGCGGTAACCCTATGTGGAGAAAAGTCCTAGCTGCGGTTAGGCAAAGGGATAAACCCTAGGGGTGGTAACCCTAGGTCATAGGGGGTGGTAACCCTATGCGAAAAGTCTTGGCAAGTCGATGGCTTCAGGCAAAAGTCTTAGGGGGTGGTAACCCTAGGTGGAAAGTCCTGGTGTCGCGAACCAAGTGAAAGACTGGACTGGCCGGGAAGCGGATGTCCAGCAGAAAGTCCGGAAGCGTCGAGTGCTGAGCAAAAGTCCAGTCGATCTGGAGGATCGCACTGGCAGCAGGTAAATCTCCTGAGTGGAGTAGGTGAGGACGCGTTCCCCGTAGAGGGAACAGTAGGCGTCTGGTCGACCTAGGGTTTCTGGGTGAAAATCCGAAGTCAGACCCGGACAGTCCGGAGACTGTCAATACTTCATTTATCATACTTATTGTATTATGTGCTAACTTTGTGCTGCAGGGTAGTGTTTGGGACTAACGTATCTTGCAGGTGCAAAGAAGCAACCTAAAGCCTCGGATAAACAGTATCCGAGGCGCCTTCATGGAGCTTGGAGGCGCCTCGGGTGCAAGGCTGGAGTTGGCTGCGAGAAGCTGTTCAAGGCGCCTTGATGAACAGTGGAAGGCGCCTTGAACAGATGAAGGCGCCCTATGAACAGTAGAAGGTGCCTTGAATCTGTGATAAGATTCGACCAGTTTGCTCCTCATCTCCGCGGCTGACTCGGCCTATTCAAGACGCCTTGGAGCTTGTTTAAGGCGCCTTGAACAGCATTTAAAAAGGGGGTTCGACCAACAGCTTGATCAACAACATTCAAGTCTTCCTTCTGCATTTAGCCACTAACGAACTCGCCCCGAAGTGCTGCAACTCGACACCGACAACCCGAAGCTTCAATTTAGTATTTTCCATTGTCGGTATAAGATTATTTACAGCATTACTTGTAAATCATCTTTGTATACTTTCAAACTTATAGTTGTTGCCCACCAGAAGCGATCAAGGATCGCGGGCCTTCGAATAGGAGTCGCCTTAGACTCCGAACGAAGTAAAATCGACCTGTGCCTTTGTGTTGTTTTCTTTATCTATTCCGCTGTGTTTTGTTTTCTACTCCGATAAACGAACGAAATAGCCGCGAGCGCTATTCACCCCCCCCCCCCTCTAGCGCGTCTCGATCCAACAGGGTTTAGGGGCATTGCCAATGTTACAAGAACCTATAGGGTCACACACTAAGGACAATTAGATGGAGATTAGGTTCATATGATGAACCAAGAGAATTAGATTCATGTGATGAATCAAATTGGATTAAGAGTAATCCTAATTAGGCTAATTGAGTTAGACTCAAGTTGATTCATGCGTTCAATGAGTCTAATTTAGATTATGACTCATTGAATCAATTTAATTAAATGAATTAGATTCATTATATTAAATTTGCTTAAATTAAATGGTTGGATTAGATCAACCATGAGAGAGATTAAGTCAAGTTTGACTTGACTTGAGAGGAAGATGAAGAGTCAAGTTTGACTTGACTTTATGTCACCTCATTGGTGAGTTACCATTTAGTGGCCAATGATGATGTGCCACATCATCATGTTTAGTACATGTGTGTGCCACCTAATGGGGGTTACAAATTCTCTTTCAATTTAATGTGGCCCTCCACATTTAATGAAAAAAAAGGAGTTACACTCCATGAAGGTGGCCGGCCACTTTTGATTGTGAATGGAATTCATTTTCATTCAAGGTTAATTCACATCTTCTTCTTCCTAGAGCTCTCTCTACTTGCCCTCCCTCTTCTCTCTTGGTCGAACACCCTAGGTGCTAGCACACCTTTGTTTGGTCCTCTCCACCTAATTTTTTTCGTGTGGATACTTCTAGAGGGTTGTCTACTTTGACAATCTTGAGATTCGGCAAACCGTTGGACTAGCGGGATAGCGAAGGGCATCGCATCGAGGGTAATGCTCTTATCTAGTGTAAATCTAGACTTTAGAAACTCGTACTCGTATTTTGTTTTATTTTTCTTCCCACGGATCCGGTGGCGGGGGGTTTCGGGGTTTCCGCGACACGAAAAAGCGATTTTCGCGGCCTGAAAAATCCAACAGTGGTATCAGAGCCACGTGCGAAGACTTGTACGAGTTTAGTTTGATTTTTTTATGAAAAAATATAGCTTCTGTGATTTTCGGTAAATTTAAGTTTTTATGGTTTTTTATGAGTAATTTTCTCGTAGAAGCGAAGCACAAGTGTTTATACACTTGTAGGCTTCGACTGCCGAGAAGATTTTTCCGAAACGGCAAAGTTTCACCCCAAATCCTTTTGGGACAGTGGACTAAGGCACTGTAGGATCGCTTAGGGACACTCGCAATGGTTAGATCGTGTAACACCCCTAGAAAGCCTAGATAAAGTAAGGGCAATGAGAGTACGAATGTAATGAAAAGAATGTGTAGATAGTCTACGTTGAATGTTGCGATGGGAAGGATTTAGATGATTAAAAACTTTATGAAAGAAAATAAAGTTGAGAATATAAAGTTCTATACATGATTTATAATGCAAGGAATTAATGTAAACAAAAGAGATATGAGATATTATATATGCATGTATGAAATATTTATGCATAATGCATATACATGAATTATTTTGTACAAAAATATGTTAGGAGAAGGATTTGATCCTTGGTTCTCTTGTGGATGCATGCATGTGTTAACCAAGTGTGATAGGAGTGAATATTGTAAAAGGAGAGATGGGAATTATAATTAAAGGAAAGAAATGAGAGAAATTAAGAGAAAGAAAAGAGAGAAACTCAAGAAGCATTTCTCTAGCATATTCTTTCTCATTAAGAGGAGAAGTAAATGAGGAGGATGAATCAAGTCAAGTTTTCCTCCCCTCACTTTAGTATAAATAGGCATGGAGGGGGGGGGGGGGGGGGGGCTTCATACTCAACTCACTCTCCTCTGTTAGAGTGTATACTAAAAGCCTAGCTTTTGGTATAAACATTTATCTAGAAATAAGAATCACATTGGTCAAATGTCTACATTTATGATAAATGTAGTTGTTCAATTAATTTATATTGTAGATAACATGGTGTGTGGTGTCACACGCAGAAGATCATGTTATCGGTTTCCTTATAAATTATAAACAGTAGCTCACGACTAAAATGGAAAGGAACAAACCATTGGAAGGTCGTAGTGTAATTATGTATTAGTTTATCTTAACTATATAATTACACTAGTACACTTAGAGTGTATTGAGTAGGACCATTAGAGGTCGTTTCTTTTATACTGACTTTATAAAGAAACAAAGACCTCAGTTATTATGGAAGTGTGTGCTCTTAATCCTAATATAATAACAAGCACATATATTTGATATTTATTTCTTTAATTTATCAATGGGTGAGATTTAGTTCGATGAATCAATAAGCCCGATAAGTTGGAAAATGATATCACTTATAGTGTGTGTTGTTGATTATAGAAGGAAACTGTGTCCTAGTGATCTAGGTTGAGAATGTCCCCAAGAGGAGCTCATAAGGATTGTCATGTTAAACCCTGCAGGTGGACATAGTCCGACATGACGATGAAGTTGAGTGGTACTACTCTTGGAGCTAGATATTAATTAAGTGAGTTGTCAGTAACTTACTTAATTAGTGGACATTTGTTATCTTAAACACAGGGAGACTAACACACTCATAATAAGAAGGAGCCCAAAATGTAATTTGGGATTGGTGCGGTAGTTCAATAATAGTTCTTTAGTGGAATGAATTATTATTGATGAAATTAAGTTGTGTGTTCGGGGCAAACACGGGATGCTTAATTTCATCGGGAGACCAAAACCAATTCCTCCTCTCGGTCCCTATCGTAGCCTCTAGTATATAGAGATTTATACCCACCGCATACCCACCTTCTTACCCATCCAATGGGGCCGGCCAAGCTAGCTTGGAACCCAAGCTAGGGCCGGCCAAGACCAAGTGGATGAGTCAAGTAGGTGGCCGGCCAAAGCTTGGGTCCCAAGCTTAGGTGGCCGGCCACTAGAATATTAAAAGGATTTTTATTAAAATTATTTCTTATGTGGATATCATGATTTTAAAAGAGAGTTTAAAAATTAAAAATTTCCTTTTATAACTTTCTACAAAAGATTAAGAGAAGAGATTAATCTCTTTCCTTATTTGTAGATTAAAAGGATGGTTTTAATTTTTTGGTAAAAACTTTCCTTATTTATAAATCATCTACATGTTTAAAAGAGAGTTTAAAATTTGAAATCTTTCCTTATTTGTTGATTAAAGGAGGATTTTAAATTTTAAGAAAACTTTCCTTTTTAACTATGTTCATGATTTAAAAGAAAGTTTAAAAATTAATAATTCTCTTTTATTAGTTTCTACAAAAGATTGAGAAAAGATTTGATATCTTTCCTTATTTGTAGATTAAAAGAGATTTTAATTTTTAGAGATAACTTTCTTTTTATCCACATGTTTAAAAGAAAGATTTTAATTTATTAAATTTCCTTTTTATAAACCAATCATGAAGGGATTAAATTATTGAAGAAATTTTATAAATTTCTGGAGACAAATTAGGAAGTTTTAATTAAAACTCTCCTTGTTTGTAGCTTTGGTGTGGCCGGCCATATAAATTGAGAAAAGGAAAATTGTTTTAATTAAATAAATTTTTCCTTTTCATGGCAAAAGAATTAAGGAAGTTTTTAATTAAATTTTCTTATTTGCCAAGACCAAGGATTATAAAAGAGGGGGTAGAGAAGGCTTCAAGAACACAACCTCTATTGTTTTCTCTTCCTCTTTTCCTTGGTGTTGTGGCCGGCCATCATCTCTTCTCTTCTTCCTCTTTGTGGTGGCTGAAACTCTCTATTGCTTGGAGGTCTTGTGGAGGCCGGATACTACTTGGAGAAGAAGAAGAAGAAGGAGAGGAAGCTTGGAGGTCTTCATACTCAACTCACTCTCCTCTGTTAGAGTGTATACTAAAAGCCTAGCTTTTGGTATAAACATTTATCTAGAAATAAGAATCACATTGGTCAAATGTCTACATTTATGATAAATGTAGTTGTTCAATTAATTTATATTGTAGATAACATGGTGTGTGGTGTCACACGCAGAAGATCATGTTATCGGTTTCCTTATAAATTATAAACAGTAGCTCACGACTAAAATGGAAAGGAACAAACCATTGGAAGGTCGTAGTGTAATTATGTATTAGTTTATCTTAACTATATAATTACACTAGTACACTTAGAGTGTATTGAGTAGGACCATTAGAGGTCGTTTCTTTTATACTGACTTTATAAAGAAACAAAGACCTCAGTTATTATGGAAGTGTGTGCTCTTAATCCTAATATAATAACAAGCACATATATTTGATATTTATTTCTTTAATTTATCAATGGGTGAGATTTAGTTCGATGAATCAATAAGCCCGATAAGTTGGAAAATGATATCACTTATAGTGTGTGTTGTTGATTATAGAAGGAAACTGTGTCCTAGTGATCTAGGTTGAGAATGTCCCCAAGAGGAGCTCATAAGGATTGTCATGTTAAACCCTGCAGGTGGACATAGTCCGACATGACGATGAAGTTGAGTGGTACTACTCTTGGAGCTAGATATTAATTAAGTGAGTTGTCAGAACTTACTTAATTAGTGGACATTGTTATCTTAAACACAGGAGACTAACACACTCATAATAAGAAGGAGCCCAAATGTAATTTGGGATTGGTGCGGTAGTTCAATAATAGTTCTTTAGTGGAATGAATTATTATTGATGAAATTAAGTTGTGTGTTCGGGCGAACACGGATGCTTAATTTCATCGGAGACCAAAACCAATTCCTCCTCTCGGTCCCTATCGTAGCCTCTAGTATATAGAGATTTATACCCACCGCATACCACCTTCTTACCCATCCAATGGGGCCGGCCAAGCTAGCTTGGAACCCAAGCTAGGGCCGCCAAGACCAAGTGGATGAGTCAAGTAGGTGGTCGCCAAAGCTTGGGTCCCAAGCTTAGGTGGCCGCCACTAGAATATTAAAAGGATTTTATTAAAATTATTTCTTATGTGGATATCATGATTTTAAAGAGAGTTTAAAATTAAAATTTCCTTTTATAACTTTCTACAAAAGATTAAGAGAAGAGATTAATCTCTTTCCTTATTTGTAGATTAAAAGGATGGTTTTAATTTTTGGTAAAACTTTCCTTATTTATAAATCATCTACATGTTTAAAGAGAGTTTAAAATTTGAAATCTTTCCTTATTTGTTGATTAAAGGAGGATTTTAAATTTTAAGAAAACTTTCCTTTTAACTATGTTCATGATTTAAAGAAAGTTTAAAATTAATAATTCTCTTTTATTAGTTTCTACAAAGATTGAGAAAAGATTTGATATCTTTCCTTATTTGTAGATTAAAAGAGATTTTAATTTTTAGAGATAACTTTCTTTTTATCCACATGTTTAAAAGAAAGATTTTAATTTATTAAATTTCCTTTTTATAAACCAATCATGAAGGGATTAAATTATTGAAGAAATTTTATAAATTTCTGGAGACAAATTAGGAAGTTTTAATTAAAACTCTCCTTGTTTGTAGCTTTGGTGTGGCCGGCCATATAAATTGAGAAAAGGAAAATTGTTTTAATTAAATAAATTTTTCCTTTTCATGGCAAAAGAATTAAGGAAGTTTTTAATTAAATTTTCTTATTTGCCAAGACCAAGGATTATAAAAGAGGGGGTAGAGAAGGCTTCAAGAACACAACCTCTATTGTTTTCTCTTCCTCTTTTCCTTGGTGTTGTGGCCGGCCATCATCTCTTCTCTTCTTCCTCTTTGTGGTGGCTGAAACTCTCTATTGCTTGGAGGTCTTGTGGAGGCCGGATACTACTTGGAGAAGAAGAAGAAGAAGGAGAGGAAGCTTGCATCTCTTAGAGCTTGGTTGGTGTTTTTCTTTTTCCTTGGTGGAGCTTTCTTGTTTTGGCCGAACCAAGCTAGGAGGAGAAGAAGGTGCTTGGTGGTTTCTCATCTCGGAAGATCGTTGCCCACACAACGTCCGAGGTTAGAAGAGGAATACGGTAGAAGATCAAGAGGTTTTTCTACAAGGTATAACTAGTAATTTTTCTTTCCGCATCATGCTAGTTATTTATGGAAATAATACCAAATACAAGAGGCTAACGTTCTAGAATTTCGAATATGTTTTTCGATGTTGTGTTCTTTTGTTTTTTCTTTTCCTTGTGATTTGATTGTTCTTTTCGGTTAACCTAAAGTTATTTTAGGAAATTAAATATTAGCTTTCCATAAAAGGTTTTGTCTAGTCGGTGGTGGTTGCTCCCATATCCAAGAAGGCCGTGTGCCTCGCCACGTCAGTACTGGGAACCAATTATGGAAATTAATATTTAATGGAATTAATAACTTAAGGTGATTTGGGTCGAACGTGTTAAGTTCCGCAGGAGACCCAAGTCAAAACCTAAAAGAACGAATAGATTAAGTTTTGGATCAAACGTGTTAAGTTCCGCAGGCGATCCAAAATTTAATTTAAAAGAACACATGGTAGCTAGGAAAAGGTTCAGATCTTTCTACAAAATTTTTGTACAGTGGAACCTCTAGGCTTTCCGAGTAGCAACCAACATCCTCCTCTCCTCCATTTGTGCCGAGCACTCTCCCTCCCTCTTTCCTCTTGTTGCCGAGAGCAACAACTCTCCCCCTTCTTTCTTTCTTTTTGTTGCCGAGCAACATAAGAGGAAGAAGCCTCCTCTTCTTCCTCCTCCTCTCTACCAAAAGACCTAGCCACTTCTTCCTCCATTGGTGCCGAGCAAAGCAAGCAAGGAAGAAAGGTCCACAAGCAAGTTCTCAACTCTAGGAAACTTAAGCAAAGAAGGTAAGCTTCCCCTCACCTGCGGTACAAGGCTTTCATGTGATTTTCGGATTCTTTTTCTATGCCTTGAAAGAAAGTTTTCCCCTATGTTTGTATACATATATGATGCATGATCAGAGGTGTATGTAACCCTAGAATTTCAATCAAAAATATTGTAAATAGGTTAGGAAAATTATTGTCTAACCAAACTAGTGCAAGTTTCCCTCTATGAAATGCTAAGGACCTTCCTATGGTTTTCTTGCTTGGAAGTTGATTGGAACCAAAAGAACCCCACTCTCATGTTTCGGCCAAGAAAGAATTTAGGGTTAGGAGGACTTTGAATTTAAAATAACTATGCTTATATGACATGATATAAAGTTCTTAAGAGTTGTATACTTGTATGTTGAAAGAAACTCATGAACCTTACTCTTAATATTTCGGCCATGGTAAGGTGATAGTTTAGAGAAGCTTAAACAAAATTCTAATATGCTCAATGACCTCTGTGATATTATGTTATGAAAGATGATTAATGCTCTCATGTTTAATTGGAATGTAGAAAATTATTTACATGATTTATGACATGTAAGATCACGAGAGTCCTAACTTGTTTATGATCCAACCTTGTGTATGATGTTCTTAGTAAATCTTGCTATGAAATTTACTTAGGTTTCCCATGCTTTAGGCCACTTAAAGGAAGTTTATATTCTATGAATTTCGGCCAAGTAAGGTTTAAAGGACCTAGAGGCCTTGGAAATGAAACCTAAGGGGTTAAAAGTACTTCTTATGAAAACTTGATAATGTGTGAATGTGATACATGTTTGTATGACCTAAATGAATCATTATGTGTTCGGCCATGAAGGGATAGATGCCCTAGAAACCCTAGAACAAAAATTAAATATGTCTATGCCATGCTGTATGAAAATGATATGATAATAAGTTAGAATGCATGATTGCTTTAGTTACGAAATGATATGCATAATGAAGTTATATTATGAAATATGCCATGATGTGTTATAGCATAGAAAATGCTATACATAATGAAAAGAAATGAAGTTATGTTATGATATGTGATAGCATAGAAGATGCTATACATAATGAAAAGAAATGAAAAGAATAAATGCATGAAAGATTGTTAAGGACATGATATGATAGTTATGCATGATAAGTTATTTTATGGTTTGTACCAAGGGTGGGCTCCGTAAACGCCCCGGGGTCGATGGAGTAAGACTCGGGCCTCGTCAGTAATGGGCCTTTGAGTGCCCTAGGTCGATGGAGTAAGACTCGGGCCTAGTATGTATGCATGGTAGGGCTCAAGACTTGCTACCTTGGACCTACGCATTATGTATGTGGTACAAACCGGGATCCCAAATGATGATGATATTAATTTCAAGTACTATTAAGTATAAGTTTTCAAATTCACGATGCATTGCCTACATTCATATGTGCTTGAATTATATGATGATATGATATAATGTCATGTGATATTATGATATGAATATGATGCCCTTGTATGTCTCATGCTTGTGATTTATTTGTTTTATGATATGATATTCATGCTTCTATGAAATGATATGTGAATAAGAAATATGCATGATATGTTTGAATAGAATGATATGTTATGTTATGATTAGTTGAGACGATGATATGTTGATCCATTCTTGATATACGATGATTCTCGGTTTTAGTGAGTAGGAAAGGAACTTACTGAGCCATGAGTGCTCATAGCTTACTTTCCTTGTACCGCAGATAAAAGAGAAAGCTGGATGTACAACGGAGCAGCAGGAGGAGCAGATAGTGATGTGTGTGGTGGTGGCTCGACAAGAACGATTCGGACAAATTAATATTTTTTTATAAGTTCAATATATGCACATTTGAACAAATCAGAATATGTGATATTATGCTTAATAAATTAAATTCTTTAAAGTTTTTATTCTTCCGCTGTTATAACTAAAGCATGTACGTAAGTAGTATAAGATCGTAGCGCCGCCCTTGGGTAAGAAGGGTGGGCGTTACAGGTGGTATCAGAGCGAAGTTTTGCCAGCTCACTACACACACATCAAGCTCCTTCCTGTCGCTCCAAGTAAGTACAGTTGCTTAATTTATTTATATGCAAAAATTAGTATGATACTCTAGGATACATGAATAATAGCCTAGGAAGGATACCTTAAGCTATACCCTAGAGAAGGGTGCATGATGACAAGTATGTGTTAAAAATAGTATGATACTCTAGGATGCATGAATGGTAGCCTAGGAAGGATACCTTAAGTTATACCCTAGAGAATGGTGCATGATGATAAGTAGGTGATATTCTAGGATGCATGAATGGTAGCCTAGATACAAGAACCTTAGGCTATAACATAAGAAGAATAATGAATCTTTAAAATCTTGTAGAAATGGACTATATCCCGTTCGAATACGATCCCGAGGATGTAGAATATTTTGGCGAATACCTCGAGTTCGCGGATGAACCCGATATGCTGGAATACTTCGACAACTATGTGAGCGACTCGGAATCTCCGAAACACGGCGAGTTCGGAGAGGAAGATCTCGAGGAAATCGAGGAAGGGAATTCGGACGATAATGAAGATGAAGATTCAGAAATTATGGAATATTATGAAGGAGAGAACGAGTTTCCTGAGATGGGCGAGGATGAATTTAACCTTGCTGAATACATGGAAATGGGTTTCAACCCCAACGATGTAATAGACTTCGAGTGGGGACTGAACAACCTCGAGGGGGAACTAAACGAAGACCCGATGGAACCGGACGAACATGTTGAAGAAGACGAGGGAATGGATGAAGAGACAATAATCGACCCGGAAGAGGCATCAGAGATTCAATCTCCGATAATGCCTGATCCACCCTAGAATGATCTGGGCAAGTCGATACAGGTTGGGTTGATGATGACTACTGCTCTCATGTCCTTTATGGCAGGAGTAGTCACAACCTACCTGGCCTTTTAAGAGAAGAAGTTATGAACAAAAAATGTAATAAAAGCTTTTGATGAATAAAAAGAGTAGAAATGGTATCAATTTAAGCATGAATCAAGGTGGTCCCGCAAGGTTACACCAACTGCAGACTTCTATTGAGGGACCTTCAATAAGTCAAGGGAGATTAGAAGCTCCACCAACGTCTAAGGAATCTGAGCAGAAATTGTCATTCTAAGTTCGGGGACGAACTTTCAATAAGTAGGGGAGATTGTAACACCCCTAGAAAGCCTAGATAAAGTAAGGGCAATGAGAGTACGAATGTAATGAAAAGAATGTGTAGATAGTCTACGTTGAATGTTACGATGGGAAGGATTTAGATGATTAAAAACTTTATGAAAGAAAATAAAGTTGAGAATATAAAGTTCTATACATGATTTATAATGCAAGGAATTAATGTAAACAAAAGAGATATGAGATATTATATATGCATGTATGAAATATTTATGCATAATGCATATACATGAATTATTTTGTACAAAAATATGTTAGGAGAAGGATTTGATCCTTGGTTCTCTTGTGGATGCATGCATGTGTTAACCAAGTGTGATAGGAGTGAATATTGTAAAAGGAGAGATGGGAATTATAATTAAAGGAAAGAAAGGAGAGAAATTAAGAGAAAGAAAAGAGAGAAACTCAAGAAGCATTTCTCTAGCATATTCTTTCTCATTAAGAGGAGAAGTAAATGAGGAGGATGAATCAAGTCAAGTTTTCCTCCCCTCACTTTAGTATAAATAGGCATGGAGGGGGGGGGGGCTTCATCCTCAACTCACTCTCCTCCTCTCCTCCATTTGTGCCGAGCACTCTCTCTCCCTCTTTCCTCTTGTTGCCGAGAGCAACAACTCTCCCCCTTCTTTCTTTCTTTTTGTTGCCGAGCAACACAAGAGGAAGAAGCCTCCTCTTCTTCCTCCTCCTCTCCACCAAAAGACCTAGCCACTTCTTCCTCCATTGGTGCCGAGCAAAGCAAGCAAGGAAGAAAGGTCCACAAGAAAGTTCTCAACTCTAGGAAACTTAAGCAAAGAAGGTAAGCTTCCCCTCACCTGCGGTACAAAGCTTTCATGTGATTTTCGGATTCTTTTTCTATGCCTTGAAAGAAAGTTTTCCCCTATGTTTGTATACATATATGATGCATGATCAGAGGTGTATGTAACCCTAGAATTTCAATCAAAAATATTGTAAATAGGTTAGGAAAATTATTGTCTAACCAAACTAGTGCAAGTTTCCCTCTATGAAATGCTAAGGACCTTCCTATGGTTTTCTTGCTTGGAAGTTGATTGGAACCAAAAGAACCCCACTCTCATGTTTCGGCCAAGAAAGAATTTAGGGTTAGGAGGACTTTGAATTTAAAATAACTATGCTTATATGACATGATATAAAGTTCTTAAGAGTTGTATACTTGTATGTTGAAAGAAACTCATGAACCTTACTCTTAATATTTCGGCCATGGTAAGGTGATAGTTTAGAGAAGCTTAAACAAAATTCTAATATGCTCAATGACCTCTGTGATATTATGTTATGAAAGATGATTAATGCTCTCATGTTTAATTGGAATGTAGAAAATTATTTACATGATTTATGACATGTAAGATCACGAGAGTCCTAACTTGTTTATGATCCAACCTTGTGTATGATGTTCTTAGTAAATCTTGCTATGAAATTTACTTAGGTTTCCCATGCTTTAGGCCACTTAAAGGAAGTTTATATTCTATGAATTTCGGCCAAGTAAGGTTTAAAGGACCTAGAGGCCTTGGAAATGAAACCTAAGGGGTTAAAAGTACTTCTTATGAAAACTTGATAATGTGTGAATGTGATACATGTTTGTATGACCTAAATGAATCATTATGTGTTCGCCATGAAGGGATAGATGCCCTAGAAACCCTAGAACAAAAATTAAATATGTCTATGCCATGCTGTATGAAAATGATATGATAATAAGTTAGAATGCATGATTGCTTTAGTTACGAAATGATATGCATAATGAAGTTATATTATGAAATATGCCATGATGTGTTATAGCATAGAAAATGCTATACATAATGAAAAGAAATGAAGTTATGTTATGATATGTGATAGCATAGAAGATGCTATACATAATGAAAAGAAATGAAAAGAATAAATGCATGAAAGATTGTTAAGGACATGATATGATAGTTATGCATGATAAGTTATTTTATGGTTTGTACCAAGGGTGGGCTCCGTAAACGCCCCGGGGTCGATGGAGTAAGACTCGGGCTTCGTCAGTAATGGGCCTTTGAGTGCCCTAGGTCGATGGAGTAAGACTCGGGCCTAGTATGTATGCATGGTAGGGCTCAAGACTTGCTACCTTGGACCTACGCATTATGTATGTGGTACAAACCGGGATCCCAAATGATGATGATATTAATTTCAAGTACTATTAAGTATAAGTTTTCAAATTCACGATGCATTGCCTACATTCATATGTGCTTGAATTATATGATGATATGATATAATGTCATGTGATATTATGATATGAATATGATGCCCTTGTATGTCTCATGCTTGTGATTTATTTGTTTTATGATATGATATTCATGCTTCTATGAAATGATATGTGAATAAGAAATATGCATGATATGTTTGAATAGAATGATATGTTATGTTATGATTAGTTGAGACGATGATATGTTGATCCATTCTTGATATACGATGATTCTCGGTTTTAGTGAGTAGGAAAGGAACTTACTGAGCCATGAGTGCTCATAGCTTACTTTCCTTGTACCGCAGATATGGGGAACGGAGCAGCAGGAGGAGCAGATAGTGATGTGTGTGATGGTGGCTCGGCAAGAACGATTCGGACAAATTAATATTTTTTTATAAGTTCAATATATGCACATTTGAACAAATCAGAATATGTGATATTATGCTTAATAAATTAAATTCTTTAAAGTTTTTATTCTTCCGCTGTTATAACTAAAGCATGTACGTAAGTAGTATAAGATCGTAGCGCCGCCCTTGGGTAAGAAGGGTGGGCGTTACAGATCGCGGGTAGGGGCGTTGCCCCTGGCCCCGCAAGGGGATTCGTTCCGCGATTGCGCCTGAAAACCGCTAAACGGGACCGCCGAGAAATTTTACTCGTAAAATTGTAAAAATTAGCATTAAAATTACAGAAAATTATGGAAATTACATAATTTAGAATTATGTATAATTTGTGATAGTCATGGCCCAAAAGACCCAATCTGATTGGATTTGTGTTGTAATTCATATTACGGCCTGCGCGCCGTCATTTGTGTTGTGCGTGTTGTACATTTGATTCGTGACCTGCGCGTCGTGCTTTTCTCTATTTTATATTCTTGTTGTAAATTAGTTTAGACTCGAATGTAACTCGAGTTTCAAAATTGTAATGTACAAAATTGGAGTCGTGGAAGGTCCACTCAAGACGGAGTTACGAAGAGGGCGCGAGCAACACAAGGTGGTCAAAGGGAGGAGCTTGAGAAGCTGTTGACCCTAGGTTGACCATCCGATCTTCTCATTAGCTTGAGAAGATCGTAGTAGGGTCATGACTAATCACAAATTAATTTAATTAATTGCTTGTGTGTATGTGATGCATGATTAGTAATTAATTAGTGCCTAATGATTAGATTAGATCTAAATCATGTACAAGATGCACCCTTTCGATTAGATTAGATCTATCGCGTATTAGATACACATCGATGATTAGATTAGATCTAAATCACGTCAACTCTAATGCCTACCGTGCCGTGATACCTATCACTACCTCGATCACATGTGTTGTTGAATCTGCCAAAGCAGAGCAACACATATTATCTTGGTAGGGTACAGAGGGACAATCTTGGTCCCTCTTATCAACGCATGGGCGAATACAAACTCAATTAAATTGTGTATTCCTAGTTAACTCGGTTGGATCGAGTACAACTATAGGCATTCTTCCAACGGTTGGAAAGATAGGACATAAATCACATTTATATTAATTCTTGGGCATATTAGCCAAACCTAACTCAAGTTTTAATATAACTGTGGATAATGATCCTATAAACAAGAGTTGCATAGAGATGTAATTGGTAAATCGTTACCTACCGATCATACTAAGTCTTGGGTGTATTATCCAAAGCTAACTCAAGGGTTAGTATGATGTGGATCTTGTCCCACATGAATTATAGAATTCAGTGGGTGCATCATTTAGTTAAAGGTCTAATTAAATGATTTAAAAGAATATGATATTTATTTTCTGCATTTTTCTGTTGTAGATAACCATGACGTCAAATACGAACACTTTCTCCCTGCATTCTGTCCTTAAGAAGGACAAGTTCAATGGAGCAAATTTCCTGGACTGGTACAGGAACTTGAGAATAGTTCTCACCCAGGAACGTAAACTGTACGTTCTAGAACAGCCCATTCCGGAGGCTCCTCTTTCCAATGCCACGCGAGCAGACAAAGATGCTTACAAGAAGCATCAAGATGACGCATTAGATGTGTCCTGTCTAATGCTCGCGACCATGAACTCTGAGCTTCAGAAGCAACACGAGTTAATGGGCGCTTACGATATGGTTGAACATCTTCGTCAACTGTATCAAGGACAAGCGAGGCATGAGAGATTTGAGATCTCAAGGGCACTGTTTCAGTGTAAGATGCCAGATGGGGCTCCCGTAAGACCATATGTACTCAAAATAATTGGGTACATAGAAAACCTACAGAGATTGGGATTCCCGCTTGGCCAAGAGCTGGCCACTGACCTGATCTTGCTATCCTTGCCGGATAGCTATAGTCAGTTCGTTCTAAACTACAATATGAACGAAATTGACAAGCCACTGCCCGAGTTGCTTAGCATGTTAAGAACTACTGAGCTGAACCTTAAGAAGGCTAAGCCCCACTCTGTTCTGATAGTTCAGAAACACAAGGGCAAGGGCAAGCCCAAAGGTAAGGGAAAGTCCCAAGCCAAGGGCAAAGGCAAGGCACTGAAGCCTAAAGGAGGGGTCGCTAAGGATGCTACCTGCTTCCACTACGGTCAGACCGAAGGTGTACCTGGAAGATCTTAAGAAGAAGCGAAGTGAGACTTCCACTTCAGGTATATATGTTATAGAAGTCAATCTATCTATTTCTTCATCATGGGTATTAGATACCGGATGTGCTTCTCACATTTGTACTAATGTGCAGGCGCTGAGAAATAGCAGGGCATTGGCAAAGGGCGAGGTGGACCTACGGGTAGGCAATGGAGCACGGGTTGTTGCTATTGCTGTAGGGACTTATTTTCTATCTCTGCCCTCTGGGCTTGTATTAGAATTAGATGAATGTTGTTATGTGCCTGCATTAACTAAGAACGTAATTTCAGTTTCTTGTTTGGACAAGAAAGGTTTCTCTTTTATAATTAAGGACAAATGTTGTTCTGTTTATTTAAAAGATATGTTCTATTGTAGTGCACCTCTGATGAACGGACTCTACATTCTAGACCTTGAAAGCCCTATCTATAACATAAATACCAAGAGGTTCAAGTCAAATGACCTGAACCAAACCTATCTCTGGCACTGTCGCTTAGGTCATATAAATGACAAGCGCTTATCCCAGCTCCATAAGGATGGTTTGCTGGACTCATTTGATTTTGAATCTTATGAGACATGCGAGTCATGCCTACTAGGAAAGATGACCAAGACTCCCTTTAGTGGGCATAGCGAAAGAGCGACTGATTTGTTAGGACTTATACATAGTGATGTATGTGGCCCTTTCAATGTCGCTACTAGAGGCGGTTATAGGTACTTCATCACATTTACTGATGACTGCAGTAGATATGGTTATGTGTACTTGATGACACATAAGTCAGAATCCTTTGAAAAGTTCAAAGAATTCAAGAATGAAGTACAGAACCAGCTTGGCAAGAGTACATATTAAGATACTTCGATCAGATCGAGGTGGAGAATACCTTAGCCATGAGTTTCGTAACTATCTAGCTGAGTGTGGGATTCTATCCCAACTCACTCCTCCTGGAACACCACAGTGGAATGGTGTATCCGAAAGGAGGAATCGTACCCTATTAGATATGGTACGATCTATGATGAGTCACACAGATCTTCCGACATACCTTTGGGGCTATGCTCTAGACACAACAGCTTTTATACTCAACTGAGTTCCATCCAAGGCCGTGATAAAGACACCATATAGGATATGGACTGGGAGAGATGCCCAGGTGTCTTTTATGAGGATTTGGGGTTGTGAGGCTTACGTTAGACGTCAAGTCTCAAATAAATTAGGACTCAAATCCGACAAATGCTACTTTATTGGATATCCCAAGGAAACTAAGGGATATTACTTCTACATTCCCAGTCAGCACAAGGTAGTTGTGGCAAAGACTGGGGTCTTTCTAGAAAGGGATTTTATTTCTACAAAGAGTAGTGGGAGCACGTTCGATCTTGAAGAAGTTTGAGATGCGAACAATAGCACTGAAGCCTCGATGGAAGTTGAACTGGAACCACAAAGTGTTGTGGATGATGTTGTTCCACAAGGGGTTGAGGAACAACAACCAGTTCAAGTAGACATACCTCTTCGCAGGTCTGATAGGGTACATCGTCAGCCTAAAAGATACTCATTTCTCTTGTCTGACCATGATGACGTTGTGCTCATAGATGATGAGCCTACCACCTATCAGGAAGCTGTGATGAGACCAGATTCCGAGAAATGGCTAGAGGCCATGAGATCCGATATAGAATCCATGTACACCAACCAAGTATGGACTTTGGTTGATCCACCTGAAGGGGTAAAACTCATTGGGTGTAAGTGGGTCTTTAAAAGAAAGACTGATATGGATGGACTTATCTATAAGGGTCGCTTTGTAGCTAAAGGTTTCAAGCAAATTCATGGTATTGACTATGATGAAACCTTTTCTCCAGTAGCGATGTTTAAGTCCATTCGGATTATGCTTGCTATTGCAGCATACCATGACTATGAGATATGGCAGATGGATGTCAAAACCGCGTTTCTGAATGGAAACCTACTCGAGGATGTGTACATGACACAACCTGAGGGTTTTGTAGATCTACAGCATACTAGAAGAGTATGCAAGCTACATAGGTCCATTTATGGACTAAAGCAAGCTTCTCAGAGCTGGAATCTTCGATTCGATGATGCAATCAAATAGTTTGGTTTCATCAAGAATGAAGATGAGCCTTGTGTCTACAAGAAGGTTGTAAGGGATATAGTTGTCTTCCTCATATTGTATGTGGATGACATACTACTCATTGGGAAGGGCATCCCTTTGCTTCAGTCTATCAAGACCTGTCTAGGGAGTTGCTTCTCAATGAAGGACTTAGGTGAGGCATCCCGCATTCTAGGGATACAGATCTATAGAGATAGATCTAAGAGATTGCTTGGCTTAAGTCAGAGTACATATATTGACAAGGTACTCCTTTGGTTTGCCATGCAGAACTCTAAGAAGGGATTTCTGCCGATGTCACATGGCGTGAGTCTTTCGAAGACTCAAGGTCCCTCTTCTAGAGAGGAGAGAGACCGCATGGATCAGATCCCTTATGCCTCAGCCATAGGATCTATCATGTACGCCATGCTATGTACTCGTCCTGATGTCTCGTATGCTTTGAGCATGACGAGCAGATACCAATCAGATCCAGGTGAAAGTCACTGGATAGCGGTCAAGAATATTCTTAAGTACTTAAGAAGGACTAAAGAATATTTCTTGATATATGGAGGCAATGACGAGCTAGCTGTAAAGGGTTACAGTGATGCTAGCTTCCAGACCGACCAGGATGATTATCGATCGCAGTCAGGGTTCGTATTTTGCATAAATAGTGGTACTGTGACCTGGAAGAGTTCGAAGCAGGACACAGTAGCTGATTCTACGACAGAGGCCAAGTACATTGTTGCATCAGAGACAGCAAAGAAGGCAGTTTAGATCCGTAAGTTCATCACTGAACTTGGGGTGGTTCCTAGTATCGCTGACCCTATTGAGCTCTATTGTGACAACAATGGAGCTATAGCACAGGCGAAGGAACTTCACTCACACTAGCGGACCAAACACATACTACGGCGCTTCCATCTCATACGAGAGATTATCGAGAGAGGAGATGTGAAGATATGCAGAGTACCTACAGAGGCTAACATCGCAGATCCCTTGACCAAGGCTTTGGCACAGAGGAAGCATGATGGTCACACTAGGTCATTGGGGCTTAGAGCCTACACTGATTGGCATTAGTGCTAGTGGGAGATTGTTAGTTAGAGCCCTAGAGCCAATCATTTGATGATTGTATTATGGACTTGTTGTATCATATTCTTATATAAATAAATACATTTTTTTTAGTTATTATACTTACTTATATTGGTGCCAAATAAACTAAGTATGATAGCGTCCTTGAGTAGAAGGTTCTCACCTATATCAATCGGTTAGTTGAACCGATAGTGAGATGATATAGGGAACACTACTCTTAATCATTCCTAGTCGAGTATTAACATTCAGGGACAATGTTAATGTGACAAGACTAGCATGTAGGTCAACTCGATGACTTGATCTCACAAGTCATGGATATAGAGATATCAAGTTGACACTTGGGTATGCATTGGAGAATGTATACTGAATGACCCGCCATGAGAAAGTATCATGGATCGTTATATGAGTGTCATATACTTTCTCATGTGGCTATTAGTATGACTACTAGTCCTTGGACCTGAAGTCATTATGGATCCCTACATAAGGAGTTATGTACTTTGGTTTCGTCAAACGTCACCCGTAATTGGGTGGACTATAAAGGCGATTACTGGGTATGTAACGAATTATGCAGAGGGATGTGAGTGATGTAGATGGGATCTATCCCTCCTATATGATGGGAGAGACATCGATATTCTTGATAGAGTGAGACCACGAAGTGCATGGCCATGCCCAAATGGGTCAATATGAGATATTGAGCTCATTTGATTTAGTGAGTCTACTTGGAGATCAAGATTTAGATTGGTCAGAGGATGACACGGTCTATGCCTCACATTGATCAATCTAGATGTCTAGGATAGAAGGACACTTGTCATATATTGTGAGGAGTCACAATTAGTAGTCACAAGGTGATGTTGGATCCCAACATTCTTGTAACTTAGATAGTAATGATGTGTTGCTAGATACCGCTCATTACTTATGTTCCTAAATGGGTTTAGGGGCATTGCTAACGTTACAAGAACCTATAGGGTCACACACTAAGGACAATTAGATGGAGATTAGGTTCGTATGATGAACCAAGAGGATTAGATTCATGTGATAAATCAAATTGGATTAAGAGTAATCCTAATTAGGCTAATTGAGTTAGACTCAAGTTGATTCATGCGTTCAATGAGTCTAATTTAGATTATGACTCATTGAATCAATTTAATTAAATGAATTAGATTCATTATATTAAATTGGCTTGAATTAAATGGTTGGATTAGATCAACCATGAGAGAGATTAAGTCAAGTTTGACTTGACTTGAGAGGAAGATGAAGAGTCAAGTTTGACTTGACTTTATACCACCTCATTGGTGAGTTGGCATTTAGTGGCCAATGATGATGTGCCACATCATCATGTTTATCACATGTGTGTGCCACCTAATGGGGGTTACAAATTCTCTTTCAATTTAATGTGGCCCTCCACATTTAATGAAAAAAAAAGGAGTTACACTCCATGAAGGTGGCCGGCCACTTTTGATTGTGAATGGAATTCATTTTCATTCAAGGCTAATTCACATCTTCTTCTTCCTAGAGCTCTCTCTTCTTGCCCTCCCTCTTCTCTCTTGGCCGAACACCCTAGGTGCTAGCACACCTTTGTTTTGTCCTCTCCACCTAATTTTTTTCGTGTGGATACTTCTAGAGGGTTGTCTACTTTGACAATCTTGAGATCCGGCAAACCGTTGGACTAGCGGGATAGCGAAGGGCATCGCATCGAGGGTAACGCTCTTATCTAGTGTAGATCTAGACTTTCGAAACTCGTACTCGTATTTTGTTTTATTTTTCTTCGCACAGATCCGGTGGCGGGGGGTTTCGGGGTTTCCGCGACGTGAAAAAGCGATTTTCGCGGCCCGAAAAACCCAACAACAAACCAATAAGTACAACTCAACTATTTCTTATCCACTAAACATGAAAACTCATAGCTTCCCAGATCTCTCCATAGTCCTGGCATCACACACATCCATCACGCATCCTCCTTGTCGCCTTCCTCTTTACACTTTAACTTTTCCTTTATCTGCAGTAGGAGGAAAATAAATCTATAAGCGAAATGCTTAGTAAGTACTAAACTATCTCACAAAAACTCGAAAGTGTATAAGATGCAAAGGATGTTAAACTGAAATGCTAAAAAGAAAAGCTACACATGCTCATCTAATAGCAAAGCACTAAAATAATCTGCATACTCATGATATACAAGAATAAATCTGCATGCTGGAAATAAAGCTAATCATGCTCAATAAACTATAAGGAAAGCAAATGAAAACTAATACTGTATGCTTAGAATTATAAGAGTTAAACTTTGCTAGTTCTAAACATAGGTGATACTTATTTCATTTACTTATAGCCTTATACTTGAAATTAATATTTAACTTTCTTCTTCTCTTTCTTGGGCCCAGGCTTAGTACCAAAATGCGCGCTCTCTAATAGAGACTGAGGTAGCGAGCCTCCAGTCCTATGAGGGTAAAGACCTTGGTCTTACCTGGGCCAAGACCTTGGAATTGGTCACCTGGATTTGTTTAACAACAACCTTGGAAGTTAGGTACTAGCCTCTTGCTTTAAATTATTTGTTATCTTTTCTAACTAGACCTTGGTCTTTTCTCACTTATAGCTACTCATTATAGCAAGGAAAGTCTAAACTAAATGCTATGTATATAGGTATATGCTATAATCTGTTCATGCACATCTTAAAGCAAAGGGAAAACAAAATCAGCATACTACTATATGTTATAATCTGTTCATGTACATCTTAAAGCAAAGGGAAAACAAAATCAGCATACTACTATATGATATAGATTAAAGAGCTATTAAAAGCTAACTAACATATATATGCATATGTATCAAAACAAGAGACTAGAAACTGAATTAAGCATCAATACTGCTCATGCTATTCTAATACGACAAGTGAAAGAATTTAGAACTAATACTGCTTGTAAATTTCTCATGCTTGTAAACGGCAAGGAAGAGGAAACAGTAAAGGAAGATCATAAAGCTACTAATTTCTCATGCTAAGAAACTATTCTTATGACAGTTGGTTCTAGGTAGCAAGAAATCTAGACTGAAATCGTAAACTGAAATGCTACAACAGAATGAACTAAACTGTATGCTTAATTAAAAATCTGGAACTAGAGTATTTGAACACATGGCTATTTGTATCCAAAAAATCCCAAAGGAAATCAAGACTAGTTCAGCACAGCAACAATAAGGAAAGGCTCAGATTTGCACTTACTATAAGGACCACTGCAAACTAAAGAAACTCCAATCTGAATTATATGCAGGAAATTCAGGTTTAATACCGCAGCAACAAAGGAACCCAAACCTAAATTCTGCATTTTCCGGAGTCAGGAAAGAAAGGCTAAATCCCTAACAACAATTCTATACAGCATGATCCAAAAGCATGAAGGGAAACTAAAGCTCTATCATATAATTCTACTCGGCACAGCAAAATCCGAAGCAAGGAATGAAAACCCTAAGTTCGGAGCAACTCCTACCACAGGTGAGTAGTACTTACAACGGTTTGCTTGGACTTACAACCGAGAGAGAGATCTAGGGTTTCGGAGAGATGAAGATCTCGGCGGCTTCTTTGTGTTCCGAGCTCCTCTCGTCGAGGTGGTCACGCACGGGTGAAGACCGGCCGGAAAATGGTGCTCGTCGGTCGCCGGAGATGTGACCTAGGTCGTCTTCATTTCTGCCCGAGAGAGAGCCGCGCCGCGCGTGCGTGAGAGGAGAAGAGGGCTTCGGGCAAGGAGAGGAAAAGAAATAACTTAACCCTCTTAAACCTAGGTATTTCGGTTTTAATTATAACTTATATATATCGCGTTCCATATTCTTTCACAAAACATTTGTGGAATAGTTGGCTGGCTGGATTCGGTTAAGGTCGGGTTCGGCCGGAGGTCTCGGGTTCGAATCTCGGCTCGGATATTTTTTTGTCAAAACTTCTTTCGTTTAGTAAAAAATACCAAACGATCTCCAAAAATTACATAAAAATACTCTAAAAATTCCTAAAAATCTCTAGAATATTTTAAAAGCATTTCCAAATATTAATAAGGACTTTTAAAACTTGAAATAGGGAAAATTGGGTCGTTACAAAATTCCTACATTTGTTGTTCCTTTACGGTATCTAAAGATTCTTTTGACTTGAGTCAAATGAGATTCTTTAGCACAGGTTTGGTATCTAGCACACATTCTAACTGCAAATAAAATATCTGGTCGACTTGCAGTTAAGTATAGTAGGCTACCTATGGCACTCCTATAGTATTTTAAATCAACTGGTTTTCCATTGGGGTCATCATCTAAGATTGTGTTCACTGCCATAGGTGTTTTTATCTCTTTAGTATTTTCCATTCCAAATTTCTTAAGTAATTCCTTAGTGTATTTTTGTTGAAAAATGTAATTTCCTTCATTTGTTTGTTTGATTTGTAATCCTAAAAAATAGGTTAATTTACCTACTAAACTCATTTCAAACTCGTGTTCCATTAGGCTTGTAAATTCATCTAAAAATTCTGAATTTGTTGAACCAAAGATTATATCATCTACGTAGATTTGGGCTATAAAAATATCTTCTTTTATTAACTTGACAAATAAGGTAGGGTCAATTTGACCTTGGTTGAACCCTTTAGAGATTAGGTAAGAAGTTAATCTTTCATACCATGCCCTAAGTGCCTGTTTAAGTCCATATAAAGCCTTTTTTAATTTGTAGACATAGTCAGGGTGTTCTAGATTTTCAAACTCAGGTGGTTGTCCTACATAGACTTCTTCTTTTATTAGTCTATTTAGGAACGCAGATTTAACATCCATCTGATATAATCTGAACCCTTTGTGGGTTGCATAGCTAAGTAACATTCTAATGGACTCTAATCTGGCTACCGGGGCATAAGTCTCATCATAGTCAAGTCCTTCTACTTGACTAAACCCTTTAACAACTAGTCTGATTTTATTTCTAGTAATTTCCCCAGTTTCACTTAGTTTGTTTCTAAATACCCATTTTGTTTCTATTACTTTCTTGTTTTTGGGTGGTGGTACTAAGTTCCAAACTTCATTACGCTCAAATTAAGCTAGTTCTTCTTGCATAGCTATGACCCAGTCTGGGTCAAGTAGGGATTCAGCTATGGTTTTGGGTTCAATTTTTGAGATTAATGATATTTGGCTTATATTTCTAAAGGATGACCTAGTTTGAACCTTTAGATCTAGGTCACCAATTATTTGATTAGTTGGATGATTAGGGTTGACTCTTATAGTTCTAGGATGTTGATTCTCTTGAGGTTGATCTTCTTCTTCATGATTTAGGGGTTGGTTGGTTCCTTCAGAATTATTTTCTTGAACAAATTCAATTGGTTGAGTTTGTTCTAGGTTTTCATTGGATTCTTCAAATTTCACATTGGTAGTCTCTTCAATCCTTAAGGTAACCTTATTATAAACTTTGTAGCCCCTACTATTTAGGGAGTAACCTACAAAAATTTCATTTTCTACTTTTGAAGTGAATTTTTCTAAATGTTCTCTTGTGTTTAGGATGAAGACTGGGCACCCAAATACTCTAAAATATTTTATATTGAGTTGTTTGTTATAGTAAATTTCAAAAGGAGTTTTATTGTGTGATTTATTTAGTGTTGTTCTATTTTGTACATAGCAAGCTGTGCTGACAGCTTCTGCCCAAAAATATTTAGGTAGATTATATTCATTTAGCATAGTTCTGGAAGCTTCAAATAGGGTTCTATTTTTTCTTTCTACAATTCCATTTTGTTGGGGGGTTTTCGGACACAAAAATTCATGATGATATCCGTTTTCAAGACAAAGTTTACTAAAATTGTGGTTTTTAAATTCTCCCCCATTGTCGCTTCTAATTCTTTTAATCTTGATATCTTTTTTATTTTCAATTTGTTTACAAAAATTTGTAAATATTTCAAAGGTTTCATCTTTATTTTTTAAGAATGTTACCCAAGTGATCTTCTCCGATTTGGGCCATCCCATGGCTCGCAAGTACCCGAGAAGTTTTCTGGCTTCAGCCTCAGCCACTATATCAAGTAGGTTTCCTGTCGAGCCACTAGGGCAGGGGCAACCGGTGGTACTGGTGCAACTATTGGCACGATGGGCACCGCATTCTGATTTACTGGCGGGGTGGTAGGAGTTCCTTGTTGACCCATTAGCGTAGTTATCAGCTGTTGTTGCTCCGTGATCTGACGCTGGAGATTGGTGACTACCTGGGTCAGATCTGGTGGAGTCGGTGTCTCATCTGCTCGGGTAGTACGTCTTCTAGCCATGCTTATCTTCATTAAATAACAATAAATTATCGTTATTCCTATTCGGTTGCCAAAAGGTTAGTACTATTCCTATCCTACCATCATGCATACCTAAACTAAATAACGAAAAAGAATAAATAAACATGCATAATATTAAAGCATCATAAAACAGACAACAAAAATTAAATTAAGCATATAGAATCTTACTTGGAGCGGCAGGATGGAGGCTTGACATGTGTGTAGTGAATTGGCTAGACCTGGCTCTGATACCAAACTGTAACGCCCCGCCCCTCCTGCTAAGGCAACGGGGGTTACTTACACATACATATACATACCTACTTACTACAGCGGAAATCTTATTTATAGAAATTAAAAACTTTTCTTTTCTTTAAAATCAACATGACTAATCACTTGGGCATATAACACCACATAGCATACTTAACATGATTTTTAAGTTATAATGCCCAAACACAAAATTAAATGTCATAGAGTCATAAAGCAGTAACATAACTAGGCATAGTTCTTATTAAACAAAAGCAGGTCTTTCTCCTTTAGCCAAGGCACTACCACACACATCCTTCTAGCCCTCCTGCTGCTCCCCTAGTTCATCCATTCCTTGCCTTTATCTGTGGTACAAGAAAGTAAGCTGTGAGCACTCATGGCTCAGTAAGTTCCTTTCCTACTCACAAAAACCATATAACATATCAAAATCACAAGACATAACACATGGAGGCAATTCATCATATCATGCAGCATATCATGGCATATCGTAACATAAGCGTAAGGTATCATGGCATAAATAACATAATCATCAATTGCACCCTGACATATCATAACATCATCATAAATATCATGGCATAATCATAAGGTATATGCAAGGTGAATTCCTAAACATGTATCATGAAAACATATGCAATATGTCCTTTGAAAACTTATAATATACATACTTAAATATAATCTTAACATGATTAGGGCCCCGGCTTGTACCACATACATAAATGCGCGCATCCTATGTAGGTCCAAGGTAGCAAGTCTTGAACCCTACAAGGCATACATACTAGGCTCGTTTCTTAGTCCATCGACCTAGGGGCACTTAGGAGCCCATCCCTAACGAGGCTCGTTTCTTAGTCCATCGACCTCGGGGCGCTTATGGAGCCCACCCTTGGTACAAGCCATACATAAAGTAAAATAGCATGTTTTTACATATCATGGTTCTTATCTTTTCTTGTACATCGTGTCACTTATCATATCATACCATATAGACTTTTGGGCACACAGCTCATCATAATGGTATGTAAAGATTTGGGCACACAGCACATCATATATTTTATGCATAAATTAGGCACACAGCACATCATATATTTCATGCATAAATTGGACACATAGCTCATCACATATATCATGGATAAAATAGCTTCATCATAAATAATACACACCATAGCATAAGGGTCTCCATCATGTATAGATCATAAGTGTGCATAATTTAAACATAGAAGCATAGAAATCTCAAAATCATGGCATATAAGATACATGGAAAACATAATTCGATTTCTAACCCTAATGTCTTTTAGTGGCCGAACCATATAGGTTGGGTTTTTGGTAAAACTTCATACCAACATGTGAACCCTAAGTAAGCATCATTTCTTATACCATAAGAACTATCATGAGCAAGTTTAGGTAGAGTTCTAGGTCACTTAAGCTTACAACTTATCATGGCCGAAACTTATCAAGCATACATTGGGTTAAAAACTATCATTCAAGCTTGTGAACCCTAAACAACCTTCATAGCAAACATTTCAAGGAATAACATGAGCATGGTTGAGTTAGGTTCTAAGTTTCCTAAGTCCTACATCATGTAATGGTCGAATGTTATAGGACTAAAAATTTAGGTTCAAGTGTCCTAAAAGCATGAGAACCTTAAACAACCTTCATAGCAAATATATCAAGGAATAACATGAGCATAGTTGAGTTAGGTTCTAAGTTTCCTAAGTCCTACATCATGTAATGGCCGAATGTTATAGGACTTAAAATTTAGGTTCAAGTGTCCTAAAAGCATGAGAACCTTAAACAACCTTCATAGCAAATATATCAAGGAATAACATGAGCATGGTTGAGTTAGGTTCTAAGTTTCCTAAGCCCTAAATCATGAAGTGGCCGAAACTTGTAGGGCTTAAAATTAGGGTTCAAGTGCCCTAAAAACATGAGAACCTTAAGCAACTTTCATAGAAAATATATCAAGGAATAACATGAGCATGGTTGAGTTAGGTTCTAAGTTTCCTAAGTCCTACATCATGTAATGGCCGAATGTTATAGGACTTAAAATTTAGGTTCAAGTGTCCTAAAAGCATGAGAACCTTAAACAACCTTCATAGCAAATATATCAAGGAATAACATGAGCATAGTTGAGTTAGGTTCTAAGTTTCCTAAGCCCTAAATCATGAAGTGGCCGAATGTTATAGAGCATGAATTTAATTTCCATACAACAATAAACATAAGCGCATTAGATTAGCTACATAACATTTCATCAAGGAGATCATGAGCATCTTAGATTTGCTTTAAATTCTCCTAGGCTTTAAAAAAAATCCAAACATAGCCGAACCTTCATGGACATGAAATAGAGTTCAACTTAACATATAATCATGGGCATATCATAATAGTTTCATATCTTATCTTAAGGAGATCTTGGCATACTTAGTTTTAAATTAAAGCTCTCCTAGGCCCTTAGTTCTACCATGGCCGAATACTCATGACTCTAAGTTCTACCAAACATTTTAACATAGATAAATCCTTACCATAAAATACATGCTACAAGAGAAATATCAATCATATTAATTTTAGATCCTTTCATTCTCTAGGTCCTTCCTTTGGTCTTATCTTGGTTAGAATTTCTTCATGATGTTTTCTTAGCTTTTTCATGTGACCGAATCTTCATAGAAAAATAAGAGCTATTGTACCATAGGTGAGGGGAACTTACATCCTTTCACTTGTGGTTTTCCTTAGAGAGAAAAGTGTTCTAGGTGATAAGGAAGGTGGAAGCTTCTTCTTCTTGTACCTCCCTTTGTTTCCTTTGCTTGTAAGGGCTAGAACTTGAAGGTTTCTTCTCGGAAATTAGCTTTCTTGGAGAAGAACTTAACTTAGAAATTGGTATGAGGAGAGGGAAGGGGTTTCTTGGTTCGGTGAGGGATGAAGAAGGGAGAAGGAGGAAGAAGAAAATGAATTTAATCCTTTGTTTTTTTTTCTTCTCTAAACCTATTTATCCCTTTGCCAAATGAAACATGTCCTCATTCATTCCCTCAACTCCTCTTTTCCTCCACTCCTTTAATTCCCATGAAAATAGAGAGAGGGAGGGAAGTAGAAAATTCCTCTTTTGCTTGCTCCTTTTCTTAACTAAGAGGGAAAAGAAGGTAAGCAACTTGGTTTTCTCTTGTTCTTTTTGCTTAGTTTTCTTTTCTCCTTTAACTAAATTTTTCATTCCTTTCTATCCAATTATTTCTCCTTATCCTAATGGTTATCATTCATCAATTTATCTCCATCAATTGTGGGAGGTTCAAGGTTCAATCCTTGACCTCACCTCTTCTTATTCTAGGTTTTCTTTTGTTTTTTTTTTCATTTTCCTTTTTCTCTTATTCTTTTCATTTCTATGCTCTAAGGAAAATAATATTCATATACCTATCTTATAATTTCATGGGTGTTACATATAATAAGTTCGGTGGGTGAAGACCGACCAAGCGAAAGAAGCCAACCGAGTATATAAGTTCGGCAGGCCAAGACAGGCCGAGCGAGAACAGTCGATCGAGCAGAAGAAGCATTTAGCCTTATAACAGACAAGGCACAGTAAGCTCGGTGGATGAAGAGAGACCGAGCGAAAGAGGTCGACCGAGTATCTAAGTTTGGCAGGCCAAGACAGGCCGAGCGAGAACAGCCGGTCGAGTAGAAGAAGAGTTTGGCCCCGTAGCAAACAAGGCATAATATGCTCGACAGGTGAAGACCGACCGAGCGAAAGAGGTTGACCGAGTCTTACATCGTTTGAATTTTCATAAACTCTGGCATATAAATTATATGGATATATTTTTTGGCTATACAAGGGCTTAACTAATTTGGCGGGAAATATCTTCTAGAAGCTTGTGCAGGTTTGCTAAACGACAAAGAAGGTACATCTGGGGTACAATAAAGATTCCGTAAACTATTTTTACAAGTGGTGCTTACGTCATCTCATAACCAACTTCAACAAACTGGGGTCCACCTCATGACTGTGGAGGTCAAGTGAGGTGGTATAAAAAGGGGAATCCTCTCCACTAGCCAGGTAAGTAATCATTCCTACACAACACAAACCCTAATTTTCATCTTCTTCCACATTACTCCTTCTCCTCGCCAGAAACTAACTTGAGCGTCGGAGGGCCTAGCCAGGGATTCCCACCCCGGTCTTAGGTCGCTAACGCTTTGTCGGTTAGTCTCATTGTGTGCAGGATCATGAGATTGCTTCTTCCATCGGACTGTCGATTTTCTGTTGACTCTCGGAGCCATCTCACTGGCGTTCCCTTTCATGAGGTATCATTCGTAAGATCCGCTTTGGTTTTCTCGGATCGGTTATTTTGTCTTCAAGTGTGAGTAAGGTCCACTGTGGTTTTATCGGATCTTCTCTTGTTCATCGGTATTAGAATCTGCCATCACCCATCGCTGCCCAGTGTTTCATCTCGTAAACTCTCAGACAGGATCAATTACAAAAAAGGAAAGTTTTATCAAAAATTAAAATCTTCCTTTTAACTACAAATAAGGAAAGATATCAAACCTTTCTATTAATCTTTTGTAGAAAGTTATAAAAGGAAATATTTAAATTTTAAACTCTCTTTTAAAATCATGGCTTCCACATAAGGAAAGATTTTTTTAAAAAATAAAATCCTTTTAATTTATTGTGGCCGGCCACCTAAGCTTGGGTTCAAGATAGGGCCGGCCACCAACTCACCTTGGTTTGGACGACCCTAGCTTGGGCTCCAAGCTAGGCTTGGTCGGCCACCTTAAGGTGGGTAAGATGGTGGGTATAGGTGGGTATAATACTTTATAAATAAGAGGCTACGACAGGGACCGAGAGGAGAAATTGGTTTTGGTCTCCAGATGAACTTGAGCTTCCCATGTTCGCCCCGAACACACAACTCGAGTTCATCAATAATAACTCATACCACTAAAGAGTTATTATTGAACTACCACACCAATCCCATATTACTATATGGGCTCCTTCTTATCATGAGTGTGTTAATCTCCCTGTGTTTAAGATGTCGAATGTCCACTAATCAAATAAGTTACTGACAACTCAATTAATTAATATCTAGCTCCAAGAGTAGTACCACTCAACCTCATTGGCATGTCGGACTAAGTCCACCTGTAGGATTTACATGACAATCCTTATGAGCTCCTCTTGGGGACATTATCAACCTAGATTACTAGGACACAGTTTCATTCTATAATCAACAACACACCATATAAATAATATCATATCCCAACTTATCGGGCCTATTGATTTATCAAACTAAATCGCACCCTTTGATAAATCAAAGAAATGAATATTAAGTATATATGCTTGTTATTATATCATGATTAAGAGCACACACTTCCATAATAACAAAGGTCTTGTTCTTTTATTCAGTCAATATAAAAAGAACTTACCTTAAATGGTCCAGCTCAATACACTCTGAGTGTACTAGTGTAATTTTATAGTCAAGATAAACTAATATCAAATTACACTACGACTATTCCAATGGTTTGTTCCTATCCATCTTAGTCGTGAGCAACTGTTTATAATTTATAAAGAACTGATAACATGATCTTCTGTGTGTGACATCACACACCATGTTATCTACAATATAAATTAACTAAACAACTACACTTAGTATATAAATGTAGACATTTGACCAATGTGATTCTTATATGTTTATACAAAAAGCTAGACTTTTAGTATACACTCCAACACCCTTGAGGAGCTCATAAGGATTATCATGTAAACCCTGCAGGTGGACTTAGTCGGGCATGATAATAAAGTTGAGTGGTACTACTCTTGGAATCATATGTTAATTAATTATATTGTCAGTAACTCATTTAATTAATGGGCATACGATATCTTAAATACAGGGAGATTAACGCACTCATGATAAGAAGAAGACCATATTGTAATATGGGATTGGTGTGGTAGTTCAATAATAACCCTTTAGTGGTATGGGTTACTCTTAATGGACTTGAGTTGAGTGTTTGGGTCGAACACAGGAAGCCCAAGCCCATCAGCAGGCCTAAATCAATTTCTCCTCTAGGTCCCTGTTGTAGCCTCTATATAAAGCCTTGCATCCACTCATCCATGTTTGGGTTTTTGGTTTTTCTTTTACCTTCCTAGGGCCGGCGGAAAGGCTTATAAAAGGGAGTAGGTGGTACCCCCTAAAATCTAATTTTCCATACAGTCTCCTCCACCTTGCCTAGGGACGACGGTCTCCTCCACCTTGCCTAGGGCCGCCGCCTCCTCCACCTTGCCTAGGGTCGACGCCCCTCCTTGCTAGGGTCAGCACCCATCCTTGCTAGGGTCGGTGCCCCTCCTTGCTAGGATCTCTTGGTGGTCGGCGGATTGGAGAAGAGGAAGAAGAGGAGAAGGCGCCTCATCCTAAAGCTTCACTTGGTGGTCGGCGGTTTGGATCAAAAGAAGGGAAGGGTGTTTGTTGTCTTGGTAGATCGTCGTCCACACGACGTCCAAGAAGAGGAGAGGAATACAGTAGAAGATCAAGAGGTCTTTACCTACAAGGGAAAGGTACAACTAGTTCTTTGATTCCACTATGTAAATAGTTTAGTTTTCTTTGTATCAATTTTGAATACCAACACAAGAGGCCAATGATCTTGTACTTCGATCAAGGTGTGCTTTGATCCATCAAGAACTTGCTTAATTGATCAAACACATGTCTGATCGAACATGTGGGTTTCTAGGAAAAGTTCTGTACTTATACAATTTTTGTACAAGGAAATTGAAATAGAACAGAATTCCAGTGCCTTCAAGTGGTATCAAAGTGAGTTTTCTGGCTCTGTGTGATTGGTTTTTGGTTAAATTATGCACTGCTCATATATAAGTTTAGGCAGGATAATAGTAGGATGTGCAAGAAAGATTAACTTTGTGGTTGCATACATCATAGATCCAACTATTATGGCTTTCGGTGTTTGTGTATGATTTGAACTCTCGGGCATGTCGAGATTGTTTTGTGTTGTGCATGATTGTAATGATTAAATACGGCCGGTTGCTGTATTATTTTTTTACATTCTGTTTGATCTAGATTACATGTAAATTCCTTTGTGGAATATAGGATCGATAAATGTAAATTTTATTTCTTTTTGTTGCAGCTTGTATCCTTGCTATGCGTGGTGCTATTTTAAGGACCGGAGGCGTGGCGAAGAAGGAAGCAAGATAGACGCGACGGCTTGATCCATTGGCGGCATATTGGAGGGCAGCGATGGATGAGAACATAATAGTTGGAAATTTTATTTTCGTATTTATTGCATGTATATGTTGTTTTATGTGTTGTGATGTTGTGTTTATGTGTCGTGATGCTGTGTTTATGTGTTGTGATGTGTGTGCATGTTAAAATTCCTCAATTTAAATAACTAAGTAGGAGAGGGATTATTTAAATAAATTCCACAGTCTCCATTACTGGTTTGTAAGTGATGCATTCAAACTTGCGTGTTGGCTTTAAGTGCCTTCCTCCATATCGGATGAGTTTGTTTGGGGGTCACTAGATCAAACTTCCTTTATGGATGATTATAGGAAATTATTTAGGTATATGTGATCTTCTCCATCTGAAGGGCATAATCCTAATTAATGAACTAAGTATCAAGTAATGGTATATACTTAGGCGCATTTAATAGTATCCTCCCCATCGGAGTCACTGCTATTATTTGTGTGACCAAAGATAAACCAATTATTAATTTTATTTGTCATAAAATTAAGTTGACAAGATAGTAAAATTAATGGGTAAAATCTCCTCTTACAAATGTTTGAATTAGTATACGTCCATACTATCGTGGCATACGAAATTCACGATGTTTTGAGGTGTTGATGAATTTAAATTATATTGTTTGAGGAATCAATATTATTTTAAATTCTAAAGTTTTGACCAAATATTTTATTTTGTAATTCTCAGGATTTCAAAATGGTTTTCAATCCTCTTGCTGTTATTTTAAAAGAAAACAAACTTATTGGTCCAAATTATATTAATTGGAAACGGAACTTGGGCATTGTCTTAACTGCTGAAGAATATAAGGTTGTACTTCTTGAGGTATGTCCTAACATGCCTGATAAGGATTCTAGTGAAGAGGAGATAGAGAGACATAGGAAATGGGCCAAGGCAGATGAGATGGCGTGGTGTAACATTTTGGCTTCTATGTCAAATGTGCTACAACATCAGCATCAGACCCTACCCACTGCCTATGACATGATGCTCAATCTCAAGAAACTCTTCGGACACCAGAATCGGGCTGCAGGTAGAAGGCCATGAGAAACTTAATGATGACCACCATGACTGAGGGGACATCCGTGAGGGATCATATTCTCAAGATGATGGCTCATTTGAATGAGATGGAAGTCCTTAGAGTTGAAATTGATGGGGAAACCCAGGTCGATATCATTCTCCAAACGCTGCCCAAAAGTTTTGAGCAGTTCCGCCTGAACTACAACATGAAAAAAAGGGTTTATTCATTGGAGAAACTTCTGACAGAACTCCAAGCGGAAGAAGAGCTATTTCATCAAAATTCACAAGTTCACATTGCTGAAAATGTTTTTGCCTCTAAGCCAAAAGGCAGAAAGAAGAAGAAGAAACAAGTTGGTTCAGCAAAGAAAGTGATTTGACCTCAAGGGACTGGGTCGTAGGCAGGTGTGAAGAAGCCGAAAGGCAAGTGCTTCACATGTAAGCAGTCTGGACATGGAAGGTGGGCTGTCCTCGCAGAAAGAAGAACAATAAAGGTATATCTTATTCATTAGTTGTTGAAACATGTTTAGCGGTGTTATCTACCAGTACCTGGTGTGTAGATACGGGAGCCACTGACCATGTCTATAATTCATTGCAGGGGTTCCAGGAAACCAGACGACTACATGAAGGGGAGATCACCGTCTACATGGGCAATGCTACGAGAGTTGCGGCTGTTGCAGTGAGAGATGTTTATTTATCTTTTGATAGGAATAAAACTTTGATTTTAAAAAATTGTCTTTACATTCCATGTTTTAGAAAGAACTTGATTTCAATTTCTAAATTATTTATGGATGGATATTCTATTTCCTTTGATGACAAAGTGGTTGTCAAGAAAAATAGAGTGGTTATATGTTCTGGTGCGTTAGTTGACAATTTGTATACTCTTAATCCAATAACTCCCACGATGCAACAAATGAAAATTAATAATACATCTTCTAATTCTAATAAGAGAAAGCAACCTTCCGAAATGAACCAAACATATATTTGGCATCTAAGGTTGAGTCATATTAACTTGAGTAGGATTCAAAGGTTAATAGTTGATGGACCTTTAGGCTCATTGGTAGTGGAAAACTTTTCGACCTACGAGTCTTGCTTGGAAGGAAAAATGACCAAGAGGCATTTTAAGGTAAAGGGGTATAGAGTCAAAGAAATGTTGGAATTGATTCACTCTGATTTGTGTGGGCTTATAACTATCCAGGCAAGAGGTGGTTTTGAATATTTTGTCTCTTTTATAGATGACTATTCGAGATATGGGTACATTTACTTGATGTGCCACAAGTCTGAGTGCTTTGATAAGTTCAAAGAGTACCAGGCTGATGTGAAGAAGTGTCATGGTAAAAGTATCAAGACACTACAGTATGATCGTGGTGGAGAGTACCTCTTAGGAGAGTTTAGGAGTTACTTATCAGAGGCCGAGATTCAATCCCAATTGTCTGCACCTGGTACATCCCAACAGAATGATGTGGCGGAACGAAGGAATAGGACTCTTATGGAAATGGTTAGATCAATGATGAGTTATTCAGAATTATCAAATTCATTTTGGGGATATGCTCTAGAAATGGCGGCATACATTCTGAACTTGGTACATTCTAAGTCAGTACCCTCTACTCCCACAGAATTATGGAATGGGCGTAAGCCTAGTTTGAAACACATTCGGGTTTGGGGTAGTCCAGCACATGTGCTGAAGGGAGACGCTGATAAGTTGGAATCACGTACAAAAGTTCGCTTGTTCGTGGGATATCCTAGAGGAACGAAAGATGGTTTGTTTTATAAGACCAGAAGGTCATTATTAGCACTAATGTTTGATTTTTATAAGAGGACTATGTAATGAACCACAAGGCCATGAGTAAAATTGTTCTTGAGGAAATAAGAGAAGACACTTCTACTTTAGTACCAACGGTACAAGATGAGATATCACAAGTAACTACAACACGTGTCACAAATGATGCACAATTATAGGTAGTGTCTTGTCATAGTGGGAAGGTTGTTAGGCAACCTGATAGATTCATGTTTTTGGGAGAGTCTTCGGACTTGATCCCTGGTGAACATGAAGTTGATCCCTGGACATATGATGAAGCACTCCAAGATAAAGATGTGGCATCTTAGCAAGGTGCAATGAACTCTGAAATAGAATCTATGCATTCTAATCAGGTCTGGAAGCTTGTAGAACCACCAAATGGTGTAAAAGTCATTGGATGTAAATGGTATACAAAAGGAAAAGAGGAACAGATGAGAAGGTGGAAACCTTTAAAGCGAGGCTTGTTGCGAAGGGGTATACTCAGAAAGAGGGAATTGATTATGAGGAAACTTTTTTCACCGGTAGCCATGCTTAAGTCTATCCCGATTCTTTTATCTATTGCTGCTCATATGGATTATGAGGTTTGGAAAATGGATGTCAATACATCTTTCCTTAACGGAAGTCTTGAAGAAAACATCTATATGAAGCAACCAGAGGGATTCATTGTAAAGGGCAAAGAGCATCTTGTATGTAAGCTCAATCGGTCCATTTATGGACTAAAGTAAGCTTCAAGATCTTGGAACATCCGATTTGATGAAGTGATCCAATCTCATGGATTCATTCAGTGTCTAGATGAGTTTTGTGTATACAAGAAAAGTGACAGAAATGTGGTGGTATTTCTTGTACTATATGTAGATGACATTTTGCTCATTGGCAACAATGTCAAAGTATTGTCAAGCAGTTTGATATGAAGGACTTGGGAGAATGTGGACATATTCTTGGGATCAAAGTAATAATGGATAGCAAGAAAAAGATGTTGTGCTTATCCCAAGCTTCATACATCGATATTATCCTAGCTCGTTTTAGCATGCAAAACTCCAAGAAAGGTTTTCTACCTTTTAGGCATGGAGTACCTTTATCTAAAAAGATGTGTCCTAAGACACCAAAGGAGATAGAGTAGATGAAGGCAGTTCCTTATGCTTCGGCTGTAGGAAGCCTAATGTATACGATGTTATGTATGAGACCGGATATCTGTTTTGCCGTGGGCATGGTTAGCAGATATCAAAGTAACCCAGGACAAGGACATTGGACTGCCGTAAAGCATATATTAAAATACTTGAAAAGGACTAGAGATTATGTGTTGGTTTACCATGTTAGAGTGTATACTAAAATCCTAGCTTTTTGTAAACATTTATTTTTGAAATAAAAGAATCACATTGGTCAAATGCCTTTATATACTAAGTGTAGTTGTTCAATTAATTTATATTGTAGATAACATGGTATGTGATGTCACACACAGAAGATCATGTTATCAGTTCCTTATAATTTATAAATAGTAGCTCACGACTAAGATGGATAGGAACAAACTATTGGAATAGTCGTAGTGTAAATTGGTATTAGTTTATCTTGACTATAAAATTACACTAGTACACTATGAGTATATTGAGTGAGACCATTTGAGGTAGCTTCTTTTTATACTAACTAAATAAAAGAACAAGACCTCTGTTAGTAATTAGCCCTAAGAGCCAATCATGAGATGATTAAGCCTTTTTGTTACTAATTGAGTTAGACTCAAATGAACTCACTCATTGGATTGAGTTCAATCTGAATTAGACACATTGGATTAATGGGTTAGACTCAATGGGTTAAACTTATTGGGTTATTGGATTAATGGTTAATCCAATATAATAAATCCAACCCATAAGAGCAATACAAAGAGACAAAAGACCCTTGGTATTCATGGGATGAATATAAATAGGTTTTTGTCATTTATTTTTCATTAGATGAATTAGATGAGAAAATGGTGACTCTTAAGATTCCATCTTCTTCCTCCTCCTTCCATGGCCGATTCTTGATGTTTGGCTGAACCATGCTTCTTGCTAGCACAAAAAAATGGTTCTTCTCCGATGGCTTCATTCGTGGGACAAACGAAGGATATGTTCGTGTGGATACCATAGAAGCACGGACGCTTGAACTCGTTGAGATCTGGATCCAAAGAAAAAGGTTACTGTCGGGATTGCGAAGGATCATTGCCATGAAAATTATTTCTTCCCTTCGCATGAATCCGCTGGATAAGAAGATCTAGTATTTTTTTCGCTACGCTTTCGCGTGTTTAGCGCGCTAGATCCCAACAACCTCTGTTATTATGGAAGTGTGTGCTCTTAATCCTAATATAATAACAAGCACATATACTTAATATTTATTTCTTTAATTTATCAAAGGGGGCGATTTAGTTTGATAAATCAATAGGTCCGATAAGTTGGGAAATAATATTATTTATAGTGTGTGTTGTTGATTATAGAAGGAAACTGTTGTTGGGGTTGCAAGGTTGCAAACATAGTCCCATATTGGAAACACATGGGAAAGATCATGGGTTTATAAGAGAAAAGATATCTCCATTGGCATGAGGCCTTTTGGGGAGAGCCCAAGAGCAAAACCATGAGGGCTTAGGCCCAAAGTGGACAATATCATGTAATTGTGGAGATATCTAAATTCTTTTCGATCCTACAATTGGTATCAGAGCAGGTACCGCTCTGATTTGGTGCAACCACCAATCAGACTGGGGGTGAAATTTTTTTCCTTTTTTTGTTTTCAGTTCGACGCTTAATTCTAAAACTGGTGTATCATTACTTTAATATTTTTTTTATTATTAATCTAAATTGGTGCAACACGAATCTTGATTTTTACTACTATTTTTTCTCTCTTCCCGCACTACTAATCCAAGACCAAGTCTTGGGATTTTTTTGTTTCTTCTCTTTCGTCTGTGCGCAGGACTAAAATGTCTCAGACAAAAGGATTCAGCACAGTATGACCTCCACTCTTCAACGGGGACGATTTTCTGTACTGGAAAAAGCGGATGGAGGTTTACCTCAAAACAGACTTCGACCAGTGGATGAGCATTACGAGACCCTACAAAATTCCAGTGGACAACTTCGGGAATCTACTCGATCCTGAAGACTGGACAGCAGACTTGAAGAAAAAGGCATCAACAGAAAATAAAGCGATCAACACTCTACAGTGCGGATTGACAAGAGAAGAACTGAACAGAGTCGGTCCACACAAAAACGCTAAAGAGCTATGGGACAAATTGATCGAACTGCACGAGGGAACGAGCGACGCCAAGGTAACAAAACGAGACCTGCTTTTAAATAAAATTTTTAATATAAAAATGCAGGAAGGTGAAACGGCGAATCAGCTCCACGCAAGAATCAAGGACATCCTTAACGGGCTTCATGCGATAGGCCACCAGATGGAAAATAGAGACTTAATAAGGTACGCATTAAATGCTTTTCCACGTAATAGTTTGTGGGCATCAATCGTAGATGCCTACAAAATTTCTAAAAATCTTTCTAAATTAAAATTAGATGAGCTTTTCTGTGAATTAGAATTACATGAACAAACTAATGCTGGAGCCGAAAAAGGTATAGCTTTATTTGCAGGTTCCTCCAAAGAAAAGAAGAGCAAGCCTGAGTATGAAGAAGATCCCGACCAAGACTCCGAAGATGAAGAACACCTGGTGAACCTGGTAAGAAAAATGTTCACCAGGAGAAAAAGGAGCTTCAGCACAAAGGACCTTCAGAAGATCAGTTCTCCCTCAGATCAAAAGAACGTGACTTGCTTCGGCTGCAACAAAAAGGGACATTACAAGAACGAATGCCCAAAACTGAAGTTCGATAAACCGAAGCCAACCAAAAATGTAACGCCCGAAAATTCTCAAAACTGCATTATAAATATTCTACGATTTTTCTGGAATTTTTAGATACTTTTCCGGAATTTTCCGAGTAGCAGAAGCAGCAAAAATAAATAGAACCGCAAAATAGCTTAGGCGGGAATCGAACCCGAGACCTATGGTTTAGGGATAATGTTAGTAACCGGTTGAACCCAGCAGGGCCGTGCTGAAAGGAAAGGGAACCAATAAAATTTATATTGGAGTTGGACGAATTAAGTCTTTAACATAAATAGGAAAATTAATCAAGTGAGGAGGTTATTTTTTTTCACCGTGACCTATCCTCTTCCAAAACCTCACCGCCGCCCACACCTCTTCCTCCTCCTCTCTCGGCGCCCAAGCCCAAGGACTCTCGGATCATCCTCCGGTGACGACTCCAACACGAAAGAGGTTCTTCTCCGCGAGAGGAACGCGAAGACGTGAGCGGATCGTCGAGAAGGTCATCTCCACCGGAATTCTAGCGAATAGAATCGTAAGAAATTACGAACCGGAGGTAAGAAACCCCTCACCTGCAGTATAATAGCTACCGTGTGATTTTTCTGTGCATTAGTTTAGTTATATGCGTATGTTTTCGACACATAGGGTGTATTTAACCCTCCTCGCAGGTTTAGGGATTTAGTGAGTACCTTTAGATGGGACGGACACATCTTTTCTCCTTCAGTTGGAGGTTTAGATGCTGTTGGGTGCCTAAAGGTAGTCTCCCTAATAGAGAGGGGAGTTACAGCGCACTAGGTGTTCGATTAAATAACCAGCTTAGAAAAGAATGCAACTTAGGCATTTTTATTAGCACGGTTGAATGCATTAGAAGCATCTAAATTAGTAAATCAGTTGATTCTAGCTTATATGGGACTACGGTCCAATGGGTGGGCTCCCACAGTCGCCTCTAGGTTCAGACAACCTAGCTCTAGGTTCAGATAACCTAGAAAGAGCAATTTAGAACAGTTTAGCTATACTCAGTATTTTACTTTTCAGTTAGCACTGTACTGGATTAGATATCCATTGGGCTGGGCTCCCATAGTCGGTCCCTAGGTTTAGATAACCTAGTAGCTCTACTAAATTCGGGACTTGCAACCCCGGGTCTAGTTAGAGATGTGCGCATAGCACGTACAGTTGTCGGGCCCCTCAGCAGCATGTTTAGTATTTTCACTTATTATATGTATACGGTTTTCAACCTTTCACAAATTAGTTCGTGAATTCAGTACAGTTCTAGTAGTAGCTCAGTATTAGCGTAGCTCAGTTCTTAGTATCAGCTTAGTTTTTCCCTGTGAATATGCATGATGACTTTATGTTCAGCTTTAGATATGCCATGATTGTATGCTTATATGCCATGCCATGCTTAGTTTATTCAGTATATCCAGCATATGTTTTAAACAGCATGATTTAAAATCATATTTGCATCGTTGCATGTTTTGTGAGGTAGATGGTTTCTTACTAAGCTTCTTAGCTTATAGATACTACTTTTCTTATACTGCAGATAAAGGTAAAGGAAAAGTGGATCAGTAGCGGAGGCTGGAGGGCAATGCTATCAAGATGTGTGTGGGCAGGAGTTGGAATAAAGATCTTTGGGATCTAAACAGTTTTACTTCAGTATTAGCACTTTGCGTTTTTAGTTTTCATTATTCAGTTTTGATTGTTAAGTGTTATGAGATAGTAAACCATGCACTATGTAGTATGCCAGGTTTAGAATGTTAGTAGTTTTATATTAGTGTGATTTGCATTGGTTTAGAGTTGTTGTGTGAGGTTTTGGCACGCCAAAGTGCTGAAATCAGATTCCCGGGCGAAATCATAACTCTGATCGGTCTCCAGGCCGATCAGGGCCTGAGCAGTGCCACTGGATCGGTCAGCCGACCGATCCAGACAGATACAATATTGTTGGGATCGTTCGTACTCGGCTAGAGAGGGGGGGTGTGAATAGCCGCCCCAAATTCTCGCGTTCTTCCTACAGTTAGGGTTAGTCGCAGCGGAAATACAAGGAAGAAACTAAGGAGAAGAAAAAACAAATCGATGTAACGAGGTTCGGAGATGAACTCCTACTCCTCGGCGTGTCCGTAAGGTGGACGAAGCCTACCAATCCGTCGGTGGATGAGTCCCCGGAGAACCGGCTAAATATGAGCTCCTTATGGGTGGAGAAACCTCGCCACAACTACTTCTTGCAACAGCAAGATAAGGAGTACAAATACAAGAGAAGCAAGAAGTAAATACACAGCAAATGTAAACAACCCTTGCCTTCTTGTCGACTGTTGAGGAAGCAACAGCTTCTCAGACGCCAACCATAGCAGCAGCTCAGTCGGAGTCACGCGAAGCTTGCGAAGAAGAGCTCAACAAAGCTCAAGCACCAGAACAGCAGCTCTGTAGCAGAAGAGAAGAGGAAGAAGCAACCGCACAGAAGATGCCCTCGTCTCCTTTATACCTGCGAAGAAGAAACAGCGAAGAAACTAGCCGTTGCGTTGCAACGGCTAGAACCCTGATCGGTCTGTGGACCGATCAGTCAGTGCACAGAAACATTCTATGCGTACTCTGATCGGTCTGTGGACCGATCAGGCCACAGCTGGATCGGTCCACAGACCGATCCCAACTCTTGGCTTTGAAGCTCTTCCTTCCGCGACATCGTCTCCTGATCGGTCGCCACGACCGATCAGGGAAGCTCCTGATCGGTCCACAGACCGATCAGGCGTCTTTCTCGCGGCTACTGATCACCTTCTGATCGGTCTGCAGACCGATCAGATACCGATCAGTAGCACACTGATCGGTTACTGATCGGTCACCAGACCGATCAGATAACTAGTGACTTGGTTTTTGCCCAAACCAAGTCCCAAGCCTTCCAAACCAACATTCGGTCAACCTCGACCTGTTGGTACTTCATTCCTAGCATCTGGTCACTCCCTCGACCTGCTAGAATTTCCTGCCAAGTGTCCGGTCAATCCCTTTGACCTACTTGGACTTTCCTCAACACCAGATGTCCGATCATCCCTGATCCATCTGGATTTTCCCTTGTCTGGCTTCACTCACCCGGACTTCCACACTGCCTAACATCCAAGTTAGGACTTTCTCACTGCCTGGCTTCACTCACCAGGACTTTCACACTGCCTAACATCCCAGTTAGGACTTTCTTACTGCCTGGCTTCACTCACCAGGACTTTCCAACTACCTAACATCCCAGTTAGGACTTTCCCACTGCCTGGCTTCACTCACCAGGACTTTCCAACTACCTAACATCCCAGTTAGGACTTTCCCACTGCCTGGCTTCACTCACCAGGACTTTCCAACTGCCTAACATCCCAGTTAGGACTTTCCCACTGACTGGCTTCACTCACCAGGACTTTCCACACTGCCTAACATCCCAGTTAGGACTTTCCCATTGCCTGGCTTCACTCACCAGGACTTTCCACACTGCCTAACATCCCAGTTAGGACTTCTCCGTGCCAAGTCTCCATACTTGGACTTTTCCAGTGCCAAGTCTCCATACTTGGACTTTTCCCGTGCCAAGTCTCCACACTTGGACTTTTCGCGTGCCAAGCTCCCTGCTTGGACTTTTCCAAGTTCCCTGCTTGGACTTTTTCCGTTGCTAAGTCTCTATACTTGGACTCTTTCCCGAATCAGGTCAACCAGGTCAACCTTGACCTACGTTGCACCAATAATCTCCCAAACATTTGTCCCATATCAAGAATACAACTCTTCCACGAGTGTCAAACATCAAAATACAATTCAACTAGGTCAACTTTGACTTAAGGTTGCACCAACAATCTTCCTAAGTCAAACATCAAAATACAACTCGAGTCAGGTCAACTCGAGTCAGGTCAACCAGGTCAACCTTGACCTAAGGTTGCACCAACAAATATGCTACTGTATCCTCCTGGATCGGTCAACCGACTGACTCAGCACGATACAGTAGCGTTCCAGGAGAGTTTCAGGTGCCTGGATCGGTCAGCCGACCGATCCAGACATACCTGGATCGGTCTGCCGACCGATCCAGCCACACCTGGATCGGTCTGCCGACCGATCCAGTTGGGAACAGAACGACCGCAGCTCCGATCGATCTGTGGATCGATCGGCAGGTCTGTAGGTAGTTGGGAAGTTTAGTTTCTAGTCCCTAGCTCAGTTGGGATGTTCAGTTTCCCCTTCTTAGCATGTGTACACCAGCAAAGAAGGTCTTTAGACCTTTCTTATCAGTGGTATCCGTCCTTAGTAGAGTAAAATTTTAATTAGCCCATCTTTCCGCACAGTATAGTTTAGCATAAATTGTAGCGACCGGCCTTACAGCCAGTACCCAAGAGTGGTATCAGAGCAGTGTTCCATACTTCCTACACACACATCAGCATTGAACCTGCAGCTTCCAAGTAAGAATACCTCTACTTTATTTATGCTCCTTGTTTTGTTATTACAGTTCATGTTTATATGCCTACTGCTTGTTAGTATGTGATAGTTTTTAAACATGACATCAGTAGTTATATAACTGTGATTACATTAGTTATGTTATGTTCTCTATGTCTTTAGAAATGGCACGAGGACGCCCAGCTAGAAGGGCACTAGCTACTGAGCCCCAGCAAGAGGCAGGCAGTTCAGTGCCTCCGCCAGATCTTACAGCATTGAAATAGCCACCTTAAAGGCTAATCAGCAGAGTACCCCCACAGTCACCCCGGAACCGAATTTGACGACTCCGGTAGTCTTAGAGGTTCCACCAGCTCAGCCTACAGCACCAGCACCAGCACCAGCAGCCCCAGCAGCTGAGCCAAGAAAGGAAGCCTATCTGATCCAGTGGCAGCGGGTCAAGCCAGAGAACTTCTCAGGCACTAGTGAACCATGGGATGCACAAGCCTGGTTCAAAACACTGGAGAGCACGATGGAGTTTCTGGACTGGCCAGAACACGAGAAGGTGAAGTGTGCCTCCTTCTGCCTGACAGGATGGTGGGAAAGAATCAGAACGAAGCGCCCAGTGAACCAGATGTCATGGGCTGACTTCGAGAAGGAATTCTTCGAGGAGTTCTTTCACATACGGGTTACAAACCGCCACTATGACGAGTTCACTGAGTTTCGTCAGGGCAACCTTTCAGTTGAGGAAGCCGTGAAGAAATTCAACAGGTTGGCTCGTCTATGCCCAGAGCTAGTCAGCACAGAGAAGGAACGAATCCGGTTGATGCTCAAGATGCTGAGGCCAGAGATAGCAGTGAACGTGGCTGGTGGCATACATAGGCCACAAACCACAGAGGAGTTAGTGAGCAGTGCCTTGACCACAGAGCATTACCAGAACAGCATAAAGCAGCAGAAGCAAGTCTCCTCAGAGTCCAAAGGCCAAGGAAACTCTCACACTCAAAACAGCAAGGCCACAGCTCTAACTGGAAAGGGAACTCCAACAGCAAGCGCAAATCAGGGAGTGACCCAAAAGGAGGACCATCTAGCAAGCGACCCAGATATCCAAAGTGTGCTACTTGTGGGAAATTCCACCCAGGGGTTTGTCGCAAGGGCACACGAGGATGCTTTGAATGTGGACAAGAAGGGCACATGGTCAAGCAGTGCCCGAACAAGACCGGTCTTCCTCAGCCACAGCAGATTTGCCAGCTCAGTTATATCAGATGCAGGCCGCTCTAGAAGGTCCACTTATCAGCCAGGGCAGATTAGAAGCCCCTCCAGCGACGGCGAATGTGAGGATCTACTCACTTACCAGAGAGGACGTAGCCAATGCCTCGACAGTTGTCACAGGTCAGATTAGCATTTTACAGTATAGTGCTACTGTTCTATTTGATACTGGGGCAACCCATTCATATATAGCCAGGATGTTCTCCGAAAAATTAGAAATACCCTCAGAGGTAATCAGTGGTCAGTTTTTGACGACACTGCCTGCAGGCGAGATCATGACATCCACGCACTGGCTCAGAGCAGTGCCGGTCATTATAGCAGACAGAGAGCTCTTTTGTGATCTGATAGTGCTAGAGATGACCGACTATGACGTTATCCTTGGAATGGACTTTTTGATCAGATACGGTGCTACAATAGAGTACCATAAACAGAAAGTCATCTTCCAACCTGAAGCGGAATACAGTGGGAACCAAAGAGAAAGGCCAAGAAGCTTCTCTCAGCTATGAAAGCACAGTGGATTCAGGATGTACAGGATTCCTAGCACATGTAGTCAACGCCAGCCAGGACAAGAACCAACAGCTAGCAGAGGTTCGAGTCGTATGTGACTACCCAGCAGTCTTCCCTGAAGAGTTACCAGGCTTAGCACCAGACAGGGAGATTGACTTTGAGATAGAGCTCATTCCCGGTACAAATCCTATCTCCAAAGCGCCTTATCGCATGGCTCCAGCAGAACTGAAGGAACTTCAGGAGCAATTACAGGAGCTGCTCGACAAGGGTTTCATACGCCCGAGTCACTCGCCATGGGGAGCGCCTGTATTATTCGTGAAGAAGAAGGATGGAAGCATGCGACTGTGCATAGACTACAGATCACTGAACCAAGTCACGATCAAGAACAGGTATCCCCTTCCCAGAATCGATGACCTGTTCGACCAGCTGAAGGGAGCAGCAGTGTTCTCAAAGAAGGTCTTTAGACCTTTCTTATCAGTGGTATCCGTCCTTAGTAGAGTAAAATTTTAATTAGCTCAGCTTTCCGCACAGTATAGTTTAGCATAAATTGTAGCGACCGGCCTTACAGCCAGTACCCAGAAGGTGGGTCGTTACAAAAAAGAAGGCCCTCAAAGCAACGTGGGACGACTCCTCGAACGAATCAGAGGAAGAAGAGCAGAAACATCAGAGCCACCTCGCACTGATGGCCCGCGAAGCTGAAATAAAAGACGAGTCGGAAGATGAAGACGGATCTGAACCCGAAACAAGCCACGAGTCCGTACTCGTTTCCGAAGGCCCGAATGAGGTATATTTTAATTTAAACAAAAAAAATTTTAGAATTATTTCCTGTTTAAATAGTAAATTAATTAAAATAGAAAATGAAAACAAATCACTTCTTGAGGAAAATCAAGACCTCAAGGAACAAATAAAAAATTCGAATCCAACTCAAGATCTAACACTTGAGGAGGAGAATTTATCATTAAAAAATGAAATAAACAATTTAAAGGAGATGTTAGAAAAATTCACAACAAGATCAAAAAATCTAGACTTAATCCTAAATAATCAAAAGGCATGCTATAATAAAACCGGACTAGGATATAAGTCGAATTCAAATAAAACCTTCAAATCATTAATAACCCAATACAAATCAACCAATCTAGCTTGGGTTCCGATAACGTGCTTAACCACGCAAATAGGACTTAATCAATATTATATACCTAAAGAAAAAATACATTATATAGACTCGAATAAACCAAACCAAAATCCAAAATACAAACCTAAATTAAATTCAAAATCTAAACACCTTAATCAACAAAATAATCACCAAGTTAACTATAACTATAAAAGGAATCGACACAAACCTAACACCAAAATTTAAATTAATGGCCAATAATTTAGGGGGAGGCTCCAGAATAGGTTAAGTAAAATTAAGTACCGCTCTGATTTGGTGCAACCACCAATCAGACTGGGGGTGAAATTTTTTTCCTTTTTTTGTTTTCAGTTCGACGCTTAATTCTAAAACTGGTGTATCATTACTTTAATATTTTTTTTATTATTATTAATCTAAATTGGTGCAACACGAATCTTGATTTTTACTACTATTTTTTCTCTCTTCCCGCACTACTAATCCAAGACCAAGTCTTGGGATTTTTTGTTTCTTCTCTTTCGTCTGTGCGCAGGACTAAAATGTCTCAGACAGAAGGATTCAGCATAGTACGACCTCCACTCTTCAACGGGGACGATTTTCCGTACTGGAAAAAGCGGATGGAGGTTTACCTCAAAACAGACTTCGACCAGTGGATGAGCATTACGAGACCCTACAAAATTCCAGTGGACAACTCCGGGAATCTACTCGATCCTGAAGACTGGACAGCAGACTTGAAGAAAAAGGCATCAACAGAAAATAAAGCGATCAACACTCTACAGTGCGGATTGACAAGAGAAGAACTGAACAGAGTCGGTCCACACAAAAATACTAAAGAGCTATGGGACAAATTGATCGAACTGCACGAGGAAACGAGCGACGCCAAGGTAACAAAACGAGACCTGCTTTTAAATAAAATTTTTAATATAAAAATGCAGGAAGGTGAAATGGCGAATCAGCTCCACGCAAGAATCAAGGACATCCTTAACGGGCTTCATGCGATAGGCCACCAGATGGAAAATAGAGACTTAATAAGGTACGCATTAAATGCTTTTCCACGTAATAGTTTGTGGGCATCAATCGTAGATGCCTACAAAATTTCTAAAAATCTTTCTAAATTAAAATTAGATGAGCTTTTCTGTGAATTAGAATTACATGAACAAACTAATGCTGGAGCCGAAAAAGGTATAGCTTTATTTGCAGGTTCCTCCAAAGAAAAGAAGAGCAAGCCTGAGTATGAAGAAGATCCCGACCAAGACTCCGAAGATGAAGAACACCTGGTGAACCTGGTATGAAAAATGTTCACCAGGAGAAAAAGGAGCTTCAGCACAAAGGACCTTCAGAAGATCAGTTCTCCCTCAGATCAAAAGAACGTGACTTTCTTCGGCTGCAACAAAAAGGGACATTACAAGAACGAATGCCCAAAACTGAAGTTCGATAAACCGAAGCCAACCAAAAAGAAGGCCCTCAAAGCAACGTGGGACGACTCCTCGAACGAATCAGAGGAAGAAGAGCAGAAACATCAGAGCCACCTCGCACTGATGGCCCGCGAAGCTGAAACAGAAGACGAGTCGGAAGATGAAGACGGGTCTGAACCCGAAACAAGCCACGAGTCCGTACTCGTTTCCGAAGGCCCGAATGAGGTATATTTTAATTTAAACAAAAAAAAATTTAGAATTATTTCCTGTTTAAATAGTAGATTAATTAAAATAGAAAATGAAAACAAATCACTTCTTGAGGAAAATCAAGACCTCAAGAAACAAATAAAAAATTTGAATCCAACTCAAGATCTAACACTTGAGGAGGAGAATTTATCATTAAAAAATGAAATAAACAATTTAAAGGAGATGTTAGAAAAATTCACAACAAGATCAAAAAATCTAGACTTAATCCTAAATAATCAAAAGGCATGCTATAATAAAACCGGACTAGGATATAAGTCGAATTCAAATAAAACCTTCAAATCATTAATTACCCAATACAAATCAACCAATCTAGCTTGGGTTCCGAAAGCGTGCTTAACCACGCAAATAGGACTTAATAAATATTATATACCTAAAGAAAAAATACATTATATAGACTCGAATAAACCAAACCAAAATCCAAAATACAAACCTAAATTAAATTCAAAATCTAAACACCTTAATCAACAAAATAATCGCCAAGTTAACTATAACTATAAAAGGAATCGACACAAACCTAAAACCAAAATTTAAATTAATGGCCAATAATTCAGGGGGAGGCTCCAGAATAGCTGGCACCTCCAAAAGTAATAACTCGGCAGGGTAATTAGGATTAGTTAAAAAGAGACTAAGTTTAACTTGAATCAATGATACTGGTGAAATTTTTGGATGATAGTACGTTAGGAAAACTTGGGCATCGCATGTCTAGAAAGATATGGTTTCGATCTGGTGCATTTGGCCAAGTGGAACTGACCGAAGCTACCCTTAAATGGATCCTAATCAGTTAGACCAAGGTTTAGTACTAAGCTCCGTGGATAGGACTATTCGGAAAACCTCGAAAGGTTGGTTACTTCTAATGACGTCCATGTGACTCACCAAGCTTAGAAGTTTATCCGAAGAATGTCTGTTTGTAGAGACCAAAATTAAACCTGAATCTAACACAAGTTAAACCAAAACTCAATAATTAAAAATCCAATTTCATCTCGCAAAATCATAGGATTCCCTGATTGATAATATAGATCGGGTGAGATGAATAAGGTTTAAATTTTAATTTTAAACTTAAAAATTAATTTCAAAATTTTAATTTTTAACTTAAAAATTATTTTCAAAATTTTAATTTTAAACTTAATTTCAAAACTTTAATTTTAATCTTAAAATTAATTTCAAAACTTTAATTTTAAACTTAAAATTAATTTCAAAATTTTAATTTTAAACTTAAATATTAATTTCAAAATTTTAATTTTAATTTTTAACTTAAAAATTATTTTCAAAATTTTAATTTTAAACTTAATTTCAAAATTTTAATTTTAAACTTAAAATTAATTTCAAAACTTTAATTTTAAACTTAAAATTAATTTCAAAACTTTAAGTTTAAACTTAAAAATTAATTTCAAAATTTTAATTTGTTTTAACTTAAAAATTATTTTCAAAATTTTAATATTAAACTTAATTTCAAAATTTTAATTTTAAACTTAAAATTAATTTCAAAACTTTAATTTTAAACTTAAAATTAATTTCAAAACTTTAATTTTAAACTTAAAAATTCATTTCAAAATTTTAATTTTTTTTAACTTAAAAATTATTTTCAAAATTTTAATTTTATACTTAATTTCAAAATTTTAATTTTAAACTTAAAAAGTAATTTCAAAATTTTAATTTTAAACTTAATTTCAAAACTTTAATTTGAAACTTAAAATTAATTTCAAAACTTTAATTTTAAACTTAAAATTAATTTCAAAACATTAATTTTAAACTTAAAAATTAATTTCAAAATTTTAATTTTAAACTTAAAAATTAATCTCAATTTTAAACTTAAAAATTAATGTCAAAACTCCAATTTTAAACTTAAAATTTTGTCTGGTCATAAATAAAAAGACTAACGTTAAATCCTACTTACTGTAGGAAACCAAGTGATTTTTGGACAGTGGTTGCTCCAAACATATAACTGGAGATCACACCAAGTTCACTCAACTCACTTACAAAAGCTTAGGAACAGTTTCCTTTGGAAACAACGGCAAACTCAAGGTAATTGGTATAGGTAATATTGAATTAAAAATAGACTTTATAATTTCAAATGTTTTACTTGTTGAAAATTTTAAATACAACCTTCTGAGTATAAGTCAATTATGTGATACTAGGTATAAGGTTAAATTTCTATCCACAGAGTGTTTAATCAAACATCTAGATACTCCCACCATAAGTCTAAAAGGTTTTAGAAAAGACAACATCTATGCCATCAACTTAACCACTTCTTCCATTAAGTGTTACTTAACACAAAAAGAAGAAACATGGTTATGGCATAGAAGAATGTCTCACACCAACTTTCGAAATATAAGTAAACTAAATGGACTTGTGAGAGGCTTACCAAAATTACCTAACTTAGATTCAACCATATGTAATGCTTGTCAACAAGGTAAACAAACTAAATCCACTCACAAACAAACAAATCAACCACAAACTAACTCAATATTAGAACTTCTACATTTAGACCTTTTTTGTTAGGACCAAAAGTAGCTAGAGGGGGGGGTGAATAGCTCGTCGCGTTCGCTCGGTGCTTGGCGTTGCTTGTTTCTTCAAGAATATGCAGCGGAAAATACAGAAACAAATACAACCACGCTAACACTAGGATTTTACTTGGTATCCACCTCCAAAGGAGGTGACTAATCCAAGGATCCACACCACGCACGCACCCTCCACTATGAAACACTCCTTTTCGGTAACTACCGAGGGCGGAGAAGCCCTACAAGACTCTCGGTACAAGAAGAAGGAAAGGGAAACAAAATACAAGCACAAAGCTTACAATGAATGCAGAAAACCCTAACCCTAGCTTCTCTTCTTGCCTTTGATCCGCCTCTTGACTCGGAGAGCTTCCAAGAACCTTCAAGAACTGGCGATCACGAGCTTTGAGAGTGCTGTGGAGGAGCTGGCGAAGATCTGAGATGAAACGGTGAAGAGATGCCGAAGGAAATGAACGCCTGCGGCCTTTATCGACGCCAACGGTCGGATCCCGATCGATTCAATATTCCCAATCGACGGAGGCTTTGGATCGATCCACGGATCGATCCGAGCACCTGATGCTCTAAACGCCTGGATCGATCCACGGATCGATCCGGCCAGAAGCAGCGGCGTCCCAATCGATCCACCGATCGATTGAACATCTGATCGATCCACGGATCGATCCGAGTCTCTGCTTTGGAAAAGCTCGGATCGATCCACCGATCGATCCAGCCTGGATCGATCCATCGATCGATCCAACACTTGGTTTTACCCAAAACCAAGTTCCAAGCCTCTCAAACCAACATCCGGTCAACCTTGACCTGTTGGTACATCATGCCCAGCATCCGGTCACTCCTTTGACCTGCTAGGACTTCCCACCAAGTGTCCGGTCAATCCTTTGACCCACTTAGACTTTTCTATTCATGCCAAGTATCCGGTCACCCTTGACCTACTTGGACTTCCATCAGATGTCCGGTCAATCCTTTGACCTATCTGTATTTCCTCGTGCCAAGTATCCAGTCAATCCTTTGACCTACTTGGACTTCCCAACACCAGATGTCCGATCATCCTTGATCCATCTGGATTTTCCCTTGCCCGGCTTCACTCACCAGGACTTTCACCTAGCTTCACTCACTAGGGTTTTCCATCTGCCTAGCTTCACTCACTAGGGCTTTCACCTGGCTTCACTCACCAGGACTTTCACCTAGCTTCACTCACTAGGGTTTTCCTTCTGCCTGGCTTCACTCACCAGGACTTTCACCTAGCTTCACTCACTAGGGTTTTCACCTGGTTTCACTCACCAGGACTTTCACCTAGCTTCACTCACCAGGACTTTCACCTAGCTTCACTCACTAGGGTTTTCCTTCTGCCTGGCTTCACTCACCAGGACTTCCCTGTCAAGTATCCGGTCAACCTTGACCTACTTGACTCTTCTTCAATCAATTTCTTATTGTCAAACATCTAAACTCAAACCAAGACTCAGCTTGGTCACCCAGGTCAACCTTGACCTGAGGGATGTTGCACCAACAATCTCCCCCTTTTTGATGTTTGACAATACCACAATAACACTTACAATACCACATGTAAGTTAGGCTAATCCTATAGCCTCTTTCTTCATGCCACTAGGTAATGAACATATAAATTAAGCTCTTCATTCTCCCCCTACGAGGGCACACTCCCTCTAGGTAATGAAAGCCTAACTTACATCCATTCATAGGTCCTTTCATTCTCCCCCTATTGGCACACATCAACCCATCTTTGGGCACACATCAACCCATGCCCCAATTTTGGGTACACATCAACAAATCCATTTGTTGACGACTCTCCCCCTGAAGAGTTACTCATCATTGTTCACAACATCACTCGTTGTGATCAACACGATAATGAAGGTCTCATACCCTTCATTTATCCTTAACTTTTCCCTCAATGTAGACAAATACCCAACCATGAGCATTATCTAACCACTTGAGTTCCCACTTGAAATAATGAGGATATCCACTCCCCATTTCAAGTTCAAAAGCTCATACATGAGCATTTTCTTTAAAGAAGGTTAACCACCTTCCAAGGTTCATGAAAAGTAATTTTTCATGTCTTTAAAGAGTCCCTCCCCCTAAAGACATGGTGGTGACTTCTGTCATTGCACCAACAATGGCTTGGAATCCCTAAACCTTTAGGAAACCCAAATTTAGAAGTTTTGAGGTTCAAATACTCAAAATTTGAAACAAACCTCAACCTAAACTTCAATGAAGCCTTCCTTAACCAATCCATCCTTGTTTTCAACATGAAAACACCCTTTGTATGTATACAAATGTATTTTAGGGGTTTGGAATGGTTACCTAGACTCAAAGAGGTTCAAAGATGCTGAAATCAAGCCTTCCCAGCCAAAATCAGCAACTTGGATCGATTGGAGTTGGGTTCCAATCGATTGAACCTTTCTGAATCGATCCACTGATCGATTCAGACTACCTGGATCGATCCAGCGAGCTTCTGCTCGCGGGAGACTTGTCTTCTGAATCGATCCACGGATCGATTCGGGCACTCCAATCGATCCATGGATCGATCGGAGCTCTGATAGTTGCTGAACTTCCATTTCAGTCAACTTCAGAAACCCCTAGAAAATTCTACAAAAATCCAAAAATCATGAAATTTCGTGTAGACATTATTTAGGGCATACTTAATCATGGAAAAATAGCTTTCTATGAAAATACATCATATTTTCAAAGATTGACACAAACTTGAAAACTTGCAAAAACTTTAGTGTTTTTCTTCAAGTTTGTGTCTAACTATTCAATGGTGATTACTATCAAAAGATAGCCTTCACCAAGGTTTTCCAAAAACATTTTAAAAACATTTTCAAAACCAATATCCCATCATGTTCCTTGGGCATAATGCACATGACTTGTACATTAGCTTTCCCAATGATGGGAACACACATAACTATGTGTTTTGATGAACCTAAAACTCAAAAGAATGCACTAAATCAACATCTTGAGTTTTATTCATCTTCCTAACATCTCACTTGTATCTATTGTGGACAAAACACATACAAGTCACCTTATAGTCTTTGTGAGATGTAAATTTTGGTTTTTGCCCTAATCTAGGGATCATGCATATTTATCTAGGCATTTTAGAAATATTAAACATCCACCTAGGATGTCACTTGTCAATAATTGTTGTTAAATGCCATTCGTCCTTAATTACAAGGAATTAAACTTAATGCATGATTATGTTATGGCATACATCAAAAGAAAATAATTTTCAAAAGAAAATATCCTATTACTACATGATGTATGAATGTCATGACATGGTATTTTTTGGATTTTTCATAATAAAACATGAATGCAAAACTAGACATGATGTCATGGCATATGATGGGCAAACAATCATGGCAAGATTTAGCATAAATAAAATATACCTAGATTAACTATCTAAGTATCCTTAAGGTCTTAGCTAAACTTACAACTTAAACCTAGATTGCCCTAAAGTGCTACAAGAGAATGCCAAAGCCTAAATTGGCATTTCTAATTTCTTTGATTTAATGTATGCCAATTGAAAATAAACATGTCCTCAAATGTTGGCATATTCCATTTTTCCACAAGAGTGGCACTTTTAAATTAAGGCCCGGATTGCCTTAAATTGCCTAAGAACATACCAAAATCCCAACTTGATAGTTCTTATGAATTTCCCAATATGTGCCATTTAAGATTAAAATCAATTCTTCCACCATTAGGCACATTTTACTCTTTCAAGGAGTAATCAATAGGTCCATTTTATTTTCAAAGGTTAACTAAAACCTTGAAAATGCTCCTTGAGTGTCAATTTCCTCAAAGTTGGGTTAACTACCCTTCTAATCGAAGTTGACACTCTCTAACCCATCTATGGGGTAGAGAAGATGCTCCTAGGAACCCAACACCTATTGGTGCTCCTTGGATGCTCTAGGTACTCACTAGGGATAACTTCCCTAGATACCTTCCTAGTGACCTTGTTGGGCTTCTTAGAAGCCTTGGTCACATTTTCTAGGTCAACTCTAGGGATAGCTTCCCTTGTAACCTTCTTTGTGACTTTCTTAGACTTCTTAGAAGTCTTAGTCACATTTATTGCAAAAATACTCTTAGGGATGACTTCCCTAGTATTCTTGGCTTGACCACTAGACCTAGGGTTTGTTCCATAACTATATGGAACTCTATGGTAAGAGGGCACATCCTTCTTAGCCTTTGGTTTGTATCCCAAACCTCTATGGCCATTAGATGACCTTTGTGCTCCTAGACCTAGGCTATGCTCATTTTGCCCTTTTAGGATATTTTCCATCCTTTTAGGGTCCTTTCCATTTTATCAAGCCTTGACCTCAAGACTTGATTTTCTATCACTAAGTCCTTAGTTTTAGATTTTTCATTTGATTCATGAGCATATTTGTTCTTGGGCTTGTATCTAAAATCTTTAGAGTTATTGCCCAAGTGTCTATCTACCTTCCTAACCTTAGGTTGGGTAGTTTTGGCATATAGGGCCACATGTTTTTCCTTAAAGCCCTCATGCTTTCTATTCTTATGGTAAATTGCATTAAAATGATAAAAGTTAGAACTATCATGCTTTTTACCATAATGTAAAGGAGTAGGCTCAATAAATGTTACCTTCTTCTTTACCTTAGAGACTCCCCCTTGACTAGAGCTTCCTCCATGAGCCTTGACCACCTTCTTCCCCTTGGGGCATTGACTTCGGTAATGCCCTTTTTGATTGCAAGAGAAGCACACAATGTGCTCCTTGCTCTTCTTTGTTCCGGGGATGGTCTCCTTGAGCTTCTCCTTTCCTTTTTGTGCCATTTGGCCCTTTTTCTTGGCCAATTTGGGGCACTTGCTCTTGTAGTGCCCATGTTCCCTACATTCAAAGCATATAATATGATTTTTATTATTAATTGAAATGTTTATACCTTCGCTTGTAGAAATGGCATCTTTTCCTTTGGATCCGGAGGTGGAAGCTTCCTCTTGATCGAACCTTGATTCCCCTCCATTTGATTTTTCTTGACTTGTGGAGGTAGAAGCTTCTTCATCCTCTTCTTCTCTTGACCCGGATGTAGAGGATTCTCCTTCATCTTGATCCGGCGTCACCAAGGATTACTCCCCCTCAATCCCAGAGGTGGAGGCTTCATTATCTTGAATATGAAACAAGGAGTATGCTCCCTCCTTGTTCCCTTCGTTGCATTCCCTTGAAGATGAAGCTTCTTCTTGAACTTCTTCTTCGGAGGTTGAGCATCTCTCAACCTCGGAGTCCTCCTCTTGGTCTTGATCCAATGAGTCGCCCTCTTTGGATTCTCCTTGATTTGGTACAGTGGAGGGGATCTCATGAATTCTTGCCAATTTGCTCCAAAGCTCCTTGGCATCTTCAAACTCTCCAATTTGTTCCAAGATGTTGCTTGGCAATAAATTGACCAAAAGCTTGGTCACTTTGTCATTGGCCTCACATCTTTGGATTTGGTCTTTGCTCCACTTGCTCCTTTTGAGTACTTTGCCCTTGGAATTTGTGGGAGCTTCAAAACCTTCCATGAGAGCAAACCATTGCTCTATCTCCATCATAAGAAAATTTTCGATTCTTGATTTCCAAGAATCGAAGCTTGTAGATGAATATGGTGGAGCCACCCTTGTGTCAAATCCAAGTCCATCTTGGAATTGCATCTTGAAGTTGAGCTTGATAAAATCTTGAACTTGAAGAATTTGCTCCAACTTCTTCACCCTCTAGCTTTTCTTGTTATGCTTGACCCTTCCGGCGATGATTCCGGTGAAGAGCGGCCTCGCTCTGATACCACTTGTTAGGACCAAAAGTAGCTAGAGGGGGGGTGAATAGCTCGTCGCGTTCGCTCGGTGCTTGGCGTTGCTTGTTTCTTCAAGAATATGCAGCGGAAAATACAGAAACAAATACAACCACGCTAACACTAGGATTTTACTTGGTATCCACCTCCAAAGGAGGTGACTAATCCAAGGATCCACACCACGCACGCACCCTCCACTATGAAACACTCCTTTTCGGTAACTACCGAGGGCGGAGAAGCCCTACAAGACTCTCGGTACAAGAAGAAGGAAAGGGAAACAAAATACAAGCACAAAGCTTACAATGAATGCAGAAAACCCTAACCCTAGCTTCTCTTCTTGCCTTTGATCCGCCTCTTGACTCGGAGAGCTTCCAAGAACCTTCAAGAACTGGCGATCACGAGCTTTGAGAGTGCTGTGGAGGAGCTGGCGAAGATCTGAGATGAAACGGTGAAGAGATGCCGAAGGAAATGAACGCCTGCGGCCTTTATCGACGCCAACGGTCGGATCCCGATCGATTCGAATGTTCCCAATCGATCGGGGAGGCTTTGGATCGATCCACGGATCGATCCAGAGCGCCTCTGTGCTCTGGAAAAGCGCCTGGATCGATCCACGGATCGATCCAGCGCTTATCGCGCGATCGATCCACTGATCGATTGGAACATCTGGATCGATCCACGGATCGATCCAGAGGCTCTCTGTTCGCTTAGGAGAAGCCTGGATCGATCCACTGATCGATCCAGCTCCTGGATCGATCCACTGATCGATCCAACACTTGGTTTTTGCCCAAAACCAAGTTCCAAGCCTCTCAAACCAACATCCGGTCAACCTTGACCTGTTGGTACATCATGCCTAGCATCTGGTCACTCCTTTGACCTGCTAGGACTTCCCACCAAGTGTCTGGTCAATCCCTTTGACCCACTTAGACTTTTCTATTCATGCCAAGTATCTGGTCACTCCCTTGACCTACTTGGACTTCCATCAGATGTCTGGTCAATCCTTGACCCATCTAGATTTTCCCGTGCCAAGCATCCAATCAATCCTTTGACCTACTTGGACTTCCCAATACCAGATGTCCGATCATCCTTGATCCATCTGGATTTTCCCTTGCCTGGCTTCACTCACCAGGACTTTCACCTAGCTTCACTCACTAGGGTTTTCCATCTGCCTAGCTTCACTCACTAGGGCTTTCACCTGGCTTCACTCACCAGGACTTTCACCTAGCTTCACTCACTAGGGTTTTCCTTCTGCCTGGCTTCACTCACCAGGACTTTCACCTAGCTTCACTCACTAGGGTTTTCACCTGGTTTCACTCACCAGGACTTTCACCTAGCTTCACTCACTAGGGTTTTCACCTGGTTTCACTCACCAGGACTTTCACCTAGCTTCACTCACCAGGACTTTCACCTAGCTTCACTCACCAGGACTTCCCTGTCAAGTATCCGGTCAACCTTGACCTACTTGACTCTTCTTCAATCAATTTCTTATTGTCAAACATCTAAACTCAAACCAAGACTCAGCTTGGTCACCCAGGTCAACCTTGACCTGAGGGATGTTGCACCAACATTTTTGACTCCCATGGAGTCAAATCTATAAATGGAAACTTATATTGTTTAGTAATTATAGATGATTATTCTAGGTTTACTTGGGGAAAATTCTTAAAACATAAAGATGAAACTTTTGAAATTTTTATAAATTTCTACAAACAAATTGAAAATGAAAAAGATATTAAAATTAAAAGAATCAGGAGTGACAAAGGGAGAGAATTTAAAAATCACAACTTTAATAGTTTTTGTCTTGAAAATGGTTACCATCATGAATTTTCATGCCCTAAAACCCCCCAACAGAATGGGATTGTAGAAAGAAAAAACAGAACCTTACTTGAAGCCTCTAGAACAATGTTAAATGAGTATAACCTACCTTAATACTTTTGGGCAGAAGCTGTTAGTACAGTCTGCTATGTACAGAACAGAACTACAATAAATAAAACCCATAACAAAACCTTCTTCGAAATATTTTATAATAAACAACCCAATATAAAATATTTTAAAGTGTTTGGGTGCCCAGTTTTCATCTTAAATACAAGAGAACACTTAGGAAAATTCTCCTCTAAAATTGAAAATGGAATTTTTGTAGGATATTCCCTAAATAGTAGAGGCTATAGAATTTACAATAAGGTTACCTTAAAAATTGAAGAAACTACTAATGTAAAATTTGAAGAAACTAAACAAAACTTAGAACTTACACAACCACCTGAATTTGTTCCAGAAACCAACCAAACTCTAAGTCATGAAGAAGAGGAACAACATCAAGAAAATGAACCCCCTAGAACTATAAGAGTGAATCGCAACCATCCAACTGATCAAATAATTGGTGACCCAGACCTAAGAGTTCAAACCAGATCATCTTTTAGAAACTTGAGTCAAATCTCCTTAATTTCAAAAATATAACCCAAAACAGTGGATAAATCCCTACTAGACCCAGACTGGATTATAGCTATGTAAGAAGAACTAGCCCAATTTGAGCGTAATGAAGTTTGGGACCTAGTACCACCACCTAAGAATAAGAAAATAATAGAAACAAAATGGGTATTCAGAAACAAATTAAGTGAAACTGGGGAAATTACTAGAAATAAGGCTAGGCTAGTTGCCAAAGGGTTTAGTCAGGTTGAAGGGCTTGACTATGATGAGACCTATGCCCCAGTAGCCAGATTAGAATCCATTAGAATGTTACTAAGTTATGCAGCCCATAAGGGATTCAAACTATACCAAATGGATGTTAAGTCTGCCTTTCTTAATGGACTAATTAAAGAAGAAGTTTATGTAGGTCAACCTCCTGGGTTTGAAAGTCTAGAACACCCTGATTATGTATTTAAGTTAAAGAAAGCGTTATATGGGCTTAAACAAGCACCCAGGGCATGGTATGAAAGGCTAACATCTTACTTAACATCTAAAGAATTCAACCAAGGTCAAATTGACCCAACCTTGTTTGTTAAATCATTAAATACAGACATATTTATTGCACAAATATATGTAGATGATATAATATTTGGTTCAACAAATTCAGATTTTTTAGAGGAATTTATTAATCTAATGGAAAAAGAATTTGAAATGAGCCTAGTAGGAAAATTAACTTATTTCTTAGGATTACAAATCAAACAAAAAATGAAGGAAATTATATTTATCAACACAAATACACTAAAGAATTACTTAAAAAATTCGGGATGGAAAATACAAAAGAAATAAAAACACCTATGGCAGTAAACACAATCTTAGATAATGACCCAAATGGAAAATCAGTTGACTTAAAATATTATAGGAGTGCAATAGGTAGCCTACTGTACTTAACTGCAAGCCGACCTGATATTTTATTTGCAGTTAGTATGTGTGCTAGATACCAAACTTGTGCTAAGGAATCCCATTTGACACAAGTTAAAAGAATTTTTAGATATCTTAAAGGAACAACAAATGTAGGAATTTGGTATCCTAGGACCAATAATTTTGAACTAATAGGGTATTCTGACTCAGATTATGCTGGATGTAAATTAGACCGCAAAAGCACAAGTGGTGGATGCCAATTATTAGGTTCATCACTTGTTAGCTGGTTTAGTAGAAAGCAACATTGTGTTGCTCTATCTACAATTGAGTCAGAATACATAGCTATAGGTGAATGTGTTGCACAATTATTATGGATGATGCATACTCTAAAAGATTTCAACTTAAACATCACAAATGTAAAAGTATTAATTGACAATATAAGTTCAATTAACTTAACCAAGAACCTTATACATCATTCAAGAACCAAACATATTGAAATTAGGCACCACTTTATCAGGGATCATGTTACTAAAGGTGATATTGAACTCAAATACATTGAGTCCAAATCAAATTTAGCTGACATTTTCACAAAACCACTCCCTGAAAGTGAGTTTAGCAACTTACGTCGAAAATTAGGGATGTGCTCAATAGACTAGGATTTTTTAAAAATTATTTTCAAAATAAATGTTTTCAAATTATAAGTTAAACTTGTTTGTTTTCAAAACTTTCCTATTTTTAGTTTTTCAAAAATAGTTTTGGCCTTAGACTAGTTTTGAATCCTTAGAAAGCATGTACCCATAGGACTAGTTTTTGAGCATCTCACCAACACCTTAGGTTTTGTGTTTGACAAACATAGAAAGGGGTGAGATGCATAGGCCAACTGTCTGGACTTAAGATGCTTATTTCAGTGCATCAGCATAAGTCTGGACGTTAAATACAAATCAGACAGTAATCAGATTAAGATCATCAGTCAAGTCAAACACTGACTGTTTATAATCACCTTAATCTGACTAACCAAGTGAAAGCTACTATCTTCTGATAGTTAGTTAGTACCTAATTGGTTAGACAGCTGTTTAAATTTAAGTATCAAGTTCAGGGGGAGAAATTAATTAAAATTCTGTGTGTTTGAAAAATGCTTTTTAAAACTAACTTATGTCTGAACATTAGTTTACAAAAAGTTTAATTTAACTAAGTGTTTGAAAAACTTGGAAGTTTAATCCCACCTAATTTTTAAACCTGATTGTAAATTTAAACTTATTCAGCTTTGTAACATATGCTTGAAAATTAAACTTTCCAAATTTAGCTCTTATCAAATTTATTTTGGCAAATTTAATCTTACTTGTTTAATTTTTGCTTTGTTTTGAAAAATTGAAGTTGAAATTTTTTTTTGAAAAGTAAATGTTACTTAAACTTGAAAAGAAAATTTGAAAAACCTGATTTAAAAATTTTACAAGCTTGAAAAGTTAAACTTTATTAACTTTAAATTTATACTTTTCAAAATTCAACTTGTCTCCCCCAAGTCAACTTGATTTTTTTTACTTGGATTTAAAAATTATACTTTTATCTTTGAATTTTGAACCAAACTCAGATATTTTTTCAAGATTAGCTGTGCTTATTTTTTACAGTAACTCTACACTATGATTGCTTACCCTTGTTTTTTTTGATGAATGCCAAAGGGGGAGGGTTAGGTGGTTAAGTTAGATAAACCAAAATTGAAAACACTAAAACTAATTTTAAAACCGATGTACCTGTTTTTTTCGTTCTTTCACTAACTTAACCAGGTTGTCATTCCATCAAAAAGGGGGAGATTATTGGTGCGGGTAGCACTATGTAACGACCCGACTCCTGGGTACTAAGTTGTGAGCCGGATCGCTACCTTAACTACTGAAACTACTGTGTACTGTGCGGAAGCTGGGTAAAATAAAATTTTACTAAACTATTGTAGTTGCCTCTGTTAACTCTGTGAGAGTGAGATTTCATATCCAACTACCTTCTAGATATTCATAGCTATACAGGGGAGGTGAAACTGGAGCTTTGGATCGGTCCGTGGAACGATCCACTGGCGCCCACGCGAACACTGGCTGGATCGGTCTGTCGACCGATCCAGCTGCTCACTGATCGGTTGGTGTGACTGATCAGTGGCTCACTGATCGGTCGGTCGACCGATCAGTGACTGCTGAATGCGTCCCGAACTCTCTGTTCGCGGAGGGATCGATCGGCTGACCGATCCTGGGGGATACAGTAAGCTACTGTATCCATCTGGATCGGTCGGCTGACCGATCCAGGAGAAGGAATGGCACTGGATCAGTCTGCTGACCGATCCAGGTTCTGATAATCTGAAACGAAATCAGAATTCCTGATTTCCAGCACTGATTCCTGCCAAAACCTCACACTACCACTATCTAATGCATAATAAACATTCTAGCAACATGTAGTAACAATTCTAAACTTAAGCTAAAGCAATGTTTACTGGTTCACGGCATTTTAACAACTTAAAGTGCATGAAGGTATGAATTTCTAAAAGTTCTAATTGCTTAAAACATGAAACTAAACCAAATACTGAAAAGTGCTAAGGTAAATGCTAAATCCCCAGAGGGTCTTTTATTCCAGTTCCTTCCACACACATCCTCATCTGCATTGACCTCCAGCATCCACTGCTAATCCATTTTCCTTTTTCCTATATCTGCAGTATAAGGAAAATAGTATCTGTAAGCTTTAAGCTTAGTAAGAAATCATCTACCTCACAAAAACATGCAACGATGCATTTCATGACTTTTAAAACATGCTATTTGAAAACTGAACTGAGCATGGCAACATGGCATGGCATACAAAAGCATAAACTGCAACTGAAACATGGCATAGCATATAGATTGAACATGCTTTAAATTGAACATGGCATACTTATAAACTAAGCATGAAACTGAACTAGTCATGCATATATCTAAATCTGTACATGAACTCAAATCATATAAACGGAACCTGAACTGAACTGAAAGCTAAATTAGTGTTCTCATCACTGGTTTCAAATTTGAAAACTATACATATAATAGATGAAAATACTAAACATGCTTCTGGGCCCTGTACTTACTGTGCGCGCATCCCTACGAGACCCGGGGTTGCAAGTTCCGAATCTAGCAGGGTTACTAGGTTATCCGAACCTAGGGACGACTGTGGAGTCCAACCTATGGATATCTGATCCAAATACAATGCTAACTGAATAAAAGTAAAATACTGAATACTGTTTTATTTTATTTCGAACCTAGAGCTAGGTTATCTGAACCTAGAGGCTACTGTGGGAGCCCACCTAATGGATATCTGATCCATATAGCTGTAATAACTGATAATAAACTGAGAAAAATGTTTCTAATACGTTTTACATGCTGTTAGGACGCCTACTGGTGCATCCTTCTGAACTAGGCATTCTACTGAATGCTTGGTGTGCACTGAGAGCACACCCTATAACTGAAAACTGTAAAACTACTAAACTAACGCCAAAACTAACAAGCGAGAGCAATTATACTGCAGGTGAGGGGTTTCTTACCTCAATCGCAAGGTTTTCTTACGATTCTAACCGCTAGGTTTTCCGAAAAACTGCTCCGTTCGACGAACCGCTTATGTCCTCGCGTTCCTCTCGCGGAGAAGAACCTTTTTCGTGTTGGAGTCGTCGCCGGAAGATGTTCCCTTGACCCTTGGCTTGGTGTGCCGTGCGTGAGGAAGAGGGGAAGAAGCGGCGGTGAGGTTTCGCTGGTGAGGGTTGAGAGATTGTCGAACCCAAAATAAACCAAAACCCACTTAAGTTTATATTTATATTAAGTGGGTAACTAGGCCCAAAACAAATATAAATATAAATGTTTCCCTTCTCTTTCAGCACGGCCCTGCTGGGTTCAACTGGTTACTAGCATTATCTCTTACACCATAGGTCTCGGGTTCGATTCCCGCCTAAGCTATTTTGCGACTTATTTGTTTTTGCTACTTCCGGTACTCCAAAAATTATGTAAAAATATCCTAAAAATCTAGCGAAATCATAGGATATTTCTAAAATAAATTCGGGAATTTTTCGGGCTTTACAATCCCCCATACCTTATAAAAAAGTTCGTCCCCGAACTTAAAACAATTCTGGGTACTTCTGTCTCATGCTGGCCTCTGTCTCCCAAGTCGCCTTTGCTGCTGTGTGATTTTGCTAGCTGACTTTGACTAATGGTACTTCCTTGTTCCGTAATTTCTTTACTGCTCGGTCTATTATCTGAATAGGCCGACTGTCATAGCTGAGATCATCACGGACCTGTACTAACTGGGGCTCAATCACCTGGGTGGCGTCTGGAATATGCTTCTTCAGCATGGAGACATGAAATACGTTGTGGACAGCTGACATCTCCTGAGGTAGCTCTAGCTCATATGCTACCTTGCCCACTCTCTTCGTGATAAGGTATGGTCCCACATAACTGGGAGCTAGCTTGCCCTTCTTCCCAAAACGCATGACTCCCTTCATAGGAGCTACTCTGAGGAAAACTGTATCCCCAACTGAAAACTCTAGGGGTCTGCGTCGTGTATCAGCATAGCTCTTCTGACGGCTCTGTGCTGTCTCTATCCTCTGGCAAATCTGCTGTATGGCTGCTGTGGTATCTGCTACTAGATCTGTCTGAAACTCTAGTTCCTTATGTTCACCACTCTCATACCAGCAGATTGGTGATCTGCACCTCCGCCCATAGAGTGCCTCATAAGGTGTCATGCCGATAGTGGCCTGATAACTGTTGTTGTATGCAAATTCTGCTAGACTCAGATATTTGCACCAACTTCCCTTGAAACCTAGGGCACAAGCCCGGAGCATATCTTCAAGTACCTGATTTACTCGCTCCGTCTGACCATCTGTCTGGGGATGGAAGGCTGTGCTGAATTTTAACTGGGTGCCCATAGCTGACTGTACACACTTCCAGAAGTGTGAAGTAAATCTGCTGTCTCTTCTGATATAATGGTTCGTGGGACTCCATGCAGCCTGACAATCTCCTTGAGATACAACTGAGCTAGCTGCTCCATGGAATAGGATATTCTGATAGCTAAGAAGTGGGCTGATTTAGTCAACCTGTTGACTATTACCCAGATGGCATCAAAACCATTCGTGGTTCTGGGTAATCCCACTATGAAGTCCATAGAGATATCCTCCCACTTCTATTCTGGAATCTGGATCGGCTGCAGAACTCCTCCTGGTCGCTGATGTTCTGCCTTAACCCTCTGACAGGTTAGACAGATGCTGACGTATCTGGCAATATCTCACTTCATCCCAGGCCACCAAAATCGTTTCTTTAGATCCTGATACATTTTGGTGGAACCAGGATGCATCGCATAGGGAGTCCTGTGAGCCTCGTCTAGAATCTATTTTCGTAGTTCCTCCTGATCTGGAACACAAAGTCTGTCACCACAGTACACTACCCCACTGGCGGACACTCTGAACTCTCCACTTTCTGCCTCTGCTAACCCTTGCTTGATTTTCTGGATTTCAAGATCCTGCTCCTGAGCTGTCTGGATATCATCAAGCAAGGTAGATGCTAAGGACATAGTGGAAAGTTGCCCGAGTATAAGCTCGAGACTAAAAGCTGTAATCTCCTTCCTTAGGGGTGGTGACATAGCTGCTAAAGATAATAAGGTAGCACTGGACTTCCTGCTGAGTACGTCTGCTACCTTATTAGCTTTCCCTGGATGGTAGAGGATATCTATGTCATAATCCTTGACCAGCTCTAACCATCTGCGCTGTCGCATATTCAGATCCTTCTGAGTAAAGAAATACTTCAGACTTTGATGATCTGTATATACTCTGCACTGAGCTCCGTATAAATAATGCCTCCAAATCTTGAGAGCGAACACCACTGCTGCAAGCTCAAGGTCGTGAGTAGGATAGTTCCTCTCATAATCCTTGAGTTATCTGGAGGCATAGGCGATCACCTTGCCCTGCTGCATCAGTACTGCTCCTAATCCCAATTTAGAGGCGTCACTGTAGATGTCGAAGCTGTCTGTGTTTTCTGGTATAGCTAAAATAGAGCATTGGTCAATCTCCGCTTTAGTTCGCTGAAGCTGTGTCCTCCGTCCACCGAAATTTCTTGTTCTTCCCGTGAGAGTTGTCATGGGGAGGCTATCCCGAGAAGTCCTCTACAAATTTCTGTAGTAGCCCGCTAATCCCGTAAAGCTTCGATTTCACCGGCGTTCGGTCTCTTCCAGTTACATCGCCTATCTTGCTTTGGGATCTACCATAACACCATCCTTGGAGATGATGTGACCGAGAAAGGCTATTCGGTCTAGCCAAAATTCACATTTCATAAATTTGGCGTATAGTCTGCTGAAGGATCTGCAAAACTGTCTTCGGATGCTCTGCATGGTCCTCCTGAGTGCTCGAATAGATAAGAATGTCATCGATGAACACGATGACAAACTTGTCTAAGTATTATCTGAATACTCTGTTCATGAGGTCCATGAAAGTAGCTGGAGCATTTGTCACGCCGAAAGGCATGACTACGAACTCATAATGTCCGTATCTGGTCCTGAAAGCTGTTTTAGGTATATCACCTTTCTTGACTCTAACCTGGTGATATCCTGATCTGAGGTCAATTTTAGAGAACACTGTGGCTCCCTTTAGCTGGTCAAACAGGTCATCTATCCTGGGGAGAGGGTACCTGTTTTTAATTGTGACCTGGTTCAAGGCACGGTAGTCTATGCATAGGCGCATGCTTCCATCCTTCTTCTTCACGAACAACACAGGTGCTCCCCATGGTGAGTGACTAGGGCGTATGAAACCCTTGTCAAGAAGCTCCTGCAAGTTCCTTCAGTTCTGCTGGAGCCATGCGGTACGGTGCCTTGGAAATTGGATTTGTGCCGGGAATGAGCTCTATCTCAAATTCAATCTCCCTGTCTGGTGCTAAGCCTGGTAGCTCTTCAGGGAAGACTGCTGGGTAGTCACAAACGACTCGAACCTCTGATAGCTGTTGGTTCTTGTCCTGGCTGGTGTTGACTACATTTGCTAAAAATCCCATGCATCCTGAATCCATTAGCTGCTGTGCTTTCAGTGCTGAGAGAAACTTCCTGGCTTTTCTCTTTGGTTTTCCCATGTACTCCTGCTTCAGGTTGGAATATGACCTTCTGTTTACGGCACTCTATAGAAGCGCCGTATCTGATCAGAAAATCCATTCCAAAGATGACATCGTAGTCAGTCATTTCTAGCACTATCAGATCACCAAAAAGTTCTCTGTCTGCTATAATGACTGGCACTGCTCTGAGCCAGTGCGTAGATGCCATAATGTCTCCTGAGGGTAGTGTTGTCAGAAACTGACTATTGAGTACCTCTGGAGGTGTTGCTAATTTCTCGGCAAATGCCCTGGATACATAAGAGTGGGTTGCCCCAGTATCGAATAAGACAGCTGTATTATGCTGTAAAATATTGATCTGACCTGTGACAACTGTCGAAGCATTTGCTACGTCCTCTCTGTTCAGTGAGAAAATCCTGGCATTTGTGTTAGCTGTGGGGGCTTCTAATCTGCCCTGACTGATCTGTGGACCATCTAAGGCTGCATACATCTGGTGTAGCTGCGCTGGCTGAGCTCCATACTGTATCGGCTGAGGCTGAGGAAGACTATTCTTGTTCGGGCACTGCTGTGCCCTTTCCGTCCACATTCAAAACAACCTCGCGCACCCTCCTGGATGATGTTTTCCACAAGTAGCACACTTGGGATGTCCGGAATGTTTTCCACCGGTCCTCCTTTGGGTCACCGCTGCTTTACGCTTCCCCTTCCGGTGGGAGCTATGTCCATTGTTTCTGAGTACCGAGCCACCTTGTCCCTTGGGCTCTGGAAAACCCGTCACTGGGTGATGTCAGGTTGATAGTGCTCGTGATCGAGCACTACTCACTAGCTCCTCCGTGGTTTGTGGCCTATGAACGCCACCACCACATTCATTGCGATCTCCGGTCCGAGCATCTTCAGCATCAACCGTACTCGCTCCTTCTCTGAGCTGACTAGTTCGACACAGACGGACCAACCCGTTGAATTTCTTCACGGCCTCTTGAACCGATAGGTTACCCCGACGAAACTCAGAACTCGCATAGTGTCGGTTCGTGACTTGCATGTGAAAGAATTCTCGAAGAATTCTTTCTCGGGTTAGCCCATGTCATCCGACGATCGCCACTTCGATTTAATCCGCCCCACCACATGCGCAAGGCCTCGTTAAATGTAGGAGGCACACTTCACCTTTCGTGCTCGCCGCCTAAAAGCTCCATCGTGCTTTCCAGTGTTTTAAACCATGCCCGAGCATTCCATGGTTCGCCGGTGCCCGAGAAGTTCTCGGGCTTAATTCTCTGCCACTGGATAAGGTAAGCTTCTCTCTTAGCCCCTGCTACTGGGGCTACTGGGACTGATACTGCAGGCTGAGCTGGTACAACCTCTGTGATTACTGGAGTCGTGAGGTTCGGTTCTGGAGTGACTGGGGGAGTAGTCTGCTGGTTAGCCTTTAAGGAGGCTATCTCCTGCTGCTGTAGCTGAGCCACTAGTGCTCTGGGGGAGGCACTGAACTGCCTGCCTCATGCTGGGGCTCAGCCGCTGATGCTTTCTTAGCTGGACGTCCTCGTACCATTTTCTAAATAGCAGAGAACACATATATATAACTAGGCTATCATGTTATAGTTAACTACTGGTAACATGTTAAATACTATTACTGTAAACATGAATTAATTAACTACCAACATGAGAGCAAACATGAAAGCACATATAACTGATATGAAAGCTGAAAACAAAACTGAGTGAGAGATGTTCTTACTTGGAAGCTGTAGGCACAATGCTGATGTGTGTGTAGGAAGTAAGGAATTTGCTCTGATACCACTCTGTAACGACCCGACTCCTGGGTACTAAGCTGTGAGCCGGATCGCTACCTTAACTACTGAAACTACTGTGTACTGTGCGGAAGCTGGGTAAAATAAAATTTTACTAAACTATTGTAGTTGCCTCTGTTAACTCTGTGAGAGTGAGATTTCATATCCAACTACCTTCTAGATATTCATAGCTATACTGGGGAGGTGAAACTGGAGCTTTGGATCGGTCCGTGGAACGATCCACTGGCGCCCACGCGAACACTGGCTGGATCGGTCTGTCGACCGATCCAGCTGCTCACTGATCGGTCGGTGAGACCGATCAGTGGCTCACTGATCGGTCGGCCGACCGATCAGTGACTGCTGAATGCGTCCCGAACTCTCTGTTCGCGGAGGGATCGATCGGCTGACCGATCCTGGGGGATACAGTAAGCTACTGTATCCATCTGGATCGGTCGGCTGACCGATCCAGGAGAAGGAATGGCACTGGATCGGTCTGCTGACCGATCCAGGTTCTGATAATCTGAAACGAAATCAGAATTCCTGATTTCCAGCACTGATTCGTGCCAAAACCTCACACTACCACTATCTAATGCATAATAAACATTCTAGCAACATGTAGTAACAATTCTAAACTTAAGCTAAAGCAAGGTTTACTGGTTCACGGCATTTTAACAACTTAAAGTGCATGAAGGTATGAATTTCTAAAAGTTCTAATTGCTTAAAACATGAAACTAAACCAAATACTGAAAAGTGCTAAGGTAAATGCTAAATCCCCAGAGGGTCTTTTATTCCAGTTCCTTCCACACACATCCTCATCTGCATTGACCTCCAGCCTCCACTGCTAATCCATTTTCCTTTTTCCTATATCTGCAGTATAAGGAAAATAGTATCTGTAAGCTTTAAGCTTAGTAAGAAACCATCTACCTCACAAAAACATGCAACGATGCATTTCATGACTTTTAAAACATGCTATTTGAAAACTGAACTGAGCATGGCAACATGGCATGGCATACAAAAGCATAAACTGGAACTGAAACATGGCATAACATATAGATTGAACATGCTTTAAATTGAACATGGCATACTTATAAACTAAGCATGAAACTGAACTAGTCATGCATATATCTAAATCTGTACATGAACTCAAATCATATAAACGGAACCTGAACTGAACTGAAAGCTAAATTAGTGTTCTCATCACTGGTTTCAAATTTGAAAACTATACATATAATAGATGAAAATACTAAACATGCTGCTGGGGCCCCGGCAACTGTACTTGCTATCCCTACGAGACCCGGGGTTGCAAGTTCCGAATCTAGGTGGTTACTAGGTTATCTCGAACCTAGGGACGATCGGGAGTCCAAATTTCATGGATATCTGATCCAAATACAATGCCAACTGAATAAAAGTAAAATACTGATTTTACTTTGCTGTTCTAGGTTATCTGAACCTAGAGCTAGGTTATCTGAACCTAGAGGCTACTGTGGCAGCCCACCCAATGGATATCTGATCCATATAGCTATAATAACTGATAATAAACTGAGAAAAATGTTTCTAATACGTTTTACATGCTGTTAGGACGCCTACTGGTGCATCCTTCTGAAATAGGAATTCTACCGAATGCTTGGTGTGCACTGAGAGCACACCCTATAACTGAAAACTGTAAAACTACTAAACTAACGCCAAAACTAACAAGCGAGAGCAATTATACTGTAGGTGAGGGGTTTCTTACCTCAATCGCAAGGTTTTCTTACGATTCTAACCGCTAGGTTTTCCGAAAAACTGCTCCATTCGACGAACCGCTTATGTCCTCGCGTTCCTCTCGCGGAGAAGAACCTTTTTCGTGTTGGAGTCGTCGCCGAAAGATGTTCCCTTGACCCTTGGCTTGGTGTGCCGTGCGTGAGGAAGAGGGGAAGAAGCGGCGGTGAGGTTTCGGTGGTGAGGGTTGAGAGATTGCCGAACCCAAAATAAAACAAAACCCACTTAAGTTTATATTTATATTAAGTGGGTAACTAGGCCCAAAACAAATATAAATATAAATGTTTCCCTTCTCTTTCAGCATGGCCCTGCTGGGTTCAACTGGTTACTAGCATTATCCCTTACACCATAGGTCTCGGGTTCGATTCCCGCCTAAGCTATTTTGTGACTTATTTGTTTTTGCTACTTCCGGTACTCCAAAAATTATGTAAAAATATCCTAAAAATCTAGCGAAATCATAGGATATTTCTAAAATAAATTCGGGAATTTTTCGGGCTTTACACACTAACGGTCTAACCTAGGTTTTGATAAATGACAAATAGGTTAAGTTAGTTTTGTTGTTGTCTGACACTTTGATCGAGTGTGCAGGGGAAGTCCGCATGTGCCCATGGCCGACCGGATGTTTAACGAAGTCCGCCTAGGTCGACGGGTGGACCGGATAGGCTAGAAGTCCAAGCGGTCGACGGGCTGACCGGACGGCTGGCGATTAGCAGAAGTCCAGATGGGCTGACGGGCCGACGGGCCGACGGGCTGACCGGACGTCCGGCAAGTTAAGGTAAGTCATCGGAGGGGAGTGACGGCGAGGATTCCTGGAAGGAACATTAGCGCCGATCCGGCTTAGATCCATTTCGGATATCTAAGTCGAGATCGTGACTAGATTCCGGTCTCGGAAAGATGGAATCTAAGTCATATTTTTACTGTTAATTCTATTTCATAAATTGTGCTAACAATCTGTGTTGCAGAATACATATGTGCCTCGGACTAACTCTGTTTTACAGGAATGGAAGTTTCTGGAAACAGGAGGTCCGGGCGCCCGGAGGTGAATTTTATCCAGGCCGAGTCGTCGCCACGTGGAGTTCGCTGATTAGACCTGCCACGTCGCACCAGGGCGCCCGGAAGGGATCCAGGCGCCCGGAGCAGCATATAAAAGAAGCCCCAGGGATGGAGCTTCTTCAACAATCAATCTGAGAACTTTTCTACTGCTGGTCCTGCTGCTCTACGTTCCTGCGACGCCAACAAAGCTCCGACAAAGTGCTCCTTCAGTTTTTAGTTAATTTCTTTATCGATATTACTTTGTTTCACTAGCATTTCCTGTATTCATTTTGTAATTATATTCGAATTGCTAGTGATTGCCCAACGAAAGTGGTCAAGGACCACGGGCCTTCGAGTAGGAGTCGTCACAGGCTCCGAACGAAGTAAAAACAACTGTGTTCATTTACTTTTCCGCTGCGTAGTTTTACTCGACTTTTCGAATCGATATTCACCCCCCCCCTCTATCGAACGATCACGGTCCTACAAGAATAATTCAGATCAAGAGGACCAGACACCAAGCAAGAAGTCCTAGTTGTGATTAGGTAAGGAAGTCCTAGTAGGTCGGGTGGACCGAGGGGCAGGAAGACCTGGTGGGTCGAGGATCGGACGTGGGAAGCCTATGGTCCTTTGTTTGAGGGGGGATTGTTGGGGTTGCAAGGTTGCAAACATAGTCCCATATTGGAAACACATGGGAAAGATCATGGGTTTATAAGAGAAAAGATATCTCCATTGGCATGAGGCATTTTGGGGAGAGCCCAAGAGCAAAACCATGAGGGCTTAAGCCCAAAGTGGACAATATCATGCAATTGTGGAGATATCTAAATTCTTTTCGATCCTACAACTGTGTCCTAGGAATCTAGGTTAATGATGTCCCCAAGAGGAGCTCATAAGGATTGTCATGTAAGCCCTACAGGTCGACTTAGTTTGACATGACAATGAAGTTGAGTGGTACTATACTCTTGGAACTAGATATTAATTAAAGTGAGTTCTCAGTAACTCATATAATTAGTGGGCATTCAATATCTTAAACACAGGGAGACTAACACACTCATGATAAGAAGGAGCCTAAAATGTAATTTGGGATTGGTGCGGTAGTTCAATAATATCTCTTTAGTGGTATGAGTTATTATTGATGAACTTGAGTTGGGTGTTCGGGGCGAACATGGGAAGCTCAAGTTCAACGGGAGACCATAACCAATTCCTCCTCTCGGTCCCTATTTTAGCCACTTATATATAGCCTTATATCCACCCAAAGCCTATCTAGCCTCTTAGCCCATGCTAGGGGTCGGCCACTATCCTTGCTTGGAGCCCAAGCAAGGGGCCGGCCAAGCCAAGCTTGGTGCTTGAGCTAAGGCCGGCCAAGCCTTGCTTGGTGCCCAAGCAAGGGGTCGGCCAAGTGTGAAAAGGGAAGATGAATTTTATTAAAAATAAAATGTTGATAAAATCTTTCCTTTTATGTTTTCGTCCACATGGTTTTAAAAGAGAGTTTTAAATTTTAAATTCTTTCCTTTTATAGATTTTCTACAAAGGGTCAAAAGAGAGATTAGATATCTTTCCTTATTTATAGTTATATATAATGTGAAAGAAAGATTTTAATTTTTTTACAAAACTTTCCTTTTTGTAACCATGATATAAAATGAATTTTATTTTTATCTCTTATCTTTTATAGATATTCATAAAAGGATTTAAAAGAGAGGGATTTTAATTTATAAAATGTTTCTTTTATAGCCAACCACAAAAGGGATTTATAAAAGAGAGATTTTAATTTTTGTTTAAAATCTTTCCTTGTTTGGTTTTACAAGAGGTGGCCGGTCATTAAAGAGGATTTAAAGGAAGTTTTATTTTTATTATAAAACTTTCCTTTTTTAGATTCACCAAGGAATATAAAAGAGGGGGAGAGGGTGCCTTCATGAGGCACACAACCTATTCTATTATTCCTCACCTCCATCCTTGGTGGCCGACCCTACCTCTTCTCCTTCTCTTCTTCATTGTGGCCGGCGGCATCTTCTTTTGTGAAGCACTTGGTGGCCGATAGCTTGGAGGTGAAGAAGTAGAGGAAGGAGGCATTGTTTTCTAGCATCCCTTGGAGCATTTTGGTGGTGGCCGAAACTTGGAAGCAAGGAGAGCTTTGGTGGTTTTCTTCTTGGTAGATCATCGCCCACACGACGTCCAAGAAAAGAAGAGATCCCGTGCGATTTCATATAAAGAACTCTATGGAACTTCTGAGCTCTGAATTGGGTATAGTGCTCCGGGCGATTTTGAATGAAGAGCTCCATGTAAACGGGCCTCCAGATAGGAAATGTAATGTATATATATGTATGTCTGGAATTCCCCTTGAACCTTGATTCTTAATTCAGTGTGGAATACCAAATAATTTTGAATTTACCTCGACAATATAATCCCAGTCGATTATGCTCTATGATAGTTTAAAGTCTTCGGTTCTTCTCATGAAGACCCGTCCTAGTTACTTTATGAGATTTCTCGATCGACTATGTTCTATGATAGTTTAAAGTCTCCGGTTCCTTCCATGAAGACCCGTCCGAGTGACTTCATGAGATTTCCCGATCGACTATATTCTTGTGATAGTTTAAAGTCTCCGGTTCCTCCCATGAAGACCCGTCCGAGTTACTTCATGAGATTTCCCGATCGACTATATTCTTGTGATAGTTTAAAGTCTCCAGTTCCTCCCATGAAGACCCGTCCGAGTTACTTCATGAGATTTCCCGATCGACTATATTCTTGTGATAGTTTAAAGTCTTCGGTTCCTCCCATGAAGACCCGTCTGAGTTACTTCATGAGATTTCCTGATCGACTATATTCTTGTGATAGTTTAAAGTCACCGGCTCCTCCCATGAAAACCCGTCCGAGTGACTTCATGAGATTTCCCGATCGATTATATTCTTGTGATAGTTTAAATTCTCCGGTTCCTCCCATGAAGACCCGTCCGAGTGACTTCATGAGATTTCTCGATCGACTATATTCTTGTGATAGTTTAAAGTCTCTGGTTCCTCCCATGAAGACTCGTCCGAGTTACTTCATGAGATTTCCCGATCGACTATATTCTTGTGATAGTTTAAAGTCTCTGGTTCCTCCCATGAAGACCCGTCCAAGTGACTTTATGAGATTTCCCGATCGACTATATTCTTGTGATAGTTTAAAGTCTCCGGTTCCTCCCATGGAGACCCGTCCGAGTTACTTCATGAGATTTCCCGATCGACTATATTTTTGTGATAGTTTAAAGTCTCTGGTTCCTCCCATGAAGACCCGTCCGAGTTACTTCATGAGATTTCCCGATCGACTATGCTTTGAGATAGTTTAAAGTCTCCGGTTCCTCCCATGAAGACCCGTCCGAGTTACTTCATGAGATTTCCCGATCGATTATATTCTTGTGATAGTTTAAAGTCTCCGGTTCCTCCCATGAAGACCCGTCCGAGTGACTTCATGAGATTTCCCGATCGACTATATTCTTGTGATAGTTTAAAGTCTCCGGTTCCTCCCATGAAGACCCGTCCGAGTTACTTCATGAGACTTCCCGATCGACTATGCTCTGAGATAGTTTAAAGTCTCCGGTTCCTCCCATGAAGACCCGTCCGAGTTACTTCATGAGATTTCCCAATCAACTATGTTCTAATGCAAAATTATAATGCTTGCACTGACCTTGTAATGGTTTTAAGGCTTCTAAGTTTTTCTTAAGGGAGTTGAGTAGGTCCTTAGGGTTCCCTACTGTTGATCGTTCGAATAGATTATAAAAGTTTGGCCAATAATTGTCAATCTGTGTGAACCGCATTTATTTCTTGGGTGATGTTTGTCTTGCATTGTATCTATTGAAAGAAATATAGTACATAAACTGTAAGCATACTTGTCCTCAGTTCAACGAGAACTTACTTCAAACAATTATGATTTGTTCCTTCAGATGTATTCTTGAATGGTATGATCTTGTTAGGTTCAGTAAGGCTGTAAATGATTTGCACTCCAGGGACGTTCGAGAATTCTTCCTTCAGTATCCTGGAGATAATATGAACCCGATGTGAGCTTTTCCACCATTTTGTAAGGTCCTCCCCATTGTGGTGCTAACTTACTAACATCCCCGACAGGTTTAATACACTTCCATACTAGATCTCCCACTTGGAAAAATCTGGGGATAACTCTTCTGTTATAATTTTGCCTCATTCATTGTCGATATGAGGTGAGACGAGTTGCAACTTTATCTCTGATTTCCTCTATTAGGTCCAGCTCCATGAGTCGTCGACCATCATTGTCTGCATCATATAATTATTTTATATCAGATTCTACTCCCACCTCAATGGGAATTATTGCTTCTCCTCCATAAACTAATTGAAAGGGAGTAATTCCTGTAGCTTCTCAAGGTGTAGTATGGTATGCCCAAAGAACGCTGGGTAATTCATCTACCCAGCTACCTCCGACATGATGCAGTTTGGTTTTTAAACCTCTTATAATTTCTCTATTGGTAACTTCCTCTTGACCATTACTTTGCGGATAAGCTATAGAGGTGAAGGCCTGAATAATACCATAACTTTTGCACCAATCTAAGATTCTATCCCCTTAAAATTGTCTTACATTATCAGAGACTAATTTATGAGGAATGTCGAATCTGCATATGATATTTTTCCACAGAAATTTAATAACTGCATCTTCAGTAATCCGGGCAAGTGGTTCTGCTTCTACCTATTTAGAAAAATAATCCACTGCTACTAATAGAAACCTTCTTTATGCAGCTGCCATAGGAAACGGGCCTACTATGACCATGCCCCATTGATCGAAGGGACATGAGACTATAGAGGTCCTCAATAACTGTTTAGGATGATGCAAAATATTTTCATATTTCTGACAAGAAATACAAGTTCTTACCAACTTGTTGGCATCCTCGTGTAGAATAGGCCAGAAATATCCTGCTAGTAAAATTTTACGAGCCAAGGATCTTCCTCCTATATGACTATGACACGAGCCTTGATGAACCTCCTGTAAAATAAATTGTATATCTTCTGTGCCAATACACTTGAGAAGAGGTCTAGAAAAAACTCTTTTATATAACTGTTCTCCTATCCTAGTATACTGAGCAGCTCTTTTCTTAAATATCCTTGCTTGTTCTGCATTACTCGGAAGAATACCCTGCTGTAGATACAATATGATTTGGGCCTTCCAGTTGCCTTGTATTTCTACATCAGCTTGTCTTTCGATACAAGATATTAACAGAGTTTGTTCCACTGGCCGATCCAAATTCCATGGTGTTATAGCGAAGGCCAGCTTAGCCAATTCATCTGCTACCTGATTTTCAGATCAAGGAACCTTTTGTATATTTACTTCTTGAAACTGGGACTTTAACTTATCAAATGCCTTAGCATATAACTTGAGCCTGTCATTATTAATTTCAAAATTACCTGATAGTTGTTGGGCTGCTAATTGAGAATCAGAATAGATGAGGACTCGAGCTACTCCTATATGCCGAGCAGCTTGCAATCTAGCTATCAAGGCTTCATATTCTGTCTCATTGTTAGTAGCTCTATAATTCAATCTGATAGAGAGTTGGAGTCTGTCTTCCCTTGGAGATATAAGGAGAACACCAATTCCTCTACCTTGTCTGGTTGAGGAGCCATCCACATAAACTTTCCAAATATTTTCTTCCTCGGGGCCTTGAACTTCTATAATGAAATCTGCTAGAGCTTGTACCTTGATGGCCGAGTGAGGTTGATACTGTATGTCATATTCACCAAGTTCAGTCGTCTATTTGATCATCCAGCCTGATGCCTCTGGGTTGAGTAGCACCCGTCTGAGGGTACTGTTGGTCAATACGACAATTTCATGTGCTAAGAAATATGGGCGCAACCTCCGAGCAGTCAACACTAATGCATAAGCCAACTTTTCTAGTATAGTATATCTACACTCAGCTCCTTTTAATAAATGGCTAGAGAAATATACAAGTTGTTGTTCCTTCCCCTGTTGCCTAACTAATACAGAGCCTACAGAGTTTTCATTAGCTGACAAATATACCCAGAGGGTCTCTCCTACTATAGGCTTAGCTAATACAGGAAGAGTAGACAAGTAATCTTTTAACTCTTGGAAGGCCTTATCACATTCCTCGTTCCACTGAAATTTGTTTTCCTTCCGGAGTATTTTAAAGAAGTGGAAGCTATGATCGACCGACCTGGAAATGAACCTAGACAAGGCTGTAATCCGGCCAGTAAGTCTTTGAGCTTCCCTCATGTTGCGCGGTGGCTCCATATTCTGAAGTGCCTTGACTTTGCTCAGGTTGGCCTCTATTCCTCACTCGGACACCATATATCCCAGGAATTTCCCCCCTTTTGCTCCGAATAAACATTTGCTCGGGTTCAGCTTGAGTCCATACTGCCTCAATGTCTTACAGGTCTCCTCTACATCCCTGCATAGATCAACAGCTTGAAGAGACTTAATCAAGATATCATCGACATATACTTCCATATTTCTTCCAATCTTCTTCTGGAAGACCTTATTCATAAGCCTCTGATAAGTTGCTCTTGCATTTTTTAGTCAGAAGGGCATAACATTATAACAATAAGTACCTTCAGATGTTATAAAACTGACCTTTTCTTGATCCTCTTTAGCTAGGGGGACCTGATGATAGCCCTGATAAGCGTCTAGCATAGAAATGTATTCACACCCAGCAGTGGAGTCTACCAGTTGATCGATCCGGGGCAACGGATAATAATCTTTTGGACAAGCTTTGTTGAGATCCCGGAAATCAATGCATACCTGTCATTTGTTTCCTGGCTTAGAGACTAACAACACATTAGCTAGCCAGCTAGGGAATTGTACCTCCCTGATGTAACCAGCCTCCATGAGTTTAGTTATTTCTTCCTTGATGATTTGGTTTTGCTCCGTGCTAAAATTTCTTTTCCTTTGCATGACCGGCCAGGCATCTGGGAAGACATGCAAAGAATGCTCCATGACTGCAGGAGAAACGCCCGAGACCTCTTTGGGCATCCAGGCAAACACATCATTATTCTTCTTCAGGCATTGCACCAGTTCAGCCTTCAGAGCGGGATCAAGATCAGCCGCAACATAGTAGCTTCAGGTCGCCCGGTATGAATTTGGACTTCTTCCTTTTCTTCATAAACCAGCACAGGCGTCTTTTCCTGAATGGCATTGACTTCCATCTTTTGAATTTTTCGGGCAGCATTGGCTTCAGTCCGAACGATCTCTACATAACATTTTTGGGCTGTCTTCTAATCACCTCGCACCTCCCCGACCTGGTCATCAACAGGAAATTTAATTTTTTAACAAAAGGTAGAAATGACCACCCTAAACTCGTTTAGGGTCGGTCGACCCAGTATCACATTATAAGAGGACTGGGCGTCCACCAGCATGAAATAAGATCTTCTCGTTCTCATTAGGGGCTCCTCCCCTAGAGATATGGCCAACTTTATTTGACCGAGCGATTGTACTTCATTACCCGTGAATCCATATAGAGGAGTTACCATCTGTTGAAGTTCGCTCGGGTCAATCTGTAATTGATCAAAAGTCTTCTTAAAGATAATATTGATAGAACTACCAGTGTCAATAAAGGTACGAGAAATAGTATAGTTGGCTATCACGACCTTGATTATCAAGGCATCATCATGGGGTATTTCCACCCCTTCAAGATCTAAAGGTCCGAAACTTATTTCGGGACCGGCTGCTCGTTCCATGCTACACCCCATAGCATGAATCTCAAGTCTTCGTGCATGTGCTTTTCTGGCCCTATTAGAATCCCCATGAGTGGGCCCGCCTGCGATCATATTGATATTGCCCCGGGCGGCATTACTCCTATTTTCTTCTTGTCTGGCTGTCATGGTTTCAGAAGGAGACTTCTCCGACACCTGGCTTATACCGGCCAGGGTGGGTAATGCATCCTACCGAGGCTCGACTGGGCGATACTCCAATTTGAGCAGACTTTGCTGCCTAGGGTATTGCTGTCGATAATAGTTTTGCCTTTGGTATCGCTCCCTATTGGCTCTTTTATTTCTCAAAACAAAACAGTCTTCAGTATGATGACTGCTAGTTTTATGATAGGTGAACCATCTTCTGGGCACCTTTGGCTGTATCTCCACATGTTGTACTGCTTGCGGGCGATATTCTGGATGGCGATGAGGCGGATGAACTTCCCGAGGTCCTCTAGGTGGAGGAACAGGAGTAGGAGCTTTCTCCTTAACCAGAGTAGGAGAAGAAGTAGGGCCCTCTTTCCTCCGGGCAGCTTGAGCTTCTTCGATATTAATAAATTCAGTGGCACGTTCAATTAAAGAATCAAAATTGGCAGGAGGATTTCTCACTAGATCTTTAAAGAAATCATTATCATTTAAACCCTGAGAGAAAGCACTTACTAAGATTTTAGTAGTAGCATTGGGTACATTGATAGCTACTTGATTAAATCTTTTGATGTAGGCTTGGATGGACTCTTTGGATGCTTGCTTAATTGAGAATAGACTCCAAGGAGTCTTATGATACCTTTTGTTACTAGAAAAGTGATGTAGAAAAACTTTCTTTAAGTCCTTAAATTTTCGGATGGATATTTCCGGCAGTCTCTTGAACCAACGTTGTGCGGCTCCTCCGAGTGTAGTAAGAAACATCCAACATTTCACCCCATCAGAGAATCATTGTAATAATGCTACATTCTCGAATTTTTATAGATGATCCTCTGGATCTGTGATTCCAGTGTACTCGCCGATCTGAAGATTTTGATACCGCTTAGGAAGCGGATCATCCAGTACACTTTGAGAGAATGGAGAGATGGCTTTTTCTGGTGAACTATCACTAGTCATCATTTTAATCTTACGCTTTTCTTTATCTGGTGCTTCACCAGAGGATTCTTGAAACACGGGCCTTCGACCCCCCTGCTCCATGGGAGTGCGAAGAAAGGCTCGCGGATGCCTTGACGGAGAGACTGTAACTAGAGGAAAATATGCATGTTCTTCCTCTTCTAGCTCCTTTCCTTTCCAATGTTTAGTAGTTGAAATTGCTGGATTATGAGCCATTTGTAGAGTGGCTCCAGTATGAGTTTGTTGTTGTTGCTGTTGTTGTTGTAAAGCCTTCTGCACATGAGTGTTGATGAGGAAATCCAGATCCTCACAGCTAATGGTGAGTAGATTTGATTTTCCAGCCTCTTCCATCTTGTAGTCTCAGATTTAGGTGAAGTTCCCACAGATGGCACCAAATTTGATCCTGTCTGAGAAGCTTGACAAAACGGAGAGCTGGAAGGAAAAAACCTACTGATGGTGAAGAATAATACCAATGGAACGCCGATCCGAGAAACCCAAAGTGGATCCAAGAAGATGAAACCCCAGAGTGTCCTTCCGATGCAAAGTACCAATGGCGATAAAGAGATTCGATCAGAGAAAATCCAGATCTGAAGCTTCCAAGGCTTCCTGCACATAAGAGACCAACCAACACTATCGTCAGTGACCTAAGACCGAGGTGGGAATCCCTGGCTAGGCCCTCTGACGCTCAAGTCAGTGATCTCTCTCAATGTGGAAGAAGGAAGAAGAAGAAGAAGATGAACAGTAGTTGAAAACTAGGGTTATCAATGTGAACAGTGATGTGAACTTACCCAGCCAACGGAGAGGATTCCCCTTTTTATACCACTTCATATAACCTCCGTAGTCATGAAGTGGACCCCGGTTTGTTAGAGTTTGTTATGAGATGGCGTAAGCTACATACTTGTGGTAAATGACTTTTAAGGAATCTTTTTTGTACCCTAGATGTACCTTCTTTGTCGTCTAGTACCTGCAAAATAGTCTAAAAACACATTTCTCGCCAAATATATAACACCTGTTATACAATCACATACTACAAATATCTTCATTAACTACTTTATTTGGAATATTTACTTCTATCCTGTTTCATAAGTCCTTGTAAAGTGTTTCTATCGTTCCTATTTGCCCCTCCTATTTTTGCTATATCATAGATAGCTTAATATAACAATGTTCCTTGTATCGGTCGAAGTTGAGCTTAACTAGGTTTGGTCATTTATTATTACCTCTCATGAGGCTCCTTGGGCAATGCCCATCCATTCTCCTCTATGTTTATTATCCCAGCTAGCACTGGGCTATATTTTATCAAGTATGTAATTTTTATCAAGTATCTTTTCAAGGTACTATTCAGCCCGGCCGATATTGGCTTTCCTTCCTAAAGGAATGTCTCGATCGATACTGGTCTACTCACTCGGAAGTATATCCCGGTCGATATTGGCCTTCCTCTTTTGAGGTATATCCCAGCTGATCTTAGCCAACCTCCCTGGAGGTATATCTTGATCGATATGGGTCTGCCCCCTTAGAGACATATCCCGGCCGATATTGGCCTTCCTTCCTGAAGGTATGTCTCGATCGATACTGGTCTACTCACTCGGAAGTATATCCCGGCCGATATTGGCCTTCCTCTTTTGAGGTATATCCCAGCTGATCTTAGCCAATCTCCCTGGAGGTATATCTTGATCGATAGGGGTCTGCCTCCTTTGAGGCATATCCTGGCCGATATTGGCCTTCCTTCCTGAAGGTATGTCTCGATCGATATTGGTCTGCCTCCTTGAAGGCATATACCAGCCGATATTGGCCTACCTCTTTTGAGGTATATCCCAGCTGATATTGGCCTACCTCCTTTGAGGTATATGCTAATCGATATTGGCCTATCTCCTTTGAGGTATATCCCGGCTGATATTGTTCTTCCTCTTTGGAAGTATGTCTTGCTCGATATTGGCCTACCTTCTTTGAGGTATGTCCCGGCCAATATTGATCTATCTTCTCCACTTGGTTATCTCCTTTCCCTTCCTTACCGGGAATCCATGAAACCTAACCCATATCACTTTTGTTTTTTGAACTTGTGATTCGATTGTTCTTTTTGGTTAAACCTAGGGTTACTATAAAGAAATTAAATATTGAATTTCGTTGAAAGACTTTGTATAGGAAGTGGTGGTTGCTCCCATATCCAAGAAGGCCTAGTGCCTCACCATGTTTAACCTGGAAGCTGATCTCTAAAATTAATATTTAATTAAATTTGTAACATGGGTGGATTTGGATCAATAATGTTAAGCATCGTTTGTGATCCAAGTCTAAACCACTAAGAACAGATAAGTTGAATTTGGAATCAATATGTTAAGTTCTGTTTGCGATTCCAAATTTAATTTCTAAAGAACACAATAGGTTGTTAGGAATGGTTCAGGACTTGCACAAAATTTTTGTATAGGGGAACCAGTACGATATTCCGAATAGCAACCAATAATTGGTATCAAAGCTAGGGTTTGCCTCTGTGTGTTTGGTTTTCAGTTTAATTATGCACATGTCATACATATTTTAGGCAGGATAATAGTAGGATATGCAAATAGATTTAACTCTGTGGTTGCAGGCTCCAACTATTATGACTTAATGTGATTATGTGTGATTGGACCCTTAGACATGTCAAGGGCATTTTATTGTGTGTGCATGATTGTATTTATTAAATACAGCAGGAGCTGTATTAGCCCTAGGATTTTACATTTTTTATTCGATCTAGATTTCATGTATATTCCCTTGAGGAATATAGGATCGATATATGTAAAATTCTATTTTTGTCGAGGATTATATCCTTGCAAGGCGTGGTACTATTGGAGCACCAAAGGCGCAGCAGAAAAGGAAGCTCGATGGACCCGATGACATGAACCCTAGGGCTAGCAGCACACGGAGGACAGTGATGGAAGAAGCCATAATAGTTGGAAAATTAATTTTCATATTTATTGCTTTTATTTACTGTGATGTGTGTGTGCATGTGATGTGTGCTTGCATGATAAAATTCTCATCTTAAAAAACTAAGTGGGAGAGGGATTAGTAAATAAATTCCACGATCTCTATTACTGGTTTGTAAGTGATGCAACAAACTTGCCTGTTGGCTTTGAGTGCCTCCCTCCACAACGGATGAGTTTGTTTGCGGATCACTAGATCAAACTTCCTTTATGGATGGTTATAGGAAATTATTTAGGAGTGTGTGATCTTCTCCAACTGAAAGGGCACAATCTTATTTAATGGACTAAGTATCAAGTAATGGTATACACTTAGACACATTTAATAGTATCCTCCCCAACGGAGTCACTACTATTATTTATGTGACAAAAGGGATACCAACTATTAATTTTATTTGTCATAAAGTTAAGATGATAAGATAATAAAATTAATGGGTAAAACCTCCTCTTACAAATGTTGAATTTGTATACGTCCACACTAACGTGGCATGCAAAATTCACGGTGTTTTGAGGTATTGGTAAATTTAAATAATATTGTTTGAGGAATCAATATTATTGTAAATTTAGAGTCTTGACCAAAAGTTTATTTTGTGATTCTTAGGATGTCTTTCAACCCACTGGTTATTATACTGAAAGAGAACAAACTTACTGGTCCCAATTACATAGATTGGAAAAGAAACCTGGACATTGTTCTTACTGCTGAAGGCTATAAGTTTTTACTGTTAGAGGTCTGCCCTAATACGCCTAATAGTTGTTGGGTTTTTCGGGCCGCGAAAATTGCTTTTCGCGTCGCGAAAACCCCGAATCTCCCTAGCCAACGGATCCGTGCGAAGAATAAAATTTTTTGAAAAACTACGAGTACGAGTTTACCTAGATCTACACTTAGATCTACAAGGGAAAAAGTTATAAAAAATTACCCTTGATGCGTGCCCTTTTAGAATCCCGCTCGCCCAAGGAAGTGTCGGATCTCAAGATTGTCAACGTAGACAATCCTCTAGAAGTATCCACACAAACAAGATGTGTTCTCTAACACACAAGGATGGAAAAGAGAACACCACAAGTGTGCTAGCACTTCTTGATGCTCTCGGATGGGATTGGAAGAAGAAGAAAGGAAAAGAAGAGAACACACTCCTCTAAAAAATCTCTATGTGACTTTCACTAACCTTTCTTCTTGGATTAGACTCACTCTCCTTTCTTCTCCCTTGCTTGAAACCCACGACCAAGAGAAGAGAAGGAGCAAAAAGAGAGCTTGAGGAAGAAGATGATGTGAATGTGAGTGAATGAAAAATTCATTCTCATTCAAAACCAAAAAGGTAAGCCCCATTCTCATTAAATGTGGCCATTAAAGAGAATAGATTTATAACCCCCATGAGGTGGCACACTTTGATGATGTGGCACATCATCATTAGTCCTTCTAATGCTAAATCACTAATGATGTGGCAAATAGTCAAGTCAAACTTGACTCTTCCTCTTCCTCTCAAGTCAAGTCAAACTTGACTTAATCTCTCTCATGGTTGATCTAATCCAACCATTTAATTCAAGCCAATTTAATATAATGAATCTAATTCATTTAATTAAATTGATTCAATGAGTCATAATCTAAATTAGACTCATTGAACACATGAATCAACTTGAGTCCAACTCAATTAGCCCAATTAGGATTACTCTTAATCCAATTTGATTCATCACATGAATCTAATCCTCTTGGTTCATCATATGAACCTAATCTCCATCCACTTGTTCTTTGTGTGTGACCCAATAGGTTCTTGTAATGTTGGCAATGCCCCTAAACCCATTTAGGACCATAAGTAATGAGCGGTATCTAGCAATACATCATTACTACCCAAGTTACAAGAATGTTGAGATTCAACATCACCTTTTGACTACTAATTGTGACTCCTCACAATATATGACAAGTGTCCTTCTATCCTAGACATCTAGATTGATTAATGTGAGGCATAGACCATGCCATCCTCTAATCAATCTAAATCTTGAACTCCAAGTAGACTCACTCAATCAAATGAGCTCAATATCTCATATTAACTCATTTGGGCATGGTCATGCACTTCGTGGTCTCACTCTATCAAGAATATCGATGTCTCTCCCGTCATATAGGAGGGATAGATCTCATCTACATCACTCACATCCCTCTGCATAATTTGTTATATACCCAGTAATCGCTTTTATAGTCCACCCAGTTACGGGTGACGTTTGACGAAACCAAAGTACATAACTCCTTATGTAGGGAATCATGGTGACTTCAGGTCTAAGGACTAATAGTCATACTAATAGCCACATGAGAAAGTATATGACACTCATATAACGATCCATGATACTTTCTCATGGCGGGTCATTCTGTATACATTCTCCAATGCATACCCATGTGTCAACTTGATATCTCCATATCCATGACTTGTGAGATCAAGTCATCGAGTTGACCTACATGCTAGCCTTATTGTATTAACATTGTCCCTGAATGATAATACTCAACTAGGAATGATTAAGAGTAGTGTTCCCTATATCATCTCACTATCGATTCAACCAATCGATTGATATAGGTAAGAACCTTCTACTCAAGGATGCTATTATACTTAGTTTATTTGGCACCAATACAAGTAAGTATAATAACCAAAATAAATGCCTTTATTTATTTAAGAATATGATACAACAAGTCCATAATACAATCATTAAATGATTGGCTCTAGGGCTCTAACTAACAATAGTAACTCTAGTGAAGAGGAGATTGAGAATCATAGGAAATTGGTAAAAGCAGATGAGATGGCGCAGTGTTACATTATGGCTTTAATATCAAATGTGTTGCAACATCAGCATCATGACTTACCAACTGCTTATGATATGATGTGTCGGTGCAGCGGAGTGCCGGCAAGAGGGGGGTGAATTGCTGAAAACAAAAATTAAACTATACCCTCCTCGTACTTTCAACTCAGTTAGTGCAATAATTAACAAAAGAATAAAACAGTAAAAGAAAGACACAGAAGAATTAACCTGGTTACAACCAAGGAGGTTGTTAATCCAGGGCAGTAGAAGCTCACTAAAAGAAACTCTCCTTTGCTGAAGGCGGAGAAGCCTTTTACACTTTCAAAAGATCAGAACTATTGCTAGGAAACACTACAGATTGAATGCTTGAGTTGTTGTTGAATTCCTAGCTCCATGGGCCTTTTTATAGCTCCTGGAAAGTCTATCCCGAGGGTCAAAGGCGCCTCCAACAAGGTTTAAGGCGCCTCCAGCTCGGTCAGCGGATAAAACTTTATCCGCAGCGCAAACGGTCAAAACAAACTGTTGAAGGCGCCTTCATCAAGCCTGAAGGCGCCCTTGGAGGCGCCTTCAAGCTGGAGGCGCCTCCAAGCCTGATGGAGGCGCCTCCAAGCTGGCAGCTCAACATTCCATCTTGTTTCTTTGCTCCACTTTGACTTCCGACGCTCCGATCTTTTGGGTGATTGTGGCCAACCGAAATAGGACTCACCCGAACCCAATTTCCGGCCTTCCTCGAGCAGCCTTCCATCCCGGCTTAACGTCCCTCGAACGTCGCACACACTCTTCACGCCCACCGGAGTACTCTTCCGCAGCTCTCTCATCCTTCGGACGCACCGAGCCCGTCGGCTCCCTTCTCATGCCGTCCTTCTCGCTAGCTGCATCTTTCGCTCGACTTCCTGTGTTCTTAAGCTCCTGCACACTCAGACACAGGGATCATAACACAGCAGGACCTAACTAACTTGGTTGATCACATCAAAACTACCACGGGGTCCAACAATCTCCCCCTTTTTGATGTGCATCAACCCAAGTTCAAGTTAGGGTTAAAATAGACATAAAGAGTAATTTTAAAGAAAAAATTACTAAACTAACAAGTTAAGCATAATTTTTGCAATTAGTAAAATTGCAACACTTTTTATAAAAGTAATAACAGAAATTTTAAATTTTTCTAACTTCCCCTAAACTTGTACTTTTCTCTCCCCCTTTGATCACAGCAAAAATGGGGTTAAGAAGCAAATGACTTAAGTTAAGTGAAATGTATAGAATTTTAAAAAAAATTCTAAGTTAAAAATGAATTCAAAAAAAAAAAATCTAAGTAAAAAAAATTTCTAAGCCAAATTTTTTAATTTTCAAAAAAAAATTTCTACCTCGATATGAATTATTTAAAAAAAAATTCTAAGTCAAAATGAATTTTTCCCAAAAAATTCTAAGTCAAATTTTTGAATTTTCAGAAAAAAATTTTCTAAGTCAATAAAAAAAAATATCTAAGTCAAAAAAATTTTTTTTTTAAATTTTCACAATCTGACTTTTTAGAATTTTAAAAAGATTAAAAAAACTTTTAAAGCATTATTTGATTCTAGTTTAATGCTTTTTCAGAAAGTTAATTAAACATTTTCTTTCAATATTTTAGCTTCCAGGTCGTGGCGAGGCACTAGACCTTCTTGGTTATTGGAGCAACAACCACTTCCTTAGACAAAGCTACCATAAAGAATTTCAATGTTTAATTTTCTCACTTTAAGCTTTTAATTTTTGAAAAATTAATTAAGCACAGATTTTGGAACCCAATAGAGGTTCCTTCCTACAGGATTATTCAAAAATCTAGGGGGTACATAGTTTCTTGGTATTTTTCTAAGTTGACCTTGATGCTTCCTTATATACCAATTTAATTTACCATAAGTTCTAATTTTTGACTTTGGAAATTTCTTTAAGCATGCATCATTTTTCAATTTTTCAATTTCTAATTTTAAATTTTCATTTTCTGATTTTAGATGATCATACATTTCTAACAGGCATGCTCTTGCTAAGTTCAACTTTAGTTCAGCATTCTCTTTTTCTAATTGATCTAACTCTTTAGAAAGAGACTTGATAAATTTGAAAGATTGAGTTGGGGTTAGATTGCGTACCTTACTTACCTGGTCTAGTGACGCTCCCCCTTCACTGCTGCTTTCTTCTTCTGATGTTCCTCCCCCTTCATCGATGCTCATCTCTGAACTGGACGTTTCTTCTTTCTGATGGTTGGCCATCAGTGCTAGTCCCGAGAATTCTTCGACTTCCGATTCGGAAGATGACGAATTTGACCAAGTAGCCTTCAGATTCTTGTGCTTGGAGGGTTCTGGTTTCTTGTATTTTGGCTTTGCCCTTTCTTTCTCCTTTCTCTTTAGCTTTGGACAGTCATCTTTGATGTGTCCCTCTTCGTTGCAGTTGTAGCAGCGAATCATCCTCTTCTTTCGATGATGCCTCTGCGATTTAAATTTATTAGTACTAAAAAACTTATTGAAGCGTCTTACCAGTTGTGCCACTTCGGATTCGTCGACTGAGGCTTCGGAGTCAGAACTGTTCATCTTTGCCTTTAAGGCAATGTTCTGACTTGTCTTCTCTGCTCCGTTGGGTTCTGAAACTCGAGATTCGTGAAGTTCAAAAGTTGAAAATAATTGTTCTAACGTACTTACCTCGAGGTCCTTAGAGATGTAGTACGCATCTACTAAGGAGGCCCACTCTGGAGTTCTCGGGAAGGCATTGAGCGCATATCGGATGGAGTCCCGGTTGGTTACCTCTTCTCCAAGGTTCGTTAGTTGCGTTATTAGCTCCTTGATTCTCGCTTGGAGTTGCGCTACCTTCTCACCTTGGTTCATCCGGAGGTTCGTTAACTGGTTCCGGAGGATGTCGCGCTTCGCTTCGGAAGTACCTTCGTGTAGCTCCAGGAATTTTTCCCAGAGATCTTTCGCTGAGTCGTAGCTTCCGATCCGATTTACTTCTAGTGGTGGCAGCACGCTAAGCAGGTGGAACTCCGCCTTACCGTTGGCGACGAAATCGGCTTGCTCCTTCTTGCTCCATGTGTTTTCTTCTTTGTCTTTCGGCGCTGCAAAACCATATTTCATTGTAATAAGAATATCAAAATCTGTTTTAAAAAATACCTCCATTTTGCGCTTCCAAGTGGCGAAGTCTCCGTCGAACTTCGGGGGATGGATGTTCGCTCCGGCCATCGTCTTGATCATAGTGCTTCAGTTGGCGGTTAGTCCTGTTGGTGCAATTTCCAGTAGGTCAAGGTTGACCTAGTTGACCAAGCGTAAACCTTGGTCATGGTTTCGATATTTGACAATACAGAAAGACATGTAGACATGGACAATGCAGGTGTAGTTGTCCATGCGGAGAGATACTGATCAGGGTCTGATCAGGTTGGATGAAGAAGAGTCAAGTAGGTCAAGGTTGACCGGATACTTGACTGGGGAGTCCTAACTGGGATGTTAGGCAGTTCGAAAAGTCCTGGTGAGTGAAGCCAGGCAGTTCGGAAAGTCCTGGTGAGTGAAGCCAGGCAGTCAGGAAATCCTGGTGAGTGAAGCCAGGTGAAAATCCTAGTGAGTGAAGCCATGAAGTGGAAAGTCCTGGTGAGTGAAGCCAGGCAAGTTGGAAATCCTGGTGAGTGAAGCCAGGTGAAAATCCTGGTGAGTGAAGCCAGGTGAAAACCCTAGTGAGTGAAGCTAGGTGAAAGTCCTGGTGAGTGAAGCCGGGCAAGGAAAAATCCAGATGGATCAAGGGTGATCGGACATCTGGTGTTGAGAAGGTCAAGTAGGTCAAGGGAGTGACCGGATACTTGACACGAAGAGAAAAGTCCAAGTGGGTCAAAGGGATTGACCGGACACTTGGTGGGGAGTCTTAGCAGGTCAAGGGAGTGACCGGATGCTAAGCATGATGTACCAAGAGGTCAAGGTTGACCGGATATTGGTTTGGACTTGGTTTGGGCAAAAACCAAGACCTGGATCGGTCTGGAGATCGATCAGAAAGCGATCAGTGTGCCTCTGTGAGCTTACTGATCGGTCTGGGGACCGATCAGCAGGAAGCCTGATCGGTCCCCGGGACCGATCAGGGTACGCACAGAGAGTTGGGAAACTCTCTGTGAAAGCATTCTGATCGGTCTGGGGACCGATCAGCATAGAGCCTGATCGGTCCCCACGACCGATCAGATCAGCCCCAGACCTATCAGGGTGATGCCTGATCGGTCTGGCCCTAGCCGTTGAGAGACAACGGCTAGATTCTTCTGCTGTCTTTGGCCACTGTTCTTCTCGCAGGTGGATGCAGGTATAAAAGGGTTGAGGGCTTCTATAGTGGAGACACTCTCAGACACTACTTCTTCCTCCTCTGAACTGAGCTGCTGTTCTTCTGAAAGCTGTGCTCTTGAGCTTTGCTGAGCTCCGAAGCTTCGGGTGAGCTTCTTCGACTGAGTTGCTTGTTGGCATTCGTCCGTGAAGTTGGTGCTTCATCCGGGGACTTCAGTCGACGAGAAGGCAAGCGAGTATTTGTACATTCATTGTGTATTTTGTTCTTGCTCTTCTTTGTATTTCCATATTGCTGTTGCAAGCTATTGTAGCGAGGTTTCTCCACCCAGAAGGAGTGATTATTAGCCGGGTTTCCGGGGTCTCATCCACCGACGGATTGATAGGCTTCGTCCACCTTACGGACACGCCGAGGAGTAGGAGTATATCTCCGAACCTCGTTATATCGCTGCGTGTTGAGGTTTGATCTTCTTGTCTTTGTTTCTTTGTTTTATTTTCCGCTGCGCTAACATCAACTTGTAGAAAGAAACGAAGATTTGGGGTCGGCTATTCACACCCCCCCCCTCTCTAGCCGCGACCATCGATCCTAACAAGTCCTTCTGAGGCGATCAGGCTCTGATACCACTTGTTGGTGCAACGGAGTGCCGGCAAGAGGGGGGTGAATTGCTGAAAACAAAAATTAAATTATACCCTCCTCGTACTTTCAACTCAGTTAGTGCAATAGTTAACAAAATAATAAAACAGTAAAAGAAAGACACAGAAGAATTAACCTGGTTACAACCAAGGAGGTTGTTAATCCAGGGCAGTAGAAGCGCACTAAAAGAAACTCTCCTTTGCTGAAGGCGGAGAAGCCTTTTACACTTTCAAAAGCTCAGAACTATTGCTAGGAAACACTACAGATTGAATGTTTGAGTTGTTGTTGAATTCCTAGCTCCAGGGGCCTTTTTATAGCTCCTGAAAAGTCTATCCCGAGGGTCCAAGGCGCCTCCAGCTCGGTCAGCGGATAAAACTTTATCCGCAGCGCAAACGGTCAAAACAGACTGTTGAAGGTGCCTTCATCAAGCCTAAAGGCGCCCTTGGAGGCGCCTTCAGCAAGGCTGGAGGCGCCTTCAAGCTGGAGGCGCCTCCAAGCCTGATGGAGGCGCCTCCAAGCTGGCAGCTCAACATTCCAGCTTGTTTCTTTGTTCCACTTTGACTTCCGACGCTCCGATCTTTTGGGTGATTGTGGCCAACCGAAATAGGGCTCACCCGAACCCAATTTCCGGCCTTCCTCGAGCAGCCTTCCGTCCCGGCTTAACGTCCCTCGAACGTCGCGCACGCTCTTCACGCCCACCGGAGTACTCTTCCGCAGCTCTCTCGTCCTTCGGACGCACCGAGCCCGTCGGCTCCCTTCCCGTACCGTCCTTCTCGCTAGCTGCGTCTTCCGCTCAACTTCCTGTGTTCCTAAGCTCCTACACACTCAGACACAGGGATAATAACACAGCAGGACCTAACTAACTTGGTTGATCACATCAAAACTACCACGGGGTCCAACATGATGAACTATCTCAAAGAACTCTTCGGACACCAGAGTCGGACTGCTAGGCAAGAGGCAATGAGAAAATTAATGACAACCACCATGTCAGAAGGGACACCCGTAAAGGATCATATCCTAAAGATGATGGCTTACTTGAACGAGATACAAATCCTTGGAGCTGAAATCGATAGGGAAACCCAGGTCGATATTATTCTCCAAACGCTACCCAGAAGTTTTGAGTAGTTCCACCTAAACTATAATATGAATAAGAGGATGTATTCATTGGCAGAACTACTAACAGAACTTCAGGCAGCAGAAGGGTTATTTCATCATAATTCTCAAATTCACTTTGCTGAAAATGTTTCTACATCTAAGTCGAAAGGCAAGAAGAAGAATAAGAAACAAGCTGGCTTGGCAAAAAAGGTGAATATATCTCTATGTACTGGATCGAAAGCTGGAGTAAAGAAGTCGAAAGGCAAGTGCTTTATTTGCAAGCAGACTGGACATTGGAAGATGGATTGTCCTCATAGGAGAGAGAACAATAAAAGTACGCCTCCAAGGCTGCCCAAGGTGCCTCAAGCCTCCATGAGGGTACCTCCATACTTGCCGCGTGCGCTTCTTCTTCTTTGCACCCGAGGCGCCTCCAAGCTCCATGAGGGTGTCTCGGGTACTGTTCATCCAAGGCCAAAAGAGCTCCTTTGTTCCTGCAAGATAGGTTAGTTCACAAGACAACAATATATCCTGCAAAACAAGATTAGCACATAATTAACATAGTAATAGAATTGTTTTGATAGTCTCCGGACTGCCCGGTTCTGACTTCGGATTTCCTACCGAAAACCCTAGGTCGAACCGACACCTACTGTTCCCTCCACGGGGAATGCATCCTCACCTACTCCACTCAAGAGAGTATACCTGATGTTAGTCCTGTCCTCCAGACCTACTGGACTTTCTGCCTAGGGTTACCACCCCCTAGGATCTAGGGTTACCAGCCCTTAGGATTTTTCCGCCACCTAGGTTACCCCCCCCCCCTAGGACCTAAGGTTACCCCCCCCCCCTTAGGATTTCCTCCACCTAGGGTTACCACCCCCTAAGACCTAAGGTTGCCGCCCCTTAGGATTTTTCACCACCTAAGGTTACCACCCCCTAGGATCTAAGGTTACCGCCCATTAGGGTTTTCCACCTGCCTAATCGTAGTTAGGACTTTCCTGCAAACTCATTCAACATATAAGATAACAAACCAACTTAACTTGAACCCTTTGACATAATCAAAACATCGGTTCGATCATCGGATGCTTCCCGCACCAATATAGTTGTCCTGGGCAACGGCTCCAAAATTTGATTAATGTGCGACTGCCATTCGCTCATATCAAATTAATTCATTTCTAATCTACCGATCCCCTTAATCTACACTAAGTAGTATAGTAGAGGACCAGATCGTCTCTTACGTGGAACCAGTGATAGGATGTTTATTTTAAGGTAAAATTGAACAATGGGGTTGTTTTGGGATTTTCTAAACCTAATGCAAATAATGAAATTCTAACTAACCAAAAAAAATGAACTCACATCGCAGTATCACTCTATACTATAAGGATCCCTTCTATAAAAGAAACATGCATAAAAAATTAACCAACTATCCTATCTAACTATCGATGACACTCTTGCACCGCATTGTCACCCTACGACACAAGAACATCTATCAATAGGCATAACATAAAAACATAACAAGTAGCACAAACATGCATAAAGGAAAAAATAGTAGTAAAAAGTGCTAATAAACTAAACAAACTTAACATTGATTAAACAAAACCTAGCTATGTATAATTGATAACCTACATCACACTGTCACACTGATACATAATTAACAATCATACATAGTGCAACTAACAAAGTGCAATAACAACAATCAAACATGAATAAGGAAATAACACAATCAAATAAATAAGTAAATCAACTAAGCTAACCAAACCCTCTTCCATGATCATACACAAAGTCGACTACCCTTCACTGTCCGCAAGGTATCTCCACAACAGAAAGAATGGAGAAAGGAACTCCTTCCTCCTGATGAAGAGCCCTGCCGGAGCTAACCACTCCTACTGGAACCCTAGCTCTGAGTTCAAACTGCCATCGCCAAGTTGGAATAGGAAAGAAAGGAACCTCGTCATGCTAGAGACGAACCCATCCACCGGAAAAGGACACTGGGATGAAATCATTGTCGCTCACAAGAGTTGTTGGAGCCATTGTTGTCACTGAGTTGAGCAGATTAGAGAAGAAGGAAAGGGTTGGTCGATCGGCGACAATGTAGGTAAGAAAAGGGGAAGGAGGCATGGGTGGCGTTGTCGCGAGCCCTAGCCAAAAATTGCGAAGAGAAGAGAAGGGGCTTGATCACTGTGCTGTCGCATCAATTGAAGGAATGGGTTTTCTCCTCCTTTAATCTGGACCGTCCGATTTAATGAAGAGCTTATCCTGACCATTTGATTAAAGTGATGAAGGGGATCTGCATCTGAGCCATTCATTTTGATGAGAAAGATAGATGAAGATCTGGCTATCGAATAACGAGCTCAGCGATTTAGATCAAGTTGCCTTCTTGCTTTGATCCAATGGTCCATATCATTTTAGATCTGAATCAAGGGAAGGATGCTTAGATCTAAATGAAAGAATAAGATCTCTCCTGATCTAGATCAATGGTTTACACTAATTCTGCTTGATCTCCCCCATTTGACATCCAATCAAACCAAATTCGATCTGGCTCTATCTTAATCCATGGCTCTTTGGATTTCCTACAAAACTAAATTCAAAATATAAGATATAACATCATAATTGTAGGAAAATTACAATTAAGTCTAAAATAGATCCTACTCACACAACATAATATAAACACAAAATTAAACATGTGAGAAGGTAAAAATGTTAAGTCTAAGAGCTAAAATATCAAATAAAATGCTAGTTATCACGCGCCTAGTCTGAACCCCGTGTCAATTATCTTCCATCGCGAGAGAAAAGCTTGCTTATAACTCGCCTGATCAAGTCGAGAGTTTGCGACACTTAGCATTTTTCCATTCAAAATTTCCTGCATCTATAGAATGAACAACATTGCAGGTTACATCCTTCTAGTTACAAACTTACTACCTAGTTCGATAGGGTTGCAGATGATTCACGCTCCATGGCCAGTCGAGCTTCATTTCGTTCTTATTTTGTAGATAATATGACCCTGAGCTGAGCTTCTAAGTCACCTTGTAGGGTCCTTCCCATGGGGCTTTCAACTTGCTGACGTCGCCGACCAACATGACTCTTTTCTAGACAAAGTTGCTGACCTGAAATGACCTCGGCATCACTCGTCTGTTATAATTTTACTTCATTCTTTTCCTATACGCCATCATTCGAATGACAACTTTGTCTTTGATTTCTTCAATTAAATCTAACTCCATGAGTCACCTCTCATCGTTATCCTCATCGTAGAGCTGCACTCGATCGAACTCCACTCCCATCTTGACCGACACTACAAATCTCCCCTATACTAAGTGGAATGGGGTAATCTTGATCGCCTCTCAAGGCGTGGTATGGTAGGCCCATAGCACGCTCAACATTTCATCCACCCACCTCCCCCTAGCGTGGTTGAGCTGGGTCTTGAGTCCTCGGAGGATTTCTCTGTTGGTGACCTCTACCTGGACATTGCTTTGGGAGTAAGCCACCGAAATAAAGGTCTACGTAATACCGTAGCTGGCCCACCACTCTCTGAATTTTCTTCCTTAAAATTATCTTCCATTGTCAGAGATTAGCCTATGAGGGATGCCGAACTGACAAATGATATTTTTTCACAGAAATTTTATGACCATTTGCTACGTTATTGTGGTTAGTGGCTCAAATTCCATGATAACTAACATTTTTGTGCATTATTTTAGCTCTTATTCTTGAAATTTTTATCTTCTCACATACTTAATTGTGTATTTATTTGTGAGTAGGATATATTTTGAACTTAGTTGTAAATTTTTTACAAATTGTAGTATTTAATCTCATGTTTTTATTATGGATTTGTAGGAAATCAAAAGAGTCATCGATTAGGGTCGAGTCGGATCAAATTTGACTTGATTTAGAGACCAAATGAGGGAGATCAAGCAGAATTAACATGAGCCGTTGATCCAGATCTAAAGAGATCTTGTTTCTTCATTTAGATCTAAGACATCCAGCCCTCCATCCAAATTTGAAGCTATGTTGACCGTCAGATCTAAAGAGCAAATCAACCTCAATTTAATCTCAAAATAAACGGCTCAGATGTAGATCCCCTTCATCACTTTAATCAAATGGCTGGCTAGATTAAGATGAGCGGCTCAGATCATGCCAGATCTACACAGATTGGCCAGAATCAACCAGATCTTGATGAACAGCTAGAATTAATCATATCTGAATATTTCATTTAATTTGCTTCAGATTTGATCCAATGGCTCAGATTTCTTCATATTGGACTTCTCATTAACTCAAGCCTTTATATTCAATTTAGTTCAACTTGAACTCAATCCCTAAAAAATAAAAGTGCACAATTATAAATAGAAATTCATAAAAATAGGAAGAATTATAACAAAACCCATAATATGAATCCAACTCAATAAACATGACAAGAATCAACAATTAATCATATGAAAGGATTCAAACATGAAAATTATCAACAGAAATAATGCATTAAAATTCTAGTTATCAGTACCTGGCTCAGATAACTTAGGGTAATAAAAATAATGGAACACACGAGGTACTAAGGGAATTTCGTACAGACAAAATAGCATGGCAACCCTGTACAGCAACCTAAAGGAGTTGGGTACTAGTTGGTTCAGAGAGATGTGGAAATATCTACACACTTCTAAAAAGAAAGGATGAATGGGAAATTGAAGGCTGACATAAAACTGATCCTTAAAAAAGGTGAAAAAGTCATCGTGCGGCAGATGAGGGTGGTCGTAAGCAGAAGTGATGGCGAGTTGGTAATCAACAGGGAAACGATAGGTAAGCTTCATTTGGTCAATTTCGTCACCATTGAATTTAGAGGTTGTGGAGGTATACCAGAGCCAAGGGATAGGCAGGGGAGGATAAGGAGACTCGGCCATGAAGAACAGAGGGGAAAGAAGATCAAAAGATTCAAAGAAAGAAAGGGAGAGAAGCTTACTACAGAAGAAATCGCCAATGGAAAAGGAGGAGACGACGATGGACGCGAGGAAGACGGTGCAGGGAATAGAAAAAATCGGTAGCTTAAAAGCATGGAGAGCAGTCATTCTCAATCGTTCGATCAAGGGCTTTGGAAAAGGGGAGTTTATCACGACTATTGATTTCAAAAAGACAACAGTCACATTATTCCCAAACCATCACCTGTCACATCACGTCTACAATGGCATGCAAGCACGCCACGTGGCATTCTTTTACAAGAAATATTAATGATAAAGCTGAGAGCATAATTACGGGGCATGGTTGAGCGTGCCTAGCATTAATGGTAGGAGATTTGAGCGGCTTTCGAGAAATTAAGATGACATCAACGGTAATTAAAAACCACTACTGTCAAGAGCAGGGCTCAATGGGGAATCAAAAAATTGGCTAAGTGTCTTCGCTTTAGTAGCCGAACGACAACTATAAAACTGAATGTCTTCGCTTCAGCAGCTGAACGGAGGCTATAAAACCGAATGTCTTTGCCTCAGCGGCAGAACGACGACTATAAAACCGAATATCTTCGCTTCAGCAGCCGAACAGCGGCTATAAAACCAAATGTACGTCTTCACTTTAGCAGCCAAATGGCGGCTTTAAAACCAAATGTCTTCCCTATCAGTAGCCTAACGGCGACTATAAAACCGAATGTCTTCGCTTCATCATCCGAACGGTGGCTTTAAAATCATACGTCTTCATCAGCAGCAACCGAACGATGGCTAAAAAACCCTGGGAAGACATCAACAAAGTCTATGGGCGGCCCTGAGTTGCAGGACGCTGGATCAGGTAGAGAGGCTCATGAGCATACTAATGGTCCAGTTAGTCGGACTTGCATCCTCCTTTGACTAGATTGAAAGGGAGGCTTATGATCTTGTGATGATAGGGGATCCCACCAAAGGTGGGTCAAAGTAGGAAAGGTCGACTGACGTGAAAGATAAAGTTAAGCGGGGTATCCTAATCCGCCGAGTGGACCATGCAGTGTTGTTTGGACCAGGTATTGTCGAACGGGTCGGTTATGGCCAAGTGGATGGTGATAGCTATGTGGATAAGTAAGCCGAGCTCTACCCTTGGTCGGGTAAAATGACCCTCCGTTAACAAAGAGTAATAAGCAGCAACTAGTCTCGCCGAACGAGCTTTGCGTCCAATTAAAGCTGGATAACCATGGATAGTCAGGAAGCAAGGAAAGTGAGAAAGTCGGCAGGTCCTGAGAACACTGCCAAGCGGAGGCAACCCAGCTGAGCGGACCCCAAGTAGCTATACATGACCCCATCAAGTATCTTGTCATATCCTTTGGGAGTCTATGTCGCTAACAGCAATGCATGCTTGTCCAGCATGCAATCGTACGTTAGAAGCTTCTAGGTTGTCGCGTTAGAGGATTGCATGGATGCTTAAGGTATGGTGTCAGGGATATTTTTTGACATGTCTCTTCCTAAGATACCTAGGAAGATGTGTCTATGCATTGAGATGTGCCCACAAGTATCATGTTGACACTATAAAAAAGGAGTTCCTAGCTACATAGAAAGATATGCGCAACTTCATCTTCTACTTCTACTTGCTACAGTTCTCATTTCTTGAGATCACCGAATACTGACTTGAGTATTGGAGGGTCAACACCGAAAACCCCTTTCCTATCCGACACTGATATTTTTTGTCTTACAGAAATACGTGAAGTCTTCGTGGCATCAACCGCATAGCCACATCCCCACAAATTATCATTTTAGCTGGTTTTATACAGGATCACAATCTATGTGACATGACCTACTTCCCTTAATGTGGAACAAGGGTTGTAACAGTGATTGATCAACAATTTGACAAACAAATGCCTATGTTTATATACTTCTTTGTATTCGAATCATTGATGAACTATGGAAAAATTCTATGGAATCATATTGATCATATCTACATAGTTAATAAGATTAACTGAATTTTTTTTTTCTATACTCGAACCATTTGTATATACGTACTCAACCTATTACTTATTTTGCAATGAAATTATATCTTATTAAATCTCCTTTGTAAGAATTATATTGCTTTAGTTAATATTGATTGTTATTTTTTTTCTCTACATGCTTTATTCCTCCAATCCACTTTTTTCCAAAGCATTTCTCCTTCCTTAATTAGTAAAATCAACGTTCAAACAATTAATTAATTACAAGGAATACTCTAATTTGAACAAACTTAACGGTTTTATTTCGATAACTTTCAATTTAACGGCCTAACATTAAAAAAAAATAGTGACCTTAATTTCTTTAAGATTCAACTTCCATTGCTTTGATTATTCTTGCTCCATTACATAAATAATTATTTTCCTGTGAGTTAGGGAATGTAAGGTATTAAATAGTTTTATAGGTGTGCATTAATTATTGTTTCTTTTATGTCAGATGAACTCATAAACCCCTAGATCAGAAAAATATATATCTCTATAGGATGATTTTATTTTTATATCAAGGTAATTAAATAATCATTCCTTGAAATTTTTGTATAAAAAAAGGGAAAAAAAGGAATTTTAGAATAGGATGATTTTATTTTTATTAAAAAAAAATAGAAGAATCCTAAAAAGAAGGAATATAACAATAATAAATATTCAATATCAAAGTGGTATTATACATTATATAAACCCCACCACACATTCAACACATTATCATCGTTCAAGTGTTCAAGTTTCTACTATCAACAAACTAGATCGTGAGAATGAGGCCCCTTAGTCACATGCTCACCAATGCCTTCATCATCCTTGGCCTGGTCGTAACTCAAGTTAGCACTGCAGCCTACATGGTGTACTTGAGCCCCTTTCTTTCCATTGGCATGAATCCTTTGTTCTTTGTCATTTTGGTGAACTTTTTCATGTTTGAAATTATGCTTCCATTCGCGGTCATATTCGAAAGGTAAATAATATCCGTCACCTCTATACCTTTGCATAACTCAAGTATCTATTCTTTATCGATACACATTTGTGTTCAACTTACAATAGGAGCAAATGGCCGGCTCGACTAAGTTGGAAATTGATAATCAAAATCAGTTCGATTGCTCTTTTAGGGTAACTAAGATTAATCCAATTCTGTCATATGGTTTTGATTTCACTTATATCTGTAATTTTAATTTCATATAATTATTTTTTAGGGCAACATTATATCAAGTTATGTTGATATCGGGAATGAAGATCACATCTCCTGCCATTGCTTCTGCCATGCCTAATCTTGGCCCGGGAATCATCTTCATAGTAGCAGTGTCTTTAAGGTAATTATTCGATTAAGCAACTAATCAATGATTATATATTCTCTTTTAAATGCGCATTACTTTCATTTAAATAAGAGATAATCTTGTTTCTTAGATTTGAACATGCATTTAATACATTCCAATATCATAGTAACATGATAGATCTTTGAAGACATCTATAATAGTTAAGCATGAGTTTTGAATTCATGTGGTAGGCCTCAAATAGTGACGATATGTTGTAGGTTCGAGAGGTTCGATATCAATTGCTGGTTCACCAGATTGAAGATCCTAGGAAACATGGTGTGCATTGGTGGAGCAGTGGCCTTCAGCATCTACCAAAATCCTTCATCTCCACCTGCCAACTCTGTCGATAGCGGCATCTTTGGTGGTTGGTTCATCGGTTGCATATGCCTTTTTGGGGCTGTCCTGATGGTCTCCTTCACGGCAATTATGCAGGTATTGTAATCGCCTCAGTCAACTTAATCTACCACTTAACTAATGCTTTTTGACATGATCAAGAACCACAATTGTGTTGTGTAGGCTGCAACATTGATGGAGTTTCCTGCTCCCTTAAGCTTGTGTGCCTTTGCAACCTTGTTGGGGACAATTTTTACAGCGATAGCACAGTTACTGATTGACGGGAAGATCGACGTTGGCACTTCAACCATGGACTTATGGGATGTCATCCGTGTTGCTCTAATGGTACACATGCTTTGCTAAGTCACATGTATCATGCTTTCAGGTTTGTGTTTTCTTTCTATTGCCATTCAATGTTGGGTGTAATGCAGAGTGGTGTAGTGAATTCTGCCTGCCTTGGATTCATTACATGGTCTGTGAAGGAAAAGGGGCCGGTTTTCGTCTGCATGTTTAACCCAGTTCAAACCGTCGCTTCTGCCATTCTAACGGCAGTAGTTTTAGGCCAGTCGATCGGACTAAAAAGGTTCGGTTTTGATATTGAATTCAATTGTTGATGATCTATAGACAGTTTGCTGATGGAGCTATTTCTTGGACTTTAATGTTGCAGCATTGTTGCTATGTTCCTCATGTTCTGTGGACTCTATGAGGTGCTCTGGGCCAAGACAAAAGAAGAAGCTGCTTTCCCACAAACTACTGAAGACATTCAAGAACCTTTGCTACCATGAACACTTCTTTTCCAATAATTTGTGCAAGACAATATCATAAATGAACTTTTTTGTTCCTGTAATTTGCAATATGTTTCTTCTAAGTTCAATAATAAGAGTTATTTTATATCTAAAAGTGTGACATAAAAAACATATATTAAAAGGAAAACAGAAGGCATTAAACTAATCCACTGTTCATGTTAATTTGGCACAGCCTCTTAAAAGTGTTTGCTCTTCTTCAGACCTTTGAGTTTGTGTTGTGCTCAGGCCTGTGAGTGAACTCAAAATCGACATGCACAAAGGCCCGTTCGACCTCAGGGAGCTGCTCCAGCTTCACTTGCAGCGCCTCACCGATGTCATGAGCTTGGCTCAGCGGCATGTTTGCGGGTAGCACTATGTCGACTTCGACAAAGTAGTGTGACCCGAAAGTATAGGCCCTCACTGTGTCAATGTGCTGGATCTCTTCGTGGTGATTCCAGATGAGGTAGGTCAACTTGGTTAAGTATTCCGGCGGTGCTGATTTGCCGACCAGTGATCCCACATTCTCGAGCACTGTCTTTGCCCATGTTCCAATTGTGTATAGAGCAATCTGCATTCGACCAATGTATGCTTGTAAAATCATTGCCATTGTGATTAATTCTATTATGTTGTATGCGTTAACGTACCAATATAGCACCGATAGGATCCATCCACCAGTAGAATCTAACAGCAAGCAGCGAGGAGACTAAACCGATCGAGTTGGTCAGGACATCGAAGAAATGATCTTGGGAATAGGCCCTCACAATCTTGTTCTTGAAGCTGCGACAATAGAGAAAGAGCATGAACTTGACCACAGTAACTGAGCTCATGCTGCCAACCATCCAGAGTTCCTTCTTGGTATCAAAAGTGGGATGCTCCTGTAAGATAACATTGATATTGAACTTGTTATCGATCAAACATCATAACTTACAGAAACAATTCTAAGAGTCCACATTTTTTATGAGTCGAACAACAAGAGATGCTATGTACCTCGCTAATTAGCTGACGACCTGATTCTATCAGTACTTGAAAACCAAGAGTGCCCATCACAGAGGCAAACACCACTATGCCCTGAATGCAAAACATAGACATTGATCACTTTTAGACATTGTTGCATTAATTAAATTTCGTTACGGATGAATAAGTTAAACATCATTGTAGAACTGAAAATCCTTTCATAAATATTCAGACGAATTCTGTCAGCTAGAGTGCAGAGGTATATTATTAGCAATAGAAACTTGTCTAAAAGTTTTTCAGACACTTAGAAATCGAAAGCGTTACCTACCACAGGCTGCATTCTGTTCTTGCCGATAGGATAGCTATATTGGTTCGGTTTCTTCATAGCGGAAGCCGTAAACCAAAGTATAAATCCCGATAAGAGATCCAATAGAGAATCAAGAGTGGAAGCTATTACTGCCATGGACCTGCTTTCCACAGACGCAAGCACTTTCGATACAAATAACACCAGGTTTACTATGTTCGAGACATTGATTGCCAGTCTTTCACTCTTTGCCAGTTTCTCCATCTCATCCTACAAAGATAAATCAAAACTTTCCGGTTTAAAAACAAAAGATTGTTTTGGATCCAACAAAAGGAAAGAAAAAAGAAAGGCATGTTTTTTTTTTCAAGAATTTGGTAAATGATGTTAATTCAGAATTTATACATCATCTATGAGTGCTAGCTAATATTGTATCTCATCCCAATCACATGCACAAGATAAAGAACAAGAACAAAGATGATTACAAAGGCATTTGCCACACCTCTGACGGAGCAAGATAACTTGACATGTTCTCCATCTCACTGAATCCCTCCAGAAGCTTGCCTTGCTGCTCGTAGTACTTTGAGATTTTGCTTTGTTTACCTTGATGAGATATAAGGAACAGAAATTAATTTTAGACACGCCAGAGCGAATGCAAAATCGTTAGAGCATCAGAGGCAAAAATGAGGAAAGAAACTTTCTTAATAATAAGTTAATAACCATGTTATAAACTTGTTTCCATGTTAACTTCCTATTTGAAGGCTTGAAGTTTTTCGAAGACATCATTTGCTTTATTCCTATTCTTCAACTTGCTGTTTCATTCCTATTTGTAGATTTCCTAGCTTTTAGAGAACTCGTTTCCATTAACAGACATGACTTAAGCACCATAACACTTGTCTCAAAATTATTTTTGTATTTTCCTTTTCAACTTTCTGCTAATTTATGTACAATCTACAATCCATTTAGTACAAGCAAGGTATAAGAAATTCATATGATACTGATTTTTGTAAAATAAACATGACACCAAATTCCAAAAAGAAAAACGAAACAAAAAGAAAAAGAAAAAAGAGACAAAAAGGGAAAAAAAAAGGAGGGGAATAAAGTAAGAAGCTTTACCAGACCTGGAAACTTGATTGAAAAGATTGCAAACAAACAAACAAAAACAACAATTGAAAGCGTCAAATTTTAGGATCTCCAAGATTAACACAAAGTTCTACTGATGCTTCTAAAACACATATGGAGTTTTATATATATATATAAGATTCTACAGAACAACCCTAAATATTAAACAAACATCACAGAGAAGAGAAGAAGAAAAGAGCTCGTCCCATGGATAGAAAACTCAGTATAATTAGAGTAAAATTTTACCCTGTCGAATTGGAATCTCCCATGATTTATGAACTGCATCATTGATGCAGAATCCCAGTCCAATTATTTATTTTCATTCCTAATCTAGTACTACTAAGTAAAATATTATTTACAATATTATTTTCATTCCTAATCGAGCACCTATTCCAACCCCATGATTACATACAAAACAATAACCTAATATCAACATGAACACAAATATGAGAAGAAATCAAATATCCATGGATTCAAAAAAAAATAACAAGGAAAAGAATCTATCATGAAAATGTTAAGAAGTAATACGTGTACCATTGCCTCGCAAAAAGAGTCGAGAAGCCAGAGGCATCTTTTTGGGCAACTGCGGCAGCGAAAACTCACTCATGTTGAGCCTCCAGTTCGCCCTGGTCCGCGCCGCCGCCCCCGGCGACTCGCCCTGCGACAGCAGCTCCACCTCCATCAACCGTTGGCCGTGGAAACCAATCCAAAATCGCACCGAAGAGGCGATCGAGAGGTGCAGAGAGCGAGAGGAAAAGGCAGAGAGAAAGGAAAGAAAAACAGCAAGGCGGCGTAATGAATGCAACTGCTTTGTCTTTTTGAATCAATCCTCCGTTACATGATCAATCGGCGATCGATCTCAATCTTCGGAACTCGTCTCGATCCTCCGGACGCGGGCCACGCAGCAATGCCACGCGGGCGCATCCGCCCAACCAACGTGCCCGCGTTGCGTGCCGCGATCGAGCGCCATGCGAAAATTGCGGGCAATGCTATAACCGACTCACCAACTGATTCCTATTGCGGGTCAGACCGTATCGGCCCGGTTCGACGTGAACCGATCCAACTGCGGACCGAATACTCGGGGCTTAATTTTATCCTCTGCTAACTGTTATGATATTAGATATTTTATTTACGAAGAGATAATGCAAGGATAACTGGATAAGGGATTGCAATTTTAACTTCATAGGTAATTTAATAATTGATGATTTGTGGGAAATGGCACGCCTCACAGCTGTTTCGCTACTAAATTTCATGTTCCTGTCCACTTCATGTTTATGGATTCTTTCTCACTAGTTGATTCCAAATTGCTTTCCACTTTCCAAATTGTTTTAAAAATAATGGATAAATATGAAACATTTAGTTATATTCATTGAATAGTGCTAAAATTAGTTAAGAAGTCATCCATAAATTTTAGTTTTATTTATTAGAAATTGTATGTGTCGACAATAAAAAAATAATCTATGGATTTAGGTGTATAATTTATTTTAAATGATGCAAGATTATAAAATATAGATATTAACTGAAATTCAAAGAAAAATAATAATTTTCAAAATTAGATAATGCAACTTCTAATTATATTTATATTCATTTTCAAGGAGATGAGATATTTTAAAATCAATTCAAATAATGAACGTTGCCAGCCTGCTATCCATAATTAGGTAACCCGATATCCAAAACAACTGCACAGATGTGAGCCCTTTGCACCAAAACAGCTTCAATGGAGAATTAATTATCTCTCAAGTACCTAAAATTTCTCCTGCTTCTATAGCACCGCATTTTTAGCTGGACCTTCAAAGTTTCACCGTTCAAAGTTTCACCGTCACCATGCATGCCTATTGATGATCACGTTATACTTGACAGTAAAAAAAATTAATAATGACAAGTAAAAAAAAGCAAAGTTCAATTGTTGCATAATTAATTGTTGCATAATTGCTTGGGACTATGCTCAGTAAGGGCGCAAGGAGAGGTATTATAATATAGATAGCCCTTTAACCAAATTCCTACTTTTTTTCACTATCTTGTTGTTTTATTGGATAGGTATTCAGGTGAAAAAAAAAAAGAAAATACAGCATAAATTGATAGACAAATATATATTTCAGAAACTAATTAATAGTTGGTCTTTACATTCACCGAATAGAAAATAATAGTTAATTTATTCCATAACGCCCTCTATATATTGTTATGATTGAATATTTATGTTAAAATCGAATCAAATTAATTAAAATCGAATAAATCAAAATTTTCAAATTAATCAAACTAATCGAATTTCTAATAAAAAATAAATAAACTGAATCGATAAAATAATTAATTTGATTAAAAAATAAATTATTCAAATTTTTTAACAATGATAAAATCATGGAAGATTAAATCAAAATTGAAATTGAATTTTTTTAACGAAAAATTTATCTGTTTATTTTTTTTATTTCGATTTATTTGATTTAACTGAATAAAGACTTTTAAAATTAAAATTTAACCGAATTAACTGGATAAATTGATTGATTTTTAGAAGGGAATTGAAATACTAAAATAACCTAATCGAATTTTTAAATTTGATCGATTTATTCAGTATAACTAAATTTTTAATTACCTCTATGTATAGTCTGTGATCCTGTCCGAAGGCGCGAAGCTGGAAAGCCGGGGAGGTGACAGTTCCGCTAACTGAATGAAGACCTCGCTCCTTTCTACAAAACAAAAACAAAAATCAGGGAAGGGGTTCCGGCGTTGGCCCTCCGACGCTCAAGTCATAAACAGAAAAAAGAAAAGAGTGAAAATATTAGGGGCAAAGATCTATCTTGTCTTTCTTCGTACCTGACATACTCTTTTATACTTTTCTTGATGACCCTCCATCTTCCTTAATTTAATGATATTAATTACCAATGGAAGACATCTTTGTCTTGGTTGCTTCTTATCTTTTCCTCTTTTATTATTGTATCAGTTCATTAGGTGTATAATGCCACTGACATACCTCGAGTTGGACGGGTGGCCCGCTCGGTTCGGGCTTCTGGCCCGCTCAACTTGCTTTTTTGCAGCACTGGTTGACCAGTCACTAGTTCACTCAGATGGTCGACCGGACAATGACCCTTCCGATCGGCCCGTCCGGCTCGAGCTTCTAGCCCACTCAACTTGCTCTCTTGCCGCCCTGGCAGCCCAATCACTAGTTCACTTAGATGGCCAGCCGGACAATGATCCTTCCGATCGGCCAATGAACCGCTTCCCACTCAAGCGCAACCGAGCCTTAAGCCCTAGCGTGGACCGCCTTGACTTTAACCTATCACGTGGCAATTGACTCGTGCCAGGTAGGCTCCTCCTTATCGCTGCATCACAAGCCTCCCCTTTAAGTCTAGTCGAAGGAGGCTACAAGTCCGACTGACTGGACAGTTGGTGCCTCAATGCCCAATCGGACTATGCGCGGTCCATTAACTGCTGAGAGACCCCTGAACCAACGCCACTCGACTTCACTTTGCCTTGGCTGATCACGAAGATTATGTGTTGATCGGGAAGATGGTGTGCCGATTGAGAAGATGGTCAGCAATACTTTTTGAAATTTTTGACTTTCATGGTATCCCTTTAGGTGGGTGTGATTTTGGCTGGCGTCATTCGAATTTCTCGAAATTCGCATAAATCCTCGAAGATTATGGCTAAGCACACGACCATATTTTTTTAATTAAGGACTTTAAATGCAGTCTTTTGACTTAAGGACATGTGTCCTATACTGCCGTCGCATGCCTAATGTGACGGGCAAACATCCGCCTGACGTGACGTGTACTGTTTTCAAAATCAATAGCTGAATTTGTTTCTAGGTTTGTGTACCCTGGATCAGACAGTTACCGTCGATCGGCCGCAAGCTTTATAAGCCTCACGTGTGACGTCGCCGTCTACTTCGCTTTTTTGTCTTCAGATTTTGCTGTTACACGCTCTTCTCCAACGAATTTGCTGCTGTGCTCTCTTCTTCGGCGATCTTTCCTCTTTCTCGTAAACCTTCCTTCTCATTCGGTTCATTTGGTTGTTTCTTAGCGTCCTCTTTCTCTTTTTCAATCAAACTGTTGTGTTCTTATCGATCTTTTGTCTGATGGCGAGTTCCTTTCAACTTCCTGTCCCTATTCTAGGCCTCTGGTACACCTCCGTCGAATCTAGATTCGATGGGGGTGACGCAGAGAGCCTAAACTCTGCATATGAAATTCCTCCGAGCTATGAAATTGCCCTTCCTTCTTTGTCCGATCGGCCCCATGAGCCACCTCTAGGCTTTGTATGTTTCTTTAAGGACCAATTTATCGTCAGTCTGCGGTTCTCTATCCACCCCTTCTTCTCTGCAATTTGCAAATACTTTCGTATTTCTCTCCATCAGCTAGTGCCCCAACTCTTTTCGACTACTGAGTGGCGTGTAGTCCTTTTTCATTTGCACGGCATTCCTCTGTCCACCCGGCTCTTCCCCTACTTCTATTATCCTAAACTATCCGAGCCGGGGACTTTCCTATTCCAAGCCCGAGTAGACTTGGTCTTTTTCGATAAGATGACGTCCTCCAATAAACATTGTAAGGAATACTATTTTTTTTGTCAAATTCCCTGATCGGCCCAATTTTCCGACCGACTGGAAGCTAGAGGTTGCGAATCCATCGTCGCTCGGCAAGTATAAGGGCCGATCAGACTACCTTCAGGCAGCTTCCAGCTTGGCTGTTGCTTTGGGGGTAAGCCACTAAGGTGAAGATCTGCTAGATACCATAGCCTTCGCACCATTCTTTGAGCCTCCGACCGACGAATTACCTCCCGTTGTCTGAGACAAGTCATCGAGGAATGTCGAACAGGCACAAGATATTTTGTCAGACGAACTTGATGACTATTTGTTCACTTATCTTTGCCAATGGTTCGGCCTCCGTCCATTTTGAGAAGTAGTCCACAACGACGAACAGGAACTTCCGCTAACCGATTACCATGGGAAAAGGCCCTACGATGTCCATGCCCCATTGGTCGAACTGGTAAGACACTATGGATGTCTTCATCTCCTCGATTGGTCGATGCAGAAGGTTGTGATACATTTGGCAAGACAAACAAGTGGCTACTGTTCGAGCGGCATCCTTTTAGAGAGTTGGCCAAAAATATCCAGCCAAGAGGATCTTTTGAGTCAGCGAACGGTCGTCCAGATGGCTTCCACAGGAGCCTTGGTGAACTTCCTGTACGATGTACTCTGCGTCTTCTGGTCCAACGCACTTGAGTAAGGGTCTGGAGAAGGCTCTCTTATACAGCTGATCTCAAACCAAGGTGAACCGTCCGGCCCTCTTCTTTAATAGTCGCGCTGCCTCTCGGTCGGCCGGCGTGACACCCGATCAGAGGAATTTGATCGGTGGCGATCTCCAGTTGCTCGAGTAAACCACTCCCTCCATCCGGTCGATGTGCGCCGCCAGCGAGACTTGTTCGATCGGCTGACTGATCATGACTGATGATAATAAACTAGCTAACTTAGCCAGCTCATCTGTTGCTTGATTGTCCGATCAGGGGATTTTCTGTATAGCGACTTCTTGAAAATTTGTCTTTAGCTTCTCGAAAACTTCTACATATAACTTGAGTCGGGAGCTACTAATCTCGAATGTTCCTAATAGCTACTGGGCGGCCAATTGGGAATCTAAGTGAATGAGGACTTTTGTGGCTCCGACATGTCATGCTGCCTATAAGCCGGCTATCAAGGCTTCATACTCAGCTTCATTTTTGGTGACTCGATAATTCAGCCGAACAGAAAGTTACATCTGACCTTCTTGTGGTGAAATGAACATAATGACGACCTCGATGCCTTGTCGAGTGGACGAACCATCGGCATATATTCTCCAAGTTGTTGTCGGCTCGGCGTTCTGGACCTCTGTAACAAAATCAGCCAAGGCCTGAGCTTTGATCGCCGTTCGGAGTTGATATTGGATATCAAACTCACTTAGTTCGGTTGCCCATTGATTAGCCACCCAGACGCCATTGAATTGAGGAGGACTTTTCCTGGAGTACTGGTGGTCATGACAACAATTGGGTGAGCAAGAAAATATGGACGAAGTCTCCGAGCGGCAAGCACTAGAGCATAAGCTAAGTTTTTCAGACCAGTGTAGCAAAATTCAGCATCTTTTAATATATGGTTTAAAAAATACACAAGCTGCTGTTCATGGTCGTTCTGCTCGACCAATGTCGATCCGACCACGTGCTCGGTGAATGACAAATAGATCCAAAGAGGCTCTCCGGCGTTCGGCTTAGCTAGCACAGGTAAGGAATTAAGATACTCCTTGAGCTCTTCCAAAGCTCAATCGCATTTTGCACCCCAATGGAATCTTGTAGCTCAGCACAGTACTTTGAAGAATGGCAGACTCCGATCGGGCGTCTTAGAGATGAACCTTAAAAGCGCGATGATCCGTCCAGTCAGTCGTTGGGCCTCTTTCAAATTGTGAGGTGGAGGCGTGTCTTGCAGGGCTTTTACTTTACTCGGATTTACCTCGATCCCCTGCTCGATCACGATATGCCCGAGAAAACAACCGCTCTTCGCACCGAACAGACACTTGCTAGGATTTAGCTTTATTCCATAAGTTCTTAAAGTTTGGCACGTCTCCTCGACGTTAGAGGGATTTTATTAGTATGTCATCGACATAGACCTCCATGTTTTGGCCGATCTGCCTACGGAACACTTTATTCATCAGTCTTTGGTAGGTTGCTCCGGCGTTCTTTAGTTTGAATGACATGATGTTGTAGCAATAGGTTCCGTCGGTCGTGATGAAACTGACCTTTTCTTGATCTTATCGGGCGAGCGACACTTGGTGGTAGCCTTGGTATGCATCGAGCATGCATATTAATTCGCAACCCGCTGTGGAGTCCACCATTTGGTCTATACGAGGCAACGGATAGAAGTCTTTCGGGCATGCCTTATTTAAGTCACAGAAGTCGATGCAGACCCACCATTTATTGCCTTGCTTGGAGACTAATACCACGTTAGCGAGCCAACTCGGGAATTAGACTTTCCGTATATGGCCGACCTCTAGTAATTTTTCTATCTCCGCCCGAATGATCAAATTCTGCTTCGGGTTGAAGTATCTCTTCTTCTGTTTAACCGGCCGGGAGTCTAGTCGGACATGTAGCTCGTGCTGAGCCACGCTCGGAGAAATGCGAGACAATTCATGCGTCGACCAGGCTAACACGTCATAGTTTTGTCTGAGGCAGGCGACCAACTCTGCTTTTTTTCTTGCTCTCTAGATCGGTGGCGATAAAGGTTGTCGCCTCTGATCAATTCGGATGGATCTGGACCTCCTCCCTCTCATTGTAGACCAGAGCAAGAGGCTTCTCTATGATAGTGCTCACTTCCAAGCGCGGTGTCTTCCGAGCGGCTCGTGCTTCCGTTCTGACCATCTCGACGTAGCAACGTCGAGCGGCCAATTGATCGCCTCTGACCTCGCCCACCTCGCCTCCTACCGAGAACTTGATCTTCTGATAGAAATTGGATACCGCTGCTTGAAACTCATTCAACATCGGACGGCCCAGAATGACGTTGTAGGCTGACGATGCATCCACCACAATGAAATTAGTCGTCCGTGCCCTCTTCAGCGACTCTTCCCCGAGCGAGACGACCAAGCGCAGTTGGCCGATCGACAACACTTCGTTGCCGATGAACCCATAGAGTGGAGCCGTCATGGGCAGTAGATCGCCTCGGTCGATTTGCAGCTGATCGAACGTTTTCTTGAATATGATGTTCACCAAGCTTCCTATGTCAACAAAGGTATAGTGAATAATATAATTAGCTATTACCGCTCGAATAATTAGGGTGTCGTCATAGGGGATCTCTCTACCCCCTCCAAATCCTTCGGGTCGAAGCTGATCTTAGGTCCCTCGATCTTCTCCTTGTTGCAGCCGACCACGTGAATTTCAAGTCGCCGAGCGTGCAACTTTCTCACTCGATTGGAATCACCGTCGTTCGCCCCCCCCCCCTTGGCGATCATTCCTATCTCACCCCGAGTGACGTTGCTCCTTCTTTCTTCCTCTCGAACTGAGGGTCGTCTCCGTTCAGATTGCTCCCGAACAAGACTTGGATTGTTCCGTTGAGATTGATTGTGGCATGGTTCGACCGTTGTCCTTTCATCTTCCCTTCGCCTAGCTGATCGGCACCTATGTCTCCAATCAGGCGACGATGGTTGACGATACTGCCTTCTTGGGGCCGGTCTGCTAGCCAGGTAGCAGTCCTGGGTATTATCAGTCGTCGACTGGTGGAAAGAGCAAAACATCGGCATCCATATTTTTCCCCTGGAGGCTTTTGGGCGTTCGGTTCCAACGTGTTGCACGGCATACACCCTTGGCTTGTGTTGCGATTGAGTTCCTCCCAATCAGGATCCTTTAGGAAGCTGATGGCCGCTCTGTTAATGCCACTCGGACACTACCACTGGTTCGGTTGGTGCCTCTCTTTTTCTGGTCGTCTGGGCTTCTTTTATATTGATGTATTCATTGGCCCTTTTTTGTAGATGGTCAAAGTCCTTTGGTGGTTTCCGAATGAGTGACCGGAAGAATTCTCCTTCAGTGAGCCCCTGAGTGGAAGTGTTTACCAATACATCTGAGAAGACCGTCGGGATGTCCATCGCCACCTGATTGAAGCGTTGGATATATGCCCTTAAGGCCTCTTGCGGCCCCTGCTTCAGTGAGAATAGATTCACGCTTATCTTCTGGTGGCGACGACTACTAGCAAAGTGATGCAGGAAGATCGCTCGGAAGTCTTTGAAGCTGTGGATCGAGCCGCTAGGCAAACGTTTGAACCAACATTGTGCCGATCCAAATAATGTGGTAAGGAAGACTCGGCATTTTACCCTATCTGTGTTTTGGTGCAACATGGTCGCGTAGTTAAAATTGGCCAGGTGATCGTCGGGGTCGGTCGTCCCGTTATATTCCCCAATCGTCAATGGAGTGTAGTGCTTCGGCAAAGGGTCATTTAAAATCCCCGCTGAAAACTGTTGATTGACCCATTCGAGCGAGTCGTCCTCCCTAGGTTTTCTTTTTCTTGTGTTTCGAATGGGTGCCTCATCAGAGGATGATCCCCGATCTTTATCCGCGCAGCCCCTCTCTGCTGGAGCCCATAACAGGGTCTGCGCATTAGGAGCTTTCCCTATAGGTGTCGATCGACATCTTGTTCAATTCCCGAGCAAAGTGTTGTTCAGCCTACCGCCCCACTATTGAGGCTGCAGGTTCTTGCACTTGACGATCGACCAACTCTTGTTGTTGTTGCTCCACTATCTTTGTCGCCCGGGCTTGTATCAGCGCGTTGAGCTCCTCTTGTGTCAGCGTTACCGTCGTGAATCGTCTGGCATCTTCCATCTTCTCGTTCAGATGCAGGCTACGTTCCCACAGACGGCACCAAAATGATCCTGTCTGAAGGCGCGAAGCTGAAAAGCCAAGGAGGTGGCAATTCCACTGACTGGATGAAGACCTCACTCCTTTCTACAAAACAAAAACCAAAATCAGGGAAGGGGGTCCCTGGCGTTGGCCATCCGACGCTCAAGTCAGAAACAGAAAAAGAAAATAGTGAAAGTATTAGGGACAAAGATCTATCTTGCCGTTCTTCGTACCTAACATACTCTTTTATACATTTCTCGGTGACCCTCCATCTTCCCTGATTTAATGCTATTAATTACCAACGGAAGGCATCTTTGTCTTGGTTGCTTCTTATTTAATGATAGATGGAGTGCTCTCTTTTGTCTTCTCCTTCCCCTATTAATTATCTATCTTTTTCTCTTTTATTATTGTATCAGTTCATTAGGTGTATAATGCCAACGACATACCTCAAGTCGGACGGGTGGCCCGCTCGGTTCAGACTTCTGGCCCGCTCAACTTGCTCTCTTGCCGTCCTGGTTGACCAGTCACTGGTTCACTCGGATGGTCGACCGGACAATGATCCTTCCGATCGGCTCGTCCGGCTCGAGCTTCTCGCCCGCTCAACTTGCTCTCTTGCTGCCCTAGCTGCCCAGTCACTTGTTCACTCAGATGGTCGATCAGGCAATGATCCTTCTGATCGGCCAATGAACCGCTTCCCACTCCAGCGCGGCCGAGCCTTAAGTCCTGGCGTTGACCGTCTTGACTTTAACCTATCACATGGCAATTGACTCGTGACAGATAGGCTCCTCCTTATTGCCGCATCAGTCTGTATCGGTTAAACCATTGATACAAAGTTCAAAATGTTATTTCTCTCCAAAAAAAAACGTGTTTATTGTTGTATTATTGTCATTGTTGTAGTACTTTAGACAACATATCTGCAACTAAAACATGAATGCTACTTTATTCTTGCTTCAGAGGCACATCCAGCATCAGTTAGTCTTGTTGCTCTAAGGAGCACCAATGTCATGAAGAAAATACCAGAAAACAATATAGAGAGTTGGCATTTAAAAAAAATGTTAACAACACTAATTCAGGTGCTAATGCAGAAAGCGTAAAAGAATTTCTTTGTCGCTTGAAACAAATATATATACTTACTCAAGAATATGATGTTGCACTTCTCTCTTTATCTTAACTTGTAACCTGAAAATGAAAAGGATGATTTATCAACTACTTTCTTTTTCAGTTGGTAATATGGGCATAGTACTGAGAATAATCCTACAAAACATTTAAACAAAAGCTAAAAGTATACCATTCCTCAGGAAAATATCAACCGCACTCATCAACTTGCATAAATTCTGTTTGGCTTCTTAAGGTGAGCTGTATTTTTGTGTTGATAGTTCTGAATCATCAATTGGTCTAACTCACTAAACCATTGTCTAAGAAATGAACAGGTATAGTAATGTCGGTATATTAAAACGCAGATTAAACAATTCCATGGTTAGAAGTAAGGATACATATCTCAAAATGCTTACAAGATGATTCTAAACCTCAGTTCAATATTCCTCTAATGCATATCCGAAGCACCATTAGTCTCCGTTGTATTTAATCAAAAACTCTATCAAAGTATCTACTCTTTAAACAGCAAAAGCACCACTCTATTGCCTACCAGCAAGAACAAGTATTTCATGGATAATGCTCCCGATACCGTTGAATCCCTGTCAAATACCTTCCACCTCCTCTGCAGTTTCCCCAAGGCTCGTTGTTCGATTTGTAATGGGGTCTGATATGTCTCGGCCCCCAGCGATCACCTCCCTCCCTTTTTCTTCCATTTCTTCTACCTCGATCAAAAGTCCTATTTTTTTCCTCCCAGGTATCCCATTGGGCATTTCTCCTGTTGTCTTGAGCAACAAAATCGGATCTTTCGGGACCGCTACTCCTCCTTGGATCGCCCTGATTCCACGCGTCGACAAATCCATCACGGTTCGAGAGATTAGGCGCCGGCACTTCGTCCCACCCGGTCGAGTGATCCCAAGCGTCGGCAACTCCACCGCGGTTCAAGGGATTAGGCTCGGGCACCTCGTCCCACCCGGTCGGACGGATGTCTTCAAGAAGAACCATACCGCCGGTAGTCGAGGCGGCGGCGGGTTAGTCCAGCTCGCTATACTTCGGCGGCGGCTTCTCTAGGTCGGCGATCAGCTCAGGATCGACGAAGGCGTCGTGGTCGACGTCATCGATGTACATATCCGGGTCGGGAAGGGGGATGCAGCAGGGCCGGCCGTGGTAGCGAGCGCAGTACCTGGCCTTGGCGTTGCGGAAGGCCTCCGCCACGGCGGAGTCGTCCCACCGCATCACCCGCTCCTGCATGTCGCCGGTCATCCACCGCTGGATCGCACATAGGCGCTCCCACGGGATGCCGCAAGCCTTGCTGCAGAACCGCCTCTCCCACATAGGGACCAGGTGACCGTCCGGTGCCCGACGATGGGGACTCGGAGACCGCCACGCGTCGGCGGGCCATCCTTCGCCACCGCTCCGATCGGCCATCGCTCGATCGACGGAAAAGCCCTGAGTGGATTGAAGCGTCTCCGACGAGGCTTTTCGGTGGAATATTTATAGGGCAGAAGAGAACGGGGTACGAATTAGGAAAGACGAGTGTTCGAATGCCGTAAGATCTTTTTAAAAGTAATTTTTTGTTTTGGATGCGAGATTTAAAATAAAAAAACGAATAATAAACAATTTTCAAAAAGGGTAAAATACTTTTAATCTTGTATTTTCTCTCTAGTAGTATTTTACCCCTTATTTAAAAAATAATATTATCTTTTTTATCAGTTTTTTAATAATTATAAAGGAAAAAATATATATTGAGTTGACTATTACATTTTTTAATAAAAATCCACATAAAATTTATACTTATACTAGCATAAATAATAAAAAATAGTATTAACTTTAACACAAAAATATATCACATAACAGAGTCAAATTAAGACTAAGACAAATACATGACATGTATAATATTCTTGGGTTTATTTCAAATAATCTTTTTGGAACCCCTCGATATTTTCCTTTCATATTAGAATTATTATCGTAACATTGACCCCTAATATTTCAATACTAAGATCAAGTAATTTTAACACATTTTGTAATTCATTAAAATGTCTAAAACTGGATATATCATTAACTTTTTGAAACTCTAAAATATACTCTTCTATCTTCACATTGTAAAATGATATATTAACACATTGTACTATGAAAATCATTTGTTATTGATATATCTCAAGACAATTGAGAATTAATAAAAAATATTTTACCTCCTTAATTTTTTTAATGACAATACTTCTAATATTATCAGCTAAAAGATAAATCAACTCATTCTGAATTTTATGACCAAGATAATAATGATAAATTTTAGGATTTTGAATGCGTCTAATATGATCTTGCATCACAACATCAAATTCAGTAATTATTTCAATCAACCCTAAAAAATTTTCATTACTTTCTTAATATAGTTTCTCATTAAATCCCCGAAAAGTCAAACAATGTTTAGAAAGATATTTTTCAATTATTAATATTTTTATAAGAACTTGTCTCCAACGCTCTCTTTCTTTAGAGATTTCTTATTGTAGATCTTTATCAATTGTTTTATTTTTATCTAATCTCATTTTTAATTATTTCCAAGAGTTCATATTAGCTATATGTTTAATAAAATTTTCATATTGATCTTTAAGTTATTCACTCATATATCCAATCTCTAAATCCATCATTTGTTAAAGAACTTCTATTATTTTCATATTTAAATAACTTACAACAAAAATAATAAATTTTATCTATATATTTACTACATATCAACCAGTTTCGGTCTCTTACCACTCCATTACTTAACTTTTTCAAATAATGAGCACTTGAAAAATATCTAAAGTAGTGATCAAAAGGAAATATGAGATTCATTTCTCTTATAGGTCCCTTTTCAACTAAAATATCACGTGTATTGTTATCAATATTATCTCAATTTTTTGGATCATATATATCAAATGGAGGAATAAATTGTTTATCAATATTAGTATTTTCATTATATACTACATTAGTAACATTTTCATGCTCTCTTAAATTATCTCTATGCTAATTAGTATCATATATTTTATTAGGCTCATCATTAATATCATGAATTCCATTAGACTCATCTATATTATCTCTATTTAAATTTTCTATATATTCATTAGAACTTGTTTTTTAACAAAAAAAATTATTAAGAGTCTAATGTAGTCTTTTATGATTCATTTACGGCGCCTAATCTCTTTATGATTCAATTAATTGTTCTAATCTTTTTTTTCACATCTAGAAATATTTTTTTAGACAACATATTATAATACATAAAACCACAACAGTTTCAAAACTATAATTTAAATCAACTCAGTATGAAAGGAGTAATTGCACCTGGATGAAATTATTAGCGACTTAAGCACCTCGAACTTCATAGACTGTAGTCGGTAGTCACTGACTCACTACTTAGTACTCACTAGTCAATAGACTATGAGACAATAAAACTCAACACTTATTTTAACAATTTAAGTCAACATTAAATTTTAAATTTACAATTAATTAGTTAGCCAACAAAATCCTATGCTATAAACGGATGAAAAATTAAGTTAATAACTTTATCCTTGATTAACAGATGAACAGAGCCAAAGCCACCAATGATGGAGAATGAAGATTTGAAAATTGTAGTATGTGAGTCTGAAGAGACTAGAGTCTAGAGAGAGGCCGAGACACGATCACACAAAGATGATGCAGGTCACGCAAAGGTGCAGTCTTGCATTTGCAGTTACATACGAAGATGAGTAGATGACAACCATCGTAACTCGCAAGTTACAACACAAGCCACAAAGGTTCAGAACCTTTGTAGAGCAGAGGAAAAAGTGCAGCCGCGCAGAGTTGTAGGCAGAGCAGACAAAAATGAAAAAGGGAAGACTCAGAAGAGAGAAGCACTGTAAGTGTTAAAAACAACTCCAAAAGGGAAGCAGTTGTGTTTTAAAACACATAGTTGACCTTTAGCGTACCATTACTTATAGAAACTATGAGAGACGATAAAAAAAATCATACAATTATACATGAAACTTCAGTAATTATAAAGTTTTTTTTGTTATTTTTCTTACTTCCATATTTCTCTTCGAGGAATCCGACCTTTAAAAGAGTCGATTGAATAACATGATCAAACACTTTCAGTAATCCGACTTTAACAGAGTTAATTGAATAGCATGATCAAACAATACTATAATTAGAAGGTGATTATCTGAGTTTTTTTTTACTAAACAATTTATAAATCAAGAAACAACAATTTTTCTTGATTACAATGATCAAATGCAAAAGAAAGTCTTATCTTTTAAAGGAAGAAAAACATCATTGAAATGTTTGACAACAATAAAGGGAGATAAAATAGTACAAGCAATAGTAGCAGACACAAACTTTGGTATCCAAGCCCAAACAGAGTTACAGATAAAACTTCAGTCTTTAAAAGGAAGACAAGTCTTAAAACTTTAGGATTCTAGCTATACCAGAATTAAGCTTCTCAATCAAATTTCAAAGTCTGAATTAGAGAGAAGCTCCAAGTTCAGAAACTGCAAAACAAGGCACAGTTTTGCATCGTCACGAGTCTTCTGGTGGATAACTTGAAATGCATATGCAGTGTATTGTTTGTATGCAGCTCGAACTTAACAGCATGTGGAAGGGAGCAAGATGAAGTGACTTGCTGGCAAAGAATATGGCAGTTGAAGATCTCTTCCCCCGGCCAGCTCGGGCATGGGGTTGCTGATTGCTAGTCGGAGTCTTCAAATGCTTCCCCGTCGTCAGACAACTCATCCAGGGACCTCATGTCCAACTGATAGCGTAGGATACCACCAATGCCACCAAACCCCCTGCAGAACTGCGAACCCTCTTGAGATTTGTTCGTGACGAACTCCAATGTGCAACCAAAACGCTTGTATTCATTAGCAAACCACTCTAGAAGAGAAATTTTCTCCTGCACCTCTAGTTCTGCATTGGTAGCAGGATCCCGGAAGTTGCTTTGGTCAGCTTCTTGATCCTTGTTCAAATGCTTTATTATAATCTCTCCAGAAGCACTGTGCTTGAGCACATAGCGATTGATATCCAAATTTTCCCACACAATCAAGGTTTCCACAGCTCCCATTTCAAGAGCCTTTAAAGTGTCGTCCACACCAAAAACATATTTTCCTGTGTCCTGACTTATTTCTTCAAAGTATTTCCCTATCAATTTCTTTTCTTGTATGAATTTCACATTCGACAGAATCTCTGCTGACAACTCAATGGCCTGATTGAAACCATTCTCTCCTCCATAAGACACATCAACCACATTGAGAATTTTAACTTGAAGACGTTGATCAAACATGTCTGATTGGCTTAACTCTGTTTTGAAGTCAGCTGAACCAGCCAAGATCAACCCAGCCACATTTGGCTGACTAGTAGCTGGATTTATGAAGAATTGGGTGGCAAGTTCAGCAGTTTTCCGCACATAGTTGTGACGCTTTTCCATGCGGAGCCGAGCAAATCGCAGTGCTGATTGCCCTCCACGACCATGCTTTTTCGGAAGATCAACAGTGAATTTGTGAAGCACCTCTCGTGTATTTCCACTCAATGTACCAAACAGTGTTCCATTACCATCCATAACTATGAAACCAAATTTGTCATCTGATTCCAGAAGTTCATTCAGAGCTTCAGTATGGAACTTGTTATCACAAAGATAGAGTGAGACATTAATGGGTTTAAAAGGCTCGAAGTCAATGGTCACCTTCTTTTCCTTTCCATCATCAGTGACAATGGTACCAGTATACAAAACCAGACCATTGGGAGGAACCTTGCTGTACAATTTCAGCCTCTGCTGAGCAGATGTAATGGCCGCCAACACAGACTGTCGATTCACTCTACTTTTAATGTTTGAAGCAGTTCCATATTCATCAGCCAACATCTTGGTGACTCGAGCAACTTGATCACGCGGTGGCATAATGAGAGAGATCATGCTTGTGCCATTACCTCTAGCAGATTCCAAGGCCTTGATTAATTTTTTGATCTTCCAGATCTCGATATTCTTATCAGTTTCATGACCATCTGCCATGTCTAGGAAGTTTCTAGAATGCAAGAAACTGATAACCTGTGTAAGAGTTAAAATGAGAATAGAAACAAGTAAATAATGGATTTTTAAATGCTTTGGAACCAGTTTCTTTCCCACATAACAAAACAGATGATAGAAATATATCTACAGCAGTCGGTGTATACATTGGTTAATCAGAAGCAACCTGATCAGTGGCGGTTACTAATTTTAACATTACAAATAATGACAAGGATAGTGGCAAATCATGATTGAACACTTCAATAATACCGGAACTAGTTTCTCTTCCTCCAAGGATGTCCATTTAAGTTGCAGATGGATTTTATCGGATAAATTTCACATGATGACATAGTTGACCACACTGAAGCTCAAATGATGGAAAAGAGCTATAATAAATTTATGGTACTAACTACATTGATACATTTTCCTCCCAAGTAGCAAAGATCACTAAGTATAGCTCATCCACCACTCCTCTCATGTCTTCCATTGGCCACTTTATCAACTTGACGTAAAAATGTAATCCATCACAATGGTCTTTTCTAAAGTACTAGAAAAGATTTATACGGAGCAACATCTCAAGTTAAATGCCCAAGGGAAAGTGAAGATAGGTCTTGTGTGTAAGTTGAAAAAGTCATTATATGAACTGAAATAATCTGGAAGAGCACTTCTTCAGTACAGCATGACTAGAACTGTTATAGTTTACTCAATATTCTATATTGTTTCACAGCCAGGAAGACATTCTTTTTAATGTTTATGTGGACAATATTATCCTCACTAGTGACGAAACTATTAGGATTGCAAAATTGAAAGATCACCTCTAGCAATGCTTGCAAATTATAGACTTATGTAGCTTTAAGTACTTCCTTGGTGTAGAGGTTATTGGCTCATAAGAATGTATCTACATTTCCCAACGTATGTATGTATTGGATATACTTGTGGGCATGCTATTCTCATGGATCTTAAGATCGACATCATATTAGTAGTAGGACAAGGGAATCTCTAATTGATCCAGGAGCATATATGAACATATATAAACTATGGGAGAGTATTCCTGAGATTCCATATTTTTTAATAATATATCTAAAGGTAGAGGGGGCTACCTAGGCTTGAGTGAAGAATAATTCCCCTTAATTGTAACAACCACCAAAGAAGATTTTGCCATTGGGTTTCATACAAGTTTAACCTAGTGACCTAGTTATAACTACACAAGATAAGCGCCAATTTAGACCAATACAGTATTACTATTTATACATCTTCCTTCCACCATCCCAAGCTTATTCAGTATACCAATCTCATTCTTCATTTAAAAAAAACATTACCCACGTACAAGAAAGGACTACACATTCCAACCTCAACAACCTCCACAGATTTCCATACTATATATATAATGATTCTTTTCCTTTGCTTTATTCTTAAATATCAGTTATGCATGAAGTAAAATTGCAGCAACAAACAAAAATTCAAAAAATTATAAAGGGTAAAGACGGTTTGTGGGTAGTAGAATCCTAAATTTTTCTGCTTGTCTCCTTAAATCTTATTGTTGATAATGCTGTAGATGGTAAAATTAACCATTTCTATTACTTTTTGACCAAATCTCTGAATCTTTATTTGGCACATTAGCCAAATTTGTATCTAATTAAGTGAGAACCAAAATTAAGTAAACAAAACCCAAAGACTCTTCAAATGCAAGAAATATCACAGGATTTATACTATCAAGTATGAAGCATCATATATGGTATATAGCATCTATATAGGTTGTTTAACCTTGGCCTTGTAAACTAAAAGGAAATAAAATAGCTAGGGAAAGAAAAATGATGTGAAAAGAAAAAAAAAACGCAATGGAAAAAGATGGGGTAACATCTCCCTGATTTTATCTTCCTTGGAGAGAAAGAAAGAGAGCAGAATACTTTGTTAATTTCTTTTTAAAAAGTACCATCAAAAAAGACAAATATGCCCAACAAACAAAGAAGATATAAAAAAGACTTAGATAAAATTTATTTAAGTATAAATGATGATATAATAGGGGATAGAGGTCAATGACGTAGAAGGATCCATATAGATGACCCACCTAGTGGAATAAAGCTTGGTTGTTGTTGTATCAAATATGCCTCCAAATTCCCAGGTGTACTAGTACCCTCCATATGGCTAGGGTGTAGAAATCCAAAAATGTCTCCTAAGGCTTCACTTATTCATGTATGAAAGGTTTAAGAATGCCATAGTGGAGGAAAAATTATAGTGTAAGAGAAAAGAAAAACTTATCATGACACTATACAGAAAAAAAATGATAGAAAGTAGAGCATTAATTATGCAAACAAATATGATAAACAGTTTCAAGTTTGTAACCTGATCTAAGGATTCACATTTCAGTGGATTTAATTCAAGTCATCTAGTAAGCAAGACAAAATAAGAGAAATTATTGCTCAAGTGAAATCATAGTGCTGAAACTATATAGCAACATAGTTATTTAAGGTGTAAGGCGCTCAAAAACACATAGATGCTATGAGGCCTAAGGCGCTAGGCACAAGGTGAAGCACACGCCTTACCGAAGTAAGACACTTTGGATATAAATTTATATAATTCAAACATATATAAGAAATTTCTACCAACATATCTCACTAACAAAATTATAATTAATAAAATATTAAATAATAATGTAAATATAAAATCCACTAGCATTCAAATACTGAAATGGTTTATCTTCATAATCAAAATCAAACTTTAAATTAAAGAAAAAACAAACTTCAAATATTGAAGAGCCATGCAGAGAGAAATAAGTTTGCAAGGGAAGTTGATGTTCATTTTCTAGGGCTCATGCAAGAAAAATGTGTAGTATACATGCAACCAAAAAATGTGTAGTATGCATGTAACCTAATTAAAGATTGATGTTAATTTTCAAGGGGAGAGGAAGAGTCACTCGAGGAAAATATGTAGTATGCATGCAACCTAATTAAAGGTTGATGTTCATTTTCTAGGAGAGAGAAAGAGTCATGCTAGAAAAATGTGCAGATTGCACAATGTGCAGCATGCATGCAATCTAATTAATTTAAAGGGTAATTAAAGGTATGGGTTGGGCTTTAATTTTTTTTTTTTCACTTCAATACGGCAGGGGAAATAGCGCTTTAACCTCTCAAAAGGCACGCACTTCGTTCAAGTATTGTGCCTGAGTTACTACCCAGGCACACCACGCTGCGCCTTGCGCCTAGGCGCAGTAGGTGAGCGCTTTTCACAACTATGTATGGCAGCATGAAAGTATCCATTTATATAATGTTTCACAAAGCAACATCTCTAAATTTCAAGCTTTCCAACATTATTTTAGAACTGAACATGCAGCTGAGTTTGTGTTGACAATGACTAACATGCAAAAGCATTTAATCCACCTCAACTAATGAACTATCATCTGAAAAAAATTGATAATGATTCACATAATAAGATTTTTTTTTTGGAGAAAAAAATAATAAACACCTGCCAGTGACTTTAAATCTGATAACATTGCAGTGTTTCAACATGTTCATTAAGGCCCTTGACATCTCCAAAAAAACATTCAAGGCACTGAGCAGGTTATGAATCAAAACCATTTAGTCATGTGCAAAAAGCATATTATATTCAAATTCAAGCTGTGTTGTATCATGCTTCTACACAGAATCACACATTGTAAAGCTATGTTATGAATTTAGTTCACTCACAAGAGTTTTCAATATCTTAGATCTAGAATTCAATAATAAGGAAATATTGATGAATATATCATTAATAGGAAAAAAGCAGAAGATAGAAATTGAGAAAGAAGCTTAGAATCTTGTGTGTACATCATGTGTACCTTAGGCTAAAAGAAAATTTTATAAGACTTAGATTTAACTCAGCATATGTGTTGAACAATTAGAAAACGAGATGTGCACAGAAAAAAAAAAGGAATGAAAATGCTAAGAAGTCCACGTGGGATTGTAAAAATAAATAAATAAATAAAACTATTGCATATAGCTACAGTAGAACATAAAATGAAAGTAAATATATACAGATGGTACGAGCATGTTCAGCGACCAATTGATTATACACAGACAAGTTGAATCGGCCTGAATTGAATATGTGGTGGGTAGAGGGAAACCAAGAAAAAACACTAAAAAATCATAATTACAAAATATTTAAAATAGACGAATATTATTAAAATATATAATCTTGCAACAGTTTTGATGTAGTAGAAAATCTTAAAATTAACCTCAATCAATCAGGACAAACATCGATCATAGATATTTTGTGCTCCACAAAAAAAAAAAAAAAACAGCATTTATTTGTTATCATAGTGAATAGAAGGGTATTATAATAACAATAGCCGTACCCCAACTAATTAAGGGGCAAATACATGGATCATATTCTGTAGTGGAAGAATATCTAATCGCAGATGGGATCGCTATAGAATTCGTTAAGAGATCAGAATCCAGCTTCAACGATTAAACCATAAACACAACGAAAAACAAACTCATATACAAAAGAATCAACAAGTAACTTCAAAGAGCAACAGATCTGACATATAATAGTCGGAGATGTAAAAAATAAAAGTCCATTTACAACCTAAAAAACCATGTGCTCTACAGCAAACATAATCGACAACGACAAACCAGCGAATAAGGGGAAGGGATAATCAAAGTTCACATCAAATAAAAAGAAATCATAAATGGAAGAACGTCTAAGGAAGTAGGAATCACCTCTGGGCGGCGCTGCGGCGGCACAAGGAACGTAGCAAAGAGGGCTTCCTTTTGGATCGAATTGGAGAAATAGGGTCTGTTTTTACACTTGCACCCTTATCCTTCATTGAATTATACTTTCCATCCCAAACAAAAAGACACTCTGTGAAAAAAATAAAATGATGATTTTTTTTTTAAAAAAAGTAAAATTAATTAATTAGATGATAAATGCTCCAGATCCGATAAATAATCGGGTACCCATTACTCCACGGATCCGTGTGGGAGGAAAGAGGGCAAACCGTGAGTTTGTAGCGAGCCTCCCGAAATCCCCATTTCCCCAGAGCGGCGAACCTTCTCGGCTCCTCGCCGGAGAACCGCCTCGAGCAGCCGAGGCGAGGAGGCGGCTTGGCAGAAGCGCCCCCTCTTTCGCAGCGCAGAAGTCATTCTCGGTGATCGTTCGAGAATCACGCGCCGCTGATTTGCGTTTATTACAACGTTTGTTGTATTAAGATTTCGAGGAGCTTACAGGAAGTCAGTACCAAGGGTTGATTGAAATTAAGCATAACTTGTGTAGCATATTCTAGTTTGATCAGTAGGTGTTTAACGAAAGTTTTACAAGAGCAATGCTCTTGTTTCTGTGTTGATCAACAGCATTAGCGTATGCTTGAAGAATCATCCTCGCTACCTGCAAATGAATTCCGCGTCTGCTCCTTCGAAGCTCTACTCTAGTAATACCATTTTCATTCATTCTCTGTCCCTCTATTCCTCCCTGTTGTGTTTCACGTTCATGTGTTTGCTAATTTATTACCTGCAGATGATGTCAGTCTCCTTGTTGTCCTTCTTGATGCCAATCCCTTCTTTTGGGCGTCCTCAGCGGCCGCCAGTGGTGACTCTGCCTCCCAGCACCACCCCACTGCCGTCCTCTCCTTCTCCAAGCTTCTTAATCACGTGAGTCCATTTAAATCCCACGAAAACTTCTAAAATATAACCCAAGGTTTGATCTTTGTCAGGTTATTCCATTCCTCAGCTCGCTCCTCCTCCTGAACCAGTTCAATCAGGTTGTCCTAATCACCACAGGTGTCAACTCCTGCAGTTACATCTATGACTCAGAAGAAGGTGGAGCGGAATCCGCAACTGGGAAGGTACCTGCGGCTTGCTCCAAAATTCTTCTTAGACTGGAAGAGTTTCTGACAAAGGATCGACTCTTGGGGAAGGACCCTGATAAGGCGGTAGCCTCAAGTGTATCTTCCTTGCTCTCTGGATCGCTCTCACTTGCATTGTGTTGTATCCTTAATTCTTCTACAAAATGTTTTTTTTTTCATTCATATGCTGGCATGGTTGACTTGCTGGCCCTTGATTTTGGAGTAGACATACAAAGGATCTTCAGGTCTGGAACTCGACATCCACAACCCAGGGTATGTTTTTTTCTGCTTTATTTGTTCTGGTACTTAAACTTTGTTGTTGTTATTGTTAAGTTTTGTTTTCTTTTTTTGCAATCTTACTGATGTTCTATTGGAATAATTATCATTTGTTTATATTGCTTTCCGTTTAAATGAATTTTTTATATAACCAACTTGTTGCTTATAATTTATCTCTCAGTCTTTTCTCCATGGCTTCATTGACTAACACAATGCACAGATTTTATGCCTGCAGGGTTCTCCAGATGGGCCAGAACAGTATGTTCTATTTGAAACATTGGGAATACCTTGATTATATAGTTTTGTTTCATCTCTAAGGTTGTATATTGGCAGATATGTTGCTGTAATGAATGCAATATTCACTGCTCAGCGTTCCATGGTATGTTGTGCAAGATTAATTTTCAGAAATATTAATGTTACTGGGATTATGGATATGGTATCAAAATGGTATCTTGATCACTGCCTACATTGTAATTAGAATGTTGAGATCATACCATGATCACTGTCCACATTGTGGTTATGGTGTTAAAGTTTTTGAATCCATCTTTTGTACCTTATAGGCAGTATAAATAAATCTCTTAATATTTGTAAGCACTGATTCCACATTTGCAAATGAAAATGTATACTGGTTGGTTTATCATTTTTTTTTCCTCCTTATTGTCAGATTATTTTATATATGCTTGAATTCTATTAAGTATTTCCAACTTAAGTTATCAGTTATTTGTATCATGATTCTCAGAAGACATACTTTTTATATTTCTGCATATAACTCATGGTTATTTGATATGTATTGAAAATCAATACTCTGGCAGATTCCTATTGATTCTTGTGTCATGGGGGTCCAGCATTCTGCTTTTTTACAGCAAGTAATTTTCTCGCACCCAACTGTAGTGATAGCTTTCTGAAATTTTTGAACATAATCCATTAATATTTAAGCAGGCTTCATATATCACTGGTGGAGTTTATTTGAAGCCACAACATCTGGATGGACTCTTTCAGTATCTTTCTGTAAGTAATTCTGCCCTCTTTTAAGCTCCCCTTCTTTTAATTTTTTACAATTATGAAGCAGGTGTGAAGGCCAGCAAAATTGTATTTATCAATGGCAATGTGTAGTCACACACTTGAGATTACCAATTACTAAATCCAACTTCATGTGCTTTTTCAATTGAACTTTACTGGAAAATTTGGTTCATTGTAAGTTTGTAACTAGAGTTGTCAAACAGGCCAACCTGTGTCGACCCGTGACGGGTGAGCCATTTGGTGGGGCGGGGTGGGTCGGACCGTCATTTTGGTGGGTTGGCAAGTCCTCAACCCAATTCAAGGTGGGGACGGGCCAACCCGTGGGCCCATCAAAAATTTTAAAAAATAAAAATAAGTTTCATATCTTCAACATTTTACTTCGGAAAGATTTCATCGATCAAATATATCCAAAAACAGATATTTTAAATGTAAATGGACACAAACGAGTACACATGTTAGATAAAAAGTATTGTTTTTATTTCAAAATTATAACAAAGAAAGATACTAAATTGATATAAAACTTAGTTTACATGTGTTTTTCAACCCACAGGTCAACCCAAGCCCTTCGCGGGTCGACCCACACGGGTCACGGGCCTAGGCAAGTCAGCCCATGACAGACTTGAGTTGATAAAATTTCAACTCAACCTGCTCAAATTGTTTGGCAGGTCGGGCCAATCCGACAGGTCCAACCCAAATTGACAGCTCTAATTGTAACTTTGTCTCAATCAGAATTCTTAGTTCTTACATTCAATCTAGGTCATGTATCATTTAGCACATTGATTTCCATATGTCCATTTTATTTTAAGCATAGGAACCAGGAGGTAACAAAAGCATAACTGCATGAGTGCTAACTCGTGCAAGGTAGATTTCAGTTATACAGGTAGCACTCTTGTATTCTTGAATATATTTTAAATTCGTTATGTTAAAGGATGGTTGTATATTCAAATGCATTCCAGCATGTGTTAACTGCTGCAAGATTAACACATTTCTTGTTCTAGTTAGTGCACAAGTTGATGTAAGAGGTTCTTCATTTACAGGCAGGATTGGCATGTCAAATAACATACTATATGATATTCCTCACCCTTTGAATTTTTATATAGTTGATTTTTCTGTTATATTGATCTTCATGTTGAAGCATTGGTACTAAAAAGAATATTTACCCGATGTCAAATCTCATTATCCTTGTTTATGGGTTTCTTTACTCTTATTGAAATTGTAGTCTGTTTTTGCAACGGATCTTCAATCACGCAGCTTTCTGCAACTTCCCAGACCTGCAGGAGTTGATTTTCGTGCTTCGTAAGTGCTTCTTTACTTGTCCAAATAAATCATATTTTGCTTCATTATTCCAATGGTAATTTTATCTTTTACTGGCACTAGCATTTTTCACTCTAAATCCATGTTTCCAAATGCATGTTTGTGACTTGATTATGCGAATAATCTGATTATTGTTTTGCTTTGGATAATGATGATATTCACAAACATCAAATATTGTAGATTGAGATCGTCAACCAGATATTTTGCTATTCTTTTTTCTTATTTGTCTGGTATAACATAGATATGTACAAACCTTAGTACCTTATTCTATGACAAATTAAACTTTTGTGCTTTATAAATTAATATCCAACAGTGATGGGTTTCTTTCTTGTTGCAAAAAACCATTGCATAGCATGGACCAAGGTCCACATATGCATAGATATATTACTGAATAGCAAAGTATTAAAAAAACGTGGATAGTAGCAGGATCATGAAATAATCACAGCATGAATCCAGACAAATTAAAGTAGCCATCAAAACAATTTTAGTGCTTAGAAAGAAGATAGCTAGCAACCGATGACTAAAAAAGGAGGCAGCCCCAGAACATCACCACAGTTCCGAAATGGCAGAGAGAACTTGAAGGAAAACCAAACAATAGAGCGGCAGAGAAACACTTAACACCACAGTTCCGAAACAACCTGAGAAACCAAATAGTAAGCAGCAACAAAGTTATTCAGGTTACTCAAGGAGTTCAGGTACCAATCCTGATCCCTCAAATTAATTTGGACAACCCAACAATTGAACAGCTTGAGCCATCTAAAGAGCACACCCTATGTAAAGGAAGATTTTGCACCAAAGGCAATATATTAAACCTGCTAAATCAAGCAGCCACTGTAGGTAAGTTAACCATATCAAATGATAGAGCACTGAATTGTATTGTCCAACCTTTGAGTATGCAATGCACTCGAATAGATGTTAAATTATTTTAAATTCCTGACCTGCATAAAGCACAAGATAAGTCAACCAAATGCACCTATTTTTTTTCCCAATAGATTCTTCAAGTTCAATTTGCCATGTAAGCATAGCCATATGAAGACTTCAACTCTAGACAGTCAGTCACATGAATCCTAACTAGAGGAAATATGAAGTACAGACGCCCTCTATCTGCTAGACAATATAATATGCCAACTTGATGAAGAAGATCCTCATGGAAGCCCAACCAACACTAGGCCTTGGTGATATTAAGACCAGAAGGTATACCAGTCACAGCCGAACAAAACTTATAGCAAGCCACTCAGGTCAATAGGCAACCAAAGGATGTTTAAGAGTGAACCTTTAGTAATCAAGGTCACGCTATAACTAATTAACATGCTTGTTACTACAAGTTGAATTCAAGCCAGGAAGATGACCTTCAGCAACATGCTACTACACTCCCAAGAATTCTACAACTTCATGGGAGTAGACTGGGACACAGAAATCCATGCCAAGAGCAGAAATCTCTCACAATGCAGATACCTTTCCAAAGTGTAAGACCACCTATAATCTGGAATTGCCTCATGCCAACAGCTGAGGGAGAAATGCAGAGAAAACACCAAGAGAGACGAAGGAGAAATGCAGAGAAAACACCAAGAGAGACGAAGGAGAAATGCAGAGAAAACACTGAGAGAGACGAAGGAGGTGGAGGCATAGAGAAAACAAACAACAACCAGTGACGTAGAAAGGCCCGATTTGAAGTCTGGACATCAGAAATACGAAGACCTTCAGAAACCAATGGTTGGCATACCATATTTCAATTTGCAAGGAAGCCCACAGAAGATTGGTATGAATTTTAGAAAGACGAGCACCGGATCTTATTTCTGCTCTCTAAATGAATGTTAAATATATCAAGTGATCAGGTGAACTAGTGTGTTACTGGACGATGACACCACTCGAACTTCTAGGAACTAAATGACCTCAGAATTACGGGGGACTTGACTTCTGATTATTGGGTGTTTAAATTTTGGTCAGTAACTTTCACCTTGAGTTGGTTTATAGTAATCCATGGATACTAAGGGGTTTTGAACCTGGTCTTTAGTTTGTCATGACATTTGAGCAATCATTTTCCTCGCGCAAACATTACTTCGTTTATGCAATGTTTGGCCATTTACTACTTCCTGTCTTTTGCTTTTGCCATATTTCCTTTACACACTGATACCTCTGAGGATTTCTGTGCTTATGCAGATGTTTTTGCCACAAAAAGACTATCGACATGGGTTATGTATGCTCAGTTTGTTTGTCAATATTTTGCAAGCGTCACAAGAAGTGCTCCACTTGTGGGTCTGTGTTAAAATCTTTGTTAATAAATACCTTCTGGAAACTCAAAATCTATGACAGTCTAATGCATTTAGAATTTCCCTTTTGTTTTCTTTCAAACTGTTTTAGCTGTCGTCGATATTATTCATAAGCTTCATTTCTCCATAACTACGGTTGATTTTGATCTCTGTGCTTGCTGTTTGACACAGGTCCGATTTCAGTCCGAGCCATATCGATCTCAATGCCCCTCACTAGAAGTAGAATCTCAAACTGCAGAAGTTCCAATTTTCAATAGATTGTGATATTGAACTCGTTATAATGTGCCTAGGTTGATCATTCCCTCTTTCATTTTATTAACATTGTGTAACTCAAGTATTAAGATCTTTTAATCGTGGATTGTGTTTATACACTTGATACCAAAGAAAACAATTTTGTGAGTTTTGGTGGTTTTGCAAGTGGAGAGTTTCTTTTCCTCCGTTTTTTTTTCCCATACAAAACATGGCAAACTATCAAATCACTCACTGTACATCACATTATGAATGGGAGTTCCAGCAAACTTCAACATAGTTGTCAAAAATAAATAAATACAAAAAAAAAAACAATTCCCTAAAATGCTTTCATCTTTAGTTTGCTTATTTTGTAAAAATAAAATAAAAACACTAAACACATTAATGTTCACAATTTTCATAAAAAGTGCTAATTTAACAAAGTCACATGAAATTCCAAAAGTATTAAAATTTGTCAACAAATTCTGAGATGATTGACCTATTTTCATGGAAATTTTTCATCGTCATATCAATTCAGTATTTTTGATCAATCATTTATTTGGCCAAAGTTGGAGACTTGAGTTCAATCTTTAAAATGTATGAGAATTGAGAAGATCCACTGGCACCACTGCGCGTCTGCGCCATTGCTCATAAGGCTTTGACTCTAGTAAGTTTTTTTCCCCTTTAATTTAGTTGTTTTGTTAGCCCGAATTAGAATGCTCACTTGGATTTCGAAAGTCTCACCTTGAAATAGTCAATTTTTTACTCACCTTTGACTTTTCAAATCCTTTTCATTGTTTGAATCTCTTCTAACCCAATTTAAGAAGATGAATCTAACGACCAATGGAGTTTGAGAAGGAGGATTTATAAAGAGGGTAGAAAAGTTAAAAGTTTGCATGAAAATGGAGGAAGGTACCTGCAAGAGGCATCCAAAATGGAGAAGCTCCCAAGGCGTGTGCCCTTTTTGTCTCATCGAGAAGCTCTCCAATCTCTCCGTTAATTCTTCTATTTCTTTTTCATCAAATTCTAGCAACTCCTCTACCTTGGTTTCTCCTTCTCTTCTTCCTCCTTCTCCTCCTCCTCCTCCTCCTATTCCTCTTCCTCACCATGGATTCACTAGAACAAAGATTTCAGAGCTTCAACAAAGGCTCTTGAAACAGGGTCTTTTATTTTCATCCATGTTTGGGAGACAAAAAAAGAGGAAAGAGGAGGAAAAGGCAAATAAGTGGTGCTTTTGGTTCAAGATTAAGCATTCCGAGAATATAGTAGAGGTGCATGGTTAGTGATCTATTAAGCTCTTCCTTAGTTTTTGATTAAGGGTGAAGCTCTTTGTTTAGAATCTACCTTTAACTTTGTTTTTTTTCCTCTCGAACACAAGTTCCTCCTGTAGCCTTTTATCTACATAATTTCTTCTAATTCTTCCATTATGTCTATTTTTTTATCCATTTGTTTTTTAATTTTTTATTTTATTTTTTCTAATGAGGAAGTAGAATGACTGTTTGTAGAGAGGAAGTAAGAAAAGAATTTATGCATTGCATATAAACTTTGCTAAACAATTAATTGTTAATGATTGACATAATCTTCTAATTATGATGTTATCACATTTTAATTAAATAATTCATGGTCATCAACAAAAGTCTTTTTTCTCAAATCTTCTAAATTAATAAAATTTACATAAAAATAATTAAACCATGTACATAATCTTCTAAATTTTTCTCTTTATCTTCTTTTAAATATAAATTAAGTATAGTTTTTATGGTCAATTTTGCATGCTGAATATCCAAGTATTTTTTTTAAATGATACTCATTTATAATAAAGTAATACAATTTAGAAGAATAAATAGGTGCTTTTAATTTTAAGGGGTATTTTAATAATGACATGAAAGCATTAAACGTAATTTTAATATTAATAAAAATTGAAGTGGTCTTTGAAAAAAGCTGTTACGTTATGAAGGCCGAAATATCGTTACCTTTCCGTCGCCGCGCTATCGCGTCAAGTGCATAATATTATCAAACCGTTATAATCACAAGCCGGTCGGTGTTTCTCGAACAATAACCGCGAATGGCTTCGGCTCCGTGGAAGAGGGCGCTTCTGCGCGTTCGCTTGGCCAGGTTGTCCCCTTGCCTCGGCCTCTCGAGGCGGTTGTCGGGGGAGGCGCCGCGGAGGTTCGCGGCGCTCTGGGGAAACGGGGATTTCGGGAGACTAGGGCTGGGCGGATTGGGGTCTCGCTTCAAACCCACGGTCTGCCCCTTCTTCGACAGTGATCCCCCGGTCTCGATCGCGTGTGGTGGCGCGCACACACTTTTTCTGACTGGTACTTGTCGTAACTGCGCTGAAGTTGTGATCTTTTGGTTGCATTCCGAGAAACAAAGTATTAGTGATCCTGTGGGTTATGTTATTCGATTTGTTCGATATGAGTTATTTCGAAAAAAATGATTATAAATCGAAATCGATTCTCTTAAAAACTTTTAAGGGTTAAAAATTAGATATCGTACTGGTATCTCAGTGTTCACTAGGGGGTTATAATTCATACATTGCATCTTCCTAGCTCGTGATTATATGAATCAGCGGTAGTTGCTCCATCAAGAGAATCTAAGAAGTCTATAATTGTGTTGTGTTGGATTGTGACATTATAACTTCTCTTGTTGCCTTGTGTACATATTCATTGCATTAGCAGCTAACGTTGGGTAAGGTTCACACTCATTAACTAATGAAGTATGCGTTCCTACTACAGTTTGACATCAAACAGACAGCAAGCAAGTGGCAAGAGTTGTATGTAACTTCCTAAGAATAGATCCTTAATCAGGGATATATTATTATTCAGTTTTGTTCTTACGAACATTTTGGAATTGTGCACTTCTCTCTCTCTCTCTCTCTCTCTCTGGGATTTTAGTTTTTTCTGCTTACCAATTCTCTCAGATTCGTTTACTGATATGACTTCTCTCAATCTGATTATTATTACCTAGCTGATTTTATGAGTATTCTTTCTTCCTGTTAAGCAGAAAGTGGTCGAGTTTATGCATCTGGACTGAACAACTTTGGACAGTTAGGCAGATCATCGACAACAAATTATGTATCAGTATGCTGCTGCCCCTGTTTTTTTTCAGTATATATAGAGTTACAAATCATCAAAATATAATTGTATAACAAAAAGTCAAATTCCTTCTCACTGACTTTATATCAGTAATTAACTCTAATCTTGATTAGATTATAAACCAAATTTTAGTTTGTTTTTCTTCATTAATTTTTAGTTTGCTTGACTTCAGTTTTCAAAGAATATAAAGATATAGATAGTATTTCTTTTTTTCTGATTCAAGCTTTTGTGATAAAAAGGCAATCTGTGACCAAATTACATGCCTGTATTGTGCTCATAATCCGACATCAGTGATTAAGAGGCTTTGATTAGTCTGCTTGCCCATGCATTTAGTGGAGTTTAGTGGCCCTTTGCTAAGTTTTGGATAATTGGTCAGTAAATAGTTTTGAGCTTATTTTGTTTTTTTTACCAGCAAATTATGTTGTTTCAGTGCCATGCAGAAAACTGTTGTTCTTTAATCAATTGGTTGGTTTGGACTTTTGCTTTTTCTGTGTAGCTCATTTATCATACCTCAATTTAGTTGCACAGGGTGAGATATGAAGTTGATCTATAAGCTTAGACGAGTGAGCATTTTATGCTAGTGCTTAGACACTTAGACCTGGAAATTAATGGTCATGTTTGCAAGTCGTGATAACATTGTTGGTTGATAGCCTTTTTATTGTCTAGTCTATATCTATTGAGTTAGCTGTTCTGTAGCAGTGTAACAAAAATGCCAATAAAATGCATGTTAATACTTCCTATGCTTTCTTGATTTGCAATAGACAATAATCTCAGTATTACTTTCTAAACACGGAGATTATTTGTGCAGGAGCCAATTCAAGTTGCTGGATTACCTGAGCATATCAAACAAATTTCAGCAGGCTACAATCATTCAGCCATTGTCACCGGTGAGAGATTAATATATGCTGCAAGCTCTATATCCTTGATAAATTATTTGCTATGGAGTGTCTCTGCAGAAGTTCAAGATTCAGTTCTGTGTTTTATTTAGAAATTAGAAACCTTAATTTTTTTTCATAATTTTCATATGCAATAATCAAAATTCTGTGTGTAAGGCATTGTGTTTGTTTTTTTCCTTTATTCAATTATCTCTAAATGAGCCATGAAATACAGTTCCAATTGCCGCATAATGTTTATTTCATTTTATTTACTAAAAGAATGTGTGTTCTTTTTGTATTTGCAATTTGATTTTTTGTTTTTCATCTACTAGCATCTAATGTCAATTCCCTCTTTTCTTTTGAGAATGTTCTTTCAGCTGATGGAGAACTATTAGCATGGGGTGACAACTCAAGTGGGCAGCTTGGTCTTGGAAAAAGTAATAATTTTGCTACTTCATATTCATTATGATGATTGTTTAGAATTTTTTCAGTTTCTATTTTCATTTAAGGATTTTGCCTACCTCTAGCATTTCAGTAAAGAAGCAGAATAGAAGCAAAATTTACTTGGTTACTGACCGGAATCTTTCCACGGATTGGTCCGTGCTATAAAAGCTCTTATTTTTCTCCTCCTTTTTTTCCCTCGGTCCCCTACCTAGAAGAACAGAAGGGATGTTCTCATCTTTGAAATTTGGTTGTCTCTGTACAGGAATACCAGCCTTTGAACCTTTTTTTAGTGTATTGATAAGAACCTCCTGCAATTTTTTTTTTTTTTGTATTCAACAAGTCTTCACTGCACTGGGTATTCAACTCTTTTTTTGGTATTCTATTGATAAGAACTTTCTTTTTCAAATTGTATTAATAGTACAATAAATAATTTGAGTTAGTACTCACTGTAGGTGCAAAGAGGATGGTATGTTCCCCTACAAGAGTTGATTGCTTGGCAGGAATCTACATTAAGATGGTTGCCTTAGGTTCAGAGCACTCGGTTTCTCTTACAGGTGACAAAAGAGAATACAACCTTGTCATTGTCTTTGATCATATGATTTGTCATTTTTTTTAGTGGTAGCATATTCTGCTTTGCAGATGTTGGTGAAGCCTTAAGCTGGGGAGCAAGTGGCTCTGGTAGACTTGGTCATGATTACAAATCAGGCATATTTGGCTTCTCTATTAGCTCAAGGTTTCACATTGATCATGTGTCAATTCAACATTCATTTCTTGAACCTGATTTGTAATGGAATAAAGACCATACTCTAATCTGATTCCATGTGAAACCAATTGAAGAAGCTAAGCCGGATCATGTTTGAAAACATGGGTTTAAAAATTTAGCGGTTATATTTAACCTCAGTACTTTTCAAGGGCATTAGGTGTGTCTTAGTCATTCACTTTACATGGATGCTCAAAACAAGCCATCTAGTTCTTGATGATCTAATGGGTGTGAAGAATCTAAATCATTTGACAAATTTTGCAACTATGTTGAATTTGGTGAAGGCTAACAAATAAATATATCCATCAGTTAAATATTTCACTTTGTATTTTCCTTTAACAGATTAACGTTTTTTAGTATAACTGCCTTTTTGTATAATACATAGTAACAATTAAGACAGTATTTACACAGTGAACATACTCCGAGGTTAATAAAAAAATTGGAAGGCATCAAGGTACTTCTTCTCGAAGCTTTTTTTTCATTCTAGTTTTCGTCTGCAATTGAATATTGTGGATAGTTGGTCTTTGATGATTGGATGCAAATACACCTTTCCAGATCAAGTCAATTGCTGCAGGAATGTTGCACTCAGCCTGCATTGATGGTGGGTTTACAATATCTTTTTTATTCAATGAGCTTCAGAGGTCTTTATCCTTGTTCATCTAATTCTTTTCTTAATCCCTGTTACTAATAAGCAGAACAAGGCACTGTGTTTGTATTTGGCGCAAGGACCACAAATAAGCTGGTACCCACACTCACTAATTTCATTCATAATTTTTCAAGTTCAAGTAGCTAATGAAACTCCTGTGATTTAAATGTTAGGGTTTTGGAGCAGGAAAGAATTTGCGGACACCCACAGTAGTTCAGGAACTCCCAATTTCCGAAGAAGTTGCTTGTGGTGGCTACCATACATGTGTTCTAACAAGTACTAATTATCCTCAACTGATTGCCTATCAAAATACTAATTCAATCTTGGAATTCTCATTAGTGATTCAAAGTTCAAAAATATTGTACTAGATTTGCTGTTCTTTGTGGAAGTCTAGTTGCAGAGTATGACATGGTTGCACCATAGATTTATTTGGTTCAGAAAATAAAACACTTAGTGGCATTCTCGAGTCGTTTTCACCAAGTGCAATGATTACTGAATTCTAATGTTGAATACTCTGTCATGTGTAGATGGAGGAGAGTTGTATACTTGGGGTTCAAATGAGAATGGCTGCCTTGGCCTTGGGTACTTTTTTAACTTCTCATTGCTGCTGACTCAAATAATTTTTTTCTCTTCAAAAGCGCTAACAAAAGGTTATTTTCTATCCAGATGCACTGAGATGATCCGAACTCCAGAAAATGTCAAAAGCCCTTCACTGAAGTCTCCCATATCAAAGGTTATAATCATCTTTCACCCTTATGATTTCTAGATATATTTTCCTTTTGCCGTTTACCGAGTTTACTCGGTGAAATGTACAGGTTGCTTGCGGTTGGAAACATACAGCTGTGGTTTCTGGTAAGTTCGGTGACACAATTTCTTCAGCTCAATGTCTAAACATGCCCACTAAAGTGAATGTTTTTTATTTTTTCTGTTTGATTTATATCGCACTATTTGATAATCATCTTATGACATTGAGATTAAGATGGCAAAATCTTTACCTGGGGCTGGGGAGGCGCTAACGGAACATTTTTTGAAGAAGGTCACTCTTCCGCTGGACAACTTGTGAGTTCTGAGTTCCTGTTTTCATATATCTACTCACTCAAATACGCCAAGTAACTCAAGTTTTGCTCTCCTCTCAACGAAATTACGATCTTTTTGGAGCGAGCATTGTAAGTCTGTATGTCGTCAAAGTTTAAGAATGCAATCGGATGTTGCAGGGCCATGGTGATGATTTGGATTGCATTGTACCCAAGATGGTGAACTTTGGTTCTCAAGTGAAGGCTTTGGATGTATCCTGCGGCTTCAACCATACCGGTGCCATATTAGAGCATACATGTTGATTTTAATAAAATAATAATCATAATAATCATAATATCCACCTCCATTCCAAGGTGTTTGTATGCATTTGTCAATGTGAGTACATAAAAATAACAAACAAAAATAAGTCATTTTGGATATTCCTTTTTCACATCTTATCTTCCTCTCGAGTCATCCCAGTGGCGTCCATTATAAAGCCGGATTCATAGTTGAGCCGGCGGTCTCGTCCATAAAGATGATAGCGAGACGAGTACTTTTGGTATTCATGACTGTGTAATTCGGGTGTGGATACTTGCTAAATGTGTGTATATGTATATACATAGTAACTTAGTTTGCCCATCAAACTAATTGACTTGGTCCGTCTATGTTCCCTTTCAACACGTTATAATTAAGAATTGACGAGTGAGTCCACGTCCATGAGTCTTTATCAATAGGCAATAGCAAGCAATTTCTCAGCCTTCAGTTTTTTTTCTCCTTTTTTAAGGATTTAATTTAACTTGTTTGTTAATTGAGGATTTAAAATTCTACAACGTTCTCCACACGCCTGTCTCAAAGCTTGACCTCAACGTTTACACATCCAACTATCCAAGTCATGGTTTTTGTCCCATTACAACTTTTTGTTTTCTTTCTTTAGACTAGAACAATCAAAGACTTTGAATTCATGATGGTTTCAAGCTGTGTTTTCTGGTTTGAGCATGCTTGTTTGCGTGCTAGTAGTACCGGAAGTCCTGATCGGTGTCACTAGCTCCGGCCGATCAGGTAAACCTTTCAAAATTATGTTAGGGAAAACAGTATCTAAATGAAATGCAATGTAAATATATATATCTTTCACCGGTTCGGTCGACTGGACCATCAGATCGAACCGACCGTGGGTCGTATTCATAAAACTTGACTCGTTGACTAAGCGACTCCTCCGTGTCTTCTTATACCGTCTCCCACTTCGCCTTTTGCAGCGCGTTATCTGCTCTGCCTCCTCCGCCTCATGGACGACCGCCGGAGTTCTCACACTCACAGACCCGCAATATGGTGCTTCGGACCTTCTCCGACGGAAGAGCCCACTCACCGTCCGGCTCGGAAAGCCAGGCCCTCAGCTTTACGCTCTCATCCCCCGAAACAGAGGCGGTTGCTCCGCTTCGGCTCCCTGTCCTTCTCTCTAGTGTCGCCGAGAGTTGGATGCGCCGGGAAAATAATGGGAAGGAAGCCTTCTTCTCGCTCTTCCTCTTCTTCTTCCTCGTCGTCCTCGTCTTCTTCCTCGAACAATGGGTTGTGGAAGTTCAAGATGGCTCGGCTTTGGAGAAGCGCGAGCGCCAAGGAAGAAGGACGACGACGGGAAGAGGAGTGCGGGGTGGCAGAGGAGATGGATCCGCCGCTGCCTGTGGTAAGGCGGCAGAGGAGAAGGGAGGAGGAGGAGGAGGAATTGGGCAGCATATGGCAGAGGAGGAGAGCATGCCAAGCGGCGGCTAATGCGCTTCGCATCGAACTGCCGCCGCCAGGCGCTCTCGTGTTTTAGATTCTGTTTCAGTCGGCGGGCTACCTACAAGATGTACAAATTCAAACTCCAAAACTCTTAATTATGTGTCTCAGTCCCTTCATGATCATCATTTCCCCGCTCATTCTCTTATTAATTGGTCGATAGAAATAAAGATGAGTGTGGTTATGTGTGTTGGATTGATTGTGTCAAAAGTATATAATACAACATATATATTAAATAATTTCTTTCCAAAGATAATGAAAAATATAAGGACGAGGAGAAGTAGATTATTAATTAAGAGGTTAAGTTGAAATGGTTAACTTTTGTTGGAGGTTTAAGGTTTAAATGCCTCAATTATGGAGGCCTTCAATTGACTAATTAATCAGCAAATTTTGTTCATCCAAAAACAACATCTGATCTCGATTTGACACACTTAATCAACTGACTAATTAACACATTAATGGTTTTAGCTAGGTTCACTTGGCTTACAAACATTGTAATTTATGCAAAAGGCTTCGGATTGGCTGATAAAATACCTAGAAGAAATGATTAATCAGGCTGGTGATGACAATAATAAATTTCATGAGTTCCATCTGAACTATCCAATTTTTTACACACATGATGCATATATCAAAATCATAAAAATACACTACTTGATTAATTTTAACCATAAGGTTGATTATCATAAAATTAAATTAATTGTGTCACATTGATAGCAAAATGCTTATTTAATTTTTTTACATAATTCAATATGAAATAGTATTCATACTCTAATTAATATACTCCCGCACTAAATACTTGCCAAAAAAAAAACACTCTAAAAATCATCCGTATAGTTTTGATAAAAAAATTACTTCACACATATATCCAAGTACATTAATTTTTTATATTGTTTATTTATAATGTTAAACTTCAAGATATAAATATGAGAATCTCAAAAATCAATCCAATCAATATTCAACCCCAGTGAAATAACTCTATCTTAAAGCTTTAACTAGAGTTAATTTTTTTGTTAACCTCAAGTCAGAAAATTTTAACCGGATTGACCGCAATCCGCCAATCCCTCCCTTCCCAAGCTCCCTCCTGCTCTTCTCATGGACGACCGCCGGCGGCGCCGCCAGCAGAACCACCGAAGGAGTTCTCAGAAGCCTGCAATATGCTGCTTCGGGGCTTCTCCGACGGAAGGATCCCCTCACCGAACGACTCAGAACGCTAAGCCTTCAACTTTTCAGTCTCCACCCCTCGAAAAGAGGCGCTCGCCGCGTGTAGACTGCGCAGGAAAAATCAAGGGAACAAATAAACCTGTTTCTCGTGCTCCGTCTTCGTCGTCGTCGTCGTAGCCGCCGCCGTCTACTTCCTTGAGCATCGGGTTGTGTAAGTTTCTTCCTTGGAAGAGGGAAGGAGTGCGCGGTAACAGACGCCATGGTCCCGCCACAGCCGGAGCTGAGGTGGCGGAGGAGGGAGGAGGACCAGGGTAGCGGTGGCTCATTGGCGTTTTAGATTATGTTTTTCTTTTCTTTTCATTTTTTCTTTAGAAAAAAGGGAAAAAAGGAAAAACCGTTTTTTTCATTTTGTTGAATAAATTTACACATAAATCGCGTTAAATTAATTTAATCCTAAAGATTAGTTTTAAAAGTTTTAAAAATATTTTTAGAAATATCAAAATGTTTTTAATATTTAATTTCACCCCAAAAGGAAAACAATTTATAAATATCATTTTTTCTCACATGCAGAAGAAGAGTCCATTGCAGTTCGGCCCAAGGCCTATAAATCTATCGGGCTCAAACAAACCGACGGCTGAGATCCTTCTCAGGAAGCGGTGTACGTGGGTCATACAGAACTGTCTAGGTTTCCGCCGAAGGTTCTTTCTTCCCTCCCCGTCTCTTTCTTTCACCTTCGACTCTCTCTATATCGTTGGATTTTTGCGATTGCCTCTACGAAAAATTCCTCCTGTGTTGTCGCGTTCTCTTTCAATCCCCAAGACGAAGATGAGGTAGGGCGTCGGAACCTCGTTTTTATGATTCGTCGGTGTGTTCTTCGCTCCATTTTTGTTGTTGTTGTTGTTGTGTTTTTGTTTTTGTCGCATCGGTTTTGAGTTAGGGTTTTAGATTCTTATCGATGATGGTAGGAGGCTAGGAGGATTTTCTGCACGAGGATGACAACAGTGCCATTGGCATCCTTTACTGATTTTTTTTTCCCGCATGTCTAACTTCTGGATTAACAAAGTTGTGGCTTTTTTACGTGGAATTTAGTCAGATTCGATTTATTGAATCCTTTTGAGTTTAAAAATTTTCTATTTGCTTGCACGTGTTGTGAAGCGAAATCAAACTATTGGGGCGGACAAAAAGAAATTTGAATTATATGCAGCGAATTACAATTTGATTCTCGTGAGCGTAGAGCTTCTCGTGTTGATCATTTGCGTCTTCTTGTTTCATATCTCGCGAAATCAATTATTTATTTATTTTTTACATAAAAACGATTAAGTTGTATGGTAGAGAAAACTTAACTAATTGAAATTGGCGCAATTATTATTTGGAAGTTTTTCTACTGTTTTTGTTGTTTTTTTCTTTGACTGCAGCCGGCATCCATCTACAAAATGGGCTCAAAAATCGGATACTGTTTATATTACAATTGAACTGCCGGATGCAAAGGATGTTAAGCTCACATTGCAGCCTGAAGGTCGTTTCTATTTCTCTGCAACCAGCGGAGCAGAGAACATTCCATATGAGCTCGATCTGGAGTTGCTTGATAAGGTTGATGTTGATGTAAGTATCAAGAATCTGTTTGATTACACTCAACTCCACTTTTTGACTTCCTAGAGTGACATGAACTACTGCAGGAGAGTAAAACTGCCGTTGGCTTGAGGACCATATGCTACCTCATCAAGAAAGCAGAGAAGAAATGGTGGAGCAGGTTGTTAAAGCAGGAAGGGAAGCCTCCTGTCTATTTGAAAGTTGACTGGGACAAGTGGATTGATGAAGATGATGAGAAGGAAAACAAATGTAATCACTCCTACTTCTGATATTGTTGTTACCATACACTGCAGTAGTAATTGATTTGTATTTTATTTTTGGAATTTCACTTCTTGTTTTGTTAATGTTTGTCTGTGCAGTTGGGGGCATGAATTTTGATGACATGGACTTCTCGGTAGGTCAACTTCCCTAAACATGAAGGGAATGTTGATCAATATTCTTTGTGGATTCTCATCTTTGTTTCAATATTTTTACAGAACTTGAATATGGGTGGTGCTGATGATGGGCTTGATGATGAGGATGATGACGATTTGTTGGCTGATACTGCTGATAAAGATGGAGGTTAGTACTTTATTTGCTTGGCATGCAAAGAGCAACGTTTAAATTATCATCCTGTTACTAACATGCTTCTTTATGATGGAGGTTAGTACTTAGTTTATTATTCTTGTTGAATGCTAACGTTCTTCTTTATGCATGAAGCTAGTGGATGATTATTTTGAGCACAACAGGTTCTCTATGTTCTTCCTTCAATACTTATTTAGCTGTTATGATTTAAATCAAAAGGACATGCTATGTCAACGTATTGTTTATAAGTTTTCCTTCCTACTTTGTTTTTATTCTTGTTAAATGTTACTAGAAGCTACCTTTGTTTTATGCAGGCAACTAGTGGTTGCTTATTTCGTTGTGTCCTTACTGGAACACTCTTTAGCTTCTAGTTAGTTTGTGGAACTTAATGTTCAAATTGTTGAAATAGGTGACATGGTAGTTCTGGTGTATCAAGTTTGTTACATTGTTTATAATCTGATTGAATGATACAAAGAAACGCTCTTGTTTACACTGTTCCTAGTGTGAATTTATGCTGATTCAATACCTCCACTAATTGCGTGATTCAAATTGACTTGTTGATTGATATTCATTTGATGTTGTTTCTTCAGATGACGATGAAGATGCTGGAGAAGTCAAGCCAAATGGAGAAGAAAGGGCGGAGAATGCTCAAACTGCAACTACTGGTGAACCTGAAAACAAAGCATGACTACGTATCTAGCAGCCTTGTGATTTTCTTTAAACCTCTTCGTTTCATGTCTTCTTTCTCGATTATGTCTTTTGTTTTGATGAATGGTTGTAGTTGAGGTTGCAGTAGTAATCATGTATCTTATTAGATTGGAGATTAACAAGTGTAGTAGACAGCTTGTTAAAAGCACATCCTGTTTAAATTAAATGCCAAATGCCAGTATTCACATTATTTTGCATGTTTTCATTCCTTTTTACAATTCTACTCGCTGATGAGAATTAGGGGCAGATAACAAACTAACAAAGCCTACGAATTATTGATAGTGTGATTGAAAAACCGTCATCATTGATTATTCTTAAATAATAAATATTTGCCCCTTAGTTACAGTGTGCTAGTTATTTTTGAACGCTCGTTGAGTTCGAACCGTCGATGATGTTGGATTTCCTTTTATGGTCTGTTTGTGCTTTTCTATTTTTGAATTTACTATCCTGACTCATGGAAAAGTGTAGGACTGAGTCGGTATTAGTTGAATTGTAACTTTTATATATATATATATATATATATATATATATATATATATATATAGAGAGAGAGAGAATTGTTATATTACGGACTATTTTCTACGGATTGCTACGGATTTTGTCATGTCATTTTCATTTTAATTTTTTAAATGCAATTTTTCCTTTTTTTTTTTTTTTTCTCTCTTGCTTCTTCGTTCTCGCCACGCCTCGTCACAGCGCCTCGCGGCCGGCCACCCGCACATCGCCCACCGCCACCCACCTGTCCTCGCCCGACCGCCGGCCATCTGCCCACCATCGGCGGTCTTCGGCCGCCTGGACCCACCCACACTATAGGCTATGGGGTGAACCCGTCGGGGATCGCGACATAGATCCAGCGCTATCGCGGTCATGTTGGGCAAGCGACTGGATTCCGGCACCTTAGCGACCGGATTCCGGTGCCATAGCGATCGGATTCCGGTGCCAAAGCGACCGGATTTCGGCGCCATCGCGTCCGGATTCCGGCGCCATCGCGTCCAAACTATAACATGAATCCGGTCCATTTATTCTTGTCACGGCCAGAATCAGGCGCCATCTCGGTCGGAATTCGGTCGCTGCCAGACCCCGCCGGTTCGCAGCAGGATTGCAACAGAAATCCGGCGTAAATCCGGCTGCGATCCGACCACCATGCTAGCGACCGCGATTGTGGTCGGATTTCGGCCGAGATTCTTGCTGTCGGCGGGTGGCCGTTGGGTGGTCGACGGATGGCGGGAGGCCGGAGGCAGGGCGATCGATGGTGGCCGGCCGGACAGAGGCGAGGAGTGCTGGCACAATCGGCACATAGCAACGAGAATGACAATGGTAAAAAGATAAAAAATAAATTAAATATTAAATTGCATGTGTGGGTCGCGGACAAGTCCGCATGTACATGTCCGTACTTTAACAAAATCATATATATATATATATATATATATAATTTTTTTTGTTTTGTTTTTATTTATAATTTTTTTAATAATATCTCTGATTTTTATAAAAATTTCTTAGCGATCATCCCAATAAATCGGAAAATATTTGTTAAGCCCTATTTAAGCCGTCAATATTCGTAGGAGGATTATTTCATTTTTACTACGGCAATTTATACTTAGTTTTGTGAATTTCTTTTTAAAAAAATATTATACTTTGTTATTTATGGAGCACTTAATTTTCCTGTTCTTCTTATATGCATACAATCTCTCTTTTCTCTCATTCATTCTCTTTCCTTCATCTGTTGCATGCATAGGATTTTATATCAAACCCATAGAGATTAGGATTTAACTAATTTTTCTAATAAAATTTTAACATCGCCAGATAAATCGAAATATACAATGAACAATATTATTGGATTCTTTACCATCTAAAAAATTCACAGACCTAAAATGAGTTTAATTAGACCTATTCTATAGATTTTTTAGGTTACAAGGAATCCAACGATGTCGTCCATTGTATATTTTGATTTCTCCGGAAGTATTAAAATTTCATCAGAAAAATTAGCTAGACAAAAACTCATTATATCAAGATCACGTTGGCCCTAATATTTTTTTCATAACAAGCCATATTTTTCCATATCAAGCCTAACGTGGGTCTGATATTTTTCATATCAGGTCCACAATGGTTAAGATTTAGCTAAATTTTTTATAACATTTTAACACCTATGGAGAGCTAAAATATACAAAGGGTGACACCGTTGAACTCCTTGTAACCTCAAAAATTCACAGGACTTAAAATGAGTCTAATTAGACCTGTCTAGATCCATTAGTGGATTTTTGTCAAAATCCACTGATTGACCTAAAAACCTCATATTGTAACCATTTTAGGTTCTGTGAATTTTTGAGATTGTAAGGAGTTCAATGATGTTGTCCATTGCATGTTTCGGCTTTTCCGAAGGTATTAAAATTTTAACAAAAAAATTAGCTAAAGTAAAACTCATTCATATTAAGCCTATGTTGAGTCTGATATTTTTCCATATCAGGCCTAACGTGAGCCTAATATTTTTTATATCACGCCTAACGTGCGTTTGATATTTTTCCATATTAGGCTCACGGGGGTTAAGGTTTACTTGATTTTTTTGATAACATTTTAACGTCTCCGGAGAAGTCGAAATAAGCAATGGACGATACTGTTGGACTCCTTGCAGCCTCAAAAATCCACAGGACATGCATGAAATGGATCCAATCGAACTTGTCTAGGTCTATTAGTGTGCTTGGGTCAAAATCCACTAATCGACCAAGAGATATCAGATTGCAACTATTTTAGGTCCTGTGGATTTTTTAGGTCGTAAGGAGTCCAATGATATCATCCATTATATATTTCGACTTCTCTTAATGTGTTAAAATTTTATTGAAAAAATCAACTAATTAAAAATCATTCATATCAAGCCCATATTTGTTGGGATCGATGGTCCTCGGCTAGAGAGGGGGGTGTGAATAGCCGCTCCAAATCGTTCGCGTTTCTTTCTACAAACTAGGGTTAGCGCAGCGGAAATAAGAACAAGAAACGAAAACAAGAAGATCAAACCTCAACGCGTCGATGTAACGAGGTTCGGAGATAAACTCCTACTCCTCGGCGTGTCCGTAAGGTGGACGAGCCCTATCAATCCGTCGGTGGATGAGTCCCCGGAGAACCGGCTAATAATCACTCCTTCTGGGTGGAGAAACCTCGCCACAAAGTTTTGCAAAAGCAATACAAGAAGGAGTATACAGCAAGAAGCAAAATACAATACAACTGTAAAACCTTCGCTTACTTGCCTTCTCTTCGACTGGATGAAGCAGCAGCTTCAAGCGACGCCTACAACAGCAGGAAACCAGTCGTAGAAGCTCACACGAAGCTTCGGAACTCAACAAAGCTCAAGAGCACAACAGCAGCTCAGTAGAAAGAAGAGGAAGAAGAAGAAGCACAGAAGATGCCCTCGTCTCCTTTATACCTGCGAAGAAGAAACAGCGAAGAAACTAGCCGTTGCGTTGCAACGGCTAGAACCCTGATCATGCGTGGACCGATCAGTATCTGATCGGTCCGCAGACCGATCGAGAAACTTCGCTTCTGTTCCATCCCGATCGGTCCATGGACCGATCAGAACATCTGATCGGTCCATGGACCGATCAGACCGATCGGTAACCGATCAGAGAGCTTCTGTTCGGTATCTGATCGGTCTCCGGACCGATCAGATAACCATCAGTAGCATACTGATCGGTCACTGATCGGTCACCAGACCGATCAGATGACTCATGTATCATTGGATGCAGCCCGATCCAAACTTCTCAGCCCTAAACCTAAGGCTTCCACACCAACATCCGGTCAACTTTGACCTGTTGGTACATCATGCCTAGCATCCGGTCACTCCCTTGACCTGCTAGCACTCCCCGCTAAGTGTCCGGTCAATCCCTTTGACCCACTTAGACTTTTCCACACTAGATGTCCGATCATCCCTGATCCATCTGGATTTTCCTCTTCGTGCCAAGTATCCGATCACTCCCTTGACCTACTTGGACTTTCCAACACCAGAAGTCCGATCATCCCTGATCCATCTGGATTTTCCCTTGCCTGGGTTCACTCACCAGGACTTTCACCTAGCTTCACTCACTAGGGTTTTCACACTGCCTAACATCCCAGTTAGGACTTTCTCACTGCCTGGCTTCACTCACCAGGACTTTCCAACTGCCTAACATCCCAGTTAGGACTTTCTCACTGCCTGGCTTCACTCACCAAGACTTTCCACACTGCCTAACATCCCAGTTAGGACTTTCCCCGTGCCAAGTCTCCATACTTGGACTTCCCGCGTGTCAAGCTACCTTCTTGGACTTTTCCCCGTGCCAAGTCTCCGTACTTGGACTTTTCCAGTGCCAAGTCTCCATACTTGGACTTTTCATGAATCAGGTCAACCAGGTCAACCTTGACCTAAGGTTGCACCTACAATCTCCCAAACACCTATTCTTGTCAAACATCAAGAATACAACTCTCTTCTCGTCAAACATCGACATGCAACTCAACTAGGTCAACCTTGACCTAAGGTTGCACCGACAATCTTCCCAAGTCAAACATCAAAATACAACTCGAGTCAAGTCACCTCGAGTCGGGTCAACCAGGTCAACCTTGACCTAAGGTTGCACCAACAACATTGAGCCTGATATTTTCTTTATCAGGCCTAATATGAGCCTGATATGATTCATATAAGGTCCGTGGGGTTAAGACTTAGCTGATTTTTTTTTATAACATTTTAACACATTCGGAGAAGCCGAAATATACAATGGATGACACCGTTAGACTCTTTACAGCCTCATAAATTCACAAGACCTGAAAGGAGTCCAATTGGATGTGACTATGTCCATTAGTGGATTTTGGTTAAAACATACTGATCAACTTAGAAACCTCATATTATAACCATTTAGGGCCTCGTGGATTTTTGAGATTGAAAGGAGTCCAACGGTGTCATCCATTAAATATTTTGGTTTCTCTGAAGGTGTTAAAATTTTATCAGAAAAATCAGCTAAACCCTAACCCCCGTGGCCTTGATATAAATGTGTTTTTGGTTTAGCTAATTTTTCTGATGAAATTTTTGTTAGTACCCCAAGGTTGTTTTGATATGATCAAACAAGTTAAGTTAGGTCTTGTAGTGTTTAACCTTGTGTCTAACTGTACAGGAACTTAGGAGCACACGGAGTTAAGCAAAAGATGCAGCTAGCGAGAAAGATGGCACTGGAGAGAGCCGACGGGCTCGGTGTGTCTGAGGGACGAGGTGCTGCAGAAGAGTACACAGGCGGACGAGAAGGAGGCGAGCGGTGTTTCTGAGGGACGAGAAGCCAGAGCGGAAGGTTGCTCGAGAAGGTCGGAAGTTGGGTTCGGGTGAGCCCTATTCCGGATGGTCGAAATCACTAAGCGAGCGGAACCGGAGCGGAAAATTCGGACTAAAGCAAGCGGAGCAGAAGCTGGAGGCCCGGAGAGAAAGTCAACAAAATGTCGACTTTCCCCCTTTGGGGCGCTCGGAACCCTTCCAGGCACCCGAAATATAAGTTTTAGTCTTTCGACATGGTCTTTGATTGTTGCGTCGGGGATAAGTTTTTATCCCACTCCAGGCTCCTGGAACCCTTCCAGGCGCCCCGACCAAGGTTATAAATATAGCCTTGGTCCAAGAAGCTAAAAACAACAAACATTCTTGCAACAACACTTGTACGCTTCCAGTTATTCATTTAGCTTTTTCTTTTTGTGTGATCATTGTTGTAAAGAGGCTTCTCCGCCTGAAGGAGATATTAGTGCACTCTACTTCCTTGGATTAAAAACCTTCCCGGTTGTAACCAAGTAAAAACTTCTATGCCTCTGTCTTTTTTGTTTCCTTATCATTTCTTATGCAAGTGTTTGTCTAAGTTATAAGTTGAGGACGGTATTTTTGTTTGATTTTGTGTAGGGGCTATTCCCCCCCCCCCCCCCTCCCCCCTAGCCGGCCACCAACGGTCCTAAATCTGTAGATCTATTTGATTCCTCCGAAAAAGTCCAAATATACAATAGATGACACTGTTTGATTCTATATAGGCTCAGAAATCTGCAGGACTTGAAATGATTGCAATCTGAGGTATTCAACCGATGAGTGAGTTTTGACCAAAATCCACTAATGGACCTAGACAGATCTATTTGAACTCATTTCAGGTTCTGTGGATCTCTAAAACTGTAAGGAATCCAACAACCCCACGTTTGAACTCCAGAGGTGTTGAAATGTTATCAGAAAAATAATCTAAACCTTGACTCCCGTGGGCCTGATATGAATCATATCAGATCCACGTTGGGTCTGATATGGAAAAATATCAGACCCAACTTGTGTTAAAGTGTATACTAAAAGCCTAGTACATTATATCATAAATCGTTGGTAAGTCCTGATGCTGATATTGCAATACATTTGACATCAAAGCCAAAATGTAACACCGCGCCATCTCATCTGCCTTTACCCATTTCTTATGATATTCAATCTCCTCTTCACTAGAATCACTATTAGGTGCATCAGGGCGGACCTCTGTTAGTACAAACTTATAACTTTCAGCGGTTATGACAATATCCAGGTTTCTTTTCCAATCTATGTAGTTTGGACCAATAAGTTTGGTCTCTTTCAGTATAATGGCCAGTGGGTTGAAAGTCATCCTAAGAATCACAAAATAAACTTTGGTCAAGACTCTAAATTTAAAATAATATTGATTCCTCAAACAATACTATTTAAATTTACCAACACCTTTAAACACCAGGAATATTGCATGCCACGTTAGTGTGGACGTATACAAATTCAACATTTATAAGAGGAGGTTTTACTCATTAATTTTATTATCTTGTTATCCTAACTTTATGACAAATAAAATTAATAGTTGGTATCTCTTTGGTCACACAAATAATAGCAGTGACTCCGTTGGGGAGGATACTATTAAATGTGTCTAAGTGTATATCATTACTTGATACTAAGTTCATTAAATAGAATTGTGCCCCTTCAGTTGGAGAAGATCACACACATCCTAAATAATTTCCTATAACCATCCATAAAGGAAGTTTGATCTAGTGATCCGCAAACAAACTCATCTGTTGTGGAGGGAGACACTCAAAGCCAGCACGCAAGCTTGTCGCATCACTTACAAACCAGTAATGGAGACCGTGGAATTAATATACTTAATCCCTCTCCCACTTAGTTATTTAATGTGAGGAATTTTAACCTAGCAAACATACATCACACACATAACAGTAAATAAAAGCAATAAATATAGAAATTAATTTTCTAACTATTATGACCTTTTCCATCACTGTCCTTCGCATGCTGCCTGCCCTAGGGTTCATGTCGTCGGGTCCATCGAGCTTCCTTTTCCGCTACGCCTCTGGTCCTCAAATAGCACCACGTCTTGCAAGGATACGATCCACGACAAAAATAAAAATTTTACATATATCGATCCTATATTCCACAAGAGAATGTACATCAAGTCTAGATCGAACATAAATGTAAAATCCTAGGGCTAATATAGCTCCTACTATATCAGTTAAATACAATCATGCACACACAATAATATGTCCTTGACATGTCCAAGGGTCCAATCACACACAATATCTATAAGTTATAATAGTTGGAGCCTGCAACCACAGAGTTAGCATATCCTACTATTATCCTGCCTAAATTATGTATGACATGTGCATAATTAAACTGAAAATCAAACACACAGAGGCAAACCCTAGCTCTGATACCAATTGTTGGTTGGTCCTAGGAAGATCGTATCGGTTTCACTGTATAAAAATTTTATACAAGTATCGAACCTTTCCTAACAACCTATTGTGTTCTTTAGAAATTAAATTAGGAATCACAAACGGAACTTAACATTATTAATTCCAAATTTAACTTATCTGTTCTTAATAGTTTAGACTTGGATCGCAAACGATGCTTAACATTATTGATCAAAATCCACCTACGTTATAAATTCAATTAAATATTAATTTCAGAAATTGGCTTCTAGATTAAACATGGCGAGGCACTAGGCCTTCTTGGATATGAGAGCAACCACCACTTTCTAGACAAGGCCTTTTAATGAAATCTAATATTTAATTTCCTTATATAACTCTAGGTTTAACCAAAAAGAACAGTCGAATCACAAATTTGAAAAACAACAAAAAAAACACAAACTCGAATCATAAATTCAAAACCTAGAATTATATGCCTCTTGTGTTTGGAATTCATACAAAGAAAAACTAGTATGACGCGGAAAACAATTACTAGTTATACCTTTCTTTGTAAGCAACAACCTCTTGATCTTCTATCGTATTCCTCTTCTTGTCTCGGACGTTGTGTGGGCAACGAACTACCGAGATGAGAACCACCCAAGTCCTTCTTTCTTCTTCACCAAGTTCCGGCCACCAAAACTCCTCCAAGGATGTAGAGGTTCGGCCACCACCACCAAGCTCCAAGGGATGCAAGAAACTCCTTCCTCTTCTTCTTCTCCAAGTAGGATCTGACCACCACAAGAGTCTCCTTGAGAGTGATGAGGTTCAACCACCAAAAAGAAGAGAAGAAGAGAAGAGGATGGCCGGCCACATCAAGGAAGAAAAGAGAGAAAAATAAAATAGAGTTGTTATCTATGAAGGCACCCCTACCCCCTCTTTTATAATCATTGGTCTTGGCAAATAAGGAAAAATTAAATAAAATCTTCCTTATTTTCTTTGCCATGAAATGAAATTTTTAATTGATTAAAATCAATTTCCTTTTCTTAAATATCATGACCGGCCACCTCATTGCTCCAAGCAGGGAAAGTTTTAACACAAAATTAAAACTTCCAAATTTGTTTCCGGAAATTTTAAAATAAAAATTTCTCTAATAATTTTTTCCTTCATGGTTGGTTATAAAAGGAATTTTATAAATTAAAATCTCTCTATTAAAACATGTGGATGATTTCCAAAAAGAAAATGTATCTTTTAAAATTAAAATCTTCCTCTCAATCTATAAATAAGGAAAGATATCAAATCTTTTCTTAATCTTTTGTAGAAACTTATAAAAGGAAATATATAATTTTAAAACTCTCTTTTTAAATCATGAACATGGTTATAAAAAAGGAAAGTTTTATCAAAAATTTAAAATCTTCCTTTTAACTACAAATAAGGAAAGATATCAAATCTTTCACTTAATCTTTTGTAGAAAACTATAAAATAAAATATTTAAATTTTAAACTCTTTCTTTTAAAACCATGATATCCACATAAGAAAATATTTTAAAAAATTAAAATCCTTTTAATATGATGTGGTCGGCCACACCAAGCTTGAGTTCAAGCTAGGGTCGGCCACACCACTTAACTCATCCTCTTTACTTGGCCGACCCAAACTTGAGTTCCAAGCTTGCTTGGTCGGCCCCCTTTATGATGGGTATAAAGGTGGGTAAGAAGTGGATATGTGGTGGGCATATAAATCTCTATATACAAGAGGCTACGATAGGGACCGAGAGGAGGAATTGGTTTTGGTCTCCCGATGAAATTAAGCTTCCCGTGTTCGCCCCAAACACCCAACTTAATTTCATCAATAATAATTCATACCACTAAAGAATTATTATTGAACTACCGCACCAATCCCAAATTATATTTTGGGCTCCTTCTTATTATGAGTGTGTTAGTCTCCCTGTGTTTAAGATGTCGAATGCTCACTAATTAAATGAGTTACTGACAACTCTCTTTAATTAATATCTTAGTCCAAGAGTAGTACCACTCAACTTTATCGTCATGCCAGACTAAGTCCACCTGCAGGGTTTAACATGACAATCCTTATGAGCTCCTCTTGGGGACGTTATCAACCTAGATTACTAGGACACAGTTTCCTTCTATAATCAACAACACACACTATAAGTAATATCATTTTCCAACTTATCGGGTCTATTGATTTATCGAGCTAAATCTCACCCTTTGATAAGTTAAAGAAATAAATACTAAATATATGTGCTTGTTATTATATTAGGATTAAGAGCACACACTTCCATAATAACTAAGGTCTTGTTCTTTTATTAAGTCAGTATAAAAAGAACTTACCTTAAATGATCCTGCTTAATACACTTAGAGTGTACTAGTGTAATTTATTAGCCAAGATAAAATAATACCTAATTACACTACGACTATTCAAATGATTTGTTCATTTCCGTCTTAGTTGCGAGCTATTGTTTATAATTTATAAAGAACCGATAGCATGATCTTCTGTGTGTGACACCACACACCATGTCATATACAATATAAATTAATTGAACAACTACACTTAGCATATAAATGTAGACATTTGACCAATGTGATTCTTATTTCTAAAATAAATGTTTATAAAAGCTAGGCTTTTAGTATACACTCTAACACCCTGCAGGTGGACTTAGTTCGACATGACAATAAGGTTGAGTGGTATTACTCTTGGAGCTAGACATTAATTATGTGAGTATCAGTAACTCATTTAATTAATGGGCATTCGATATCTTAAACACAGGGAGACTAATACACTCATGATAAGAAGGAGCCCAAAATGTAATTTAGGATTGGTGCGGTAGTTCAATAATAGCTCTTTAGCGGTATGAGTTATTATTGATGAACTTGAGTTGGGTGTTCGGGACGAACACGGGGAGCTCAAGTTCATCGGGAGACCATAATCAATTCCTCCTCTGGGTCCCTATTGTAGCCTCGTATATAAAGTCTTATATCCGCCCAAAGCCTAGCCTCTTAGCTCATGCTAGGGGTCGGTTTCTATCCTTGCTTGGAGCCCAAGCAAGGGGCCAGCCAAGCCAAGCTTGGAGCTAAGGCTAGGGCCGGCCAAACCTTGCTTGGTGCTCAAGCAAGGGGTCGACCAAGTGTGAAAGAGAAGAGGGATTTTATTAAAAATAAAATTTTGATAAAATCTTTCCTTTTATGTTTTTATCCATATGGTTTTAAAAGAGAGTTTTTAATTTTAAGATCTTTCCTTTTATAGATTTTCTACAAAGGATTAAAAAAGAGGTTAGATATCTTTCCTTATTTGTAGATATCTATAATGTTAAGAGAAAGATTTTAATTTTTAAGAAAACTTTGTTTTTTTTTGTAACCATGATATAAAAGGAGTTTTATTTTTAAATATTATATTTTATAGATATCCATAAAAGGATTTAAAAGAGAGACTTTAATTTATAAAGCATTCCTTTTATAGCTAACCATAAAAGGGATTTTTAAAAGAGATATTTTAATTTTTGTTTAAAATCTTTCCTTGTTTGTTTAAACATGGTGTGACCGACCATAGAGAGGAATAAAAGGAAGTTTTATTTTTTGTTATAAAACTTTCTGTTGGGGCCTTGACATCCGCTAGAGGGGGTGAATAACGTTACACCTAAATCGTCGCTTTCTACGCTTGTTAGTGCATAACAGAAACAAAAATATTAACAAACAAAAGGAAACCTAGCCCTAGAAAATAATAATCAAGAAGCAAACCCAATGACATGTTGTGTAACGTGGTTCGGAGATGAAGCTCCTACTCCACGGCTATCCGTAAGGTGGACGATCCCGATCCGTCGATGGATGACTCCCCGGAAAACCTCCGACTAGCTCGTGTAGCTCCTTGTGGGTGGAGAAACCTCGCCACAACCTTGTACAAACACGCTAGATCACTTGGGCACTAGGAGACTCTAATTAGGGTTAACCACCACTAATTTCGTCAACTTTAACCAAGTTTTCAGTGCTTAGTTATATAGGCCACGGGTTGGAAAACCCCACCTACCAGTCGACTGCCCTTCGTGGAAATTCAACCGTTGCTACCCAACGGCTCGATACCAGTCCTCTGTTCGCTCCCAGTCGACTGCACCAGTCGACTGATGAAACCACCAGTCGACTGCTACAGTACTGCTACAATAACTCCTAATTTTAGGATTTTACCCCGAGTACATTCACTCAGCACTCGTTCTCGCCCGACCAACCTAGACCTAGCCTTCTAGCCTCCTCCACCAGCCTTGCGCCCCTCGGATGTCTCCCCATCCTTCACGTCTTGCCTTATGGAGCTTCCATCGGTCTTGTCATTGTTGTCGGGTCTTCATTTGCCAAGAGGTCGCACCTCCGGGACTTCGTCTATTGTCAAGTCACACTTGGACTTACGTTGTCAAGACTACATGCTTGGACTTACACCGCCAAGACTCATCCTTGGACTTTCCTCCTTTGCCAAGATCACACTTGGACTTTTCTTGTTCTACCTGTATCCTGCACACTCACAATGCATATCAAATACAACAATAAACCTAACTTAAATCTTTACCCAAACATCAAAACCTAGGGTACCCAGATTGCTCCAACACTTTCCTTTTTTGGATTCACCAAGGATTATAAAAGAGAGGGAGGGGTGCCTTCATGAGACACACAACCTATTCTATTATTCCTCTCTTCCATCCTTGCTGGTCGGGCTTTCCTCTTCTCTTTCTCTTTTTCTTTGTGGCCGGCGGCATCATCTCTTGTGGAACTCTTGGTGGTCGGTTGCTTGGAGGTGAAGAAGTAGAGAAAGGAGGCATTGTTTTCTAGCATCCATTGGAGCATTGTGGTGGTGGCCGAAACTTGGAAGCAAGGAAGGCTTTGGTGAATTTCTTCTTGATAGATTGTCGCTCACACGACGTCCAAGAGAAGGAGAGGAATACAATAGAAGATCAAGAGGTTTTTGTTAACCAAGAAAGGTATAACTAGTTGTCTTGTTCTGCATCATACTAGTTTTCTTTGTACAGATTTTGAATTACCAAACACAAGAGGCTAATGATTCTATGCAATCGAATTTATGTTTCGATTTTGTATTTCTTTTTTTTTTGATCTTGTGATTCGATTGTGAAGGATTGAGACGCGCTAGAGGGGGGGTGAATAGCGCTCGTGGCTATTTTAACGATTTAAAACTAAGAGTAGAAACACAGCGGAAAGTAAATGCAAACACACAGAGACGCAAGTGGTTTACTTTGTTCGGAGCCTATCTCGACTCCTACTCGAAGGCCCGCGGTCCTTGACCGCTTTCGGTGGGCAACAACTATATGTCAGAAAGATGATTACAAGTTAGAGTACAATTAAGTGCAATAAAGGAACTATACCAACGAAAAGAGAACAGAGAACTTTGAAGTGTTTCATTGGAGTAGTAGAGCGTTGTTGAGGCGTTAGCAGCAGCACACGGAAGAGCGCAGTTTTCTGTTCAAATTCGATGATCTGAGCTGCACCTCGAGGGCTCCTTTTATAGCTCTGCAAAGTCTGATCCAGATCCCCAAGCTTCGGGATCAAGTTTGACCCGACGTAGATCGGTCGACCGATCCCAATGTTCGGTCGATCGATCAGGCGATCTTCTCCCATCCGATCCGCCCGATCCTCTCGCTCCGCTGGTCAAACTTTATCTGAGGTTCGGTCGACCGATCACCATTTTCGATTGACCAATCAGCTGTTCTGACTCAGCCAGCTTGATCCAGTCGACACCAAACCCAGGTTCGGTCGACCGATCAAGAGGTCTGGTCGACCGATCCCCTGGTCGAGCCCGGTCCAACCTCTGGAGATCTAATCTGCTGGCTTGTGGGTTCGGTCGACTGATCCTAAGGTTCGATCGACCGATCCCGGTCACTTCTAACCCTGCACAAAAAGGTTAGTCTCCTGCAAAACAGAGTTAGAGCAAAATGGATAATATGTAAACAAATGATTTGACAGCCTTCGGACTATCCGGGTCTGACTTCGGGTTTCCGACCGGAAACCCTAGGTCGATCCGACGCCTACTGTTCCCTCTACGGAGAACGCGTCCTCACCTACTCCACTCAGGAGATTTACCTGATGTCAGTCCGGTCCTCCAGACCGACTGGACTTTCCGCCTAGGGTTATCACCCCCTAGGACCTAGGGTTACTGCCCCCTAGGGTTTCCCTCCACCTAGGGTTACCTCCCCCTAGGACCTAAGGTTGCCGCCCCTTAGGGTTTTCCTCCACCTAGGGTTACCTCCCCCTAGGACCTAGGGTTACTACCCCCTAGGGTTTTCACCTGCCTAGCTGCAGCTAGGACTTTTGCCCAAGTATCACTTAGGACTTTCCTGTAATCTCCATGAACCTTGTTAGATAACACCACAGCTTAACTTTGAGCCCTTTGCCATAATCAAAACTCAGGTTCGATCATCTGGTGCTCACTGCACCAACAATCTCCCCCTTTTTGATTATGGCAACCTCGGGTCAAAATTAAGTAAAACATAACATTAAAAAAGGAATAAATAATGGAAGTTAATCATGAGCATGAATACAATTTAAATTTTATGTTTCCCCTTTCATTATGTTTAATTTCTTGATTTCTTAACTTTGACTTTTCACTCCCCCTTTGACATAAATCAAAAAGGAATTAACACAAGAGAGAAATCGTCTCTTTAATTTTAAGCTCTCCCTAAAGGGTAGTATAGTTTAAGTACTTAGACATAATTTAAAAGGCTTTTGAAAATAATAGTTTTCTTTAAAAGACTTTTTCTTTTTAAAAAAATTGTTTTGAAAACCACTTAGCTAAATTTGAAATGCTTAACTATGTTTTCAGCTTAAAAATGATTGAATTGAGAAAGTATCTTGCTAAGTGGCTAAGTTTAGAAAATAATTTAACTCAGTTTAGTTAGAGAAAACTTAATTAAGTACTTAGCTTAGCTTTTAGAGGAGTTTAAAAGTCAGGTCATGAATAACTTTAATTTTAAAGCTAAGTTAAAAAATAACTTGAATTTTTGAAGATAAGGAAAAATTAGTTTTTAATTTTTAAGTCAAGTCAAAGATAATTTTATTTTAAAAACCAAGAAAAAAAATTACTTTAATGAACAACTAACTTGGAAAAACTAACTTTAAGACCAACCCAAAATCACTCCCCCTTAATTAATGCTTTAATAACTTTAAGTAAGTTATTCATTCAAATTCAGTTGATCCAAGCATGAGTCACTATGCTTTAGACTATTTACTTTTGAGAGGTATCAGAGCCTTAAAGTTCATGCTTGAGTGAACTCAAACTAGTTTACATATCAAGCACGTTGTTTTCCGGCCACATGTCTAACCATTTAGCTACTAGCTGATTACCTAGAGGGCAACAACTTTCACTTGGTTAGTCAAGTTAAGTCAGTAAATCCAGTTAGATTTGACTAGTGCTAGAAGACTTAACTTGATTATTGTTGACTTGGTGTTTCACACCCAGACTCATATTGATGCACAGATATAAGCATTCTTGAGTCCAGGCTGTACCCTATACATCTCACGTCGTTCTATGTTTTTTCAAACACAAGCAAGGTAAGCCTAGGTGTTTGTGAAATGCTCTGGCTGAAACTTAGGAGAGCATGATTTCTAAGGTTGAGCCTAGGCTAAATCCACATTTTGAAAATCTAGTAAAAGCTGGAATTTTAAAACCAATATTTTCCTAGAATTTTTAAAAGGAATAGGATGATTAAATAAGAGTTTTGAAGTAAGACCACGAATTTGAAAATCAACACCTATTCTACCCAACACATTCCTATTTGTCTTCTAAGTGAGTTGAACTCAAGTTCAGGTAAGGGCTTTGTGAAGATGTCAACTAGGTTTGATTTTGACTTAACATAGTTGAGTTCAATATCACCCTTAGCTATGTGATCCTTTACAAAATGGTGCTTTACTTCTATATGTTTAGTCCTTGAGTAATGAATTGGGGTTTTTGTTAAATTTATTGAGCTTATATTATCAATTGAGATTTTTGTTTTATGATACTCCAGTTGATAGTCTTTAAGGGTATGCATCATCCATAGCAACTGAGATGTGCATTCACCTAAGGCTATATATTCAGCTTCAGTGGTAGATAAAGCAACACAGTGTTGCTTTCTACTTGACCAACTTACTAGGCATTGTCCTAGAAATTGACAGCTACCACTTGTGCTTTTTCTGTCTAGCTTGCATCCGGCATAGTCTGAGTCAGAGTAGTCGGTTAGGTCAAGGGTGCCAGATCTAGGGTACCATAGTCCTACATTTAGGGTTCCCTTAACATACCTAAGGATTCTTTTGACAAAGGTTAAGTGAGACTTTATTGCACAAGATTGGTATCGTTCACACATACCTACTGCGAAAGAATGTCTGGTCGACTCGTAGTTAGGTACAGTAGACTTCCTATTGCACTTCGATAGTATTTCAAATCTACTAATTTACCTTCTAAGTCTGAGTCAATTTTAGCATTTGTAGTCATTGGTGTATTAATTATTTTTGAGTTCTCCATGTCAAATTTTCTAACTAATTCCTTAGCATATTTAGTTTGATAAATATAAATTCCATCTTTAGTTTGCTTAATCTGTAAATCTAAGCAGAAATTAAGTTCTCCTAGCAGACTCATTTCGAATTTATTTTCCATTAGTTTGGTGAATTCTTTTAGAAATTTAAAGTTTGTGGAACCGAAAATAATATCGTCGACGTAAATTTGGGCTATTAAAATGTCATTTTCTAAGGTTTTTACGAAAAGGGTTGGGTCTATTTGACCTTGGTTAAATCCTTTTGATATTAGATAATTGGACAGACGCTCATACCAAGCCCTAGGTGTTTGTTTTAGTCCGTATAGGGCCTTTTTTAATCTAAAGACATAATTTGGTTGTTCTAAGTCCTCAAATCCTGGGGTTTGACCTACATATACTTCTTCTTTAATAAATATGTTTAAAAATACGAATTTTACGTCCATTTGAAATAGCTTGAATCCTTTGTGTGTTGCATAGGCCAGCAACATCCTAATGGATTCAAGTCTTGCTACAGGAGCATAGGTCTCATCATAGTCTAACCCTTCTACTTGACTGAATCCTTTAGCTACTAACCTAGCTTTGTTTCTAACTATTTCACCTTGATCATTTAATTTGTTTCTAAAAACTCATTTAGTGTCAATTACAGATTTATTAATGGGTTTAGGCACTAATTCCCAGACCTGATTTCTTTCAAATTGGGTCAATTCTTCTTACATTACTAGAGTCCAATCTGGGTCTGGTAGGGCTTCTTCTATGGTTTTGGGTTTGATTTTTGAAATCAGGGCTATTTGACTCTGGTTTCTATAGAATGACCTAGTTCTGACTCCTAAAGTTGGGTCACCCAAAATTTGGTCAGATGGGTGATTTGTGCTTGTTCTTGTTGGTCGTATACCATTAGTTGGTGATTTGTTTTTCAGATTCAATAGGTTCAGGTTGAATTTCGTCATCTTCTCTGTTTATTGGGTTAGCATTTTCTGTATTTTCATTTTCATTTATTGTGTTGGGTAATTTATTTTCTTCATCAAATATTATATTTATTGTTTCTTCTACTTTTAGGGTATTTTTGTTATACACTATATATGCTCTACTAGTTGTTGAATACCCTAAAAATATTTCTGGGGTCATTTTTGATGTAAATTTCCCTAAGTAGTCTTTAGTGTTCAAAATGAAGACTTTACACTCAAACACTTTTAAATAGTTTAAGTTGGGAATTTTGTTATAATAAATTTCATAAGGTGTTTTATTTTGAAATTTGTTAATTAAAATCCTATTTTGAATGTAATAGGCTGTATTAACTGCTTCAGCCCAGAATTGATTAGATAGTTTATATTCATTCAATATGGTTCTAGCAGCTTCTTGTAGGGTTCTGTTTTTACGTTCTACTAAACCATTTTGTTGAGGGGTCCTAGGGCAGGAGTATTCATGTTTGTACCCATTTATTTCACAAAATTCAGTAAAGTTGTGATTCTCAAATTCTCCTCCATGGTCGCTTCTGATTCTTTTTATTTGAGTGTCTTTTTCATTTTCTATTAGTTTACAAAAGTTACAAAAGACTTCAAAGGTTTCATCTTTTGTCTTTAGAAATTTTACCTAGATGAACCTGGAGTAGTCATCGATTATTACTAGGCAATACTGGTTCTTGCTTAGTGACTTGGCTCCATGTGAATCAAATAGGTCTAGGTGAAGGAGCTCAAGTAGACAAGTAGTTCTAACTAAATTGGTTGACTTATGGGTTGACTTGGTTTGTTTTCCTTGTTGACATGCATTACAGATTGAGTTTTCAATAACTTTTAATTTGGACAACCCTCTAACTAGTCCATTTTGACTCATTTTTGAAATGAGTCTCGTGTGAGTGTGACCTAATCTTCTGTGCCACAACTCAGTTTCCTCTTGTTGTGTTAGAAAACACTTTATTGAGGATGTTGGTAGATAAATGGTGTAGACATTATCTTTCCTAGTGCCCTTAAGTATGATTTTTGGATTTTCAATATGTTTAACTATACATTCAGACTTGGTAAAATTAACTGAGTAACCAGTATCGCATAATTGTCTTATACTTAATAAATTAAAATTGAGATTTTCAACTAATAAAACTTTTTGAATAATAAAATCGGAGTTAAGTTCGATATTATCTTTTCCGATTACCTTAAGTTTAATGTCGTTGCCGAACGCAACCGATCCTAGGTTCTTTAGTTTGAGCTTAGTAAATTTCAATTTATCTCCAGTCATATGTCTGGAGCATCCACTGTCCAGTATCCATTGATCTAATTCCTACACATAAAGTAATTGAATTGGATTTTTCCTCTTTGATAAAAAATGGCTTAATTGAGGTAAACTCCCTAATTTTCAATTTTACCCAATCTAGGTTAACTATCAGTTAATCCTATGGGGGATTGTTAGACGGTTTGAATAATTAAAACATTAATCTTAAGGGTTTTGAGTTAATTAAAAAAAATTTAAGTTAATTGAATTTTGAAAAATATTTTAAGTTAATTAATTTTAAAAAATATTTTAAGTTAATTAAGTTTTATTTGAAAATATAATATTAATTACGAATTTGAATTTGAATTAATTATGAATTTAATTTTGAATTTCAATTAATTATGAATTTAATTTTGAATTTCAATTCCTTAGTCATCTCATCCGATCTAAATTTTTAATCAGGGACTCCTATAATTTTTGTGAGATGAATTGAGACTCAAATTTAGGATTATGTTTAACTTTATGTTAGATTAATTAAGGTTTAGCTTTGGGTTCAATAAGTAAGCATTCTTTAGATAAACTTCTAGGCTATGGTGAGTCACAAGGAACTCATTAAAGTAACCATCCCTTCGAGGTTTTTCAAATAGTCCTACTCATTGAACTTAATACTAAACCTTGGTCTAACTAGTTAGGATCCATTTAAGGGTAGCTTCGGTCAGTTCCACTTGGCCAAATGCACCAGGTCGAAGCCATATCTTCCTAGACATGCGATGCCCAAGCTTCCCTAACGTACTATCATCCAAAAACTTCACCAGTGCCGTGGGTAAAGTTAAACCTAGTCCATTTTATCTAACCTTAATTACCCTGTCGGGTAGTCTACTCTTGTTTACCCATTTCGGGTAGATTAAGTTTGGTTACCCAGTCGGGTAGTTTAGTTGCAGGTGCCAGCTATTCTGGATCCTCCTTCTATTTTTAATTGAATTTAGAATGTTAAATTTAATTTCGAATTTTGATTGAATTTTGAATTTTGAATTTTGAATTTTGAATTTAATTTCAAATTTTGATTGAATTTTTAATTTTTAATTGAATTTTGAATTTAATTTCGAATTTAATTTCGAATTTTGATTGAATTTTGAATTTTGAATTTAATTTCGAATTTTTAATTGAATTTTGAATTTTAATTTCGAATTTTTAATTGAATTTTGAATTTTGAATTTAATTTAAATTTAATTTGAATTTAGTTTTATTTTAATCGTTTTTCTTCTAGCTCCCCCTGAATCATAGCCTCGATATGGTCTATCGAGGTAATGTATTTGATCCTTAGGGACCTAATATTGTCCGAGTCTAACTTGATTGATCAGGTTGGACTTGGCAACCCATGCTTGGACCATTTTTCTATTTGTTCTTTGTATGAGAGATAAATATGACTTATACTTCTTTTTCTATTTGTATTCTAGTCCAGTTTGATTGTAGATTGCCCTTTGTGTTCCAAGAATCAAGTCAAGATTCTTGGACCACAAGGAAAATCGTTCTAAGGTTGTCTTCAAATCCTTGACTTGACTTTTCAGGTTGGAATTCTCTTCCTTAAGTTTTTGAACTTGAGTTGAGGTTCCAGTCTGAACTGGATCAGTCAAGGATTCGTTATTAGTAGTTTCTTTAAGGAGTGTTACCTCCTTCAGAAGCGACTTGATTCGAATTTTGGACTTAGCTACTTTATGCATTAAATAATTAATTAAGCTATATAAACTATTTTTTACTTACAGAGGGGTTTGGGCCTTCGGAAACGGATGCAGATCCGTGGCTTCTCTCGGACTCGGCTTCCGATTCGTCCTCGCTTCCGGATTCGTTGGTGTAGTCCCGGGCTATCAACGTGAGAAAATTTGTCTGCTCGAGTTCTTCGTTGTCGGATTCCTCGGAAGAAGACTCGTCCCATGTTGCTTTCAAGGTCTTCTTCCTTTTTGGTTTCTTTGGATCCTTTTGGTTCGGGCAGTTTGCCTTGATGTGTGATAAGAGCGAATCTGTCACATCCGCTAATCAAATTAATAAAAATGTGTTTATTCACTGAACCCCTTAATTAAACAATAATGTCGTAGTAACGAGCCCAGGATCGATCCGAGGAACCAACGGTAGAATGTAATTTAGGATTGTCTTTTATTTCCTATTTTTGGGGTTTTCGATATAAAAATGGAGTTGGGGGGATTTAAACTTTGAATATAAATCTACAAAGGAAAACACAGCAGTAAAGAAATTATTCTAATGCATAAATAAAACCTACCTATGTGCCAACAATCAAACCTTAACGCATTGTCACTCCTACATTGAGATTAAATCATTGGCACACCCTTAAACTAAGCATAAACAACAAGACATGAATGAATACGTTCTAAAGAAAAATTTAAATCTTAACTACTAAAACTAAGCTACTCAACAATACTGAAATTTAAGCTAAAGCTAAATTAACAACAACTTCAAAAGCAATTAAAACTAAATTACTCAAACACTTGAATTAAAACAATTAAGCTAAGAAGAACTATGTTAATGAATTCAACTAACATAGACCGAAATGTAAATCTATCAACAGTAAAAGAATGCAGAAATTAAACCCTAAACCATCTCAACTCCAAACCAATCTTCACGGCAACTTCTCCTTGCCGTCACACAAGGAAACAACGGAGAACACTCCAACTGTAATCGGAGAAGACAATCTCAATAGCTACACTCAGCTCAACCTTTAGCAGCGCCATCGGAGACCACTCCAAACAGAACTAGTGAAAATCGGAGCCGCCCAACTCAAGAAATCTGCAAATCTGCGACTGCAACCTCAGATCTGATGTGGAGAAGATGATGGATGGAATGTCGTCGGGAATGGTCCAGTAGCAGTGGAGTAACACCGCCAAAGCTTACTGATGGAAGCGGAACCACCGATTGGAGGAACACCTCAAAATCGGCAACGGCAGAAGCAGAGGTTTGCGGAGCAGAATTCTCGCCGCAGGACCACCTTTGAACGAGGTCAGATCATCAGGAGATGGTAGCAAGCAACTGAGAACGTCGTCGGCGATGAAATTGGCCGGAAAATTGATCTAGAGATCGAGATGGGGTCGGAATCTCGCTGGAGAAGAACGCCGCGGGACGTAAACAGTGCTGTGGAGATCGACCAAGAAGCTGGGACACTGTAGCTTCTCATTTGAACAGATCTGGATCTGATCGGACGGCTGAGATCATTCCGGGCTAAATCAACGGTGAAAGCTTGCCCAAAATCCGATCCAAAGGTACTGATGTTGATCTAGGGTCTGGATCTACCCTCCCGTAGGTCGGATCGATCAGATCATCACTGGATGGCCCAGATCGGCCCAGTCTTCATTGAACGGCCCAGATTAAGTCGGCTGGATCAATGGCTAGATGAACTCCGATCTGGATCAAAACTTCTGGATCTTCATCAATGGCTCAGATCTACTCCCCATTAGGTTGGATCGGCCAGATCTTCAACATATGGTTCAGATCTCTCCTATTCTTGATGAACGGCCCAAATCAACCCAAAGCTTGATCTTCTCGTTTAAATTCCGATTCGAGCCCAATTTCGGTCCAAATAGATCCAAATCTAAGATCCTTTGATGCCTACAAAATAAGAATCAAATATTAGCATCAAATAGCACAAAAATAAGATAATTTGTAATTAAGTCCAAAAATACACACTATGCACAAAATGTGATGTAACCATGATTTAAACCATGAAACCAACATCAAAACCATGCATAAATGAATGAAAATAATGCAGTAAAATCATGGTTATCAAATCCCCCACACTTAGTCTTGAACGTCCCGTGAAAGTAAAGAAAACTCAAAATCATCTCCATAGAAAATTTCCTAGCAATATCTACAAGATAGTAAAAAGAATTTAACTAAGATCATCTTAAAGATCACAACAATCATGAATACAATCCAAACAATAATCAGTAGATATGGTAGTTTCAATCCAATTGAAAAATTAAACAAGTTGCAATCTCACAAGGGATTTACCTATTCTAGCTCTCACACTCAATCATGTGTATAAGTGGAGTTCACTCAATGCAACTCACAACATTTCACTACCATAAGCTTGCTTATTTTCTACTTCTCCACCACTATAAACATAGCATACATGAATAAAAAGGAATTTATCATGAAGAATTGAAATGGAAGCAAAAAGAACAATGAAAATGAATGAAATAGGCAAAAGAAAAGTATTTAATGAAGAATTTGAGAAGATGAGAGTATTGGAGGAATATACTTGATGAGTTGACCATTTTGATGTGAAAAGAGATGAATACCATTTGTTTTTATCAATTCAAAATACCAAGCTAACCTCCCCTCCAATTTAATAGCAAACCGCAAATCTTGATACTCTTCCTTCACACTTGATACTCTTGATTTGCCAACAAAAATTTTCCTTTACACTGTTTTCCACTTCAATTTTAGCAATTTGAAACAAAAACAAACTCACATTAGCTAATTGAAAATAGCTCCCTCCCCCACACTTAAATTGTTGGCCGTCTCGGACAATGGAAGACATCATGATTTCCAATTCTTAACACACCTTAAAAGCCACTGTTTCCATTCTTAAATCTGCAGATTCTATCCTTTTTCTCCCCTTCTTGAAGTGCTTTATCAGTGGAATAACATACACCAACTGAATTCCAAATTACAATCTCTTATGATCATCTTTCAATAGGCTACAAAAGTTCACTAATTCTGCATCCATGATCTCGGTTCTGCTATTCTTGAACTCAAAACAAGTTCAATTCAGCCACTTCTCCTCCTCCTTCATTTGTTCTGTTTTTATAACTTAATAACTGCAGATTAGTATCAATTTAGCAATCTAACTCAGTAACTTTCTGGACTAAGTTTCAGAATCTTCAAATTAAAGTAATGTCCATTTGTAATGTATAAACATCAAATTCATAAAGAGTTTTATAATGCAATTTTGTTTCTGATTCTGGATTTGATCTATAAGTTGCAGAAATGCATTATAGAACTGCATTTGATTACTGATCTTCATACTTGATGCTTCTAGTTTCTTTCAGCCATAAAATCTGAGTAGTAACAGATTAAGAATCACTTAAAACACTGCATTTCTGGAGTCTGTAATCCAATGAAAACTCTCAAATTCAGAGCTTCAGCTTCAGAATTTGTAAACCCAAAAGATCTTGCCTTAAACCTTGAAGAATTAAGCTTGGCAAAGGGTTTCATTTAGCACTAGAATGATTGGAGCTTCAATTCAAAACAATGTTAATCAAATAAGCTTCATCAGATTTTGACACCAAACTCAGATACCATCAGCAATGCAAACACAGATACAAAATCAGATTAATTCCAGTCAACAAAGGAATATAGCTCATTCCAACCTTAGCAAATTCATCATCCAATGAGTTTAGATACAATGAAATTTCAACACTCAAATTAAATTCTTGATATCAGAATTTTCCTGCATTTCAGCATTTAAAACTAGCACAGTTCAGCAGGTTTCAGATTTTCAAAAATCTGAACATAGAAATCAGATTCGGAGACACTCAGAAAATTAACTTCAGAGGTTCAGATTTAAAGATATCAGCATCCTCATTAGTATTCACAGGAACTCTTTTCAGCCTCTCCCAAAAATCTGTTGTTCTTAGATTCAATAACAGTCTACTTGTTTCAATCCCTGCATTTGTTACCATTTTCATTCTGCTTTCTCTAGCATCTTAAAATATCCTCCACAGATTCTATTTTATAAACAGGGTTCTGCCATTTCATTTCTGCTTCATCACTCTTCAATTCTTGTTCCTTGAGCATTTCCATACATGATAAACACATTTGTTTATGGCTCTACTGCATCTTCAATTGATTCTTCATTGAATTTAAAATAATCAGTGCTTAGTTGATACATCATTGATACTCTGCTGGATTTTGCTGAATTCTGCACTTTAGTTCCAGAATCTTGCTCCAGAATCCAGCATCTGATTTCTGTACAGTGCAGAATTTAAATTTTTTTTTTCTCTGATAAAGTCTGATTTCTGGATGTTCCTAGTTCCTGCGAAATTCAATCTGCAGCAACAAAAACATCATAGAGGTTTAGCACTAAACATGAACTTGTTAATGAGAGGTTCCATTTCTACATAATCAGAATTACAGAAATTCCAATTTGAATTCTAGATTCTGGAGACCAACAACTGTGAATTCAGATTCAAACATTCACTGTATTTCTAGTGTATAATCAAGAAAGAATTGAGAATACAATGACACCAATTCTACAGTTCAGACATTCCGAAACAGTTTTCAAACTCCATGCCATAGAATTCCAGCAATGAATCACAATAGACTTGAGAAGAATGAAACACCACTTGTCTTTGAGTAAGCAAGAACTTCACTTAGTCTTTCCACTTATTAGTAACTTGCCACAAAAGTTTGGCACACAACTTGTCAAGGTTGATACTTCAATTACAGATTCACCGGCTATTCAAAATTCAGAATGCAAGGAAATTCTGGCTCAAATCATCACGAATTCAGTTATCAATTAGCATTGCAATGCAGGAGTTTAAGAAAACATTCAATTAAATTCTCTAAACTGATATACTCTGCCCTTTCTGTTTAAGAATGCTTCAAGCTCTACATAATCATGAAAACAATGCAAAAGGCATAGGTAAAGAATTAGAATCAGGCCTGAAACCAAGAGGGACCAATTGTAAGACCGTTAGATTCGATAGAGGGGGGGTGAATATCGATTCGAAAATCTCGAGTTAAGACGCAGCGGAAAAGTTAAGAAGTAAAGAGATGAACACTGTTGATTTTTACTTCGTTCGGAGCCTGTGACGACTCCTACTCGAAGGCCCGTACTCCTTGAGTACTTTCGTTGGGCAATTCACTAGCAATTCGGATAATTACAATTTACGTACAAATATTGCTAATGAAAAGAAAGAAAACAAAGCTAACCGACAAACAATGAATTAAAAAGAGAGCCGGAGTGAGTCGTCGGAGCTTTGTGAACGTTGTTGGAGCGCAGAGCAGCAGAGTGATTGGACTCAGAGTTCTCAGAAGACTGATGTCTTGAAGCTCCTGCCTGGGGCTTCTTTTATATGCTGCTCCGGGCGCCTGGATCCCTTCCGGGCGCCTGGAGTGTGACGTAACACTCCCAACCAGCATGCTCCAAGTGTCAACGTCGTCCTGGGATAAAATTTGCCTCCGGGCGCCCGGAGCCATTCCGGGCGCCCGGACCCTCACTGTTCCCTACCTGCAAAACAGTGTTAGTCCGAGGCAAATAAACCCTGCAGCACAGTTTGTTAGCACATTTTTACAGATACGCTAAGTAATAAAAATTAGCATCAAGAGTATGACTTAGATTCCGTCTTTCCGAGACCGGAATCTAGTCACGATCTCGACTTAGATATCCGAAATGGATCTAAGCCAGATCGACGCCTAATGTCCCCTTCCCGGGAACGCGTCCTCACAGTCACTCCCCTCCAGTGACTTACCTCACTTACCTGCCAGACGTCCGGTCAGCCCGTCGACCCGTCTGGACTTCTCGCCAAGCGTCCGGTCAGCCCGTCGACCCGCTTGGACTTCTCGCCAGCTATCCGGTCAGCCCGTCGACCTAGCTGGACTTCTCGCCAAGCGTCCGGTCAGCCCGTCGACCCGCTTGGACTTCTCGCCAGCTATCCGGTCAGCCCGTCGACCTAGCTGGACTTTTCCTGCACACTTGATCAAAGTGTCAGACAACAACACAACTAACTTAACCTATTTGTCATTCATCAAAACCTGGGTTAGACCGTTAGTGCTACCCGCACCAACAATCTCCCCCTTTTTGATGAAATGACAACCTGGTTAAGTTAGTGAAAGCATATGTACGAAGCAACATGCATTTGTGTGGTTTTAAAGTCAGTTTATGTTTTCAAATTGGTTTAGCTAACTTAACCACCTAACCCTTCTCCCCCTTTGGCATTCATCAAAAAGTAAGCAGGGGTAAACAAGCATAGTGTAGAGTAATAAAAAATTCAAAGATACTGATAAAAGTACAATTTTTAACAGCAAGTTAAAAAATAGTCAAGTTGACTTGGGGGAGTTTAAGCTTTTGAAAATTTGTTTAAAGCATTAGCTTTTAGTTTTTAGAAAGCTAGCTAAGTTTTCATTTTCAAACACAAGTTTTCAAAAACCAGAATTCCAAAACTAAGTTTGAAAATTTTATTTTTCAACACTAAGTTTGTAAACGATTTAATTTAAAACTTAAGTTTTGACAGTGATTTAAGTTTGAAAAAATCTAACTTTCATAATTTTTAACACTTGAGTTTTTGCAAATCAAATTTCAGTTTGTAAATATTGATTTTGAACTTTACTTTTAGTTTTCAAAGGAGTTTGGTAGAACTAATTTTGATAAAGTAAAATAATTAAATCTAATTTTCAAAAAATCAAAATTTTAAAGTTCAAAAGTACTAGTTTCAAAAATATTTGAAAAGTTGAGTTTTCAAAAACTAAGAAAAAATGGATAAAAAGTTTGTGATTTAAAAGAAACAATTTTGAGTTGATTTAAAAAATTTTCACAATTTTAAGCAAGTTGATTTTGAAAATTGATTTTTAAACTTTGATAATCAAAATTAAGGGAAATGATTTTGAGAAGCTTAGTTTGTAAACTTAAGTTTTGAAAAATCTAATTTCCACAATTTTCAAAACTAAGTTTTCAAAATCAATTTTCAATAAAAAGTAAAACCCAATTCTTAAAAGCAACTTAGTTTTATAAGAGTACATTTTTCAAAAGTAGGTTTAAGAAATTTTTAAGAGAACATTTTTCAAACAAAATTTAAAATATTTTATATAAAGGAAAATTTTTAATTAATTCCTCCCCCTGAACCTGACATAACTTTAACCAGCTGTCTAACCAATTAGGTACTAACTAACTATCAGAAGATAGTAGCTTTCACTTGGTTAGTCAGATTAAGTTAATTACAACCAGTCAGTGTTTGACTTGACTGATGAACTTTAATCTGATTAATATCTGAATTGTATTTAACGTCCAGACTTATGTTGATGCACTGAAATTAGCATCTTAAGTCCAGACAGTTGGCCTATGCATCTCACCCCTTTCTATGTTTATCAAACACAAGCAAGGTAAACCTAAGGTGTTGGTGAGATGCTCAAGAACTAGACCTATGGGCACATGCATTCTAAGGATTCAAAACTAGTCTAAGGCCAAAACTGTTTTTGAAAAATCTAAAAATGGAAAGTTTTGAAAACAAACAAGTTTAACCTATAATTTGATAAAACCATTTTTGAAAGTATTTTGAAATTTCCTAGTCTATTGAGCACATCCCTAATTGTCGTCGTAAGTTGCTAAATTCACTTTCAGGGAGTGGTTTTGTAAAAATGTCAGCTAAATTTGATTTAGACTCAATGTACTTGAGTTCAATATCACCTTTAGTAACATGATCCCTGATGAAGTGATGCCTAACTTCAATATGTTTGGTTCTTGAATGATGTACAGGATTCTTGGTTAAGTTAATTGAACTTATATTATCAATTAATACTTTTTCATTTGTGATATTTAAGTTGAAATCTTTTAGAGTATGCATCATCCATAATATTTGTGCAACACACTCGCCTATAGCTATGTATTCTGACTCAGTTGTAGATAGTGCAACACAGTGTTGCTTTCTACTAAACCAGCTGACAAGGGATGGACCAAGTAGTTGGCATCCACCACTTGTGCTTTTGCGGTCTAATTTGCATCCGGCATAATCTGAGTCAGAATATCCTATTAATTCAAAGTTGTTGGTCCTAGGATACCAAATTCCTACATTTGTGGTTCCCTTGAGGTATCTAAAGATTCTTTGACTTGAGTCAAATGAGATTCTTTAGCACAGGTTTGGTATCGAGCACACATACTAACTGCAAATAAAATGTCAGGTCGGCTTGCAGTTAGGTAAAGTAGACTACCTATTGCGCTCCGATAATGTTTTAAGTCTACTGATTTTCCATTAGGATTATCATCTAGGATTGTGTTTACGGCCATAGGTGTTTTTATTTCTTTAGTATTTTCCATTCCAAATTTTCTAAGTAATTCCTTAGTATATTTTTGTTGATAAATATAATTTCCTTCATTTGTTTGTTTGACTTGTAACCCTAGAAAATAAGTTAATTTTCCTACCAGACTCATTTCGAATTCGTGTTCCATTAGGTTTGTAAATTCGTTTAAAAACTCTGAGTTTGTTGAACCAAAGATGATATCATCTACATAAATTTGAGCTATAAAAATATCTTCTTTTATTGATTTCACAAATAGTGTTGGGTCAATTTGACCTTGGTTGAACTCTTTAGAGGTTAAGTAAGAGGTTAGTCTTTCATATCATGCCTTAGGTGCCTGTTTAAGTCCATATAATGCCTTTTTTTAATTTGTAGACATAGTCAGGGTGTTCTAGGCTTTCAAAACCTGGTGGCTGACCTACATAAACTTCTTCTTTTATCAATCCATTAACAAAAGGCAGACTTGACATCCATTTGGTATAGTTTGAATCCTTTATGGGCTGCATAGCTTAGTAACATTCTAATGGACTCTAGTCTAGCTACCGGGGCATAAGTTTCATCATAGTCAAGTCCTTCAACTTGACTGAACCCTTTGGCAACTAACCTGGCCTTGTTTCTAGTAATTTCTCCAGTTTCACTTAACTTGTTTCTAAATACCCATTTGGTTTCTATTATTTTCTTATCGTTAGGTGGAGGTACTAGGTCCCAGACTTCATTGCGCTCAAATTGAGCTAATTCTTCTTGCATAGCTATGACCCAGTCTGGGTCAAGTAGGGATTCAGCTATGGCTTTGGGTTTTGAGATTAACGAGATTTGACTTAGGTTTCTGAAAGATGACCTGGTTTGGACTCTAAGGTCTGGGTCACCAATTATTTGATCAGTAGGATGGTTTGGGTTGACTCTTATGGTTCTAGAAGGTTGACTTTCTTGTAGTTGTTCTTCTTCTTCATGATTTTGGGTTTGGTTTGTTCCTTCAGAATTGATATGTTCGTGAACAGGGTCAACTGGTTGAGGTTGGGCTTGTTCTAGGTTTTGATTGGATTCTTTGAATTTTACATTGGTGGTTTCCTCAATTCTTAAGGTAACTTTATTATAAATTCTGTAGCCTCTGCTATTCAGAGAGTACCCTAGAAAAATTCCATTTTCTATTTTGGAAGTGAATTTGCCTAAGTGTTCTCTAGTATTTAGGATAAAGGCTGGGCAACCAAATACCTTAAAGTGTTTTATATTAGGTTGTTTGTTGTAAAATATTTCAAAAAATGTTTTATTGTGTTTTTTGTTTAGTGTTGTTCGGTTTTGTACATACAGGCTGTACTAACAGCTTCTGCCCAAAAATATTTAGGTAAGTTGTATTCGTTTAGCATAGTTCTAGATGCTTCAAGTAAAGTTCTATTTTTCCTTTCTACAATTCCATTTTGTTGGGGAGTTTTAGGGCAAGAAAATTCATGATGGTAGCCATTTTCAAGGCAAAATTTATCAAAATTATGATTTTTAAATTCTCCTCCATTATCACTTCTGATTCTTTTAATTTTTATGCCTTTTTCATTTTCAATTTGTTTGCAGAAATTTGTAAAAATTTCAAAGGTTTCATCTTTATTTTTTAAGAATTTGACCCAAGTGAACCTAGAATAGTCATCTATTATAACTAAACAGTATAGACTTCCATTTATTGATTTAACTCCATGGGAGTCAAATAGGTCTAAGTGTAAAAGTTCTAGGACTGAGTTGGTTTGGGATTCATTAATTGGTTTGTGGGTAGATTTTGTTTGTTTGCCTTGTTGACAAACATTACATATTGTTAAATCTAAGTTAGGTAATTTTGGTAAGCCTCTAACTAGACCATTTAATTTACTTATGTTTCTGAAATGTGTGTGTGACATTCTTCTATGCCATAGCCAGGTTTCTTCTTTTGTGTTAAATAACACTTGACTGAAGAAGTGGTTAAGTTAATGGCATAGATATTGTCTTTTCTAAAGCCTTTTAGGCTTATAGTTGGATTATCTAGATGTTTGATCAAACATTCTGTGGATAGAAATTTTACCTTATACCTAGTGTCACATAATTGACTTATGCTCAGAAAATTGTATTTAAAATTTTCAACAAGTAGAACATTTGTAATTATGAAATCTATTTTTAATTCAATATTACCTATACCAATTACCTTGAGTTTACCGTTGTTTCCAAAGGCAACTGTTCCTAGGCTTTTGTAGGTTAATTGAGTGAACTTGGTGTGATCTCCAGTCATATGTTTGGAGCAACCACTGTCCAAAATCCACTTGGTTTCCTACAACAAGTAGGATTTTTATGTTAGTCTTAGTTTATCAATTTTTAATCAATCATTATTTAAGTAGAAAAATCTTAATTTTAAAATTTTGAAATTAATTTAAGTTTTAAAATTTTGAAGTTAATTTTTTAAGTTTAAAATTAAATTTTGAAATCAATTTAAGTTTTAAAATTAAAATTTTGAAATTAATTTAAGTTTAAAATTGAAATTTTGAAATTAATTTAAGTTTTAAAATTGAAAATTTGAAATTAATTTAAGTTTTAAAATTGAAATATTGAAATTAATTTAAGTTTTAAAATTGAAATATTGAAATTAATTTAAGTTTTAAAATTAAAATTTTGAAATTAATTTAAGTTTTAAAATTAAAATTTTGAAATTAATTTAAGTTTTAAAATTGAAATTTTGAAATTAATTTAAGTTTTAAGATTAAAATTTTGAAATTAATTTAAGTTTTAGAATTAAAATTTTGAAATTAATTTAAGTTTTAAAATTGAAATTTTGAAATTAATTTAAGTTTTAAAATTAAAATTTTGAAATTAATTTAAGTTTTGAAATTGAAATTTTGAAATTAATTTAAGTTTTAAAATTGAAATTAATTTAAATTTTAAAATTGAAATATTGAAATTAATTTAAGTTTTAAAATTAAAATTTTGAAATTAATTTAAGTTTTAAAATTGAAATATTGAAATTAATTTAAGTTTTAAAATTAAAATTTTGAAATTAATTTAAGTTTTAAAATTAAAATTTTGAAATTAATTTAAGTTTTAAAATTGAAATTTTGAAATTAATTTAAGTTTTATTCATCTCACCCGATCTATATTATCAATCAAGGAATCCTATGATTTTGTGAGATGAAATTAGTTTGATTACAGAGTTTTGTTTTAACTTGTGTTAGATTCAGATTTAGTTTTGGTTTCCACAAATAGGCATTCTTCGGATAAATTTCTAAGCTTGGTGAGTCACATGGACATCATTAGAAGTAACCAACCTTTCGAAGTTTTCCGAATAGTCCTATCCACGGAACTTAGTACTAAATCTTGGTCTAACTGGTTAGGATTCGTTTAAGGGTAGCTTCGGTCAGTTCCACTTGGCCAAATGCACCAGATCGAAACCATATCTTTCTAGACATGCGATGCCCAAGTTTCCCTAACGTACTATCATCCAAAAATTTCACCAGTACCATGTTTCAAGTTAAACTTGGTCTCTTTTTAACTAATCCTAATTACCCTGCCGGGTTAGTTTGTTTTGGAGGTGCCAGCTATTCGGAGCCTCCCCCTGAATTATTGGCCATTAATTTAGATTTTGGGTTTGTGTCGATTCTTTTTATAGTTATAATCAACTTGGTGATAATCTAAATTTTGTTGAGTTTTGAATTTTGATTTTAATTTAGATTTATATTTTAGTTTTTGATCTGATTTATTCAAGTTTATATAATGTATTTTATCTTTAGGTATATAGAATTGATTAAGTCCTACTTGCGTGGTTAAGCACGCTTTCGGGACCCAAGCTTGTTTAGTTGCTTTGTGTTGGGTTAATAATGATTTAAAGGTTTTGTTTGAGTTTGACTTATATCCAAGTCCGGTTTTATTATAGCATGCCTTTTGGTTATTTAGAATTAAATCTAAATTTTTAGATCTTGTTGTGAATTTTTCCAACATTTCCTTTAACTTATTAAGTTCATTTTTTAATGATAAATTCTCCTCCTCAAGTGTTCGATCTTGAGTTGGATTCGAATTTTTTAATTGTTCCTTGAGGTTTTGATTTTCCTCAAGAAGCGATTTATTTTTATTTTCCAATTTAACTAATTTTTTATTCAAACACGAGATAATTCTAAAGAATTTACGATTTAAGTTTAGGTATACCTCTTTGGAACCTTCGGAAACGAGTACGGACTCGTGGCTCGATTCGGGTTCGGACCCGTCTTCCGATTCCTCTGATTCGTCTTCCGTTTCAGCTTCGCGAGCCATCAGCGCGAGGTGACTTTGGTGCTTTTCTCCTTCCGATTCGTCTGAGGAGGAATCGTCCCATGTTGCTTTGAGGGCTTTCTTCTTTGTTGACTTTGGTTTGTCAAGTTTCAATCTTGGGCATTCGTTCTTGTAGTGCCCCTTTTTGTTACATCCGAAACATGTGACATTTCTTGAGTCGGTTGGCGAACTGATCTTCTGAAGATCCTGTTTGCTGAAGTTTCTCTTTTTCACCAGGTGTTCTTCGTCTTCAGAGTCTTGATCGGAATCTTCTTCAGATTCGGGCTTGTTCTTCTTTTCTTTAGAGGAACCTGCAAATAAAGCTACACCTTTCTCGACCCCGGCGTTAGTTTGCTCATGAAGTTCTAATTCACAAAAGAGTTCATCCAATTTTAATTTAGATAAATTTTTTGAAATTTTGTAGGCATCTACGATTGATGCCCACAATTGTTTCGCGGAAAGGCATTTAACGCGTACCTGATTAAGTCTCGGTTCTCCATTTGGTGGCCTATCGCGTGGAGACCGTTGAGGATATCTTTGACCCTCGCGTGGAGCTGACTTTCCGTTTCTCCTTCCTGTATTTTTATATTAAAAATTTTATTTAACAACAAATCTCTTTTTGTTACCTTCGCGTCGCTTGTTCCTTCGTGCAGCTTGATTAGTTTATCCCAAAGCTCCTTAGCGTTTTGATGCGGTCCGACCCGGTTCAGTTCTTCTCGTGTTAGTCCGCAGTGTAGAGTATTGATGGCTTTGTTTTCAATTGATGCCTTTTTCTTTATATCATTTGTCCAGTCTTCAGGGTCTACTATGTTCCCGGAGTTGTCTACTGGAATTTTGTAAGCCCTTGTGACGCTCATCCATTGGTCGTAGTCTGTCTTCATGTAGACCTCCATTCTCCTCTTCCAGTACGAAAAGTCATCCCCGTTGAATAGGGGAGGACGTACTGTGCTGAAGCCTTCTTGTTGAGACATCTTATCCTGCACACACTAAATTAACTGGAAAACAAAATCCCAAGACTTCGTCTTGGATTAGCAGTGCGGGAGAAATAGAAACTCTAAGTTGGTGTTGTACCAATTTAGATTTTAAATGCAACGAGAAAAAGTCTTCCAAAAAGATAATAATATCAGTTTTGAATTGTTAAAAAAATGATTTCACCCCCTGTCTGATTGGTGGTTGCACCAAATCAGAGCGGTACCGGCTCTGATACCACTTGTGAGACCGTTAGATTCGATAGAGGGGGGGGGTGAATATCGATTCGAAAATCTCGAGTTAAGACACAGCGGAAAAGTAAAGAAGTAAAGAGATGAACACTGTTGATTTTTACTTCGTTCGGAGCCTGTGACGACTCCTACTCGAAGGCCCGTACTCCTTGAGTACTTTCGTTGGGCAATTCACTAGCAATTCGGATAATTACAATTTACGTACAAATATTGCTAATGAAAAGAAAGAAAACAAAGCTAACCGACAAACAATGAATTAAAAAGAGAGCCGGAGTGAGTCGTCGGAGCTTTGTGAACGTTGTTGGAGCGCAGAGCAGCAGAGTGATTGGACTCAGAGTTCTCAGAAGACTGATGATTTGAAGCTCCTGCCTGGGGCTTCTTTTATATGCTGCTCCGGGCGCCTGGATCCCTTCCGGGCGCCTGGAATGTGACGTAACACTCCCAACCAGCATTCTCCAAGTGTCAACGTCGTCCTGGGGATAAAACTTGCCTCCGGGCGCTGGATCCTTCCGGGCGCCCGGAGCCATTCCGGGCGCCCGGACCCTCACTGTTCCCTACCTGCAAAACAGTGTTAGTTCGAGGCAAATAAACCCTGCAGCACAGTTTGTTAGCACATTTTTACAGATACGCTAAGTAATAAAAATTAGCATCAAGAGTATGACTTAGATTCCGTCTTTCCGAGACCGGAATCTAGTCACGATCTCGACTTAGATATCCGAAATGGATCTAAGCCGGATCGACGCCTAATGTCCCCTTCCCGGGAACGCGTCCTCACAGTCACTCCCCTCCAGTGACTTACCTCACTTACCTGCCAGACGTCCGGTCAGCCCGTCGACCCGTCTGGACTTCTCGCCAAGCGTCCGGTCAGCCCGTCGACCCGCTTGGACTTCTCGCCAGCTATCCGGTCAGCCCGTCGACCTAGCTGGACTTCTCGCCAAGCGTCCGGTCAGCCCGTCGACCCGCTTGGACTTCTCGCCAGCTATCCGGTCAGCCCGTCGACCTAGCTGGACTTTTCCTGCACACTTGATCAAAGTGTCAGACAACAACACAACTAACTTAACCTATTTGTCATTCATCAAAACCTAGGTTAGACCGTTTGTGCTACCCGCACCAACACCAATGATATGGAAATTGATACAAAATTGGCACACACAACTGGCCAAACTTTTGTGGAAAAGAACAACATTTCTGCTATCCAGAATTTTTAGAGGTCTTGGAAGGCAAGAACAACATTTGTTTCTGCACAAAACAGGACTCCACTTGAGTTTCTCACTTATTAACATTAGTAACTGAATTTTGATACACCATGTGATACACAACAACCTCAACTTCCTTGTTTTTGCACTTCTATGTCCTGCAGATTTTCTGTTTCTGCATCTACAAATTTCTGCATTTCAGATCCAATTCAACAAGGATTCAATGGATTTCAGCTGCCAAAAGGTTTATAGTTTAAGTCTTTAGATTCATTTCAAAGAATTCCTGCTCTTCAGACTTTAGAAAATCCTTCATTTACTGCATTTCATCATTTCTATTTTGTACCAGATTACTGTCCCTTGTTTCAAATTTTCCTTTTCAAATCTTAGATTATGCTCCGGAGTCCTTGAATAGAGTAGTACTCCACCATTTTAGTTACCTATCATTTCTACATCTAAGCTAGCATCAGCCTTCATCCAATTTCCAGCCAGCCACTGTTTTGCAAACTACTGCATTTCTTTTTCAGACATCAAAATTGATACAATACTGAATAAAATTTAAGTAGCCTCTGTAGGATCGAAAAGAATTTAAATATCTCCACAATGACATGATATTGTCCACTTTAGGCCTAAGCCCTCATGGTTTTGCTCTTGGGCTCTACCCAAAAGGCCTCATGCCAATGGAGATATCTTTCTCTTATAAACCCATGATCTTTTCCATGTGTTTTCAATATGGGACTATGTTTGCAACCTTGCAACCCCAACAATCCCCCCCTCAAACAAAGGACCATGGGCTTCCCACGTCCGATCCTCGACCCACCAGGTCTTCCTGCCCCTCAGTCTACCTGACCTACTAGGACTTCCTGCCCCTCGGTCTACCCGACCTACTAGGACTTCCTTGCCTAGCCGCAAATAGGACTTCCTGCCCCTCGGTCCACCCGACCTACTAGGACTTCCTGCCTGGTGTCTGGTCCTCTTGATCTGAACATAGGAGCCCCCACTTTCTTTGTTCGAGGTCAATATTGTACTCACATGGTTCAATCAGACCATAGCTCTTGTGCACAGTCGGCGGTTAACCTTCTGGCAGTTCGGGCTCTGATACCAATTGTAGGATCAAAAAGAATTTAAATATCTCCACAATGACATGATATTGTCCACTTTAGGCCTAAGCCCTCATGGTTTTGCTCTTGGGCTCTACCCAAAAGGCCTCATGCCAATGGAGATATCTTTCTCTTATAAACCCATGATCTTTTCCATGTGTTTTCAATATGGGACTATGTTTGTAACCTTGCAACCCCAACAGCCTCTAGCACCTTTCTTGTATAGTACTTCATCAAGATCAAAACTAGAATGCCTTTCATCAACTTAGATTTATCAATTTTTTTTCAGAATTTGCATTTCAGAAATCCAACAACTAGAGAATTCAGAATTTCAATCATGCAACACCAAGTAGAATTTAAACCCTATGCATTGAGTGTTCATTTGTCGTTTCTTTTCATAATTCAAATCTCCAAATTACAACTTCCACCCTAGTATACAGAACCATCCATCCACAGCTTGATTGATTTTGTTCTGACCTTAAGTACAATTGGTTCTTGTCTCTTTGTCTGCAGAAAGTATAGAATTGCAGGAGCTATGTCAATGTTGCATATAATTCTAGCACCATATGAATAAACCACACTTATTACAAATAACTCTCATAAATCCAGAATTCAAAATTCCCATTCAGAATATTCATATTTAAGGATCCCATTCAAAATTCAGCTTCAAATTCAAGCTTGAGAAATCCCTGTATGTCTGAACTTAAGAAACAAATTCAGCATAACCCAGTAAATTAAGTCCACAGCTCAACTTACAACAGCACAACAAATTCAGATCAGTTCCAAAAATCTTAATGTATTTCTGTAAATTCAAGCTTCAGAACTCAGAATTTTCAGTATTAAGATCCAAGTTTCAGCATTGAGATTCTGAGGTGGCGTCATCTTAAATTAAATAGAATCCAGCCAAGATGAAGGTATCATTTGGCTCTGGAATGTTAGAAGCTCAAATTTAGATTGCTGCTGATTAGAGTCAGCATACAGAATTGGCACTAAACAATGCAGTGCAATTGGACATTTTCAGGTTCTACATCTTTGGAAAAACTTCTCTTGAAGTTGCTTCTGATTAAAATCTGCAGTTGACCTGGCACAAAGCAGTTTAGAACAAAGGCTTCTCTTAAAAGAAAACCTCATTTTTCACTGAAATGATTGAGGTTAATCTTCATGTTGCTGCTGGGTAGCATGCACTTGTGGCACAAAATCTGTTACTGCTTAATCTGTAAGCACAGTTTTTTTTTCTCTGAAAAGAAATTCCTATCTTTCCAATTTCAGATACTTAAGTGCTTCACTTAGACATTTTACTATTTAGCAACTTGCAACAAATACTTGGCACAGAAAGTTCATTCTAATGCATTTTCAGCAACACTCTTCATATTTCAATAAAACTGAAATAAGGAATGACAATTTTTTCCAAAACTGTTCAGCATCCTTAAACTTCAAACAATGTATCCATCAACTTGGATTCTCAACTTCAGAATTTCCAAATCATTTGAAGTAAGAAAACTCATGAACCTTAAGCATATACAATTCTCCCCCACATTTAAAACCTTGTCCATCTTAGTCAAGCTAACTCATCAAGCAATTAATCCAAAACTCTCAACGAAAAAAAATGACAAGCAAAGATGATCAAAGGTTAAAATGCTAGATGAGAATATTTCAAGAAAATTGTGGAGAAAGAAATTAGAATTTATGATGAAACAAGAATGACAAACATCCTTCCTTTTCATGCATACATATGCTATTATGGCTTTGAAAAGAAACTAAGCAAGTTCTAGAGTTTCAATTGTTGTGAGTGCATGTCACACAAAAATATAATAGCGTATAGGCTTTAAGTGGTCCTCACTAGGTAATTTTATGCAATCATGCTCAATTAACCAAAATGGACTCCACCACCATTTTAACTAATATCATGCAAGAAAAGCATCCAATCATGTTAAATGACCTAAAATTGATGGTCAAATTTAAGAAGTTTTTACCATCTTAAAAATATCACTAAACAATTCATGGAGACTTTATTCAAATGACATGCTATGTATACTAAACTAAATGCAAAGTATGGAAGCAAAATGCAAAATGTAAAAACAAAGTGCAAGTGCAAAGTATGAAACCAAAGAAACGTATAACGAATTTATTAGAGAAAAACTAAACACAAAGTATGACTCAAAATGCAAGAGAAAGCAAAATTGGAACTAACTCCCCTTTAATTTCCGGTGGTTGAAGAAGGTCTAAAAGAAGAATCCACCCCGGAAGTGGAGTAATCAAAGTCCCACTCAAATTCTTCTTATTCATCCTTTTTCCTTTGAAAATTTCTTCCGGAGGTCGTAGACGGTTCAGTTTTAACACCCACTCCGGAAGCTCATGTTCTCCTACAACATCAATAACAATAAACACCTCCCACATGCAAGTGGGATAAAAATAAAATAGGAGAATATTAGTGTGGGTAAAATATATATCAAGAATTGTATCACAACTAATAAAATCAACAATTGATACCTCAATAAAATTCTCTGAAAAATTACACAAAATACTCACCTTGTCATCTTGAGAGGTACCTGGAGTGGTGTTTGTTACCTCTTTCTCCTCAAATAAATGCTCAGACTCTTGTTCTGGTGCATGTACATCTTCATGTAGTGATTCTTGGGTGCTTGGCTCCGTAGCACAAGTCCCTACACTTACATCTTCAATTCTTGGTGGTTCTTGAGGTAATGCTTCCAGTAAGCACTCCCCTACACTTAAATCATCTTCTGCAACAAAACCTGCATCATTCACAACATCTAAAGCAACAACGTTAGTAGAATCAACAATTTGAACAATTACATCATCATCACAAATAATATTAGAAAATTCTTGTGAAGAAATAGAAGTAGTGTCAGGCCTGACAAGATCTCCACAATCCATCTCCCCACTGGCTCTTTGTTTTTGTAACTGGTTGATAGATGATGCAATTTGATCTAACTGACTCTGTATGTTTTGTATCCTTGAAAATTGTTGCTCTTGATGCTCACTCATTTGTTGCATAACTTCATTGCATTTCCACATTGATTTTTCAATTTGTTCTTGTGTATCCTCATACCTATTCCGCTGCTCCATAGGTAGGTAGGACTGAGTCTGAGGCTGATAGTAATAACTATCCCTCCAATCTCCAAAATACGGATAAAATGGATCCATGGTCAAATAGAATTTCCTGTTCTTACACAACAACTAGCAAATAAAATCAGAAGACTCAGGAACAAATAAAATTAACACATGGATATATAAGCATGAAAGCAATCAAAACAACAATATTTTTAAAGTTTTCAAAATAATAAACAATCCTAAAATTATCAAACATTGCATATTAACGTTTTCGCCGGCAACGGCGCCAAAATTTGATAAGAGCGAATCTGTCACATCCGCTAATCAAATTAATAAAAATGTATTTATTCACTGAACCCCTTAATTAAATAATAATGTCGTAGTAACGAGCCCAGGATCGATCCGAGGAACCAACGGTAGAATGTAATTTAGGATTGTCTTTTATTTCCTATTTTTGGGGTTTTCGATATAAAAATGGAGTTGGGGGATTTAAACTTTGAATATAAATCTACAAAGGAAAACACAGCAGTAAAGAAATTATTCTAATGCATAAATAAAACCTACCTATGTGCCAACAATCAAACCTTAACGCATTGTCACTCCTACATTGAGATTAAATCATTGGCACACCCTTAAACTAAGCATAAACAACAAGACATGAATGAATACGTTCTAAAGCAAAATTTAAATCTTAACTACTAAAACTAAGCTACTCAACAGTACTGAAATTTAAGCTAAAGCTAAATTAACAACAACTTCAAAAGCAATTAAAACTAAATTACTCAAACACTTGAATTAAAACAATTAAGCTAAGAAGAACTATGTTAATGAATTCAACTAACATAGACCGAAATGTAAATCTATCAACAGTAAAAGAATGCAGAAATTAAACCCTAAACCATCTCAACTGCAAACCAATCTTCACGGCAACTTCTCCTTGCCGTCACACAAGGAAACAACGGAGAACACTCCAACTGTAATCGGAGAAGACAATCTCAATAGCTACAATCAGCTCAACCTTTAGCAGCGCCATCAGAGACCACTCCAAACAGAACTAGTGAAAATCGGAGCCACCCAACTCAAGAAATCTGCAAATCTGCGACTGCAACCTCAAATCTGCAAGTGGAGCCAAGAGCAAGTCCAAAGATGTGAGGCAAATGACAAAGTGACCAAGCTTTTGGTCAATTTATTGCCTAGTCACATTTTGGAGCAAATTGGAGAAGTCAAGGATGCCAAGGAGCTATGAAGCAAATTGGCAACGCTTCAAGAAGAGATCCCCTCCATTGTACCAAATCAAGAGGAATCCAAAGAGGGTGACTCATTGGAGCAAGACCAAGAAGAGGACTCCGAAGTTGAGAGATGCTCAACATCCAAAGAAGAAGTCCAAGAAGCCTCTTCTTCAACGGAATGCAATGAAGAGGGCAAGGAGGGAGCATACTCCTTGTTCCATGTACAAGAGGATGAAGAAGAAGGTGAAGTCTCCACCTCTAGGATTGAGGGGGAGCAATCTTCATTGACCCCGGATCAAGAGCAAGAAGGAGGATCCTCCACATCTGGGTCAAGAGAAGAAGAGGATGAAGAAGTTTCCACCTCCACAAAGCAAGACAAATCTTTTGGAGGAGTATCAAGTTCGGATCAAGAGGAAGCTTCTACCTCCGGACCAAAAGGAGAAGATGCCACCCCTACAAGCAAAGGTATAAACATTTCAATTAATAATAAAAATCATATTATATGTTTTGAATGTAGGGAATATGGGCACTGCAAAAGCAAGTGCCCTAAATTGGCCAAGAAGAAGGGCCAAGTGGCACAAAAGGGCAAGGAGAAGTCCAAGGAGACCATCCCCGGAACAAAGAAGAGCAAGGAGCACATTGTGTGCTTTTCTTGCAACCAAAAGGGGCATTACCGAAGTCAATGCCCTAAGGGGAAGAAGGTGGTCAAGGCTCATGGAGGAAGCTCAAGTCAAGGGGAGGCCTCCAAGGTAAAAAGAAAGGTAACTTTCATTGAGCCTACCCCTTTAAATTATGGTAAAAAGCATGATAGTTCTAATTTATATCATTTTAATGCTATTTACCATGAAAATAGGAAGCATGATAGCATTAAGGAAAAACATATAGCTTTTCATGCTAAAATTACTACACCTAAGGCTAGGAATGTAGGTAAAAGTCAAGGCAAGAACTCTAAGGATTTTAGCTACAAGCCTAGAAACAAAAATGCTCATGGATGTAATAAAAATTCAAAATCTAAGGATTTAATGATAGAAAATCAAGTCTTGAGGTCAAGGCTTGATAAAATGGAAAAGACCCTAAAAAGGATGGAAAATATCCTAAAAGGGCAAAAAGAGCATAGCCTAGGTCTAGGAGCACAAAGGTCATCAAATGGCATAAGAGGTTTGGGATACAAACCCAAGGCTAAGAAGGATGTGCCCTCTTACCATAGGGTTCCATATAGCTATGGAACCAACCCTAGGTCTAGTTGTCAAGTCAAAAATACAAGGAAGGTCATCCCTAAGAGTATTTTTGCAACAAATGTGACTAAGACTTCTAAGAAGTACAAGAAAGTCACAAAGAAGGTCACAAGGGAAGAAATCCCTAGAATTGACCTAGAAAAGGTGACCAAGGCTTCTAAGAAGCAAAACAAGGTCACTAGGAAGGTATCTAGGGAAGTTATTCCTAGTGAATACCTAGAGCATCCAAGGAGCACCAATAGGTGTTGGGTTCCTAGGAGCATTTTCTCTACCCCATAAATGGGTTAGAGAGTGTCAACTCTAAGTGAAAGGGTAGTTAACCCAATCATGAAGAAATTGACACTCAAGGAGCATTTTCAAGGTTTTTGTTAACCTTTGAAAATGAAATGGATTTATGTTTACTCCTTGGAAGAGTAAAATGTGCCAAAGTGAGAAAATATTGATCTTATCTTAAATTGGCACAAGTTAAGGAAAAACCTAGGGAAATACCATGTTGGGAGTTTGGTATTCTCGTAGGGATATTAAGGCAAAGCTAAGCCTTAATTTTAAAGGGTTACTTTTGAGGAAGAATGGAATATGCCAACATTTGAGGAATAAGCTTAATTTAAATTGGCATAAGTTAATCAAGAGAATTAGAAATGAAAATTTAGGTTTTGACATTTTCTTGAAGCACTTTTGGGCAATCTAGATTTAAATTTTTAAGTTAGCTAAGATTAAGAATACTTAGATAGGTAATCTAGGTATTTTATTTATGCTAAACATTGCCATGATTGTTTGCCCATTTTATGTCATGACATCATATCTATTTATTTGTATTTTGCATTTATGATTTATTATGAAAAATATAAAAATACCATGTCATATCATACATACATCATGTAGTCATAGGAATCTTTCTTTTGAAAGCTATTCTTTTGATGTATGTCATAGCATCATCATGCATTGTTTTATTTCCCTAAAATTAAGGATAAAAGGCATTAATCAACATTTGGTTACCAACAAATGGTACCAACAAGTGATCATCAACAAGTAACATCCTTGGTGGATGTTTACCACTCAAAATGCCTAATTAGATATGCATGATCCCTAGATTAGGGCAAAACCAAAATCTACATCTCACAAAGACCTATAAGATGACTTGTATGTGTTTTTATGCACAATAGATACAAGTGAGATGTTAGGAAGATGAACAAAACTCAACATGCTGATTTAGTGCATTTCCTTGAGTTTTAAGTTCATCAAAACACATAGTTATGTGTTTTCCCATCATTGGGAAAGCTAATGTACAAGTAATGTGCATTAAGCCCAAGAAATATGGTGGGATATTGGTTTTGAAAATGTATTTAAAATAATTTTGGAAAACGTTGGTGAAGGCTATCTTTTGATAGTAATCACCATTGAATAGTTAGACACAAACTTAAAGGAAACACTAAAGTTTTTGCAAGTTCTCAAGTTTGTGTCAATCCTTGAAAATATGATGTATTTTCATAGAAAACTATTTTTCCATGATAAATTATACCCTAAATAATGTCTACACAATTTTTTACGATTTTTGGAATTTTGTAGAATTTTCTAGGGGTTTCTGAAGTTGACTGAAATGAAATTTCAGCAACTATCAGAGCTCCGATCGATCCATGGATCGATTGGAGTGTCTGAATCGATCAGTGGATCGATTCAGAAGGCAATTCTAGCGAGCAGAAGCTCGCTGGATCGATCATCCGATCGATCCAAGAAGACTGAATCGATCAGTGGATCGATTCAGCAGGGTTCAATCGATTGGAACCCAACTCCAATCGATCGAAGATGCTGATTTTGACTGGGAAAGCTTATTTTTAGCATATTGAACCTATTTTAGTCTAGGTAACCATTCTTAACCCTTCAAAATACATGTGCATACATAAAAAGAGTGTTTTCATATTGAAAACAAGGATGGATTGGTTAAGGAAGACTAAATTGAAGTTTAGGTTGAGGTTGGTTTCAATATTGAATTTTTGAACCTCAAAACTTCTAAATTTGGATTTCCTAAAGGTTTAGGGATTCCAAGTCATTGTTGGTGCAATGACAGAAGTTACCACCATGTCTTAAGGGGGAGGGACTCTTTAAAGACATGAAAACTATTTTTCATGAACCTTGGAAGGTTGGTTAACCTTCTTTTCAGAACATGCTCAAGGTTGAGCGTTTGAACTTTAATGGGGAGTGGATATCCTCATTGTTCAAGTGGTTTTCAAGTGGATAATGCTCAAGGATGGGTATTTGCCTACATTGGGGGAGAATGTAGGTTTAAGGATAATGAAGGGTATGAGATCTTCATTATTGTGTTGATCACAACGAGTGAAGTTGTGAACAACGATGAGCAACTCTTCAGGGGGAGAGTTTTTCAACAAGTGAATTTGTTGATGTGTGCCCAAAAATGGGGCATGGTTTGATGTGTGCCAATAGGGGGAGAATGAAAGGGAGTAAGTTAGGCTTTCATTACCTAGAGGGAGTTAGCCCTCTTAGGGGGAAAATGAAGGGCTTAACTTATGTATTCATTACCTAGTGGCATGAAGAAGGTTTAGGCTATGGGATTAGCCTAACTTACATGTGGTATTGTAAGCGATAGTGTTGGTATTGTCAAACATCAAAAAGGGGGAGATTGTTGGTGCAATATCCCTCAGGTCAAGGTTGACCTGGTTGACCAAGCTTGAGTTTTGGTTTGGGTTTCGATGTTTGACAATGCAAGGTTGATTGAAAAAGAGTCAAGTAGGTCAAGGATGACCGGATACCTGACTGGAAAGTCCTAACTGGGATGTTAAGCAGATTGAAAGTCCTGGTGAGTGAAGCCAGGCAGAAGGGAAGTCCTGGTGAGTGAAGCCAGACAGAAGAAAATCCTGGTGAGTGAAGCCAGGTGAAAGTCCTAGTGAGTGAAGCTAGGCAGAAGGGAAGTCCTGGTGAGTGAAGCCAGGCAGAAGAAAATCCTGGTGAGTGAAGTCAGGTGAAAGTCCTAGTGAGTGAAGCTAGGCAGATTGAAAGTCCTGGTGAGTGAAGCCAGGCAGAAGAAAATCCTGGTGAGTGAAGCCAGGTGAAAATCCTAGTGAGTGAAGCTAGGTGAAAGACCTGGTGAGTGAAGCCAGGTGAAAATCCTAGTGAGTGAAGCTAGGTGAAAGACCTGGTGAGTGAAGCCAGACACAGGGAAATCCAGATGGGTCAAGATTGACCAGACATCTGGTGGAAGTCCAAGTAGGTCAAGGGAGTGACCGGATACTTGGCACGAAGAGAAAAGTCCAAGTGGGTCAAAGGGATTGACCGGACACTTGGTGGAGAGTCCTGGCAGGTCAAGGGAGTGACCAGATGCTAGGCATGATATACCAACAGGTCAAGGTTGACCGAATATTGGTTTGAGAGGTTTGGGACTTGGTTTTGGACAAAAACCAAGGGCTGGATCGATCAGTGGATCGATCCAGGCTTTTCCCAGCGAACAGAAAGCCTCTGGATCGATCAGTGGATCGATCCAGGCCTTTCCCAGCGAACAGAGAGCCTCTGGATCGATCAGTGGATCGATCCAGAGGTCCCAATCGATCAGCCGATCGATTGGGACGCTGCTGGTTTGCGCAATAAGCGCTGGATCGATCCGTGGATCGATCCAGGCGTTTTCCCAGAGAACATAGGCGCTCTGGATCGATCCGTGGATCGATCCAAAGCCTCCCAGATAGATTGGGAGCAATCCAATCGATCGGGATCGACCGTTGGCGTCGATTTAAGCCGTAGGCGTTCATTTCCTTCAAAATAATTTCACCGATTCATTCGAGATTCATCACAGCTCCTCCCCAGCACTCTCTAAGCTCCTCACCGCCAGTTCTTGAAGGTTCTTGGAGGTTCATCCAAGTCAAGAGGCGAGTTGCAACGAGAAGAAGAAGAAGCTAGGGTTTTTACTGCATCTCTTGTAAGCTTTTGCTTATTCTTTACTACCCTTTCTTCTACTTGTATTGAGAGTCTTGTAGGACTTCTCCGCCTTCGGTAGTTACCGAAAAGGAGTGTTTATTAGTGGAGGTGTGTGTGTGCGTGGATCCTTGGACTAGTCACCTCTTGTGAGGTGGATACCAAGTAAAATCCTATTGTTAGCATTGTTGTAGTTTGTTTCTTTGTATTCCGCTGCGCATCACTTTGAAGAAACAAGCAACGAAGCACGACGAGCACACGCGAAGCTATTCACCCCCCCCCTCTAGCTACTTTTCGGTCCCAACAAAGAGCACACACTTCCATAATAACCGAGGTCTTTGTTTCTTTATAAAGTCGGTATAAAAGAAATGACCTCAAATGGTCCTACTCAATACACTCTAAGTGTACTAGTGTAATTATACAATCAAGATAAACTGATACCTAATTACACTACGACCTTCTAATGGTTTGTTCCTTTCCATTTGGTCGCGAGCTACTGTTTATAATTTATAAGGTACTGATAACATCATCTTCTGCATGTGGCACCACATACTATGTTATCTACAGTATAAATTAATTGAACAACTACAACTAAATGTAGACAATTTGACCAAATGTGATTCTTTATTCATAATGAATGTTTACAAAGTTTAGGCTTTCAGTATACATTCCAATAATCTCCCACTTATACTAATAACTAAGCTGTCATATCTTCTACCATACATCTTATTCTCATTCCCTCTACATGCCGATCGAAAGCTTTCGCCGGAAGGGCCTTAGTGAAAGGATCTGCCAGGTTATCTGTTGATGTAATCTTGGCGATGACAACTTCTCCTCGCTTCACGATATCTCGTATCAGGTGGTACTTGCGCTTTATATGTTTACTTGCCTTATGAGCTCGTGGTTCCTTCGAGTTTGCAACTGCACCGCTATTATCACAATAAATTGTGATACTTTTGGGCAAACCAGGAATCACATCTAAGTCCATTAGAAAGTTCCTGAGCCATACTGCTTCTTTAGCTGCCTCAGAGGCTGCTACATACTCAGCTTCCATGGTTGAGTCCGATACGTATTTCTGCTTAACACTCCTCCATGAAATGGCTCCACCTCCTAAAGTAAACACATAGCCTGATGTAGACTTACTATTGTCCCTATCTGATGGAAATCTGAATCCGTGTAACCCACAGGGAGCAAATCGTCTGCTTGGTAAATTAGCATATAATCTCTAGTCCTTCTCAGGTACTTTAATATATGCTTTACCGCAGTCCAATGTCCTTGTCCAAGGTTACTCGGATATCTGCTGACCATGCCCACTGCAAAACAAATATCAGGTCTCGTACATAGCATTGCATACATAAGGCTTCCTGCAGCCAAAGCATAAGGAACTGCTTTCATGTCTTCTATCTCATTTGATGTCTTCGGAGACATCTCTTTAGATAGAGCTATTCCATGCCTAAAAGGTAAGAAACCTTTCTTGGAATCTTGCATACTAAAACGAGCAAGGATTGTATCTATATATGAAGCTTGGGACAGACACAACATTCTTTTCTTGCGATCCCTTATCACTTTGATCCCAAGAATGTGTGCACACTCTCCTAAGTCATTCATATCAAATTGTTTGGACAACCATACTCTTACGTCTGATAATACCTTGACATTGTTGCCAATTAACAAAATATCATCTACGTATAGTACAAGAAATACCACCACGTTTCTGTTACACTTCTTGTATACACAAGACTCATCCGGACACTGAATAAATCCATACGACTGGATTACTTCATTAAATCGGATGTTCCAAGACCTTGAAGCTTGCTTCAGTCCATAAATGGACCGATTGAGTTTGCATACTAGATGCTCTTTGCCTTTTTCAATGAACCCTTCTCGTTGCTTCATATGGATGTTCTCTTCAAGACTTCCATTAAGGAAAGCTGTCTTGACATCCATTTGCCAAATCTCATAATCCATATGAGCAGCAATGGATAAGAGTATCCGGATAGACTTAAGCATGGCTACCGGTGAAAAGGTTTCCTCATAATCGATTCCCTCTTTCTGAGTGTACCCTTTCGCAACAAGCCTAGCTTTGAAGGTTTCTACCTTCCCGTCTGTCCCTCTTTTCCTTTTGTAGATCCACTTGCATCCAACGGCTTTTACACCATCAGGTGCTTCTACAATCTCTCAGACCTTATTAGAGTACATAGACTCTATTTCAGAATTCATTGCCTTTTGCCAAGATGCTGCATCTATATCTTGGAGTGCTTCGTCATATGTTCGTGGATCAGGTTCATGTTTACCCAGGATCAAGTCCGAAGACTCTCCCAAAAACATGAATCTTTCAGGCTACCTTACAACCCTCCCACTACGACGAGGCACTATCTGTGGTTGTGTATCATGTGTGACACGTGTTGCAGTCTCTTGTGGTACTTCATCTTGTACTGTTGGTACTGAAGTAGACGTGTCCTCTCTAAGTTCTTCTAAAACAACTTTGCTACTGGGCTTGTGATCCATTATATAGTCTTCTTCTAAAAACTGGGCATTGGTGCTAACAATGACCTTCTGGTCTTTAGGACTATAAAATAAACCACCTTTCTTTCCTTTGGGATATCCTACAAACACGCGAACTTCTGTACGGGATTCTAACTTATCAGCATCTGGTTTCAACACATGTGCTGGACTACCCCAAATCCGAATATGTCTTAGACTGGGTTTTCGTCCATTCCACAATTCTATAGGAGTAGAAGAAACTGATTTAGAAGGTACTAAGTTCAGAACGTATACTGCTGTTTCCAGAGCATATCCCCAAAATGAATTTGGTAATTCTGAATAACTCATCATCAATCTAACCATCTCCATAAGAGTCCTGTTCCTTCGTTCTGCTACACCATTCTGTTGGGGTGTTCCAGGTGCAGACAATTGGGATTGAATCCCGGCCTCTGATAAGTAATTCCTAAACTCTCCTAAGAGGTATTCGCCACCACGATCAGATCGTAGTGTCTTGATACTTTTACCTAGTCGTTTCTCCACATCAGCCTTGTATTCTTTGAACTTATCAAAGCACTCGGACTTGCGGCGCATTAGGTAAATGTATCCGTATCTTGAATAATCGTCTATAAAAGAGACAAAATATTCAAAACCACCTCTTGCCTGGACAGACATAGGACCACACAAATCAGAATGAACCAATTCTAACACTTCTTTGGCTCTATACCCCTTGGCCTTGAACGGTCTCTTGGTCATTTTACCTTCTAAGCAAGATTCACAAGTTGGAATATTTTCCAACTCTAATGAACTCAAAAGTCCATCGGCTATAAGCCTCTGAATCATACTTAAGTTAATATGACCAAGCCTTAGATGCCAAAGATATGCTTGGTTCATTTCCGAAGGTTCTTTTCTCTTATTAGAGTTAGAAAATGAGTTATAAATTTCCATGTTTTGCTTTGTGGAAGAATTTGGATTTAAAGTATACAAATTGCCAACTAATGCACCAGAACAGATAATCACTTTATTTCTTTTAATAACTACATCGTTACTGAAAGAAACTGAATATCCATCTAAAAACAGTTTAGAAACTGAAATTAAATTATTTCTAAAACTGGGTACATAAAGACAATTTCTTAAAACCAAATTTCTATTTCTACTAAAAGATAAGTAGACATCTCCCACTGCAACAGCCGCCACCTTAGTAGCATTGCCCATGTAGACGGTAATCTCTCCTTCAGTTAGTCGTCGGGTTTCCTGGAACCCCTGCAGGGAATTGCAGACATGATCAGTGGCTCCCGTATCTACACACCAGGTGCTGGTAGATAACACCGCTAAACATGTTTCAACAACTAGAACATGAGATATACCTTTGTTGTTTTGATTCCTACGAGGACAGTCCGCCTTCCAATGCCCTGACTGCTAAGCACTTGCCTTTGACTTCTTCACTCCAGCTTTAAATCTTGTACTCGAGATTTATTCACTTTCTTTCTTGAGCCGACTTGTTTCTTCTTCTTCTTTCCTCTCGGTTTAGAAGTAGAACAATTTTCAAACATAGTGAATTTGAGAATTGTGACGAAATAATCCTTCTGTTAAGTCAGTAGTTCCCCTAATGAATAAACCCTCTTATTCATATTATAGTTCAGCCGCTCAAGACTTCTAGGTAGCGTTTGGAGGATCATATCGATCTGGGTTTTCCCATCAATTTCTCCTCCAAGGATCTGTATCTCGTTCAGATAAGCCATCATCTTTAGGATATGATCCCTTACAGGAGTACCCTCTTGCATGGTGGCTGTCATTATCTTTCTCATGGCTTCTTGCCTAGAAGCCCTATCCTGATGACCAAAGAGTTCCTTGAGATTGTTCATAATATCATAGGCTGTTGGTAAATCTTGATGTTGATGTTGCAATACATTTGACATTGAAGCCAAAATGTAACACCGCGCCATCTCATCTGCTTTTACCCATTTCCTATGATATTCAATCTCCTCTTGGGTAGATTCACCAGTAGGTGCATCAGGGCACTGCTCAGTCAGTACAAATTTATAGCTTTCAGCAGTAAGAACAATGTCCAGGTTTCTTTTCCAATCTATGTAGTTAGGTCCAGTAAGTCTATTCTGTTGAAGTATGATGGATAGTGGGTTGAAAGACATCCGTTGGGGAAGATCACACGCTCTTAATTAACTTCCTATAGTCATCCAAAAATGAAAGTCTGTTCTAGTGATCCGCAAACAAGCTCATCCGCTATGGAGGAAGGCACTCAGAGCCAACGCGCAAGCTTGTTTGCATCACTTACAAACCAGTAATGGAGACCATGGGATTTACTTAAAAATCCCTCTCCCACTTAGTTATTTATAAATGAGGAATTTTAACTATGCTAGCCTACTAAACTTGTAAACTAACATGCACACACAGCACAATATAAAAGCAATAAATAGAAAAATCTAATTTTTTAACTATTATGGCTTTTATCTCTGGTTATCCTCCGTGTGTTGTCATCCCAAGCTGCTGCCATATTTGGCCAACGCCACCGGGTCTAGCTGTCGCATCCATCTTGCTCCTAGTTCCGCTGCGCCTCTGGTCCTTAGAAGGTTCCACGCTTTGCAAGATTCGATCCGTGACATAAATAGATTTTTACATTTTTGATCCTATATTCCATAAAAGGAATGTACATGTATCTAGATCAAAAATAAAATCCTAATAAAACTAAATACAGCTCCTGCTGTATTTTAATACAATCATGCACACACAGATAAATGCCCTTGACATGTCCAAGGGTCCAATCACACACATAATAACTAAAAGCCATAATAGTTGGATTCTGCATCCACAAAGTTAGCACATCCTACTATTAACCTGCCTAAATTATGTATGACATGTGCATAATTAAACTAATACCAAATACACAGAGGCAAAACCCTAGCTCTGATACCAATTGTTGGTTGCTACTCGGAAAGCCTAGAGGTTCCACTGTACAAAAATTTTGTACAAAGGTCTGAACCTTTTCCTAGCTACCATGTGTTTTTTTAAATTAAATTTTGGATCGCCTGCGGAACTTAACACGTTTGATCCAAAACTTAATCTATTTGTTCTTTTAGGTTTTGACTTGGATCTCCTGCGGAACTTAACACGTTCGACCCAAATCACCTTAAGTTATTAATTCCATTAAATATTAATTTCCATAATCGGTTCCCAGTACTGACGTGGCGAGGCACATGGCCTTCTTGGATATGGGAGCAACCACCACCGACTAGACAAAACCTTTTATAGAAAGCTAATATTTAATTTCCTAAAATAACTTTAGGTTAACCGAAAAGAACAATCAAATCACAAGGAAAAGAAAAAATAAAAGAACACAACATCGAAAAACATATTCAAAATTCTAGAATCGTAAGCCTCTTGTATTTGGTATTATTTCCAAAAATAACTAGTATAATGCGGAAAGAAAAATTACTAGTTATACCTTTTAGAAAGACCTCTTGATCTTCTATCGTATTCCTCTTCTAACCTAGGACGTTGTGTGGGCAACGATCTTCCGAGATGAGAAACCACCAACCACCTTCTTCTCCTCCTAGCTAGGTTTGGCCACAAAAAGCTTAACCAAGGATGAAGAACAAAACACCAACCAAGCTCCAAGAGATGCTAGCTTTCTCTCCTTCTTCTTCTTCTTCTTCTCCAAGTAGTATCCGACCGCCACAAGAGCTCCAAGCCTTTGAGAGTTTCAGCCACCACAAAGAGGGAGAGAGGAAGAGGATGGCCGGCCACTCCAAGGAATAAAAGAGGGAGAGAAATAATAGAGGTTGTGTCTCATGAAGGCACCCTCACCCCTTCTTTTATATTCCTTGGCCTAGGCTGTAACGCCCCAAATTTCCTCAATTAGAGTCCTAAAAGTAATTTAAAAATATTTAAAAATGCTATAGAAATATTCTAGGGATTTTTAGAAATTTTTAGAGTATTTTTATGTAATTTTTGGAGGTCGTTTGGTATTTTTACAAAACGAAGGAAGTTTCGATTAAAATAATGTCCAAGCTAAGAATTGAACCCATGACCTTTGACTCGGTCAAAACCCGACTGACCAGGCGTGCAAACGGATTTTTCTGTTTAGAAAAGGTAGCGAATTTATTTAAGATAGTTAACAGAATATTGGATTATAAAAGGGATAAGTTAATCTTGGATTTGTTTGTTTAGAAAAGGTAGCGAATTTATTTAAGATAGTTAACAGAATATTATAAAAGGGATAAGTTGATGTTGGATTTGTCTGTTTAGAAAAGATAGTGAATTTATTTAAGGAGTTAACAGAAATATTAAGTTATAAAAAGGGATAAGTTGATGCTCTGTTTTCCCGTGACTTAAACCATTCTCTCCTTCTCTTCTGCGTACGATGGCGGAGCTCGGGCGGAAAACGAAAGGGAGTTAGGACATCATCTCCGACGGCCGGCCAAGGTCCTAGAAGCCCTTTTTGTTCGGTTGTGAGTCCAAGAAGCAAGGTAAGTGCTTCTCACCTGCAGTAGGAGTAGTTTCGAACCTTTGTTCTTCTTGAATTCGAAGCATAAGAAGCGCTTATAGTGCAGATTTTTAATTAAGCCTATAGTCCATATTTTAATTAAGCTTATAATGTAGATTTTTATGTAAAGCTTATATTGCAGATTTTAATTAAGCCTTATAGTGCAGATTTTTAATTAAGCTTATAGTGCAGATTTTAATTAAGCTTATAATGCAGATTTTTATGTAGAGCTTATATTGCAGATTTTAATTAAGCCTTATAGTGCAGATTTTTAATTAAGCGTATAGTACAGATTTTAATTAAGCTTATAGTGCAGATTTTTATGTAGGCTTATAGTGCAGATTTTAATTAAGCTTATAGTGCAGATTTTATGTTTGCATAGTATGCAGAAATAGTGTAGCATAGAATGCAGAATCTTGATTAGAATAGTATGCAGAATTTTGATTAGCATAGTATGCAGATTTTTGTTTATGCATTTCAAAGTTAGAATTTGTTTAAACATTTCAGTTTTTAAAGAAGCATTCTTTTATTAGAGGTATTAACAAGTATAAGAAAGATAAAGAAAAGAAAGAAAAAGGCCAAGGCCTTAAGTAGATCTCAAAGTCAAGACTTTAGGGATTTTGGCACACAAGGTGCTTATTAAAATGCCGAGACATTATATATTAGAAGTATTAAAAGATAACAAGTATTTTACTTTTATCAGTGGCACTGTACTAGACTCTCAGTAGTCCTTGGGCTGGGCTCCCATAGTCGGTCCCTAGGTTTAGATAACCTAGTAAACTCTACTAGATTCGGGACCAGCTATCTCGGGTCTAGTTAGGGATGCGCGCATAGCAAGTACAGTTGTCGGGCCCAAGAAGAAGTTGATTACTATTTTGAAGTATTATAAGTATAAGTTTTTGAACAAGTAAAACGAGTTTTACATAAACATAAAATATTAAAGATTAAGTTAGAACAAATGAAATAAGTTTCATACAGTTCTAAAAATCAGTAAGTTTAGTTCTTTATTCTGCCATGTTTATCTAGTGGATGAGTAGTTTTCATGTTTACCTATTAGATGAGCAGCATGATTAGCTATTAGAATTACATGAGTAGATTTCTTAGCTTTTCTTTGCTATTAGTTTGACATGAGCAGTTATGTTTATGCTTTATTTCTTTTTAGAGCATATAGTTTCTAGTTCTTTTCGTATACACGCACATTCGTGATTTTGTGAGTTAGATAGCGCTTACTAAGTAAATTTTGCTTATAGATTGCACTTCCTCTTACTGCAGATACAGGAAAGGAAAAGATATAGAAAGGAAGGCGACAAGGAGGTGCGGATGGATGTGTGATGCCTGGACTATAGAAGCCTTGGGATTTAGCATAAGAATTTATTAACAAAGAGTTGAGTAGAATGTATTAGATGAGTCATTTAGTCTTCCGCTGCTAGTTAATTGTATGTTTTGAGTTCTCCGAGAGTTTTAGGAATTTCTATCAACATGTGAACAAGAATAGTTAAGTAAAGTTAGTAGTCCAGTAGCACTCCACCCTCACAGTCCAGTAATGAGGAGTGTGGGGTGTTACATAGGCAAATTAGGAAATTTATTTACAATAAAATTTCCTTAATTCCCTTGACATGATTTAATTGAGAAAAATAAAATAAAATTTCCCCAATTAATCTCTAATGGTAGGCCACATTAAAAGAGATAAATTAGACAAGTTTTAATCAACAATTAAAACTTCCTAATTTGTTTCCGGAAATTTTTAAAATTAAAATTTCTCTTTAAAAATCTCTTCATGGTTGATAAAAGGAAATTTCTATAATTTTAATTTTACAACATGTGAATAATTTTTAAAGAGAAAATAAAATATCTCACCAATCTACAAATAAGGAAAGAGATCTAATCTCTTTCTTTAATCTTTTGTAGATCTTTTACAAGAGAGATATTTAATTTTAATTCTCTTTAATAAATTATATCTCCCACATAATAAAAATTAAAATTAAAATCCCTTTTTAAATTAATATGGCCGGCCCCTCTAGCTTGGGTTCAAGCTAGGGCCGGCCACCCCAATTTATACCTAGGGCGGCCCTAGCTTGGTTCCCAAGCTAGCTTGGCTGGCCCCCTATTGGTGGGTATAGAAGATGGGTATAGGTGGGTATAGTACTCTATAAATAAGAGGCTACGATAGGGACCGAGAGGAGGAATTGGTTTTGGTCTCCCGATAAAATTAAGCATCCCGTGTTCGTCCCGAACACACAACTTAATTTTATCAATAATAATTCATTCCACTAGAGAACTATTATTGAACTACCGCACCAATCCCAAATTACATTTTTGGGCTCCTTCTTATTATGAGTGTGTTAGTCTCCCTGTGTTTAAGATATCGAATGTCCACTAATTAAGTGAGTTATTGACAACTCATTTAATTAATATCTTAGTCCAAGAGTAGTACCACTCAACTTTATCATCATGTCGGACTAGGTCCACCTGAGCTCCTCTTGAGGACATTATCAACCTAGTATCTCTAGGACACAGTTTCCTTCTATAATCAACAACACACACTATAAGTGATACCATTTCCCAACTTATCGGGCTTATTGATTTATCGAACTAAATCTCACCTATTGATAAATTAAAGAAATAAATATCAAATATATGTGGCTTGTTATTATATTAGGATTAAGAGCACACACTTCCATAATAACCGAGGTCTTTGTTTTTTTATAAAGTCAGTATAAAAGAAACGACCTCAAATGGTCCTACTCAATACACTCTAAGTGTACTAGTGTAATTATACAGTCAAGATAAACTGATACCTAATTACACTACGATCTTCTAATGGTTTGTTCCTTTCCATTTTGGTCGCGAGCTACTGTTTATAATTTATAAGGTACTGATAACATCATCTTCTGCATGTGGCACCACATACTATGTTATCTACAGTATAAATTAATTGAACAACTACAACTAAATATAGACAATTTGACCAAATGTGATTCTTTATTCATAATGAATGTTTACAAAGCTTAGGCTTTCAGTATACATTCCAACAAAAGGAACTATACCAACAAAAAGAGAACAGAGAACTTTGAAGTGTTTCATTGGAGTAGCAGAGCGTTGTTGAGGCGTTAGCAGCAGCACACGGAAGAGCGCAGTTTTCTGTTCGAAATCGATGATCTGAGCTGCACCTCGAGGCCTCCTTTTATAGCTCTGCAAAGTCTGATCAAGATCCCCAAGCTTTGGGATCAAGTTTGACCCGACGCGGATCGGTCGACCGATCCCAATGTTCGGTCGACCGATCAGGCGATCTTCTCCCGTCCGATTCGCCCGATCCTCTCGCTCCGCTGGTCAAATTTTATCTGAGGTTCAGTCGACCGATCACCATTTTCGGTCGACCGATCAGCTGTTCTGACTCAGCCCAGTCAGCTTGATCCAGTCGACACCAAACCCAGGTTCGATCGACCGATCATGAGGTCCGGTCGACCGATCACGAGGTCCGGTCGACCGATCCCCTGGTCGAGCCCGGTCCAACCTATGGAGATCTGATCTGCTATGCTAGCTTGTGGGTTCGGTCGACTGATCCTAAGGTTCGGTCGACCGATCTCGGTCACTTCTAACCCTGCACAAAAAGGTTAGTCTCCTGCAAAACAGAGTTAGAACAAAATGGATAATATGTAAACAAATGATTTGACAACCTTCGGACTGTTCGGGTCTGACTTCGGATTTCCGACCGGAAACCCTAGGTTGACCCGACGCCTACTGTTCCCTCTACGGAGAACGCGACCTCACCTACTCCACTCAAGAGATTTACCTGATGCCAATCCGGTCCTCCAGACTGACTGGACTTTCCGCCTAGGGTTATCACCCCCTAGGACCTAGGGTTACCGCCCCCTAGGGTTTTCCTCCACCTAGGGTTACCTCCCCCTAGGACCTAAGGTTGCCGCCCCTTAGGGTTTTCCTCCACCTAGGGTTACCTTCCCCTAGGACCTAGGATTACTACCCCCTAGGATTTTCACCTGCCTAGCCGCAGCTAAGACTTTTTCCCAAGTATCACTTAGGACTTTCCTGCAATCTCCATGAACCTTGTTAGATAACACCACAGTTTAACTTTGAGTCCTTTGTCATAATCAAAACTCAGGTTCGATCATCTGGTGCTCACTGCACCAACAGATTGTTCTTAATGGTTAAACTTAGGGTTACTATAAGGAAATTAAATATTGAATTTGGTTGAAAGGCTTTGTCTAGGAAATGGTGGATGATCTCATACTCAAGATGACATAGTGTCTCACCATGTTTAACTTGGAAGCCGATCTTTGAAATAAATATTTAATCAACTTTGTAACATGGGTGGATTCGGATCAATAATGTTAAACATCGTTTGTGATCCAAGTCAAAACCTCTAAGAACAGATAAGTTGAATTTGGAATCAATAATGTTAAGTTCTGTTTGTGATTCCAAATTTAATTTCTAAAGAACACAATAGGTTGTTAAGTTGTTAAGTTCTGTATAAAATTTTTGTATAGGGGAATCAGTATGATATTCCGAGTAGCAACTAACAATATGGACTTGATATGAATGAGTTTTACTTTAGCTGATATTTTTGATAAAATTTAACACCTTAGGAGAAACCGAAATATTCAATGAATAGCATCATTGAACTTCTTGCAATCTCAAAAATTCATAAGACCTAAAATGGTTGCAATTTGAGGTCTCTAGGTCGATGAGTGGATTTTAACCAAAAATCCACTAATGGACCTAAGCAGGTCCAATTTGACTCATTTCATGTCTTGTGAATTTCTAAGGCTGCAAGGAGTCCAACAATATCATCCATTGCATATTTTGACTTCTCCATAGATATTAAAATATTATCAAAAAATTAATTAAACCTTAACCCCCGTGAATTTGGTATGAAAAAATATCAGACCTAACGTGGGTTTGATATGAATAAGTTTTACTTTAGTTGATTTTTTTGCTAAAATTTTAACACATCCAAAGAAGCCGAAATATGTAATGGACTGTACCGTTGGATTCCTTGCAACTTGCAACCTCAAAAATTCATAGGACCCGCAATGGTTACAATTTGAGGTCTCTTTGTTGATAAATAGATTTTGATGAAAACTCACTGATGGACCAAGACAGGTCCAATTGGATCATTTTCAGGTCTTGTGGATTTTTGAGGTTATAAGGAGTCTAATGGTATCGTCTATTGTATATTTCGGCTTTTTAGAGGTGTTAAAATGTTATCAGAAAAATTAGTTAAACCTTAACCCCATGAGCTTGATATGAATTATATCAAGCTCACGCTGGGCCTGATGATATTTATATCAGGCCCAACATAGGCTTAAGGTGGGTTTGATATAAATGAGTTTTACTTTAGCTAATTTTTTTCGATAAAATTTTAATACTTCAGAGAAATTAAAATATGCAATTGATAACACTATTAGACTCCTTACACCTTAAAAATCCACAGAACCTAAAATGATTAAAATCTGAGGTCTATAGGTTGATTAATACGTTTTGATGAAAATCTACTGATGGACCTTGGCATGCCCGATTGGACTCATTTCAAGTTTTGTGTATTTTTAAGGTCGCAAGGAATTTAACGGTACCATCTATTATATATTTCAACTTCTTTGAAGATGTTAAAATTTATCAGAAAAATCAGTTAAATCCTAACCCCCATGGGTCAACTTCTCTGAAGGTATTTTCTTTCTTTTCTCCAAAAGGATTACATTTTTCGACCATAATTGGTTGTGATCCTTCTCTAGGTTCATCGTCCCTTCCAGATTATAGTTTCGGTCAGGGTGGGTGGCCGAATGCCACTCGGAGGTCACCCCTAGCTTGACACTAGACTGCCTGGCCACTTGTCTACTGTCGGTAGCCTTCGATACTCACCCCAATCTAAACTATAATCTAAGGAGGACAATAGACTCAGAAAAAAATGGTAATTAATTACGATCAGTTCTTACTGTACTTATAAGTAGTACATTTTTTAATCTATTTTTTTCTTGTCAAGAGGATTTATCCTCCTGATATTGAATTATATGTATATATGCATTAAAAAAAAAGGGAGAGAAGAAAAATTGGGAAAAACAAATAACAGAGAGAAATGATGGAGAGGTATAATACTAAGAGTCCTTTGATAAATCGATATACTTTTTGATCCATTCACAAATCTCAGTGCGCCATTGATAAATTGTAAGTTTTTACTGAGAGAAGGATAGGGTTTTAATTTAGTTCTCTTGTTTGCAATATTACCTTCGCTAATTTCTTAATTAATGTATTATAAGTACTGTTCGAAGACATTAAGAAAAAGTTTGGATATTTTCTGAAATTACAAATAGGTCCTTAAATGTACTTTTGTAAAAACATCTAGATATTTAATGCAATAGTAAATAGATACTTTAATGATTTTGCAAACAAGGTCCAGATATTATTTGAAATTGTAAAAACATCTGGATATTTTTTGAAATCACAAAGAGACACTTAAATGCATTGTAGCAAAAAAGTTTGGATATTTTCTTAAATTGCAAATAGACCATTTATTGTGCTTTGCAAAAAGGACTAAAATTTTCTAGAATCACATATAGGCACTCTAATATAATTTTATAAAAAACTTAGATACAAATGTAGAGATATTTTTATAAATATGGTAGAAAGCACGTGAAATTAGGACATGATCACGGCAATGGGAGCTCCGGGAGCCCAAGGACTTTAATTTTAACTCCTTCCAATCTAGTCAACTTAGTAGTTGACTTTAAACTAATTTCATAATTTATTTCTTTTTATATAATTTGAAAATAGACTGTGGAAGATTTGAGTGAGTATAATCATCTTAATATTTAAAAAAACCTTTATTTTTTAATTTTTTATTATTGTTTTTAAAATTTTAATTATATATAATGTAAAATATAAAAGAGATGAAAAATATATATAATAAAAATATGAAGATATATGAAATTTTTTATTTTTGGCATGATGCTAATATTGAGGAGTGATATTGAGAAAGCTAAGAACTCTTGGATGCTCTTAGGGCATCTACCATGATTAAATCTCAATTAGGTTTTTTTAACCCTCAATGTACCATATCAATATCACATCAAAAATATAAAAACATATTATTTTCCCTACAATAAAAAAATCTCCCTATAATTTTTTTAAATCCCACGTAACAAATTATATATTTCCCTATATTACAAATTCAGTTCAGATCTCCTGATCTATATCCTCTCTTGGTTTCTATACACATCAGATGCTATTTTTTTATTGAATTTATTAAAAAAAAAAGAATATTTAAAATGCCTCAATTTTATACCTAAATTATGATTTTTAAAGTATTTTTTACATTATAAATATATTTAATAAGAATTTTTTCCTTTTTCAGAGATCAGAAAACCCTCATTAAATACATTTATAAGATAAAAAATACTAAAAAATTATAATTTACTTACGGAATTGATGTATTTTAGATTTTTAAACGGACCAGGAATTATAGAAAAAAAATCTAAACTAAATAAATCACAATACAATATTACTGTATCATTAATTATGAATTCCATTTCAAGAGATAAACAGATTTAAATTTTTATTACTATTCTTAAACTAAACTTCAAACCTCACCTTTACCGTCATTCAAACTTTTTTACTAAACTTTTTTAATTTTATAAACTGACGACCTTCCATCGGAGATGCCCATAATTTTATTGATAGTTTTGTCGATACACCTGCCAGCGTCAACGATCTCTTAATGGAATTGCACGCATTACTTTGTATGATGTACATGATTGAATCCGCACATCGAAACCGAATTTCAATTTTCATCTCTTTTCTGATGCAGCAAACAGGATTTTCAATGACATTATTGCGGAAAATGTGGACCCCTTCTGCTTGCTGCTATTCTTCAAGCAGTTATAGGATAGCTCCGCGTTTGGTGTCTCGGCTAATTTTCGAGAACAGCAGTTAATGGGAGATTTACGGGCCCGCTCTTTCGTTATAAATAAACGAGGTCTGCTTCAGTTAAAGGAATCGTCCGCCACGCGCTAGGGTTTCCGCAGTGCCCAAGGATTTCCTCAGAGCCAAGCAAGATCTTGGGGTACGGATCCTCTCTCTCTCTCAAATTTCCTCCCTAATTTTATAAGATGCTTTCATTCTTTGATATCCTCGTGATCTCTTTTTTGTCATTCTTTCGCACAAATTCGAATCACTTCGGTGTTGAATCTAGGGATTTTTATGTTGGTGACAAAGGTGATTATTGAGGCTTTTTGCATGCGCCGTTAGTATTGATTGATTGGCTAATTGATCTCAGTTGGTCTGCCAGGAAAGATGAATATTTCTTCTGTGATAGTTCTGTTCGTCAAGATATTGGGTTAATTTAGTAACTTATTTGCAGCAATTAAATTGATCCCCTTGCCGCTGCTATTTTCGTAGCTTGTTGTCTATATGAGATTGGATTAAATTTTACTATCTATCCGCACCTTCTCCGGCTTTCTGACATTTTGTATGCAAAAAATTTCCATTACCCATTTTTTCCATTAGATTCGCGGCACTTTCATGTTATTTGATATGAGGTTATTTTACAGTGACACTTTTCCTAGAAGATAAAAACTCAATTTAAAAGCAATGGCTGGACGCAGAAACAATAATGGGAAAAGATCTTACTCTCACTCTGATCATTCTGAAAATGGAGGAAGCAAGAGAAGAAATCCCGGTGATGAAAGAGACACCTACATTCCTGGGCATGAGGATACTGTTTTCCGTTATTTATGTCCAGGAAAGAAAATAGGAAGCATCATTGGGAGAGGTGGCGAGATTGTGAAGCAACTGAGATCTGATACACAAGCTAAGATTAGAATTGGGGAGACTGTACGTGGTTGTGATGAGCGTGTCATTGCCATTTTTAGCACAAGGGAGGAAACCAATATATTTGAAGATAGTGATGACAAAATGTGTCCTGCTCAAGATGCTCTATTCAAGGTCCATGAGCGACTTGTTACTGATGAGGTAGTGGCCGAAGAAGATAGTGATGGAGATAGTCCTCAAGTTACTGCTCGACTTCTTGTGCCTTCTGATCAGATTGGTAGTATCATTGGGAAAGGAGGACAAATCATTCAAGGAATTCGTAGCGATACTGGTGCTCAAGTCCGCATTCTTAAGAATGATCGCCTCCCAGCTTGTGCCATTAGTGGTGATGAGCTACTCCAGGTATTCAAATCAGCCTATCATTTCAACTGTAAGCATTTAATCATGACATGGTTGCCTAAGATGTACTATCCACTTTAGGTAAGAATGATGATTAGGATACTCTTGTTTCTTAATCATAGAGCTTTCCTATGTGTTATATAGTTCTGTTTTTCAGGGAGCTTTTTATTTATCATGGTGGTCAGCAGTAGATGTTCATTTGTCAATTGTGTACTGGTTTCCGTATGCCACTGCCATCCTCAAATGCTATATTTATAAACCAACTTTGGATGCTTTTCAGCATTGTCGAGTCCTCTTATAAATGTTTTCTCCATGCCTGTGTGATGCAATAGTATTTTTTTAATAATCGGTTACATAGGTTATTTGTTCTCCTCCTTGATTAAAGCACATAAAAAGCTGTGAGCCAGTATGTATGATGAATTTGAGTTAAGTTTAAGCTTATGTACTTTATCTTGTTTGGAAACAGATCAGTGGAGAAGCATCAGTTGTGAAGAAGGCTCTTCTTCAAGTTTCATCACGTCTCCATGATAATCCATCTCGTTCGCACCACCTTCTATTTGCCAGTTCACCATCAGTGTTCCCTGGTGCTAGTCAGTTTGGAGTCTCAAGCAATGCTGGCCCATTAATTGGTATTGGCCCCTTGGTAGGTTCTTATAGAGGTTATAAAGGAGAAGCACCTGTAGATTGGCTTTACCCACCTTCAAGAGATGAAGGTGCTGCAAAGGAGTTCAGCTTACGTCTTCTCTGTCCTGCTGCAAACATTGGAAGTGTAATAGGAAAGAATGGTGTGATCATTAACCAAATAAGGCAGGAATCTGGAGCTTCTATTAAAGTAGATAGTAACTCTGTTGAAGATGACTGCATAATCACAATTTCTGCTAAAGAGGTCCAACAACTTTTTTTGCATGCATGCCCTAGCTTGTTTGTGTATTCTCATATAGTTATTTTTTTCCTTATGCTTATTAGTTCTCTCCTGATATTTGTATTTTAGTTCTTCGATGATCCAATCTCTCTCACAATAGATGCTGCAGTTCGCTTGCAGCCGCGTTGTAGTGAAAAAAGTGAAAAAGAATCAGGTGAATTTTCATATACCACCCGCCTTCTGGTATCCACTTTGCAGATTGGTTGCCTGATTGGTAAAGCTGGATCAATCATTTCTGAGATGAGGAGGGCTACAAGAGCCAACATACGTGTGCTTTCAAAAGAAAATGTTCCGAAAGTTGCTTCTGAAGATGATGAGATGGTTCAGGTAAGCTATTATTATTTTTTATTTCCCCACGTGTTTTTCGTAATTTCTGCACATTCTGTTATGTGCCATTATACTGGTTTTATACAGATTAGTGGAGAGATTGACATTGCAAGAGATGCACTTGTCCATGTGACAACTCGTCTAAAAGCCAATTTATTTGAAAGGGATAGTACATCAGCTGCACATGGTTCTTCTGCTCCTCACCATCGTTTTCCAGTTGATGCTTCTGATGGTCCAAAATATCATGGAGGCAGGGATAGTAAATCACATGGTCATGGATTTTCATATTCTGGTGGATATGGTACTTCCCGTAATTTGCTACCGTCTGATACTTATGCAGGCTATAGCAGTTCACAAGTATGTTTTTCCCACTTCAAATATCTGGATACCTTAATTTATAATAATTATCTCTATCTATATTCTATTCATGTTTTGTTTGGTCAATCTGCATGTTAGCTTTCTGAAATTCCACTAATGATTTGTAGCTACCTTCAGGGTGGTGGTAGCAATTATAGTTCATATGATGGATACTCTTCACGTTATGGAAACATTGGGTAACAGTTTATTTGTTTTTTTTTCTTATTTCATTCACAGTTTTTAAATGTTTGTCATTAATGCTTTGCAAGGAACCTTATGGTTGGAGGTTTATAGAGATTATTAGAATATGTCCATTCAGGATCATTGAAAACCTAAAACACCTTTTTTAGTATTACCCCAACTAATTTAGTTTGGACTGTAGCAATCAGTAATTTTGGAGTTATCATTTAGATGAGTAAAAATTTGATGATCTGCGGATAAGGTCATGGATGTTCTGAATGTTGGAAAAAATAAGAATTTCTGGGTGTCTTAGATTGTTATTTATAACAGTCATGGATTAATGGTTTTTGCTAGAACTCGACTGTAGAATGGGGGTCATCATAAGTTTTTTTTGCTTTTGAAATATTTGTGGAGCTTACAAAAGCTAAGGAAGAAAAGGTTGTGTACTATTGTATTGAAGTAAGGTAGATTGCTTATTGTCCTAGAGTTATATTGGTAGCCCAGGAAGAAAATAGAGAGGAAATGTAGAAAGCAATATCAGAACTCTAATGTGGCAGTTAAATTCTGTATCTAGCACGAAGAGAAAAAAAAATAAAAATGCAAGGTCATGTACAATTTCCTAGTCAAACTTAAACTCTATCTGTTTTTTTTTACTATGTTTTACATTTTATAAGAGAATATGGTGGCTTTGCACTTTTTATCCCGTTTGAAATCTCATACCATTAGCATGTGCTGGTTTAGATAAAGGCCAACATAAATCGCCAGAATATTGGCAGTTGTGTGTATGCCACCTGCTGCCTTACTCCAGTACAAGGCAATCTATTGTCTTTTGTCTTCTGTATGCAGTTTCTAGGCTGTGGGGTTTTATTCTAAGAATGGGTAGTTTTAGTCAAATTTGTTTTCTTTGCAATAGAGAGATGATTGCTTGATAAATTAGTTGACAATTGTAATGTGGAGATGTGACATGGTCATCACAAATAACTTATTAGTATGTAAAGGGCTCCAATTATGGGAAGCTTCAGACTCTTCTGCAGCAATCAATTGAGAAAAGAGACGATTCAAATCGGAATCCTAACTTTTGGCCATGGTATTTGCAATGATTATTTGACATTTCGGTATTGTAACGAAAAATGAATTTGTAATTATGAGAGCCAACAATGTGTGAATCTAATAGATTAAGTTTCAGAATATTCTATTACAATTAATTGAGAAAGTTCACTGAGAGTTGCCTAGTAGTGTTTAAATGTCAATAAATGATCAGAATCTTGAAACATTTGGTTAGCAGAGAAAGTAATGTACTATGGATGGAAGAGGGGAGACCATGGATAACACTTGGTAAATGGCACCATGCCTTGTTATACTAGAATTGTGAGTTTAGTTGGCATCCGACACTCAACAATATGCCAAAGTAACACATATCATTATGCTATGGCAGTAGGTCTTTGGTAGAAAAACAAGTAAAACTTTAGCTATTGTGAAGAAGGTAAACAATGAACTCGAAAATTTGGCAGTACTTAGATTCAGCTCATCATTTTTGGATTCTTCCACCAGTTCATGCTGTACTTATTATCTGATGGTAGGCAACGTTGATTTTATCTATATAATAGTGTAAGTCTCCTCAAAGCTTGCACTAAGCATAAGGGTAGGTTACATCTCAACAGTTGTCATTTTGCCAATTAAATAGTATTTCCATATGATTTTCAGGTCTGAGTCCTTGTTCTGATACTTAGTTTCATATGCCTTCCATTATTGTGCATGTATTTCTTTTACCTACAAAACTCTCACGTTAATAAACTTGAGAATCAATTGCTAGTTATCCAATGCTCTTCTGATTATCATTTTTCATTATACCTTGCACATTAATCACCAATGGTGTTTAAACAATTGCACATGACATTCAATATTTGCTAGTTATGCAATCCACTTCTGATAAGTTCTCGACCTCTTTGTGGCCATGATTTTAACTCCATCTTAAAGATGATTTAGTTAGCCTATTTTCTTTAGCGTGCTCATTACTGACAAATTGCAAGTGCTCAGTATCTGTGCAGCTTTTCATATTATCCAAAGAAAATTGTTTTTGTTGCCTTAATCATTAGCATGCTTTACCAGGTTATCTGGTCCCAACAGATCCCATGGGAAACATCATGATTATTAAAACCTCAGTGAGTAGGACCAACAGGTAGAACATCCTTTTTGATTCTGAATGCATGAAATGGTATCCAACATACTTTTGGAAGCTTTGTAGCTTCATGACCCTAAAAACCTATATTAGACTTCTAATGCAGCTAATCTTTTTCACCTTTGTTGCCTTGCTCTCCTATTAAAACAGTTTAGGTCTGAGAAGCCTGGAGCCAGCCTATATATGAAGCCTCAAGCCTAAACCAGACGACCAGATGAACAAGTCTGAGATGTTTATCTCCCACATAAAATGATGTTACCATTTATCTCCTACCTGCCCCTTGCTTTATACCAGAACATTACTGCATAACCATGGACCTAAGCTTCAAGCTTCCCAATCAAGCTTTGTTTAAGGATTATTCAGCTGTTTGTATTTTGAACCTTGACTGTCCTCTGTTGGTGATCACTGACTAGCGTGCCTATATTTTAGATATTATTTCTTATTGAAACCTTTGTCGAAGGTTCCTACTGATCTGTACCTTATTGATGTCCTATTACAACGTTTAGATTTACTTCCGCTGCTACCATATGGTCTGTGAGCATTTATTCTGTGCAATTAGATTGTTATCTTGCCTCTCTGTTTGTGGTGTCCTCCCTCTATTAGTGATATCGCCAGACATGAACTATAGGTTTTTCTGTACTTCAATCACTTGTTTTTTTGACCTCTTTTTTTTTCCATTTCGGTAAAAAAATTACTTATATTGATCGGCTCTTGGAAACATCTATACGTCAACATGCGGGGCCGTGCTTCTCCATGTAGGTTCATAGAGATATAGAACTGCCTATGTAAGAGTCTTTCCTAATGAGTCTGAAAGCTTATGTAGATATCTTAAATCACAGTTAATCAGATCAATTACCTGTTCGACTGGACCATCCTTTTCTTAATCTTGGAACACAATTATTCTTGTTATTTTCTTTATTTTGATTTGATTCATTCATTGAGCTTATGGTTCTCTTCTGTCTTATATTTTGGTATTGTGTTTGCTGTTTCAAGATTTTAGCCAATGTCTTTATAACTCATATTAAATCTAATTTATTTAACCAATAATGCACTTATTTGTTTTGTTACATCGATCTGGATTGCGTTAGTTAATATATTTTGGAGACTAGGATATTTCAATCTGATCATACTGTGGCATTTTTATTTAGCTGTTACAATAATTTCAACTTCTGACCGTGTGTCTCGGTATTGACAGACTGTTGTATCATTTAGATGTTGTTGTATCATTGAAATAGATGTAATCTTTCTTTTACTTTGTCTAATTCATTTGATAGTTTTGTAAACAATTTTTTGTAGTGTGGGAATTAATCTGTCTTCTCCTTTTCTCTTTGAAATTGTTACATAAACTAAGTTATTATTTGATTTAGTGGTAGTTAAATCTGGAACTTTTTTGTCCAGAGGTTTGAATTCACATAATAATAATGATAGGATGGCTTAACATTGTTGCAACCTGCTAGAAAATAGTCATCCATGGGCTTTAGGGGCATTTCAATAAATTGCTAGTATAGAAAAAAAAAATACTTGAATCTCTTTTTTTTTCTTTTCTTTTTGAAAATGTGGTTATGATATTCAAGACTCGATACTTTTCTGAAGTTTCAGAGCAAGCTGAGGCTGGAAAGTAATACTAAAATATAAATTCTTGTATTTGTTTTAAAAAAAATTTTGCTTGAACATAAAACACAGTTCCAACGAATTCAAGTTAATCTGACAATTTTATTGTCATTTTAATTAAGTCAACAGTGTTACGAAGATGGTAATGACGAATTACGTGCTGATAAGCCATCCTTTTTTAGCTTAGCAAAAGAGTCATACACTTGCAATTAGGATATCACCATTTCTTTTATATTTTTTACTATAATTGCCATGTTCGCATTTATAATTGATGGTTGTCGTCGCCTTTAGAACCTAATCCTTAACGAACCAAATTTTCGTCGCCATTGGCCCTTTTCTCATTTATCTACTTATATATAAAAGGATTAATACGCATACAGAAATGTCATATTGTATTGGCCCTTTACTCATTTGTGTACATATATATAAATGGACTAATATGCATAAAGAAATGTCATTGTATTGGCTCTATACTCATTTATGCTTAAAGAAATCCCATTGTAGGCCTCATCCTTGTCTTTCATGTCATTGTTAGTTGTGAGGTTGAATCAAATTCAATATTCTATAAAGGACTTGTCCCAAGATGTTAGGGCAAATTGCAACCGGCTCAGAGATTTAATTCATGCATCAACTCTTATCTATATGATTTGTGAATTTGTACATCTTCACATGAAGACACACATGATTACTCTTTAACATTAGTTTACATTATATTCTATGTATACTTTTTTTTTATCCCATAGGCCCCAATACATCGATCTTAATTATGGCATTCCAAATCGCATCGCTTAACAATCACAAAAGACTAAAAAGACCGCCTTTAGTTATTCTTAATGATATTCATGAGAACTTCATTGATGCCCCCTTTGAATTCTTAAAACATTTATTTATTGAAATTTTTTTATCCATCAATCTTAATTATTTTGTTGATTTCCCCTTGTTATCTTACGTTTCATACGGTGAGCAATTACTCGAATATATCATAGATTGTTATGTTACTTATTACATAGACAAGACACGACAAAATAGCACCGTAATTACGTTTTAAATGTTTGTAATGCGAATTGACAATGATGTCCATCTCATTGCTTGGGACCATTTCTCACGCTGTCACGCATTAGTTCGCGCCATATTTCGCCGCAGCAAACAAAAAAAATAAATAAAAAAGAAGTTACTTATCACATGCAAAATTCAGTCGTGGTCTAGCAAAAGCACGTTACAATTCACCTAATCCCTCGCAACTTTTCTAAAGACGTGGGAACCTAATCATTTTATTATTCATGTAGGATTACTATATTTTCATTACCATTGGGCCTCCCTCTTTTCTCGCCTCGCATCATCTCTCTTTCACACATCTCGTTTCTTAATTCAAAAAGAAAAGTTAATGGAAAACTTTCCTATGCTTGTAAACCAAGTTATCCATCATCCTTTTTTGCTTTACTTTATTATAAAAAAACATAAAGCGTCTAGATGTACTTAAGCTTAACTGTTACATGTTATTGTGTATTTATGTGTATATTTTTTATATATTTTATGAATAATTATTTAATAAATATAAAAAATTTATCATTAATTATTTATTTTTTTTATACGTATATGATTAATGATAAAGTTTCACATATTAATGGATATATTAATATGAAAATAGTCTTTTATCGGATAGATATCTAGAGGGGGACATGGATATCTAGATCAACGTTGAGTATGACTAGTTCGAGATAGACCGAGAGATGGATATTCAAGTTGTACTTGGCGGTGCCTTGAGTTTAGAGGTACACTGGACACGATTCGCTCAAGAGGAGACCACATATTAAGTATCATTGGTTATTCCTCTTATGAACAAGTGTAACTGATCTTTTGACTTGAAACATTCATTTATTCTATGCATGGAGTTATGTGCTTTGACGTTGTTAAAAGTAGTCTTTAATCATATTATGATTAATACGGTAGTTGGGTGTATGACAAAGCGTAGAGAGAATAGTGTTGAGTTAATAGAAGATTCATCGCTCTCTTGGATTAGGAGTTGACATCCTAGCCGCTTGATAGAGATATTAGTGACTCGAAATCAATGACTATGGGAGAAGTGATTTATCATTCAAGAGGAGTCTATTATATCTTGGAAATCAAGTAAAACAATTAATTTGATAATGATGCATAATGTATCGAATTAATTGAGATGTAGGTTTAGATGAAGAGATTGAATTACACAGTAATCGATTTATGGTGGTTTATAGTTTATGATTGATATTAATTTTATCGCGTTGGGTGGCTAAAAATTGTTGCTAGACGGTTACCTTAGTCTGTGTATGGATTTACACTACATTCGTGTATAAAACCTAGAAGGTTGCACACATAGTATATAGACATGAGCAATGGCATCGGAAGCTAGTCGAGTTTAAAATCAAATATGGAATTATTTGATACAAAGAAGAGAGAATTCGAATAGTCATAATCATGATGATTAATGGAGAATTCGAAGAGTCATCATAATGATAATTAATGGAGAAATTGAAGAGTAATCATAATAAAGATCATAAATGAAGAATTTATGGAGGTTATAACTCTTCATCTTCCTAATTAATGAAGATCATAAATGATGAATTTATCGAGAACTTAATTCTTCGTATTCCTTGGAGGCTATAAGTAACCATCCTCAGAAAGATTCAAGAGTAGTATTCCTTCTCTCCATTTCCCCTTCATCAACTTCTTCGTTCGGAAGAGATCGTAGTGCTTCTAAGGCTTTGTTGATCCAAGAGGCTAACAACTAATGGATCGTATCAAGTTCGTGATCTAGTATGTGTGGATACCTTTAGAGGAGTCACACGTGGACTTTTATCTGTCTGCAATATCATTTAAGCTTATCGAGGATTTGAGGTATACTTTTATATTATTTTTGTGTAAAATTATATGTACCACGAAAAGATTCATGATTCATTATCTGTCTTCTGCTGCGCTCCGATCCTAACATGAACTTAGTGAACCATGGCTTCCTCTCTACATAATCCAATGTTGTTGTTGTTAGTCTTCGCTACCGTCTTCCATGTCTATAAGTGTGAGGCTCAATTAATCATGGCGTTCTATGATAGCACTTGTCCTAACGTGTCGACTACCGTGTGTGACCATGTAAGATAGGCACAGAGCTTGGATGACCACGCATCATCGCAAGCCTCACTCACCTCTTCTTCCATGATTGCTTCGCCAACGTATGTTGCTCTGCCTTCTCTTAACTAGCTTCCATGCATACTCAGAATGAACATTAAATCTGAATTTAATCACTATGATGATTGTAGGACTGTGATGGATCAATATTGTTGGATAATAGTAGCACAATCGTAATAGAGATGGACGCTACCCCGAACTACAACTCTATGCGGGGTTTCAATGTCATAGACAACATTGAAGTCGTCGTGGAAAACAACTACTCTGGTATTGTATCTTGCTCTCACATTTTAGCTATCGCACCTTAAGCTTCAGTGAACTTAGTAAGAACTAATTATAATACTATCATTTAATAAAAGTATTGAAATTCTCAAGAGCTTAAAGTGCCAAATTCACATTTCATTTTCATTGATTAATTAATTATGTGATCAAAATTTTGAAAACCTGCTAAAACTTAAAGGCAGGTGAGCCCATGTGCAATGTCTTACATGGAAGAAGAGATGGAACTATAACCAATTTAACCGTCGCAAATAACCTCCCTTCTCCCTTCAACAATGTCACTATCCTCCAACAAAAGTTTGTGGTTGTCAACCTTCACGTCACCGATTTAATCGCCTTCTTAGGTAATTGAACGACCCTCTTTAAGTTATGACAATGTATACATACATACATACATGAATATCAACTTTAATTTTAAATAAATTGTAAATTGTAGGAGCCCACGCCTTTGGGTGCGCACAATGTCAGGCCTTCAACCAACGACTCTACAATTTCAGTAACACAAGCAACCCAGATCCATTATGGAACACCACATACCTCTCCTCATTGTAGTAGAGTTGCCCGCAAGGTGGAAATACCAGCGTCCTCAATGACCTCGATGTCTCCACCCCTGATGCCTTTGATAACAAATACTACACCAATTTACAATGCTTGAGGGGGCTGCTTCAAACTGACCAAGACTTGCTCTCTGCCGCCTCCACCAATGCATCTACTGCCCCCATCATCAACGACTTTGCCACTAATCAAACTGCCTTTTTTGAGAGCTTTCTCGAAGCGATGATCAAGATAGGGAGCATCGGTGTTCTCACGGGGAGCAACGGGGAGATCAGGAACAATTGCAGGCAAGTGAATGTAGCTAGTGGCATGTTGATGGTTGAAGTTGGCGCTAAAAGAAGTCCTCTGTTGAGAATATTTGAATTCAAACTCAATGACATGTCTAGTGACTTAATTACCTCAATTTGATGAAGCAAATTTCATTTGAGCAAAAAACCAATGGATTGAATCGACTAGTCCGATTTGTTTGTTTTTTCAGCTTTTTATCAAACCTAGTAAATAAGTTTTCAAAATACCTAAATCATGTATCATTATTTCAAAATTACCAAATCATATACCCACTTCTCGTTTTACCCTTATCCTCAAATCAATTCGACTAGAAAAATTTTCCTGTTGAATTGATTTCCTTTTATGTGTTTGAAAAAATTCATCAGCCAGTTTCGGACAAAATCAGCTGATGGAGGTAGAGACCTTGAAATGACATGAAATCATTTCCTATGTGTTCATCTAATTCTCCTTATTGTAAAAATACTATCAAACATTAATTTGACCTGATATATTGAGAGCAGTGATTTTTTTAAATACGAATATATTCGAAAAATTAATTCATATTTAAAAAATTACTACTTTCAATATATTCGGCAAAATTGATGTTTGATAGTATTTTTATAATTGGGATAACTAGATGAAAACATAGAAACTAATTTCATGTCATTTCGAGGTCTCTATGTCCATCAGCCGATTTATCGGCTGATGAACTTAGAGATTTTAATGACACAAAACTGGTTCCTATGTGCTCGTCTAGTTCTCCTGATTGAAAAAATATTATCAAATATTAATTTGACCCAATTTATTAAGAGTAGTGATTTTTTAAATATGAATATATTTAAAAAATTAATTCATGTTCAAAAAAATCACTATTTTTAATATATTTGGTCAAATTGATGTTTGAGAGAATCGATATAATCATAACAACTATAAGAACTCATAGGATCTGATTTCACTTCATTCCGAGCTTTCTAGATCCATCAATTTATTTTAGCTGAATGAACCTAACTTGATTTTATTTAGGTTCATTTGGCCATAGTTTAAAAAAAAATCACTGCTCTCAATATATTGTGACTATAGTTATGTCATTTCAAGGTTTCTATGTTTATCAACCGATTCCGACAAAAATTGGTTGATGAACCTAGACCTTACCATGGTTCGGAACTAACGGTTCAGAACCGTTGGTTCGACGGTTCCAGGCAGGTCGACCCTTAACCTTAGCCACCCAAGACGGTTACGGTTCACGGTTCGGAATCGCCGGTTCACGATTCGATTCACGGTTCGGTTCACGGTTCGTCACGGTTCAAGATTATTATGTTAAAAAAAATAAAAAATAAAAAATAAAAATTAAACATTACAAATTACAAATTATAAATTAAAATTTATTGGAAAAAAGGACTTGCACTTATTTAAGTTGCCTATGTATCCCCTTAGGGGAATCAAAGTCCACGTAGTTCTTTTACATTTTCACTCACTTTCATTTCTCATTCTTGTCATATTCATTCCTTTAGTATCAAAATCTTCAATTTCGTCATTTGAAAGTTGCATTCCTTGGATTCTTTTCTCCATTCTGGTCCAATCGTCTAGTAATGCTTGGGCTTCTAATGAGTCGGGAGATAAAGTTGATCGTCGTTCATCTAATATGTTACTACCGGCATTGAACGTCTGCTCCACGGCAACAGTTGACACTGGACAAGCTAAAATTTCTTTTGGCGATCACGGAGAGGACGGGAAAGCTTTAAGCCTTCTGTGACCACCACTTTAAGATATCGAAATTTTCACTGTCCGCTTCATTAAAATCAAAAGAAGTCGTAAAATAATTCTCAAGTTCCTGTGTGGAACTCAAGGATCCTCGTGGACGTTTTGTCCATTCTTTTAATAAAAGTTGTGTTTTTGTAAGTTTTAAATTACTACTAGTAGTTTGTTGTATTTCCGAAATATTAATTTGCGTTCTATATTTTGCATAATATTGATTATAAATATTATATAAATAAATTCTAACATTATATATAATATTAACTGGATCAGGAGAAGAAAAAATCTTTAATTGGAATTAAAGCGTCATAATATAAAGTTAACATTTCTTGTAAAACTTCTAATTTAAATCTAGGATCTAAAGCAAATACAATTAAATAAATTTCAGGAATAAAATAAAAATATTGTCCCATTTAGCTTTCATAGCTAAGATGTAAAGAGATAAAGATTCATTATTAATATGTTCATTTAAAACTAATACTATATTAGAAAAATTTTCTAAAACTAATTGAGCAGTGGAATAATAAACATCGGAAAGTTGTTCAGTTGCATCATTAAATACTTTTAAAATTTCACAAATACTACTACAAATATTCAATTATTGTGAAAATAAATATATATTAGTATTAGTATTTTGTGTAAAAAACAAACTTAATAATTCTTTATATTTAAATGAATGTTGTAATAATTGGTATGCTGAATTCCAATATGTTGGTACATCATGTGGAAATTTTTTAGGTCTCATTCCATTAATTTTACAAAACCTACTTCATTGTTTCATTATAGATAGATGAGACCATAAATAAGAAATTACAATTCTAATTGGTTTAATATAACTTTCTAAAATTTTTAAACTATCTTGAACACATAAATTTAAAACATGGTATACACAACGAATATGAAAAAATAAACCGCTGATAATAGGTTGACAAACAAATTTTAGATCATTTATACAAGCGGTATTGGAACTAGCATTATCTAATGATATTGAAAATATTTTCTGAGTTAAGTCATATTCTTCTAAAATTAAACATAATACAAAACTCTATAAGCTGACAATCTTTTTTGGAGGTTCCAAGAGTTATCGATCCAATGGCAAGTCACACCCATATACGAATGTGTTTGCCAATGATCACTCCAAATATCAGAACATAAAGAAACTTTATTATCTAATTTACTAAATTCATCAATTAAATTCTTTTTTCCTTGTTTTACTAATTTTTTAAGTGTACGAGTAAGTGTAGTTCTAAGAACACGTTTAGCACATGGATTAAGAGATTCTTTACAAAAATCTTCAAATGTGCATTTAGATCCAAAACTAAAAGAAAGATGTTCTACGGAAACAAATTTAGCTAACGATTCTTTTAATTTATTATCTGAATATAAAAATAAACCGGAATCCGTATTATCGCTAGTTGAAGAAATCTTGATAATTGTGTTTGAGAACGGTCGAGTCCAAATTCTATTGGGTGCTTCGTTTCTACATGTCGTTTCAACGACCCATAGCCGCCGCCAGCTTAGAATTGGTAGGAAGCATTGCAGTGCTTACATTTTGCACGCATTTCTCCCGACGGAAGAGTGACCTTCTCAAAAAGTTTAGTGAAAATAGAAGACTTTAGAGGAGAAAGTTGTCGAACCTTAGAAGTAATTGCATCGATACTTCCTTGTGTTTCGGATGTCGGATTTGGAAAATGCTCAATCTCATCATCGGTGGATTGAATGTGGGGTCCTCTTCCTGCGGATTCATTATTTCCTTTCCCTTCCGAGCTCGAGATGACGCACCTTCGCGGCCTCCTTCCATTGTAATTGAAAATTGGAAACGAAAGCATGTAGAGAATACAAAATTGAGATTAAGAGTAGAGAAGATGTGTATGAAAATGATGAAATAAGTGTTGGGACCAAAATGTAGCTAGAGGGGGGGGGTGAATAGCTCGTCGCACGCTTCGTGTTCTTCGTTGCTTGTTTCTTTGATGGTGTGTAGTAGAAATACAAGAAACAAAAACATACAACGCTAACACTTAAGGATTTACTTGGTATCCACCTCACAAGAGGTGACTAATCCAAGGATCCACACACGTACACACCCTCCACTAATAAAACACTCCTTTATAGTAACTACCGAAGGCGGAGAAGCCCTACAAGACTCTCAATACAAGAAGAAAGAAAAGGGCAATAAAGAACAAGCAAAAGCTTACAAGAAGTGGAGTAAAATCCCTAACCCTAACTTCTTTTCTTCGCCTCTTGACTTGGACAAAACTTCCAAGAATCTTCAAGATCTGGCGTGGAGAGCTCTGTGGAGAAGCTGTGGAGTCGCCTGTGAAGATCGGAGCTGTATGCGTGAAGTTCTCTCGAAGGAATCGAACACCTGCAGCTAAATATGATGCCAACGGTCGGATCCCGATCGATTGGATTGCTCCCAATCGATCGGGGAGGCTTTGGATCGATCGATCGATCGATCAAGAGTGTCTCTGTGCTCTTTGGAATAGCTTGGATCGATCGACCGATCGATCCAGAGCTTATTGCGCGAAATCGCGCCTCCCAATCGATCGACTGATCGATTGGGAGCTCTGGATCGATCTCCCGATCGATCCAGGGGGCTCTGTTCACGCGACACTTCTCCCCAATCGATCCATTGATCGATTGGGATAATGCCTGTCGCGGGGACTCACTCGATCGATCGGCCAATCGATTGGGCATGATCCAATCGATCGGCTGATCGATCCAGATCTTGGTTTTTGCCCAAAATCAAGTCCAAAGCCCCCTAAACCAACATCCAGTCAACCATGACTTGTTGGTACATAAAACCTAGCATCCGGTCACCCTTGACCAGTTAGGACTCTCTCACCAAGTGTCTGGTCAATCCCTTTGACCCACTTATACTTTTCTCCTCTTGCCAAGTATCCGGCCAATCCCTTTGACCTACTTGGACTTTTCTTCCTCGTGCCAAGTATCCGATCAATCCGTTTGACGTACTTGGACTTTCACCAGATGTCTGGTCAACCTTGACCCATCTGGATTTCCCCATGCCTGGCTTCACTCACCAGGACTTCCCTTCTGCCTAGCTTCACTCACTAGGACTTCTCTTCTGCCTGACTTTACTCACCAGGTCTTTCACCTAACTTCACTCACTAGGATTTTCACCTGGCTTCACTCACTAGGATTTTCCTCTGCCTGACTTCACTCACCAGGACTTCTCTTCTGCCTAACCTCCAAGTTAGGTCTTTCACCTGGCTTCACTCACCAGGATTTTTCAGTCAAGTATCTGGTCAACCTTGACTTACTTGACTCTCCATCACAATCTCCACACATGAACAATTACACCTGCAATCTCCATGTGTTGTCTACATGTATTGTCAACATGTATTATCAAACCATTAAAACATAAACATTAAGACTCGAGCTTGACCCAATTCAAGCTCAGTCAAACTAGGTCAACCTTGACCTGGGGAATATTGCACCAACTAGGGGTGATCGCGGATCGGATTGGTTCGGTTATTGGGATAAAAAACTATCCGGCCCTACTAGATCGGATAATGTAATATCATGACCCTACATCCGACCCTATATCCGGCGGTTATTATGTATTAAATATCCGACGGGTTGTCAGTTATTTGGATATCCGACCCTATATCCAATGAAATATAAAATATAAATATAAAATATAAATATAAAATATAAATATAAAATATAAATATAAAATAATAAAAAATAAAATATTTTAAAATGATAATAGACATTACTCATTACACGTTGTAGTAGCTAATCGTCAATAGCTGCTACAACGTGTAACAACTTATCGGCAGTAGCTACTACAACGTGTAGCAGCTTATCCGCAGTAGCTACTATAACGTGTAACAACTTATCGGCAATAGTTGCTACAAGTAGGGGTGATCACGGATCGGGTTGGTTCGGTTATTGGGATAAAAAACTATCCGGCCCTACTAGATCGAATAATGTAATATCATGACCCTACATCCGACCCTATATCCGGCGGATTTTGTTTTTTCGGTTTGGTTCAGGTCGATATAAGCGGGTTGGTCGGTTTGACGGGTTGACTGCTCACCCCTAGCACCAACAATCTCCCCCTTTTTGATGCTTGACAATACCTTCTTTAAGTTAGGTTAATCCCATAGCCTAAACCTCCTTCATGCCACTAGGTTATGAAGGCATAAGTTAAACTCTTCATTCTCCTCCTAAGAGGGCAAACTCCCTCTTAGATAATGAAGTCCTAACTTAAACCCTACATTTCTCCCTCTATTGGCACACATCAAAACAAACTCTCCCCTTGAAGAGTTACTCAACGTTGTTCACAACTTCACTCGTTGTGATCAACCCGATAATGAAAGTCTCATACCTTTCATTTTCCTTTAACCCTACATTCTTCCCCAATGTAGACAAATGCCCATCCTTGAGCATTTTTAACTTAAACAATGAAGATATACACTCTCCATTGTAAACAAATGCTCAACCTTGAGCATTTTTACTAAAGAAGGTTAATCACCTTCCAAGGTGTATGAAAAATAATTTTCATGTCCTTAAAGAGTAACTCCCCCTAAAGACATGGTCGTGAACTTCTATCATTGCACCAACAATGACTTGGAATCCCTAAACCTTTAAGAAACCCAAATTTAGAAGTTTTAGGTTCAAAAATTCAATATTGAAACCAAACCTCAATATAAACTTCAATTTAGTCTTCCTCAACCAATCCATCCTTGTTTTTAACATGAAAACACCCTTTTTATGTATACAAATGTATTTTGAGGGGTTAGGAATGGTTTCCTAGACTAAACTTGGTTTGGAATGCTGAAATCAGGCTTTCCCAGCCAAAATCAGCTTCCTCAATCGATTGGAGTTGGGTCCCAATCGATTGAACCAACTTGAATCGATCCACTGATCGATTCAGGAGGGCTGGATCGATTGGTGGATCGATCCAGGAAGCTTCTTTTCGTGAGAAGCTTGCTCCCAATCGATCGCCCGATCGATTGAGACCCTTCAATCCATCGGGTGATCGATTGAATGCCTGATAGTTCTGAAATTCACTTGCGGTGAATTTCAAAAACTCCCCAAAAATTTCCTAAAATTCTAAAAATCATGAAAATTTATGTAGACGCTATTTAGGGCATATATTATCATGGGAAAATAGTTTTATAAGAAAATACTTCATATTTTCAAAGATTTACACAAACTAGAAAACTTGCAAAAACTTTAGTGTTTTCTTCTAGTTTGTGTCTAATTATTCAATGGTGATTACTATCAAACGATAGCCTTCACCAATGGTTTTCCAAAAGCATTTAAAATTTTTTTTAAAAACCAATATCCCACCATGTTCCTTGGGCTTAATGCACATGACTTATACATTAGCTTTCCCAATGATGGGAAAACACATAACTATGTGTTTTGATGAACTTAAAACTTAAAAAAGTGCACTAAATCAACATCTTGAGTTTAGTTCATCATCCTAACATCTCACTTGTATCTGATGTGCACTAAAACACATACAAGTAACCTTATGGGCTTTGTGAGATGTAAAGTTTGGTTTTGCCCTAATCTAGGGATCATACATATCTATCTAGGCATTTTTGAATTATAGACATCCACCAAGGATATTATTTGTTAATTAAAGTCATTAGTCCTTAATAAACAAGGAAGTGAAATGATGCATGATGATGTTATGGCATACATAAAAAAGAAATAATTTTCAAAAGAAAGTTTCCTATAACTATATGATGTATGGATGACATGACATGGTATTTTTGTGTTTTTCATAATAAGGCATGAGTGCAAACACAAATAAATAAATATGATGTCATGACATTTAATGTGCAAGCAAAGCATGGCAAGTTAGCATCGATAAAATACCTAGATTACCTACCTAGTATCCTTAACCCTTAGCTAACTTAAAAATTTAAACCCTAGATTGCCCACTATTTCCCAAGAAAATGTCAAAGACTAAATTTGACATTTCTTTTGTTTTTCCTAATTTGTGCCAATTTAAATTAAGCATATTCCTCAAATTTTGGCACAATTTACTCTTTTAAAGAGTAATCAATTGAGTTAAGGCTTAAATTTGCCTTTAACTTCCTAAGAACATACCAAAATCCTAACTTGGTAGTTCTTATGATTGTCTCAAATTGTGTCATTTAAAATTTCATCCAATTCCTCAAAATATGACACATTTTACTCTTTCCAAGAGTAAACCCTTTATCCTTTTCATTTTCAAAGGTTAATAATAACCTTGAAAATGCTCTTTGAGTGTCAACTTCATCATGATTGAGTTAACTACCCTTCCACTTAGAGTTGACACTCTCTAACCCATCTATGGGGTAGAGAAGATGCTCCTAGGAACCCAAAACCTATTGGTGCTCCTTGGATGCTCTAGGTACTCACTAGGGATAACTTCCCTAGATACCTTCCTAGTGACCTTGTTTGGCTTCTTAGAAGCCTTGGTCACATTTTCTAGGTCATCGCTAGGGATTGCTTCCCTTGTGACCTTCTTTGTGACTTTCTTGGAGTTCTTAGAAATCTTAGTCACATTTGTTGCAAAAATACTCTTAGGAATAACCTCTCTAGTATTCTTGACTTGACCACTAGACCTAGGGTTTGTTCCATAATTATATGGAACTCTATGGTAAGTAGGTACATCCTTTTTGGTTTTAGGTTTGTATCCCAAACCTCTATGGCTCTTGGATGACCCTTGTTGTCCTAAACCTATATTTTGCTCATTTTGCCCTTTAAAGATATTTTCCATCCTTTTTAGGGTCTTTTCTAGTTTGTCAAGTCTTGACCTCAAGACTTGATTTTCCATCACTAAGTCCTTAGTTTTTGGTTTTCCATTAAGTCCATGAGCATTTTTGTTTCTAGGCTTGTAGCTAAAATCCTTAGAGTTCTTACCTAAAATTCCATCTATCTTCCTAACCCTAGGTGTGATAGTTTTAGCATGGAGAGCCATGTGTTTTTCCTTATCATGCTCTCTATTCTTATGGTAAATAGCATTAAAATAATAAAGACTTGACTTAGCATGCTTTTTACCATTGTTCAAGGGAGTATGCTCAATAAATGATACATTTCTTTTTACCTTGGAGACTCCCCCTTGAGGTGTGTTTCCTTGTTGAGCCTTGACTGCCTTCTTCCCCTTGGGACATTGACTCCGGTAATGTCCCTTTTGATTGCACAAAAAACACACAATGTGCTCCTTGCTCCTTTTTGTTCCGGGAGTGGTCTCCTTGGACTTCTCCTTGTTCTTTTGTGCCACTTGTCCCTTCTTCTTGGCCAATTTAGGGCATTTACTTTTGTAACGCCCTTTTTCCCTACACTCAAAGCAAATGATATGATTTTTGTTATTTTCTATTGAAATTGTTATACTTTTGCTTGTAGGGGTGGCATCTCCTCCTTTTGATCCAGAGGTAGAAACTTCCTCTTGATCCGAACTTGATACTCCTCCAATAGATTTATCTTGACTTGTGGAGGTGGAAGCTTCTTCATCCTCTTCTTCTTTTGACCCGGATGTGGAGGATTTTTCTTGCTCTTGATTCGGTGTCAATGAAAATTGCTCCCCCTCAATCCTAGAGGTGGAGGCTTCCTCATCTTTATCTTGTACATGGAACAAGGAGTATGCTTCCTCCTTGCCTTCTTCATTGCATTCCTTTGAAGATGAAGCTTCTTGGACTTCCTCTTCTTCGGAAGTTGAGCATCTCTCAACTTCGGAGTCCTCTTGCTCTTTATTTTGATCCAATGAGTCGCCCTCTTTGGATTTTTCTTGGTCTGGTACAGCGGAGGGGATCTCATGAATTGATGTCAATTTGCTCCATAGCTCCTTGGCATCCTTGAACTCTCTAATTTTTCCAAGAATGTGGCTAGGCAATAGATTGACCAAAAGCTTGGTCACTTTATCATTGGCCTCACATCTTTAGATTTGTTCTTGGCTCCATTTGTTTTTCTTGAGGACTTTGCCCTTGGAATTTGTTGGAGCCTCGAAACCTTCCATGAGAGCAAACCATTGCTCTATCTCCACCATCAAAAAATTCTCGATCCTTGATCTCCAAAGATCGAACCTTATCATGGTGAATGGTGGAGGCATCCTCGTGTCGAATCCGAGTCCATCTCGGAATTCCATTTGAAGTTGAGCTTCTTGTGATGAAGTCTTCGACTTGTAGAATTGCTCCAACTTCTTCACCCTCTAGCTTTGCCCCTTCCGGCGATGATTCCGGTGAAGAGCGGCCTCACTCTGATACCACTTGTTGGGACCAAAATGTAGCTAGGGGGGGGGGGGGGGTGAATAGCTCGTCGCGCGCTTCATGTTCTTCGTTGCTTGTTTCTTTGATGGTGTGCAGCGGAAATACAAGAAACAAAAACATGCAACGCTAACACTTAAGGATTTACTTGGTATCCACCTCACAAGAGGTGACTAATCCAAGGATCCACACACGCACGCACCCTCCACTAATAAAACACTCCTTTACGGTAACTACCGAAGGCGGAGAAGCCCTACAAGACTCTCAATACAAGAAGAAAGAAAAGAGCAATAAAGAATAAGCAAAAGCTTACAAGAAGTGCAGTAAAATCCCTAACCCTAACTTCTCTTCTTCGCCTCTTGACTTGGATAAAACTTCCAAGAATCTTCAAGATCTGACGTGGAGAGCTCTGTGGAGAAGCTGTGGAGTCGCCTGTGAAGATCGGAGCTGTATCCGTGAAATTCTCTCGAAGGAATCGAACGCCTGCAGCTAAATATGATGCCAACGGTCGGATCCCGATCGATTGGATTGCTCCCAATCGATCGGGGAGGCTTTGGATCGATCGACCGATAGATCCAGAGCGCCTCTATGCTCTCTGGAATAGCCTGGATCGATCGGTCGATCAATCCAGGGCTTATTGCGCGAAATCGCGCCTCCCAATCGATCGACTGATCGATTGGGAGCTCTGGATCGATCTCCCGATCGATCTAGGGGGCTCTATTTGCGCGACACTTCTCCCCAATCGATCCACTGATCGATTGAGATAATGCCTGTCGCGGGGACTCACTCGATCGATCGACCGATCGATTGGGCATGATTCACTCGATCGGCTGATCGATCCAGATCTTGGTTTTTGCCCAAAACCAAGTCCAAAGCCCCTTAAACCAACATCCAGTCAACCATGACTTGTTGGTACATAAAACCTAGCATCTGGTCACCCTTGACCAGCTAGGACTCTCTTATCAAGTGTTTGGTCAATCCCTTTGACCCACTTGGACTTTTCTCCTCTTGCCAAGTATCCGGTCAATCCCTTTGACCTACTTGGACTTTTCTTCCTCGTGCCAAGTATCCGGTCAATCCGTTTGACCTACTTGGACTTTCACCAGATGTCTGGTCAACCTTGACCCATCTAGATTTCCCCGTGCCTGACTTCACTCACTAGGACTTCCCTTCTGCCTAGCTTCACTCACTAGGACTTCTCTTCTGCCTGGCTTCACTCACCAGGTCTTTCACCTAGCTTCACTCACTAGGATTTTCACCTGGCTTCACTCACCAGGATTTTCCTCTGCCTGGCTTCATTCACCAGGACTTCCCTTCTGCCTAACCTCCAAGTTAGGACTTTCACCTGGCTTCACTCACCAGGATTTTCCAGTCAAGTATCCGGTCAACATTGACCTACTTGACTCTCCATCACAATCTCCACACATAAACAATTGCACCTACAATCTCCATGTGTTGTCTACATGTATTGTCAAACCATCAAAACATAAACATTAAGACTCGAGCTTGACCCAATTCAAGCTCAGTCAAACTAGGTCAACCTTGACCTGGGGAATATTGTACCAACAATCTCCCAACAATAAGCTCTCTATTTATAAAGTTTTGAGAGTAACGGATATTAAATCATAGCCATTGATCAAAAAACGTCAAATGATCCAACCGTTGAAAAAAATACCCAAAAAACCCCCACCTTCTCCCAACGGCTGTGAACCGCCGGTTAATTGGCGGTTCAAGCCGGTAAAAAAAAAAATTCAAATGTTGAACTGGCGGGCCGAATTGGCGGTCCATCGATTTTGCACCAACGGAACCAGAACCATCCCGATAACTTGCCGGGCTAGTTCCGGTTCGGCCCGGCGAACCGGGTCAACGGGCAACCAGCCCATTGACCAGGTTAGGGGCCGAGTCCGGGCCAGACCCCGCCCGAGGTCGGGTCTAGATGGACCTAGAAATCTCAAAATGATATGAAATCAATTCCAATATATTTGTCTAGTTTTCCTAATTATAAAAATACTATTAAATATCAATTTGACTGAATATATTTAGAGTAATGATTTTTTGAACATGAATATATTCGAAAAACTAATTTATGTTAAAAAAATCACTGCTCTCGTTCTATTGAGTTAAATTGATGTTTGATAGTATTTTTACAATCAGGAGAATTAGATAAATATATAAAAATTGATTTCATATCATTCTGAGATCTCTAGGTCCATCAACTGATTTTGGTCGAAACTGACTGATGAATTTTTCAAACAGAATGAAATCGATTCAACTGATTTATTTTTTCAGTCGAATTGATTTGAGGATGAGGATAAAATAGGAAGTGAATATTTGATTTGATAATTTTGAAACTATGTTAATGATTTGAGTATTTTAAAAATTTATTTACTGAGTTAAATGAAAAACTATTTTTTAATAAATAAATAAAATAATTCCCACTTGTCAATATTTGTAAAACACAAAACTTGGTGCTAACCTAGCCATGGTTTGTAAACACTTTCTTCTTCTCCAATGTCACAGAGCTTGTCACCCTCAACCACTTCCATTAAACAAAAAAAACACATAACCTTCTTCTTCTCCAAGGTCACAGAGCTTAAAACCCTTTACCAGTTTCATTGTTTTTGAAAACAAAAAAAACACAGAACATTCTGATGTTGTGACTCGGAGCCAGCAACGGTCACCTCCATGCCCAGCAGGAACTTTTGAGGGAGAAGATGCGGAGTAAGGAAAGAGGGAAGAAGGGGAAAGAAGAGATGAGGAGTAAGGAAAGAGAGAGGAAGGGGAAAGAAGAGAAGAAGGAGAAGAAGAAAGATGAGAAAGGCGGTAAAGCAAAAGGAGGAAATTAAGTTTTTAGTTCTCTAATTTATATTTTTTTTCAATTTTAGTCCTGTCATGTGTTAATTTATATTTTTAATCTTTTAATTTATAATATTTTTTAATTTCAGTCATTTTTCTTCTAAAATTAAAAATTTTCAACGGAAAATGATGAGTTGTAAATTGAATTTGGGGATTTTGATTTTTTATGACCCATGTGCTTTTTATATTCCAACCACAATATTTTCTATTGAAAAATTTTAATTTTAGAGAAAAAATGACTGAAATTGGGAAATATTACAAGTTACAGGACTAAGAACATAAATTAACTCATAACAGGATTAAAATTGAAAAAGGTACAAGTTACAAGACTGAAAATGTAATTTTCTCAAAGCAAAAGTATACAGTCGTTCCGAGGCCCATACAAATTTGGCCCAGGAAACAGACCCTCTACCAACCACAACTCTCCACGTGGGGCCACGTTTTCTCCACGCCGCTCACGCTGTTGGAGTGTATATTGAAAGCCTAAGCTTTGTAAACATTCATTATGAATAAAGAATCACATTTGGTCAAATTATCTACATTTAGTTGTAGTTGTTCAATTAATTTATACTGTAGATAACATAGTATGTGGTGCCACATGCAGAAGATGATGTTATCAGTACCTTATAAATTATAAACAGTAGCTCACGACCAAAATGGAAAGGAACAAACCATTAGAAGGTCGTAGTGTAATTAGGTATCAATTTATCTTGACTGTATAATTACACTAGTACACTTAGAGTGTATTGAGTAGGACCATTTGAGGTCGTTTCTTTTATACTGATTTTATAAAGAAACAAAGACCTCGGTTATTATGGAAGTGTGTGCTCTTAATCCTGATATAATAACAAGCACATATATTTGATATTTATTTCTTTAATTTATCAATGGGTGAGATTTAGTTCGATGAATCAATAAGCCCGATAAGTTGGGAAATGGTATCACTTATAGTGTGTGTTGTTGATTATAGAAGGAAACTGTGTCCTAGAGATACTAGGTTGATAATGTCCCCAAGAGGAGCTCATAAGGATTGTCATGTTAAACCCTGCAGGTGGACTTAGTCCGACATGACGATAAGGTTGAGTGGTACTTGTAAGATATTAATTAAATGAGTTGTCA